>NC_083897.1:132594869-133215677 GCF_032452875.1 Bos javanicus
TGTGAAAAATTAATTTCTAAGTAATCTTTGTTATTGCTGTAAATGGAATTTTCTATAGCACTAGGTCATCTAATTGTCTCTCATTTGTATAAATGAAGGGTATTGATTTTTGTGTTTATGTCCTGCTACTGTACTGAATTCTTTTATTGTTTAAATTAGTTTTATCATTGATTCTCTCCAATCTTCCTGGTGCAGCACCACATCACCTGCAACTAGACCTAGGTTTACTTCTTCTTTACCAATTCTTATACCTGTAATTGATCTATTTTGTCTAACTGCATGGATTAATCCCTCTAATATAATGCCAGTTAGTACCAGATAGTGAGTATCCTTCCTTTGTTCCTGATTTTAGTAGAAATGTCTCTGATGTTTCCCTATTAAGTAAGATATTGGCTTTAGGACTAAGGCAGAGATATTTTATCCTGTTAATGAAGTATCACTCACTTCCTATTTTCTCAAGTTTTCATAATGAATAGGTCTTGTATTTTATTAAAGGCCTTTCCATCATCTATGGAAGTAATCATATGGATTTTTCCTCCTTAGATCTATTAACACAGTATATGATACTAATAGATTTCCTAATACTGAACCAACCTTCCATTCCTGGAATAAATCCCATTTAGTCATGGTATATTAATTTCTTAATATGATAGTGTATTCTGTTTGCTCAAAGTTAATTTACTTTTTAAATGTATTTTATTTATTTTAGCTTTGCACTGGGTCTTCATTGCTGCATGTGGGCTTTCTCTAGTTGTGGCAAGCAGGGGCTACTCTTTCTTGAGGTGCACAGGCTTATCACTGGGGTGGCTTCTCCTGTTGCAGAGCATGGGCCCTAGGGCACGCAGGCTTCAGTAGCTGTGGCACACGAGCTTATTAATTGTGGCACATAGGCTTGGCTGCTCCATGGCATGTGGAATCTACCCAGACTAGGGATCGAACCTGTGTCCCCTGCATTGTCAGGCAGATTCTTATCCACTGTATCACTAGGGAAGTCCTAATTTAGTAGTTTTGCATCAATAATCATGAATTGATATTGGTCTGAATTGATATTGGTCTGTCCTTCCTGGCTTTTACTCTCCCTCCTTCCCACCTTCCCTCCCATCTGTATCAGGTTTAAGTATCAAACCTTCAGCAAAAGTTCATAAAAGAAATGGTGAAGTTCTTCATTTTCAATGTGCTGAAACAACTTATAGAGCATTGGTATTATTTGGACTTTGAAGGTTTAGTTGAATTCCCCTGGGAAACCGTCTGGACCTGAGATCACCTCCTTTGCCATCCTTGCTAAAGGAGAATTTCCACGTGGACTTTAGTTAGGAGATATCCCTTGAATTTTTGGCTTACAGAGCTGGGATTTAAACCTAGTTAGACCCATGTCTTATCACTGTGTCACTGATAACCTCAGGGACTTGACTGCCTAATTGTAATAATGATGATGTCTAATACATATTAAGTGCTTATTATGCTTCAGGTACTGTTTACATGTATTAATACATTCAATCCTTATTTCAGACTTATGAGGTACTAGCTCTTATTCTCCCTGAGACACTGAAATGATTATCTTGTTCAGGGTCACATAGCTCGTAAATAGCAGAGCTGGTCTTCAATTCCAGGCAGCTGGCTTCACAGTCCATGTCTTTAATGACCAAGGTACAGTATAACAGTTTGTAGAACTGTGGATGATTATATACCAGAATCTCAGTATGAATGCTTTTTTAAAGGAAAAAATGATTTAACTAAAGTCTTGTAAATGAAAGAAGAGTTGCCATTTGTGATGATGTATGTCTAGCAATTTGGCTACAAATTTCCTATCCCTACACCAACAGCCTTTTCTCTTTTAGCAGTGTACGGCCTTTGTAAGCATAATGTACAGAACTGTGTTCTATTGTGAGTCAGCTCCAGGTCTGAGGGATTCAACTTGAATGGAAACTCTTCCAATGACCATGGTGATCCAAACTCAATCAAACAAATGAAACAGTTAAAGTTTTCCCAAATTACTTAGATATACTAAATAGTATCATTGAGATGGGTAAATTTTCTGCTTTATATAAGTATGACCTCTTATTAATGTCTATTGGGAAAATGAAGTACCCTCATTGCTATTCATTAGTCTAAGCTTTTTCCTATACTCTTACTTTGGAATTTAGACATTATTAAAAATTATGCAGATGAAGACAAAGGGTAATATTTTTATGTCATTTCTGTAAATGCTTAACATCTTCTCTCCCACCTCCCCCCGCCAAAAAAACCAACTTAATGAGCCACAAAACATGTTATAATGAATGGGAAAAATATTTTTAGCATTTTTATGCAGAAAATGCCTCATTAAAAGCAAATGCTTCAGCAAGCAGATTTGAGCTTAATAGGAACTTTTGTCAAGTAGGGGCTTTTATGACAAATCACTAGCATGTGTAACTGTTCTATATAAAGACCTGGAAAGCCCTCAGAGGCTCTTACCTTCCTTTCTGGTCCCTGAGCCGCATTGCAGCAGTGTGGCACTTAGCAGACATTTGATGAGCCTGAAGGACGTGAAGCCTACTATCTAGCCACAGGTAGGAAAAATGTCTGTCTACTGTTAAATATTACTCATTGTTTTATCTGGATATATCATGAGAGTCATTCAGATGAAATCTGTTCTCATCTGGGTGTCTGGCATCATGTGACCCAAATATTTTGATTCTAATTTGCATGTTATAAAACCCAGAAGGGTACAGGGTTTATAATCATACATACAACCTTAATTTCAAATAAAAACCTCAACCTCTCCCTACACTATTATAACTTCTTTAGACTTAGGCATGACACTGGCATGACAAGGGCGCAGGAGTCCACCCACTCAGGCAGGCTACGTGGGCTGATATGGTCACAGAAATAGCAGTCCCTCACCTCAGTGATGGCAGAAAGTGCTCACCTGTTCCTGCTTAGGCCTCAGAAGACACACCTGGGGTAATGGTGTTTCAGGTATTCTGAGCTGGTCTCAGCTTCATCATGTCTGATCCATACTTGGGGGCTTGAGCCGAGTTACAGCCACACCCACCCAGGCAAGGCTGACATCACCAGTGGTGGTGATATGACTCTAGTAGCTGGTTACTCAGAACACCCTTCTTTGTAGAATGGGGGAAGCATGAAATTATGACATGATTCATCTTTAAACACTAATTTTTCACATCACGTAAGTTCTTTCTCAGTTCACCCTGCCAAGACAGCCATGCTATCACCTGGCTAGTAACAATAGTAGTGCTTGCAGCAATTAACATTTACTGAGGTCTTGCTCTATGCCTGGCATTGTGCTAAGATCTTTGTATGCCTTATCTCATTTAACCCTCAAACTCTATAAGCTAGCTACTATTAATATCCCCATATTACAGATGAGGGAGCTTAGGACAAAGAAGGTAAATAACCAGCCCTAAATCTTTCAGATTTAGAACTGCAGAAGAATTAGGATTTGAAGGACTTTCCCCCCTGATTTTATTTTTATTAAATTATACTTTAGAATATCATGTTAGTTTCAGGTATACAACAAAACTATGCAATAAATCCTGTTTATCTTTTTTATATATAGCACTGTATGTGTCTTAATCCCATACTCCTAATTTCTCTTAGAGTCCTTAACTGTTACTGCTCTACAGCATTGTGCAGCCAATTAACTGAAAAAAAAAAATCTGTATCCCCACTCTATTCCAAAGAAAGAGGCATTCCTTTCAAAAACAAAAGGGGAAAAATTCAGTTGTCAAATGCCCATAACTAGCTCTTTCAGGCAGCCCAGTCTCCTTTGGTAGGAGAAGGGACACTGACTCCCAAGACCCACTCAGACTTCCCACTAAGCAGGCACAGGGTGGCCACTTGGCCACCAAGCTCACCGTTAAGAAGTGCCGGTCCTTGGCTTCGCGCCTCCTCTGGCTGTGAGCCGGGGGGTAGGCGGGCAGTGGAGGAGCTGCTACTGAGATGGGTGCAGCAGCTCTCTGCTCCCGACGATCGCTCCGGCTCCGGTGTTCTGGGGGCAGAAAAATCAATAATATAGAAACACACTTGGCATTTTCAATTTCTCTTTCTCCCTTGGGAGGATGAGCAAAAGGCTGGAAAAAAGTGAGTTTTTGCTAATCTAGCTCATTTGTATACCAAATAAGATTTTCAGAATGGTTCTGAACTAAACTTTTACTTCATAGTAATATGAAATTGGATGTCTACATTCAGTGGGTCCGTCTCAAGACGGATCACTCTGCGTTTGATATTTCTCAGTACAACTTGTTTCAAAACAACATGAGCAAGAAAAAAAAAATCTAGAATAGTGGTGCAAGATCTGCTGACCTGAGTCCTGGAGTGGACCACAGGCACAGACACGCCAGAGCCTCCCAGGGCGTGGGAAGGACAGATGCTCACAGATATCCAGTGGGTGATGGAGCCAGCTCACATTGGCTCAGGGGCACAGATAGTTAGGCGTTCAGGAATTTTGCAAGCCAGCTTGTAAATTGTCAGTAACTTGAAATAGGCTACGGTGGGAATATTTATATCACAGAAATTGGTGAGTCCTACACATTAGGGCCTCATTTATTTATTTCTTTATTACATTTTTTGGGCTTCCCTTGTAGCTCAGTTGGTAAAGAATCTGTCTGCAGTGCAGGAGACCCAGGTTCAATCCCTGGGTTGGGAAGATCCCCTGGAGAAGGAAATAGCAACCCACTCCAGTATCCTTGCCTGGAAAATCCCAAGGACAGAGGAGCCTGGTGGGCTGCAGTCCATGGGGTCAAAGAGTCAGGCAGGACTGAGCAACTAATGCTTACTTACTTACATTTTTTTTTAAAGAGACTGTGGCTGGCACACCATTACACCCATCTAAGCCCTGTCACCCACAACACCCAGATGGTTTTCAAATTCTGGGTTCCTAGAGGAAGCAAAGGGATCCCAGTGATGACAACTGTCTGATTTAGGAATAAAGCTACTTTGGGGAAAAAAAAAACAAGAAATTTCCATGTGTGGGGTGAAGTGATCCTAACTGTATAATAAGAATCACAGGGACACCAGGAGCACAGTTTAGCTTTCTGGGTATCTCAGTGAGCCTACCCAACATACCCTGCCCAACAAACTGGCCACAACAAAGGCTGCACTACCTGCCAAAACCCAGCCCACACTCACACCCAGGGCCTCAAGTCTCATGACCCCCACCCAATATGACGGGGTACAAATTTGTGCAGCAGGTGTCCTAAATTGCCTTCTGTTGTTTAAAACTGCCATCACTCAGCACATCTACAATAATAATTGTAATGCCCAGTGCTTGTTGGGCAATGGGCATGCATCAGAGATGCTTTGCAAAAGCTTGTAGGTGCATTATCTTGACTATTGCACGAAGCAGGCACTGATAGTGTCCCTCTTGTGCAGACACCTACATGGATCAGGGAGGCTAAGTCATTGCTGAGCTGTCACTGGTACACACTTGGCCCCAGGGCCCTGCTCGTGACCACTCCTTGACCTGTAAGCTCTAGAAGATGTAAACACACCTTGCCCATCAGAGCAAGACTGCTGGGATTTGACAGTATTTGTTATAATTACATTTTATCACATTCTAATTCTTTGGACACTGATAATATAGAATATTTGGCTACTCATAAGACAGTATTCTTTCCCCCATATTGTTGTTTAGTTGCTCAGTCATGTCCGACTCTTTGCTACCCCATGGACTGTAGCCTGCCAAGCTCCTCTGTCCATGGGATTTCCCAGGCAAGAATACTGGAGTGAGGTGCCATTTCCTTCTCCAGGGGATCTTCCTGACCCAGGGGTCGAACCTGCGTCTCTTGCACTGGCAGGCAGACTCTACCACCGAGCCACCAGGGAAGCCCTTTACCCATATTAGGAAACAGCCAACTACACTGACCCTCTCAGGTGGCGTCAGGTGTCTGTTCTCTACAGGCCCTGTAGTGCCCAGGGCCCATTTCATCTCTGTCATTGTAGTGATAAAAGTCAGGATCTCTCTGTATGTCTGCCTCTGTATAGAAGTCTGCTCCTGGACAACAGAGATTATAGTCAGCTTTCCATCACTGTGCCCTGCTGTGCCTGTGATACAGTGGATTTTCAGTAAATGTTTGTGGAGTGACTGAAAGGAAGAACAAATTAATGCTTTCATGAAGGTCTGCTTTTGTAATCGTAGAATGTACTCTAAAGCCCTGTCTTTCCATGGGCTGGGTACTGAGTCAGTGGCCTCACTGTACCCTTCTCTTAGGCCCTTCTCTGGGTCTTGTTGCCCGTTGACACTGGCCTCCCTAATGCTGCCTCTTCTTTGCTGTATTCAGTGTGCTGCACTCTAAACCAGTACCTGAGCACTCTCGAACCTTCTGATTTCTGTCCATGTCTGATTGGCTTGTCTGTGGGCCTCCCTGCCTCAACTGCCAACTTTGTCTGCCAGAAAATGTGGCAGAATTACTCATCTTCCTTTGCTTGGGGTTCTTGAGACAAATGTTGACTCCCATTCACAACCAGAGAAAAGTCCTCAACCCCATGTAGGTGCTCTTTGCTGAACTGCCTCCAAAGCCATTGCTCATCAGGAAGACTTCTATAAAAAGTATTTATTATATATAGTAGATTTACAATATTGTGCTAGTTTCAGGCATACAGCTTCAGATTCCTTTCTGTTATAAGATACTGAATATAGTTCCCTGTGCTATACAGGTAAATCCTTGATGTTAGTCTATTTTATATATAGTGCTGGGTATCTGTTAATCCCATACTCTTAATTTATCCATCCCCCTTTGGTAACCACAAGTTTGTTTTCTATGTCTATGAGTCTATTTCTGTTTGGTAAATAAGTGGATTTTTTTTTTTAGATTCCACATGTAAGTGATAACATATATCTCTCTTTCTCTGACTTAGTATGATAATCTCTAGGTCCATCCATGTTGGTGCAATATTTCATTCTTTTTTCATTGCTGGGTAATATTCCATTGTATATATTCCACATCTCCTTTATCCATTCATCTATTGATGAGCTCTTATGCTGTTTCCATGTCTTGGCTACTGTGAACAGTGCTGCTATGAACATAGCAGTGCAAGTATCTTTTTGAATTATAGTTTTCTCCAGGTATATGTCCAGGAGTGGGATTTCAGGATCATATGGTAACCCTATTTTTAGTTTTTTAAGAAACCTTCATACTGTTCTCCATAGTGGCTGCACCACTTTACATCCACACCAACGGATAGAAGGGTACTCCTTCTCCACACCTTCTCCAGCATTTATTATTTGTAGACTTTTTCATGATGGCTATTCTGACTGGTGTGAGGTGATGCCTTGTTGTAGTTTTGATTTGCATTTCTCTAATAATTAGCCATGTTGACCATCTTTTCACATGCCTGTTGGCCATCTGTATGTCTTCTTTGGAAACACGTCTATTTATTGAGTTTTTTTACATTAAGTTGTATGAGATGTTTGTATATTTTGGGAACTAAGCCCTTGTTGGCCTCATTATTTGCAAATATTTTTCCCAGTCTGTAGGTTGTCTTTTGTTTATAGTTTATTTGTTTATGGCTGTCTTTTTGTTTATGTCTTTGCTATGAGAAAATCTATAAACCTCACTAGGTCCTATTTATTTATGTTTGTTTTTACTTCTTTTACCTTGGGAGACTGATCTAAGAAAACACTGCCATTTATGTCTGAGAATGTTTTGCCTGTGTTCTTTTCTAGGACTTTTATGGTGTTATTGTTTAAGTATTTAAGCCATTTTATATTTATTGTTGTGTATGGTGTGAAGGAGTGTTCTAACTTCATTGATTTACATGAGGCTGTCCAGCTTTTCCAGCTCCACTTGCTGACAAGACTGTCTTTTCTCTAGTGCATATTCTTACCTCCTTTGTTGAAGGTTAATGACTGTAGGCATGTGGGTTTATTCCTGGGCTGTCTATTCCGTTCTTCTGATCTATCTGTTTTTTCTCTTCTGTTCTTTTGATCTGTTTTTGTGACAGTACCAAGCTGTTTTATTGCTGTAGCTTTGTAATATTGTCTGAAGTCTGGGAGGGTTATGCCTCCAGCTTTGTTCTTAAGGCAATTCTTGGTCTTTTGTAGTTCCATATAAATTTTAGGATTATATGTTCTAGCCTGTGAAAAATGTCATGGATAATTTGATAAAGATCACATAAAATCTGTAGATAGCTTTGGGTAGTATGACTGTTTTTAACAATATTAATTCTTCCAGAACAAGTACATGGGAGACCTTTCCATGTCTTGGTATCACCTTCAGTTTCCTGTATCAGTGTTTTATAGTTCTTACATATAAGTCTTTTACCTCAGTGGTTAGGTTTTTTCCCTAGGTATTTAATTTTTTTTACACAATTTTAAATACACAATAAATGTTTTACTTTCTCTTATATTTCATTGCTAGTGTAAAGAAGTGCAACAGATTTCTGTATATTGATCTTGTACCCTGCTACCTTGCTGAATTCATTTATTCTAATAGTTTTTATATGGAGTCTTTAGGGTTTTCTATATAGAGTATCATATCATCTGTGTACAATGACAATTTTATCTCTTCCCTTTCAGTTTGGATACCTTTTATTTCATTTTCTCATCTAATTGCTGTGGCTCGGACTTCCAATACTATGATGAATAGAAGTGATGAGAGCTGGCTTCCATGTTGGTGTTGCAGAATTCAGTGGGAAGGCTTTCAGCCTTTTGCCACTGAGTATTGTACTAGCTCTGGATTTGTTGTAAATGGATGTTATTCAGCATTACGTTGTTATACTCATTTTCGTGTGAGTTTTTATCATGAATGGTATTAAATTTTATCAAATGCTTTTTCTAACTTTATTGAGATGCTCATGTTGTTTTTGTCTTTTTTTATGGCATATGGTGTATCACTTTGATTGATGTGTGTATGTTGAACCATCCTTGGAATGAATCCAAATTGATCATGATGTATGATCCTTTTTATATGTTGTTGGATTGATTTGCTAACATTTTGGTGGGGATTTTTGCATCTGTTGATACATGTATCAGAGATATTGAGCTGTAATTGTCTTTTTTTGTAGTGCCTTTGATTTTGATATCAGGATGATGTTGGCTTCATAAAATGATTTGGGGAGTGTTCCCCTCTCTTTAGCCTTTTGGAAGAGTTTGAAAAGGATAGGTATGAGTCTATTTTACTTCTAGTAATCAGTGTATTTTGGAGAAGGCAATGGCACCCCACTCCAGTACTCTTGCCTGGAAAATCCATGGACGGAGGAGCCTGGTAGGCTACAGTCCATGGGGTCGCTACGAGTTGGACACAACTGAGTGACTTCACTTTCACTTTTCACTTTCATGCATTGGAGAAGGAAATGGCAACCCACTCCAGTGTTCCTGCCTGGAGAATCCCAGGGATGGGGGAGCCTTGTGGGCTGCCATCTATGGGGTTGCATAGAGTCGGACGCGACTGAAGCGACTTAGCAGCAGCAGCAGCAGCAATCAGTGTATTTAAATTATCTGTTGCTTGTTGATTGAGTTTTGGCAGGCTGTATGTTTCTAGAAATTTGTCAGTTTCTTCTAGGTTGTCCATTTTGTTGGCATATTACTGTTCATAGTATTTTTCTTATTTTTTAATATGTCTGCAATATTGGTAATTATTTTTCTTTCATTTCTTATTTTGTGTAATTGGGTCCTCTCTCTCAGGTGAGCCTGGTTAGCCATTCATTGATTTTGCTTACTCTTTCAAAAAAAACAGCTCTTGGTTTTATTGATTTTTTATTTTTAATCTATATTTTATTTCCTCTCTGATCTTTATTATTTCCTTCCTTCTGCTGACTTTTAAATGTTCTTTTTGTAATTCTTTTAGGTGGAAGGTCAGGTTGTTTATTGGAGATTTTTCTTATTTCTTGAGGAAGGCCTGTATTGCTATGAACTTCTCTCAGGTCAGGACGGCTTTTTCTGGATCCCAAAGATTTTGGATGGTTGTGTTTTTATTGTCCTTCATCTTGAGGTATTTTTAAATTTCCTCTTTAATTTCATTGTTGGCCAATTGGTTTTTAGTAGCATGTTGTTTAGTATCCATGTGATCATTTTTTCCTTATTTTTCTTTCTGTGACAGATTTCTAGTTTCATGCCATTCTGGTAAGAGAAGATGCTTGAGATAATTTCTATCCTTTTATATTTGTTCAGACTTTATATTATATCCTAGTGTGTGGTCTGTCCTAGAGAATGTTCCATGTGTGCTTGAAAAGAGTGTGTATTCGGGTTTCCTTGGATGTAGTGTCCTGTAGATATTAATCCATCTAACTATTCTAAAGTGTCATTTAGATGTGTCTATTGCTTTACCTATGTTCTGTCTGGAAGGTCTGTCCATTGATAAAAATCTATTAATGTATCCCCATCAGTTGCTCCTTTTATGTCTGTTAGTATTTGTTTTATGTATTTAGGAGGTTTAGTATTGTGTGGATATATGTTAATGAGGACAATATTTTCTTCTGTTGATCCCTGTATCATTAATATAGTGTCCTTTTTTGTCTTTATTCATGGCCTTTGTTTTAAAGTCTGTTTTGTCTGATATGAATATCACTACCCTTACTTTCTTGACATTTCTATTTGCATGAGGTATCTTTTGCCATCCCCTCACTTTCAATCTATGTATTTCTTTCACCCTAAAGTGGGTCTCTTGTAGGCAGCATATTGTAGGTTCTTGTTTTATTATCCAGTATGTCATTCTGTGTCTTTTTATCAGAGCATTTAGTCTGTTGACATTTAAAGTAATTATTGATAGTATGTATTTATTGCCATTTTAAACCTTGTTTTCCAGTTGATTTTGTATGTCTTCCTTTTTTTGTTTTTCCTTTTGTAGTTTGATGGTTTTCTTTAGCATTGTGCTTGAGTTCTTTTCTTTTTAGTTTTTGTGAGACCACTGTATGCTTCTGATTTGTGGTTACCCTGGTTTTCAAGTGTGTTAAACTGTAACTCTAGCTATTTGTTTTAGACTGATAGTCATGTGAGCTCAGTTCAGTTCAGTTCAGTCGCTCAGTCGTGTCTGACTCTTTGCGACCCCATGAATCGCAGCACACCAGGCCTCCCTGTCCATCACCAACTCCCGGAGTCCACTCAGACTCATGTCCATCGAGTCAGTGATGCCATCCAGCCATTTCATCCTCTGTCGTCCCGTTGTCCTCCTGCCCCCAATCCCTCCCAGCATCAGAGTCTTTTCCAATGAGTCAAGTCTTCACATGAGGTGGCCAAAGTACTGGAGTTTCAGCTTCAGCATCACTCCTTCCAAAGAACACCCAGGACTGATCTCCTTTAGAATGGACTGGTTGGATCTCCTTGCAGTCCAAGGGACTCTCAAGAGTCTTCTCCAACACCACAGTTCAAAGGCATCAATTCTTCAGCGCTCAGCCTTCTTCACAGTCCAACCCTCACATCCATACATGACCACAGGAAAAACCATAGCCTTGACTAGACAGACCTTTGTTGGCAGAGTAATGTCTCTGCTTTTCAATATGCTATCTAGGTTGGTCATAACGTCTCACATTCTAAAAAGTCTACATTTTCTTACTCTCCCATAGTTTGTGATTTTGATATCCTATTTTATATCTTCATGTTTATCCTTTTTCTGTCCCTTATAGTTTTAATTGCTTTCACAATTTTAATTGTTTTTTTTTTAATGCATGTATTGGCTTATCTAAATGATTGTCAATCCTTTCATATATTTACCTTTCCTGTTGTAAATTTCCCTTTCCTATAGATTCTTGCTATTTTTCTACTCAGAGAAGACCTTTCAATATTTCTTTTAGGATAAGGTTTAGTATTGCTGTATTCTTTTTTAAGCCTTTATTTTATATTGGAATATAGTTGATTAACAATGTTGTGATAGTTTCATGTGTACAGCAAAGTGATTCAGTTATACATGTAGCTATTCTTTTAAAAATTCTTTTCCCATTAGGTTGTTACATAATATTGAGCAGTTTCCTGTGCTATATAGTAAGTCCTTGTTGGTTGTCCATTTCAAATATAGCAGTGTGTACATGTTAGTCCCAAACTCCCTAACTATCCTTTACCCACACCCCTCCCCAGTAACCGTAAGTTCATTCTCTAAGTCTGTGAGTTGGTTTTTGTTTTGTAAAGAAGTTCATTTGTATCACTGTTTCTTAGATTTTGCATATAAGTGATATTATAGCAATATTTCACTTTCTCTGCCTTACTTCATTCAGTATGACACTCTCTAGGTCCATCCATGCTGTTGCAAATGGCATTATTTCTTTCTCTTTTGTATGTACCACAGCTTCTTTATCCATTCCCCTGTCAATGGAGATTTAGGTTTCTTCCGTGTCTTGGCTATTGTGAACAGTACTGCTATGAACACTGGGGTGCATGTATCTTTTCAGATCATGTTGTTCTCCAAGTATATGCCCAGGAGTGGGATTTCAGGATTATACAGTAGCTCTACTTCTGGTTTTTAAAGGAACTTCCATACTGTTCTCCATAGTGGCTGCACCAATTTACATTCTCACCAACAGTGCAGGAGGGCTTCCTTCTCTTCACACCCTCTCCAGCATTTACTGTTTGTGGATTTTTTGATAATGGCCATTCTGGCTGGTGTGAGGTGATATTTGACTGTAATTTTGATTTACATTTCTCTAGTCATTATCAATGTTGAACATATTTTCATGAGTATTGCTCTATTCTTTTAGTTTTTGCTTGTCTGAGAAGTTCTTTCTATTTTCTTCTATTCTAAATGATAATCTTGCTGGGTAGAGTATTGTACTTTGCAAGTTTCCCCTTTAAGAGCTTTGGATATATGTTGCCACTCCCTTCTGGCCTGCAGAGTTTCTGTAGAGGAATCAGCTAATAGCCTTTTTATATTCCCTTGTAAATGACTCTGTTTTTCTGTTGCTACATTTAGAATCCCTCTTTATCTTTCACTTTTGCCATTTCAATTATATATCTTGGTGTGGATCTGTTTGGGTTCATCTCATTTGGGACCCTCTGTGATTCCTGTACCTAGATATCTGTTTCCTTCTGTAGGTTTGAGAAGTTTTCAGCCACAAGTTCTTCAACTACATTTTGATCCCCTTTTTTCTTTCTTCTTCTGGAATCCCTTTCATGTGGAGGTTGGCATACTTTACATTATCTCGTAGGTCTCACATGTCGCTTTCATTTTTTCTTTCATTTGTCTTTCTGTCTACTGATTGGGTGCCTTGTGTTAACTTCCAGATGACTTATTTGTTCTGTTATGTAGACTTGGTCTGCTGTTTATTGGCTTTAGCTTGGTTTTTATCTCAGCAGTTGAGTTGTCTAATTTTGGTTTCCTTATGGTTTCTAGTTCCTTGTTACAGTGATCTGCCTTTTTATCAATAGTCTTTCTGAGGATCTTTAGCATTTTTATCACTTCCTTTTTGAACGTTGGGTCTGGTAGACTGGCGAGGTCTGTTTCTCTCAGGGAATTTCTCTCAGTCTTTTTAAGTGGGAATAGTTCCTCTGCATTTTCATTTTACTTATATTTCTCTTACTCCATGAATTTAGGAGGAACAGTTATCTACTGTGATCTTGAAGTGCTGTTTTCCTATAGGAGTGTTCTGGTACAGACTATGTGAGTCCAGTAGTTTTGATGTGAGGGCTGTGTTTGGTATGGATGCCTGCCGCATCTTTCCTCAGCATGTGCTGGCCGTTATCCTCCCTTGATGAAGGGTGTGTTTGGTGCTGTGCTGTCCAGAGCTTGCACTGTAATGTTGGGTGGGGCCCCCTCTTTGTTCTGTAGTTGCCACAGCTCTGTTGGAGGCAGGGCCTGCCCCCCAGTTGTTGGAATAGAAACCCTGAGATCTGGTTCTCAGCTGTAGTGTGAGGTAGGTAAGACCAGAGCACTCAGCTGTGTGCCAGGACACGTGACTCTGTGACGTATCCTGCCAGCCAGTGTGCACGTCTACAAAATCAGCTGCTGCTGGTGCCACCCCAAGACCCATCTTGGCTGTGAGAACACTGATAATTGGCTCGGGTGGCAGCCTTGCCTTTGGTGTGTGCACGTTCACAAAGCATGAGCTCCTAATGCCCACTGAAGCAGTGCCCCATGGTGGGAGCACTGATAACTGGTTCCGATGTCAGCCCTGGTGTGTGTGTGTGCTCCCAAAGTCTGGTGTGGCTGGAGCCATGCACCTCTGTGAGCACACTGAGATTGAGGTGTCTATGGTGGGCCTACACTCAGCCCTTCCTGTGTTGACTGGGGCTCCTTTGGTGGCCCTGTGCCCCGTCCTGTGTGTGCCTCTACTTATAGCCCAGACCACACTCCAGGCTCTTCTGGATATCTCTGCGTAGCCAAACCAAGTCCTCTCACCGTGTCTGTCCGCTGAAGCCTGAGTTTCCACATCTAGCACTGTGCAGACCCGCAGGTGCGCCTCCCTGGCTGGGCAGTAACATGGCAGCTTAGTGCCCGTCCCTGTCTATCTTGCTTGGCAGCAAGGTAGCACGGGCACACTCCTCTCTTGGAAATTCTAGACCCCTGAAGCTCCCTTGTCCTGGCAGACCTCCCAGCTAGTGAAAGAGGTTCCTGGGGTGTGGCAACCAGTTCTCTTTCACAGCTCTCTCCCAGGGGTGCAGGTCCCTCTCCCTTAGTGCTACCCAAGTATATGGGGTTCTTTGGTTGGTTGAGCTCTTTTGACGGCTTTTAGCTGGTACGTTGTGAGAATTATTCCAGATGCAGCTGGAATTTTCCTGTATTTGTGGAGGGAGGTGGGCTCCAGGTCCCACTCTGCCACCTTGTTCTCCCTTCCAGGAAGGTTTTTGAGATAAATCTGCCATGTTAAAGTGTCTGCCTCTAGTGCCACCCTCGTTTTTCTCTACCAGGAGAAAGTCAGCTTTTCTAGATGGGCGGTGGGAGGAAAAGCTTCTACATTCTTAAAATTGTAATGAGAGTAAAAGATAGGTGTCGCTGATTGGGAAAAGGTAGAAGGAAGGGCGGAGTCTGGAGGGAGATATCAACTCAGTTTCCCATTTGGCTTCTCCCCGCTTGCTCTTTCTAAAGCTCATCTCGTTCATGTGCCCCAGGCCTGCAGGAGGCAGGCAGATTAATGGCTCCCTAATACTTCTTTCTGGTGGTGGTGTGGGAGACCATTTATCAACTAGAGCCTGAAACTGCAGTAGACTCTTGGTCCTCATTCCCTTAGACCAATGAAATGTAGACCCCAGCCCCGAAACTTGAAAGAAAAGGAAATATAAAATGTAAATCTCTCTTTATAGCCTCATAATAATCTCTCTGTCACTGTCTTACAAATGTAAACATTGGCATCACTTCAAGCCATTATTGGCTCTGAGCATAAAGAACGGCTAAGAAAAAAAAATGGGAAAAAAGAAGAATCAGAGGCTTAATAACTTGAACTCCATTAAGGCATTGCTTCCTCTGAGGAGCCTTCTCTGAAGCTCCATGGCCTGGTTAGTGCCTTTGCTCTGAGCTCCCGTGGCCCTGTGTTGAAATGACCTGGTTACTTGCCCTTCTCCCTTACTAGATCAGGAATTCTTTGTGTGCCAAGAACCATATGCTATTGCTCTCTGCATCCCAGGTTTAGCACAATGCCTGGACCCTCAGTTGACTTTGTTGAGGGGGGTTGCTGCAGAGTGGATCTTAAAGGCAGCCGGTTTCTCAGTTCTGATCTCAGGATACTCCAACTGTCTAAATAGAGCACCTATAGGGAAGCTCATTTGTGAGCAAGAGCTTGTCGGATAGGTCAGTATTAGTCATGGCCACCAGATGGCGAAAGTGGTATTCTGACAAATGCACTAGTAAGCTTCTGTTTCTTGGACAAGGTTTAAAAAAAAAGTCACTTTCTAATTTCAATTCTACACTGCATGTTTTTAATTCTATGATGCCTATAATTCCTGTTTATGGCTCTCTGCAGTGCTATTAAAACTACTACACCCAAGATTTGCTATGGAGACAACCACGAAGCAAGCCTGTGTGTGGAGGGCAAGACGCAGCTCCTCTGTCTTTCCTAGAAACCCCAGGAGGCCCCATATTCCTCTCTCAGCCCCCCAGGAGGAAGTTCTGAGAAAATTGATACTGGCACTTGCTGTTCCTTAGTTCTGCCATTAAGTCTAAACCTGACAACACAGTGAAATGTGGTAGCTTATGAGCAGCTTAGCGTTACCTGGTTGAATCTGGAAAAATCTAATCAGAGATGACTTATGAATAAAAATAAAGGGATAAAAATAATTAACTCTAAAGGGCTAACATTATTGAAGCTCTCTACTGATGGGATCCGGAGAAGGTGATAGCACCCCACTCCAGTACTCTTGCCTGGAAAATCCATGGACGGAGGAGCCTGGTGGGCTGCAGTCCATGGGGTCGCTAGGAGTTGGACACGACTGAGCGACTTCCCTTTCACTTTTCACTTTCATGCATTGTAGAAGGAAATGGCAACCCACTCCAGTGTTCTTGCCTGGAGAATCCCAGGGACAGGGGAGCCTGGTGGGCTGCCGTCTATGGGGTCGCACAGAGTCAGACACGACTGAAGCGCACTTAGCAGCAGCAGCAGCAATGACGGGATCAGAAAAGTATTTAGTGAGAATGATCAGATTCCTTGGTCATCATTCTCTACCCCTAGTGCTCAAGCAGTTTTCTGCAGAATTTGATTCAGGTACACAAACATTCATTGAGGACCTACTATGAGTGAGAACTTATTATGTCAGGGTTATGGTAAATGCTTTGAATAAAAAAGAAAATCTATGGTAATTCCCCAGTGGTACAGCGGTTGGGACTCAGCACTCTCACTGCTGAGGGCCGGGGTTCAGTCCCTGGTTGGGAAACTAGGATCCCACAAGCCACTCAGTGCAGTCGGTCAAAAAAAATTTTTTTTTCTATCTTCCTCATCCTTGACTTGTTCACGGATTGATGGTAGGAGACAGGCCGGTAAGTGGTTGGTGATGATACACGCTTTTAAGTGGCACGATGGGAGGATGCACAGGCTATTATGGGAAGAGGGCCTAATCCAGGCCACCGAGGAACAGGAAGGGTGTTGTTAAGGAAGCTTTCTGGAGGGTGGCTGGCACTAAAAAATCAGTAAAGAACTTTTCAGCCAACTATCAAATCCAAGTGAATAGTAAGAATGCCAGAGGTAGGTCGAGGGGATATGGACGGTCAGTCTTCATGATAAGGCTGATAGTATCAGCTACTAATAACCAAGGAGAATTGTCAGAAAGAATTGTATTAGGGATATTAGGACATGAGCTCTTTTGTTACAGGTGAAAAAGACAAGGAATGGGGGAAAGGGAGAAGTCATGTACATGAGGAAGAAAAAAGCTGAAAACATTTGCCATTTTATTTCTCCATCTTGACAGTAACATGAAAGCCTTTTATGTGAATGTTAACACTCTCACCAAATACCATTCCTTAAAGGAGCATAGGGTATCTGGAACAAAGACACCTGACTGTACAGGCCCCATATATCTCCACAGCAAAAATCTAAAGACCAAAAAAGCTGGCATACCCAATTCTGACACCAAAGGAGAGGACTCTGGAAGGATGATGCCAGGTTTTAATTTCCTTGTCCTAAGTAGAGTGGCTTTACGGCAGTAAAAATGCAGGCAGTGGAAGAAGAGGCTGCATGCCTATCTCCGACTTTCACAGGACTATGAGAGGGCTGAAAATATTTACTTCCCTAGGACAGTGTATGATGTGGAGGAAAATAAGTCTGGCTGGGGGTCTGGAGGCTCGGGTCTGGGCCTGGCACTGTACCTAACCTGTTGCGTGTGACCCTCACAGGTGTCTTGGCCTCTCTAGGCCTCCATGTGCTCCAATGTAGAATGGATCACATCACTGCTTCTCAACAGGAGCAGAAGCCTCCACCCCCACCCTGGGAAGCTTCTGGTTCATAGAGGACCAGGCTGGAGCCAAGGATGGGAGCCCTCCTACAATGCGGAATCAGTGCCCCAGGTTCCACAGCTACCACTCCAGAACTTCTTTTCATGGAAAAGCCTAGAACGTATTTCTGAGTCAAACCTAATTCTCTTGTAATTGTAATCCAGAGGTGTTTTATTTTTTGGTTCATGTTTAATACGTGCTGAATGCACCAGTTTCTATGGCTGTTTCCTCTTGCCACTTTCATGTCTCTGTACTTTTTGATCAGAATGACTCCTGTCTCTACTTATTCTGAACCTACTTTCGATAGGCGTAAATATCTGACTCCATGACGTCTTTTAGTGCTGCCATGTTTGGCCATTTATATGCTGCAAGTAGTATTATTATAAACCATTTTCCTTTTAAATTCTCTTTATTGCTATATTCAGGCCATAATGCTATTATTAGTTATATCCATAGGCAGGTTATACTAACCAAGAATTTCATTTCAGGGTAGAAAAGGGAGCATTTCAAAGTACTGGCTCTAATGAGGGGAGGTGTTGGGACCAAAGGGACACAGAACAAGCCTTTGTGGGGACGAGCTCCAAGTTCTCTCCCCCAAAAGCCCCCAAGCCCGAGATCAGTCACCTCTGCGCAGGGCTTGCAGGCTCTGCCGGGCCTGGCGGTGCAGCTCCTCCACACAGGGCGGCCTGGTGGCCGGGAGGAAGATGTTTCTCTGCTGGTGCCACGGTGCACGGTAGTAAACGCTCAGCTTGCTCTCGACGTCCAGGTTGGAGACAGCTGCAAGATCAAGAGGGAAACAGGGCATTAGACAGGAGCAGCTTTCAGCTGTGCATTGCGCTGTCCCCGGGGTGGAAAGGGGAACAGGAGTGGGGCCTGGGCACAGTGGAAATCCAGTCCGCTGCATTGACCAGAGGAGTTCGAGAAAGGTTTCAAGTTGCCAGTACAGACAGGGACAACCTTTGCCCCCCAAAGCAAGGGACGAGAGACCCTGGCTCTTTGAGCCAGGCCTCAGAGTGGGGTGAGGTCCTGCCTTGTAGGAAGGCAGAGAAGTGCCAGAGGAAGGCCTCAGAATTATATAGTTCTGCACAGCTGCTCCTGATGCCTACCTGATCAGTGCCCTTGTCTTACTTCCTATCTCCCGAACCTTACCACTGAGCCATATATTATCCACTGTACTATCTGCCCATCATTCAAAGCACTGCTCAGCTTCCTTAGTTTTGCCTAAGAGCACAAGAACTAAAGAACTTATTAAATAACCTATTACAAGGGTGATGCGTGTTAGGAAGGGAATGTACACATAGTGTTGGAGAGGAGGCGGGGCATGACAACACCTTTGGAATCCCTGCAGAACTCCTGAGCACCGTGCGAGCATCAGGATTGGTAGGATATATACCTCTGTGGTGGGAGTGATTTAGTCATTAAGTCGTGCACAACTCTTGCGATCCCATGGACTGTAGCCTGCCAGGCTCCTCTGTCCATGGGATTCTCCAGGTAAGAATACTGCAGTGGGTTGCCATATCCTTCTCCAAGGATCTTCCCAACCAAGGAATCAAACCCAGGTCTCCTGCATTGCAGGCAGATTCTTTACCGACTAAGCTGTAAAATGAGGGTAAGCTCTCAGAGCTGGGCGGGGGGCAGGGTAGAAGGTTACCGTTTAAGAGTTGCTAGGTGGTGTAGTGGTCAGGACTTTGGTTCCCAGTTCAGGGGTCATGGGTTTGATTCCTGGTGGGGGAGTGGGGGAGTGGGGGAGTGGGGAAGCCAGGTCCATACCATATTAGTGCATAGTGGATATGTGGATTCTTTCTTTGTTGGATAGTGCAACAGTGATGATGTAAGTGTAACTTACAGGTACCTGGGGGTACTTATTTTAATTCTTGATTTGGCTGTGCTGGGTCTTATTTAGGGCTTCCCTCAGAGCTCAGTCGGTAAAGAATCTGCCTGCAATGCAGTAGAGACAGGTTTGATTCCCGGGTCAGAAAGATCCCCTGGAGAAGGGAATGGCAACCCACTGCAGAATTCTTGCCTAGAGAATCCCATGGACAGAGGAGCCTGGCAGGCTACAGTCCATGGGGTCATAAGAGTTGGACATGACTTAGTGGGTCTTATTTACAGCATGTGATCTCTTAGTAGCAGGATATGTGGATCTCATTCCCTTACCAGGGATTGAACCTTGGCACCCTGAATTGGGAGCTCAGAGTCTTAGCCACTGGACCACCAGGGAATTCCCCTTTTTACATGCTTCATCCTGGAAGAAGGACTAGCTGCAGAGAGAGCACTGGTGGCTTGGAGACTCGGGCTCCAGTGGTTTTCTACTAAGAGAGGCCAGTACTACCCCCAGGTTGGGGGCCAGAGAGACTCAGCGCGGGATTCTATTTACTCCTGATTCTTATATTTCCCAACAGTTACTAAACCCAAGCCTCCACCTGTCCTTAGAGATGAACCTCACCTTCCCACGAGACAGGTGGACACCAACTTCAGATAAACCCAGTGACCATAACCTTGTGGGCGATACATCACTATCTGTCAAGGTCTAGACAATCCCATGACCTTCAGAGTTCCCAGGGGATAGACAGTAGGTTCAGCCTAAAAAGACGTCACACTGCCCTGTGGACAATTCTTTCAGCACTTTGGTTCTCTGGTCTCTGTCTGCAGTGCTGTTTGTACTTCTGGAATATGACTATCACTTCACATCCCCCTCCCCCAGTCAACCTTCCTTTAGGCCAATGTCTCTCAATGTTGCTTGGGGAACAGACAGCAGCTTGGAAGCCAGAGCTGGCTTCCAACCCCAGATCTTCCAGGCGCAAGCTGTGGGCCTCTGCACATGTCATCAGGTGAAACTCCTTCTTTCTTTCTCCCTCTTGCTCCATCCCTTCCTCCCCAGGGCCTTGCCTGCACACTGGCAGTGTGCGGTAGGGAGAAGCCCGATGCCAAAGCCTGATGTCCACGGTCTGTCCCTGCCAGGCAGCCTTTTCATTCCTGCAGAATGAACCACAGTCATTCCGCGCTGTGGACACAGCATCCACCATGGACGCCCTCAGCGTCAGAACTTGTCAGGAAGCCTAGACTTTTTTTTAACACCGACAGAATAGGGAAAACCTGGCTGTGTATTTATTTATGCACTACATGAATCCAGAATGATTTTTTTCCCCTATAAAAACTTATCTAACTTCTAAAATAAAACGGAGCTTCACATTAGGAGTACTGTTTACTTATTGGTGCTGCTGTTTGCACACTCGACATTCTGTAGAAAGACCAGAGGAAGCCTGGGTTCTACTCACAGTTCTCTGCCCTGGGGTAAGTCACTGACCATGCCCAGGACTCAAGTTCCCCATCTTTACAAATCAGGGTTTGGCCTTCCTGTTGGCTGAAGGAGGCCCATTGCCCTTTGTGCCTCTCCTTTCTACCCATCACCAAACTTCAGGATGCACTGGGGGAAGGCCCTGGGCTCTGGGATAGAGAGACAGGGTTTCTGCCTGCCAGCAGTGGTCCAGAGCAGTTGACTGAAATCTTGGGCCTCTGTCCCCTCCTCCATAAGCGGGGCTCCTAGAGCCTTCACAGAATCCAAGGAAATGATCATGATATGATCATTCCTTGACATGTCTCTGCTTACTATATACCAGTTCCCCTTGCTGTGGTGGAAACGGATAAGATGAAGGGGCCAGGCTTGGGTTCAAAGACCAAAGTCTGGAGCTCTCTTCCCTTTTTATTTTCCTGTCTTCATGGTGAGTCATGTGTAAATAAACATGAGGCTACCAGAGATGACTGTTGGTGGGGGGTAGGGTGTCTTACATTCTGGAAACTGTAAAGAAAGCTGCCTACAACCAGGGAGCCTGTGGCCTCTCTGAGAGGTAGGATGTCCCTGGTCTCTGATGTTAGCTAACTCGGGCAGCATTCAGTGCGGTGATTTTGAGATGCTAATTCTCTGAGTCACTGTGAGAGCTGCACTATACGTTCTCCCTGGAAATGGTTTATCATTTTCTTGTTCATCTGTGGGTCATTCTGCTGCCATGTTCTACACCATGCACTTCCTCCAGAGTGTGTAAGCATGCATCCATCTGTCACAGCTCAGCTGTTGTTTTTGGAAAATTCCTGTGGGCACTGAGCAGCGCCATTGGATTCTACTGCTGAAGAGACCTCGGAAATGACGGAGTTCTGTGTTTTTTCAAACCACAGGGCATGACCCTTGAGTGGATTGTGAAATCCATTCAGCGGATCAGAACTAGCATTTTTTAAACAAAGACATACAGGAGACTGGAATAGAAAATGCCAACATGCATCGCACACAGTGTTGTTTTGTGAAGCTGTTGGTTCTGTTACATAAGTGTTTGTTCGTACATGTGTGCACGTGGATGCTGGGGTGTGATGCAGACATGTACTTCTTGCTCTGGGCACCAGTCAACATACGGAAAGTTACTGCTTAGACTGCCGCTCTCAGGTACTAATGAGGAAATCAAGGTTCCAAGGTATGATCCAAGATCCCAGAGTTGATTTTCGGCAGAGGTAGAAACAAAGCTTAGGTCTCCTGAGGCCAAGTCCGTGCACTTCCCTAGGCAGCCTCTTCCCCTGACGTCACTTGGCCTGGCCGCTGCTCCCTTCCTTTCCGTTGGTGACTATTTGCTATCTATTGCATCTATTAAGTTGTCCTTCCAAAACCAAAACTCTCAACTCACGACACACACACGTTTCACCTGTTGTCTGAGAAAGCAGCCATTTGAATTTTAGGATGCCAGCAACACTTCAGCCCAGGGAGCAGAGAACAAGTTTCCCAGGGACGCTGATGCTCCCAGTCTGCAGACCACATAGTGAGGACCACTGACTGCTTTCCAGAAAGAGATACTAAGGCAACAACATAGGTACTCAACTAAACAATATTAAACGAGTGATGTTCAACCGTTTTGCTCTACACAAACCTTCTCTAGAGTTCAACCTAGTAAATAAAGCCCAAGGCCAGCTTCACTACAGAGGCTGTCACGTTCTCAGATGGCAGTAATGCGCCTGCTTCCAGCAACCTGGACTGAAAGCAACCACTCCATCACCAAGTCCTGACACCTCTGTGCCAGTCTACAAGGCTTGCGTGCCTGAGCTTAAACCAGAGTGGGAGCCTGGCTCTGCCCTTGCCTGGTCAGCCCCACAGACCCTAAAAAGACACTGGCACTTTTATATGGTGGCAAACAAGTTACAGTATACAAAAGATAATACAGATCAATAATAAGCAATTGGATCTTTCAGGAGAGCCTGATGGATAACTAAGGAATGCTTCTAAGATTCAGAGAAGGGCGACTTGTCACAAAGCTATTTTCATTATTTGCGAAGAACCGGGTGAGGTTGGTTCTTTGAAAGCAGGAAAATGGAGACTCAAGAAGGCACTCTAACCACAAAGATGCATACGGTGTTTTAAAGTCCCTTCACTCCCGCTCAGGCTACAGATGTGATGTTACGAACGCAAGTACCTCTCACATTCCAGGGAAGATAGTGGAGCTGGAGTGAGAGAGACAGATCAGAGAAAGCATATGAAAATCACCTTTCTGTTCAGGAGACACTGCATACGTATCACCAGTATGGTGCCCAGACTCTCTGGTCTGCTTGGACAGGTGCCCTGGGCTCAAGTAAATCATGACACAGTAAGGTAATTAGCACATGACACCAGATTATACATGCTAGTAAATCTCTTCTCCTAGATAGAGGTGAGACTCTTAAAAATTACTTAGAGATCACCAGCAACAATGGAAAATTTAAAAATATCCAGACTTACAGAAGGTCCCACATACCCCTCCACTGCACTCCACTAAGACTTATTACTTACTTGCTAGTTAGTATCTTCATAGGTAGAAAAGTAATGCCCTTTACTGGGCCCACAAAGAAGCTATAAATACATGAGCCTGCAAGCCAAAAGGAATTCTTTTCCAAGGACCTTTCCACACGCAAAGCCTAGAGATTTATGTGTTCTGTGCTCTCTGTAAAAGACACACATGATATATTGAATCTGGAGTCACAAAAGATGTGTTCTCTTTTGACTCAGTTAGCCTGAGTCTAGCCGAGTCTGCAGCAAGACTGAGGAAGGCCCGCTCTTCAGGAACAGTGGCTCTTTCTCTCCATCAGCCCAGGGAAGACAGGCTCTGAGAATGATTCCTCACAACTGGCACTGAGACAAAGCTTCAGGAGGTGATACTAAGCAGGGAGCAGGGAAGTGATACAGGGAAGGGAAGGAAGCCAATAAAGGGTGCACAGGCTGGAACCCCTTAGGAGCCAATGCAGAACACACACCTTAGAGATGAGTGAGTGGGGATATTTATCTCCCACTTCCTATCAGCCATCAGTTGAAGGCTGCTGAAGTGCCAGAACAGTATTTCCTTGTACTTCTAGAAAAGCATACTCCTCTGTGGGTTGTGGGAGCTGTTAAGTGAGGCTGCCTGCTGTGCACTGAGGTGATAAGGGGAAGGGCACTACTCGGCCTGGGGGTTTTACAATTTGTGACCCTTGGAGCACACAAGTATTTGCATTTCAAATTCAGGATGTCTGGATTGTGCACCAGACTACTTTGACAAGTTGTCCAATGCCAAAGTAGCTTAAAATGGATTTATTGTCAAAATACCCCAAGCCTGGCAGTGAAAAGCCCTGGTCAGACAAAGCTGGATCCTGGTTGGAACATCGGCAGGAAGGCCGTGGCCAGGAGGCCGGGCAGAGGGACGGCTGCCTCCTGTGGGCCCTTGAGCAGATTGCTGGGCCTCTTAAGGTTTCTTTCCTCCTTGGTGGGAGTTTCTGGCCTGGTGTCTATTCCAGGATCATCTCCAAGAAGTCCGGGCTTCTTCCCAGGGAACCGGCTTTAAGGAGCACGTCGTGCATGCCGGGGGTATTCACTGTTGCTAGGTGCCCATTGCCTCTAAGCTGCTCCAACCGACAGGACTAGAAAATACGTAAGTCTTAGAAGGTGAAGATAAAAGCTGAGTTGAAACTGCTATTTCCAATTCAAATCTAAGATTACAGGTTTTCACTTAACTTACTTGATTTTATAATTGATCTCTTTTGTGCTGAAATCTTGATTCTTTATGACACTGCCATAATTTCCTATTTGAATAGTCTCAAAATGACTACAAGAAGACAACTGATTTCAGTTGTAGATATCTTTTTGTTTTCCTTTGTGTCTTTAGGATATTTTCTACTAGAAATGGATATAGCAAAACATACTTTGTTTAAAAGGCAAATGACACGACTGAAGGTGTTGAATACGACGATTGTTAAGGTTCTGAATAATCCTTTGGGGACATGAAATGAGAGAGGTTCCTGATTACCCCATTCAGGTGTTCATCACTAACTAAAATCCGTTGACAGTTTCTGCACTGGTAAGTTACAGCTTATTTGAGAAAAACATACAAGCCTTCTTGCCCTTCGTGCAGTCAGGGCCCTCAGGAGGTTTGAACCTGGCAGCCACGTGAGACAGAAGAGATGATGAGCCCAATGGGCTCAAGCGTGCACCCTGAGAGAGGTACAGAGGGCTGGCCAGGCGTGGGAGAAATGCTCTCTGCTTGGGAAGGGACACGGGGAAGAGGAGGTTTTGAGGTAGGGGGCAGAGGTGATGGACAGGATTCGCCGGGAGGTTATAAAATGCTGGAAGGGAACCACGAGAGATTTCTATTTTGAAGGAAGAAAGATCTGACTGTTGGCAATTTCTGGTGAGGCAACCCAAGAGGAAGGCTAGAAAGAGTTGGTCAGGGCTTGTCCCAGGAGTTGACTGCCACTGGACCAGGGCTTGGGAGGCAAAGGGGGCAGGTTAGGGGCTGCCAAGAAGGAAGACCATGCTACCAGTGAGCATGTGCATGGAGCAGGCACAGCATTAGCCTCTGATAGAGCCCATCTCATTTGGTTCCCACAGTAAGTCTAGGAAGCACGTCTGATCATCTCTACCATGCTGAATAGGCACAGAGAGGTTAAGAAATTGTTCAAGGCCCCAAAGATTATGAATGATAGAGCCAGGAACTTAGAGTGAGCACCACTGAGTCCAAAGACCCACACCATGTTCTGCCTTGCTCCCCATTTTCTAACCCACACCACTGCCCCACACAGGTTCAGGAATCTGTGTGGGAAGGCCACGGCCATCCCAGACAGGAAGACTGAAGCCGTTTCATGGAGAGCCCTGGTAGTTGGGACGAGGAACCTGCTGTATCATGGGGAGCAGCTTCCATGTCCCACAGCTGAGCGCATGACAAACTGTTGAAGGTTAGAGAGGGGCTTCCTTCTGTACTTTTTGCATCGTCCAGATAAGCAAGTCTAGAATATGGACCTATATGTTATACAAGCTCAACTATTTTGGTTGACTGGATGGGACTTAACCTCATAAATGGTTCAATCTACACAGACCTATATGTTGTAGAAGTTCAACTATTTTGGTTGAATGGATGGTTGAACGTGGCTGCCAGGTTTGAACCTCCTGAAGGCCCTGACGGCACGAAGGGCAAGAAGGCTTGTATGTTTTTCTCAAATAAGCTGTAACTTACCAGTGCAGAAACTGTCAATGGATTTTAGTTAGTGATGAACACCTGAATGGGGCAATCAGGAACCTCTCTTCATAAATGGTTCAATTGATACATCTTTGGGGGCTTCCCTTGTGGCTCAGCTGATAAAGAATCTGCCTGCAATGCAGGAGACCTGGGTTCTATCCCTGGGTTGGGAAGATCCCCTGGATAAGGGAAAGGCTACCCACTCCAGTATTCCAGCCTAGAGAATTCCACAGACTGTATGATCCATGGGGTCACAAAGAGTCAGACACGACTAAGCGACTTTCACTTTCACACATCTTTGTGGCCCTTTCTCTCCCCTTTACTCTGCCTCCTTTCTTTTCCTGATCTCTTTTCTCCCAGAAAAATGCTACGCTATATCCAGCTCAAGTTGTAACTCCTCCATGAAGCCATTAAGACCTCCAGAGCCCAGTAGGTTCACATTCATTCATTCATTGAACAATGGGTAATTAAGGATCTCCCATGTGCCAGGCAGCATGCTAGGCACTGGTGATACAGCAATGGACATGACAGACACAGGCCTTGCCCTCTCAGAGCTCACATCCAGGTCGGAGGTAGGTGAGGAAGTTGACTGACCAATAAGGAAGGATGTAATCAGGTAATAAGAAGCACTCTGATGAAACAGAACAGTTAGCAAGACTACACAGAGGCATGGCACAGAGTAGTGACAGTAGATGACCACAAAGGCCTGAGAGTCTCAACTAGCCGTCAGAGATATCAAAGTAAACGTGAGAGAGAGGGCACCTGGCCACAGGGAGCCAACCTAGTGGAGTGACCGCTTCCTCTAGCTCAGTGTGGCCTAGCTGGTTACCAGAGTCATTTCTTCTTTTTTGGCACACAGCTGGAGTACATTTCCCAGCCTCCCTTGCAGTTGGGTATAGCCATCTGTGGCGGTCTAGCAGTAGCATGTGAGCAGAAGTGAGTGGGACCACTGCCAGGAGGCACAGCCCAGGGAAATCTGCCACACGTTATCATTCGTGTTCTTGAGAAGCCATATATGGAAGATGGTAGACTCCCAAGATAAACAGAGATCCTTGAACTCCAGCTAGGAGCGGAGCCACCCACCCATGAAGAAAAACCCATTTTTGACATTACGCAAGTGAAGAATAAACTTGAATTTTATTAAAGCACTGGGATATTGGGGGTTATTTGTTATGGCAGCGCACATTTACATGAATACACTGAAGTCACTGTGTCGCTGCCATAGCTACTGATTTGACCCATTCTCAGCCTAGGACATGGTTTTCTCCTACTCTTTACTGTTGTATTTTTAGTTCACTTCTGCTTTCCGTAGGTCCTACCCCCTCAACTCAGATGGCCACGGTGCAGCCAGAGGCCTGCCCTTCTAGGGTGAGTAACTTTGATACCTTATCTGCGCATCAGAGTGGATCCTGCTTTCACTGCTACATCATGTTAATGGATGCTGTTATGGCCCTTTACATCATTTGTACTTTTAGGGAAATGCTGAGTGCTTTCTCTTTCACTGTGCTTAGAAGGTATGTTTTCTCAACTACCACAAACACAATCCTTATCTCAATCTTTCCCCAAAATTAGGAGCATTCCTAAATTTGCGGGCCAGGGTCGGTATGACAGTTCCTGCTCATACAGGGGGAGCTGCTTATTTCCCTGGCACACTGTATGCGTTCTCAGGTGTCTACCTCAGCACCAGGCACAGGCAGGCGCAGAGCAGGAGATCAGTACCTGCTGGCTGAGGAAATGAATAGGGAGCAGGGTTATTTACTGTGGCGAGACTCACTGGCATGCGAGGGAGATAATCTGCACCAGGTTTTGTTCTTCAGAAAACATCTTTAAAGCCACCCCCTCAATTTACAGTCAGCATTAACAAAAGCTTTTCCTTGAAAACCAAATGCATAGAAGTCAGGCTGAATTACGAGGCGCTCTGGGGCGTCCACAGAAATGAGGGTTGTGTGGAGGGCACGCGAAGCAGGACTGTGCTCTCCCGCTGCTTGGCTAAGTGCTGGCTCCCCCTCGCCCCTCCCCACTTTGCTCGCTCTTCTCAGACTCTACCTCCAAATTATCTCTAGGCGTCTACAGGCAGAGCCACTCTTTATCCTGACACACGCCTCCCTAAGTCACCTACCCTGTGAAAGCTGCGTGCACCCACTTAACCCAATATTGGGCTCCATTCTCTCCAAGGTCAACAGGCGGGCAGTGCTCATACGGCGGGGTGCTGACCTTGGAGAGCAAGACACTGCCTCCTCCGTGCCCTCAGAGCTAGTGGCCCAGCCCTGCACAGGCTCTTGCCTCCACACTCCCCTCCCGCTCCAGATAGAAACTTTCTTCAAATGTCACAAAGCAGAGCTTCACTGGTCAGACACCATGGCCAGACTAATAAGGCAGAGGACCATGAGCAGAAGAATGGGTGAAGAATCCATAACCATGAAGAGTCAAAGAATTCCCTTACTGTGGTTTTTCTTTCATAGCCTCAGACCCCTGCTGCAAGAGGAACTGAGGTTAAAACACCGAGGCCACTAAACCTGCAAACCGAATGGCATGAATCAAACCGAATGGCATGAGACACCAGCTCCAAGACCTGTTTTGAGCCCAAGCCGTGGTCCAAGTTGCACAGAGGTCACCTTGCTTGATCTAAGAAGAGATCAACCTCAGAATGAGGCATTTGTGACAGAATTTTGCCCACTGAAAAAAACAGGTGGCTAATCTGTTTTTTTTTTTTTCAAGAATAAATGAGAAGCATTTATTACTTCATTACACTTACACAACCCATAAGCCACCTTTTAAACTGGCTCCTTCCCCAAAGCTGCCCATGAACTGAAAGGTATAGAGGCAGTCCTGTGTAGGCAGGGGACAGACCTCTCTCACTGGGCTGCCATGGGGGCCCCTCCTGTCATTCCTGCAGGGAATTAGATACTAGGGCAGGAGGTTTACATGAAGAGGTAATGATAGTGCAGCAAAGGTAGTGCTTAAACACAATGTGGTGATCTCAGTTAAGAATGAATTTCAGCCAGTGTTCTCTCTTTTAAACTTTCTTTTAAAGGCTGTCAAACCAATAGCTTTGGTGAGCACAACATTGATGTAACTTTTATCCACCCAAGTTAGTGTTCTTTCCAGAACAAAAGACGCCTGGGACAAATGCCACACAGAGGTGTCCAGATGCCCATTTTTCTTACCACTGTGTCAGTGTGCTCAACCAGGTCCTTTTTAGATATTGGCTACTGGCTAAAGCCCATTGCAGAAATACCAGGGTCCTATGTGGTAGGGTTTTCTGCTGGGGGCTGTCCAAGCAAACTGCCTTTTCACGGGTAACAGATGCCAGAAGTTCCCTCCTCCTGGGGTGAGTTCAAGCCAGTGGCCAGAAGTAGACCAATCCAGGCCTGAACTGTAGGACTGTCGGGGCCTTCTCACTAACAAGTGTGGATTTGGGCCTTTCGGGTGGTTGTATTTATTTGGATAGACCCCGTACTCTTGCCTGGAAAATCCCATGGACGGAGGAGCCTGGAAGGCTGCAGTCCACGACTGAAGTGACTTAGCAGCAGCAGCAGCAAAAGGCTCTATGCAGTCCATGGGGTCACAAAGAGTTGGACACGACTTAGCAACTGAACAACAACAACAATAAAAGTCTCATCTCAGCAATTAAGAAAACCCTACCTGGGTGACTATGCTTGTGAATGAGGACTCACAGACCGCTAGCCCCTCCCCCTCCCCTGCTTTGCCTCCTGCTTCCCTGGACCACAGGTCTCTGTCACTCCCTTCCTCTATCCCCTTCACACTCCTCTCCCTTTTGTGCTGAGCAAGGGCCTGGGTCAAGATCAAGACTAGCCTGCTCTTTTTGGATACATTACATTTTTCAGCCTCTAAGGAAAGTCCTGGTGTTGGTTTTTTCCCCATTCGGTGTATGGGACTAGAGTAATAGCTATTATGATAATTTAACTCATGACAAGAATGAAATTATTAAGTACTGAGAGAAATCTGACCAAGAAATAAATGTCTAGTCATTCTCCTCTCTTCACTCTGTATCCACTGACACACGTGCACATAAACCACAACAATGCCTGCTCAGCAGATCACTCAGCCGGCACCTACATGGCCCACCTTTGGGTAAACGTCACCTCTGTTCCTACAACTTATTTCAGGCCTGCTCCTCCCACTCGCACTGAGGATAATAGTGCTGTTCAGGACAACAACGAGCCATCTTCCTTTGAATATTCATTCAGCAGATAGTCCCTGGACAGCCACTGATGCTGTCCCTGCCTGAGCCAGAGGGAGTCTAGCCTCCTGGAGTGGACCAATCAACACCTAGATCCAGGATCAGGTGGTACAAGTTCTGTGAGGAAGTCAGAAAGCGGACCAAGGCCTCAAGAGGGGAGGAGCCAAAGGGCTCACGAGGGGAGGAGCCAAAGGGCTCACGAGGGGAGGAGCCAAAGGGCTCACGAGGGGAGGAGCCAAAGGGCTCACGAGGGGAGGAGCCGACGAGCTCAGTGCCTTGCTGACATCCCCCCAGTATTTACCTAGATGTAGGAAGGTCCTCTGCCTTTGGTGATTGTCTTCCAAGCCCTGGGAGAGTGCTTGGCCCACGAGCAGGGTAAGCAAGAGTATGAGACGATTCATGCCAGTAGGAGTGGCCCCAGCGATGACAGACGCCCCCATCCTTCGAGGTTAGGCCAACTCCTGAGAGTGCTCTGGCCCTCTCCCCAAGGTGCTCAGCAGGCCTGAGTTCCGTGGTCCCCGCCGTGACTGCTGGCCAGCACACGCACCCTCTCGGCCTGTGCCCCTCCAGCTCTCTTCCCCACACCCTGCCGGCATTCCCCGTGTGCACTGCTCCCTGAACCACCTGCACTCCAGCCCTTGGCTCAGGGTTGACTTCGGGGAGAATCCAAACTAAGATGGCTACTTAGGGCGTCTCTGCCAAGGTGACCTTGGAGCTGACGCCTAGTCCAGTGAGGGAAACGTGCTGTAAGGCAATCCCAAGCAGAGAGAACAGCAGAAGTGAAGGGCCCAAGGTGGGCTCCTGCTAGAATGTCTGAGGGGCAACACAACTCAGGAAGGAAGGACAGAAAGCGCGAGGCAAAGGGCATGAGAAAACGGCTTTCTCCCTTTCCTCCTCTCATAGTTATCATAGCGCCTGGAATTCTTTCTGTCGCGATTTCCTCCAATTGCTTCACTTCTCATTGCTCTGATGGCTCATTTTCTCAGAGTTCTGCCATTTAAATGAAATAGAAATAGCACTTTTTATTTCACTCTATTTAAACACATCTACCACCGATTGGCGTGGAGCTGTGGGGACTGTCTGCAGCTCTGGTTAGGGAGGTGGCCTGGGGTGGGGGAGGGAACAGCTCCCTCCCCACAGTGGTGCCCACCCCAGATATCCTTAAAAGGTGGGAGATGGACCCTCTTCTCCTGCTCTGTCAACCATCATCGTCAAGGACACCTTCTCTTAAGAAACCACTATGTGCTGTACTTTGGGTGATTTGTTTCACCTTCATCATCTCTGACCCTGATGCCAGCTCTGAAAACCAAACAGTTAACTACAGCCCAGGGAGGCTACCTTCTTTGTATTTCCCCCTCCAGGCAGGTGCCCCTGGCTACACAGGATACACTGCAGAAGTGATTCCCAGGGCCACAGCGCCCTCGCCATGCATTTGGGGCCCTGCCGATGCGGTTGCTTTGATTTCAAATAGGAGACTCCAGATCACAGAGGATTTGGAGTTCTTTTTAGGCGGCTGGCATGAGCTCAGCACAGATGCCTCCTGGAGCAGGACTGCTTTGCTGCCTCCTGGGAGGTTCATCATCAAAACTTCCTGCCCTGACCCACATCACGACTCTCCATTTGTGCTTCTGGCTGCAGCTACTGGGTAACCGGCAGTGGAGTCTATTAGTGCTTCATTCTGCTCACAGTTCCTTCTGGAGGAGTTGGCATCTAAAAATTAGTTAGCAGTAAGCGAGCCCTGAGGTGATACCTATTAAGAACTAAAAGGTAGGCCAGGGAGACTGAGCTCTGTTGGCAGAACTAGCCTGCTCTCTGTGTAGCTGGTCCTCAGGAGTCCCTAGCGTCTCTAGGCTTTCGGTGTCTCTAAGGCTGGAAGCGATAACAAATAGGTTTTAGGGCTCCCTGTTACCCGGCTTGTCCTTAGTGCTCACCAAATGTTCACGTATACAGCTACATTTTCAGCTTCCTATGTCGTCAGACTGAGGCCAAATGACAGAGTGTCGGCTCCTAGCCAGTGGGATGCAGGCAGAATTAATGTACACCTCTTCAAGGCTTGCTCCTTATAAAACCTCCCAGGAGCCTTGCTTCTCTTCCTCCGCTGCTTGAGAACTACATGTTCTAGGCTTATATCAGACTTTGTGTGAGGGAAAAATAGAACTTTTATTGTATTAAAGCACTGAGCATTGTTGGTTTATCTGTTAGCATAGCATAGTACAGCCTATCCTGACTAACACAGTTTTCCTTTATTATGCCTATTCATCCATCCACCCAATCCATTCATTCATTCACTTGATAGTACTTAAGTGCCCGCTATCTGGCTAGTACTTTAGCATGAAGATACCTTAGGTTCTTCCTCTGGAGAACAGGTGTATATCCAGGTGAGGAGATGGACGTGGGATCAGAGACAATAATAATACAGGGTGCTAAGTGTGTCCTGGCTGCATAACATTCTGTTATGTGCAGAGAAAGAAATATTCAGATGTCTTTACCTTTAAAAAAATGCCACTATCCTCTTTTTACTTTTATTCTTTATCAGACTCCTGTTTTTAAGACAGTACCCAACCCTGTATATTGCACTCATTCTTTAAAAAAAAAGAAAAAACTGCATTTACCACCAGTCTCTCCTTCCTAGTGGCCCATCATTCCAAACCAATCTTCCCAAAGTACCATTTCTACAGATCATGCCCCTGTATGAAAATCATCCAGGGGTCTCTCATTGCCCACATGAGGTTCTGCTGCTGCTGCTAAGTCACTTCAGTCGCGTCCAACTCTATGCGACCCCATAGATGGCAGCCCACCAGGCACCCCCGTCCGTGGGATTCTCCAGGCAAGAACACTGGAGTGGGTTGCCATTTCCTTCAGTCCTCAATTTGGCATTGATCCAGATCTGAGCTATCTTTCTAACCTTATTTTCCACTTCTCCTTTACCCACAACTATTTCTTCAACCAGATTGGCATAATCCATGGCCAACAACCCACACCACTGATGACCCCACTTCCATGTCTTTCTCACACCACTGCTTCTCCAGGACTCCCCTCCTTGTCTGCCTAAGTCCCTTCCTCTCGTCAAAGTCCCACCTCAAGTGGTATCTTTGATCTTTGTCTACTCAACTCCATAGTATTAATATACTCAACAACTTAGATGAAATGGACAATTCCTCATGGAAAAAACCAGCACAGGACATAGGAGAAATAGAAATATAAATAGTCCTATATGTCCTAAAGAAACTGATTTCATAATCAAAACTTTTCCCACGAAGGAAATTCTGGGTCCAGATGGCTTTACCAGTGAATTCCACAAAGCATTTTAGGAAGAAACAATCCAATTTACACAAGTTCTTTCAGAAAATAGAGGAGAACTTTCCCCAACACATTGTATGAAGCTTGTATAACCTTGATAACAAAACCTGCTGAAAGACACCTCAAAAAAATCTATAGCTAACATCATATTTAATGGTTAAACATTGGCTGCTTTCCCTAAGATTGGGAGGAAATCAAAACATCCTCTTTCACCAGTATAAGAAGACACAAGGATAAGAAAGGAAGTAGCAAATACTGTCATTATCAGCAACATGACTGTGTAGGTTAAAAGCCCTATGAAACTGACAAAAACTGCTAGAACTAAAGAGTAAAATTACAAGCCATTGAATATAAGGTCAATATATAAAAATCATTTGTTGAGGGGGACTTCCCTGGTGGCCCAGTGGCTAAGACTCTGAGCTCCCAATGCAGGGGGCCTTGGTTTGACTCCTGGTCAGGGAATGAGATCCCACATGCTGCAACTAAGAGTTTGTACGCCACAACCAAAGATACTGCATGCTGCAATGAAGATTGAAGATCCCGCATGCTTCTACTAAGACACATTGCAGCCAAATACATAAATAATTATTTTAAATGATCAATTGTATTTCTCTCTCTCTCTCTCTATCTGTGTGTGTGTGTGTGTGTGTGTGTGTGTGTGTGTGTGTGTAGACTTCCCAGGGTGCTAGTGGTAAAGAACTCACCTGCTAATGCAGGAGATTAAGAGACTCAGGTCCGATCCCTGGGTCAGGCAGATCCCCTGAAGAAGGGCATGGCAACCCACTCCAGTATTCTTGTCTGAAAAATCCCAAGGACAGAGGAGCCTGGTGGGCTACAGTCCATGATCATATGTATGTATATACACACATACACACACACTAGTAAAGAAAAATGGAGAATAAATAAAGAAAGTGTGTTAGTCACTCATTCATATCCGACTCTTTGCAACCCCTTGGACTGTAGCCGCCAAGCTCCTCTGTCCATGGAATTTTTCAGGTAAGAATACTGGAAAATGGACGATTAAATAAAAAGGTATACCATTTACAATATTATCAAATATTTAAGTCTAACAAAAGGCTGCATGTCTTCTACACTAAAAACTACAAAGCTAAGAGAAATTATAGACAGCTCATGGGACCAAACGCTATACTATATTCGGGGACTGGAAGCTACAACATTGTTAAAGATGTCTATCTCCCCAAATTCATCTATCAGTCCAAAAAAATGGCCAATCAACATCTCAGTATTTTTTTAAAAGAAATTGACAGGCTGGTTCTGTGATGTATGTGAAAATGCATAGGTTCTAGAATAGCTAAAATAATCTTGAAAGAAAAGAACAAATTTGGAGAATTTATGCTACCTGATTTCAAGACTTACTATAAATCTACAGAGGTCAAGACAGTGTGGTTTTGGCAAGACAGTAGACATATAGATCAATGGAGCAGAACAGAGTCCAGAAATAGACCCACACACATACCGTTGATTGTTTTGGAAAAAGGCCTTAAATCAATGGGGGTGAAAACAAAGTTTTTTTGTCTTACAAATGGTTCTGGAACTGAATATACATATGGGGAAAAAAAAGTAATTTTGACCCCTACTCCACTCCATACACAAGAAGTAATTACAGAAAGATCACAGACTTAAACATAAAAGCTCAAACTATAAAATCTCTTGAACAAAATGCATGACAAAAATCTTCATGAACTTAAGGGAAATGGATTTCTCTGACAGGGCTCATAGGGACTAAGCCATACGAGAGAATACTGATGAACTGGACTTTGTAAAAAAAAATATTGTTTAATGTCTGTATGGCAACAGACTACTATTTATAAACAAATTGGTAAGGCACAGACTGGGAATAAATATTTGTAATCCATATATCTGATAAAGAGCTTTCATTAAGAGTATATAAAGAGATATTACAAATCAATAATAAAAAGACAACCCAAGTAAAAATGAAGAAAAGCCTTCATGACAGTGTACAAGAGAAGATATACAAATGTCTAGTAAGCTCATGAAAAGATATTCAACATTATTTGTCAGAGAAATTAAAATTAAAGACACAATGAGATACCATTTCATATCCACTGTAATGATACTGTCATACCAAGTGTTACTGAGGATACAAAGCAACTAGAACTGATATATTGCTGGTGGGAGTGTAAAATAGTACAACTATTTTGGAAGAATCTCTGCCAGTTTCTTATAAAACGAAACATACACTTAACCTATGACTAAGCATTTTCACTCCCAGATATTTACTCAAAAGAAATGAAAATGTAAATCCATAAAAAGCCTTGTACAAAAATATTCTTTGCAGCTTTATTCATAATAGCCCCAAACTGGAAACAGCTCAACTAAATAGATACACAAATTGTGGTAAATTCTTACAATGAATTACTGCTCAGCAGTAAAAAGGGATGAACTACTGATATATAAAACAACATGAGTAAATTTCAGAAATATTATGCTGAACGAAAGAGGCCAGGCATTTTTAAAGCATAATACTATATGGTTCAATTTATATGTACTCTTGAAGAGGCAAATCTAATCTATGGGACAGAAATCAGAATAATGGTTGACAAAGGGGGTGGAAGATTGACTGGAAAGGGATACTAAAATTTGGGGAGTGATGGTAATTACTATTTGTTACTTTGGTTGCACAAATGTATGTGTCAGAGTCACCGAACTCAACACTAAGATGTGTATGCAACTTAATTGTCTGTTAAATTATATCTCAATTTTAAAATTACCCCTGCTGCCACCCCCAAGAGCCATGTTGGGTACTACTGTAATGTCCTGTTATTTATTATTTTCATATGCAGTTATGCGTTTTAAACTTTCTTAGGTCCCTCAGCAGGTCCTGCACAATACTTGGGACTCTACATTTGTTGAACCAATGAGTAATAATCACAGTGTAAAAGGGAATTACAGGAAAATTAGAATACAACACATACATAATTCCACTGTTTCCATTTTCCTGTGAGTCAACACCACTGCAAATGCAGGTCCCTATCTCCTAACATGTAACAATAACCCAATATCTAAGACAGCTTGCTTTTATTTACAATAAAAGAGGAGGCAAGGAAATAAGAGAAAGCTTTTGTCTCCTATATTTTGAGGTAACACCACATAATTACTACTCTATTTCTTAACTCTAGTGCAATAGACCAAAAGACATCTGATGAATCACCTTTTCATTCATAAAACCCTGCTTATATCTTTTATCGCTTTTATCCTGCTAGAATAATAGCAGAGACACAGTGCTTGATGGGCCTGCATTATCAGACGCTATTGGAAAGGTCTAGATAAGAGTGCTGAACCACCTATTAGTATTCTGCATGCAAACCCTTCTCTATAACCCAGAGTCATCCGTATCCTGGCAACCCTCAAAATTTCATTCTCATTGAATTGCTAGATCTTTATCAAAATATAATTATAGCCTTAATTTGAAAGATAAATTTTGATTGCCAGTGCCATGCCCAAAGGAAGAAATAATCAGGTGGGAGAGTGCTCAGGCACAATTGTTAACCATATAATCAATGTCATGAATCACCCATCCCCTAAAAAAAATAACTTTGGGGAAGTTGTGAGGGGTAGGGCAAGGAGGGGAAAAAAATCACTGAGGCATCAGACTGACTTAGGACTCCGTCACTTCCTGTTTGCTCTTTTTCTCACATTTCTGCTTCAGCACTTGTCATCTCTGCCCAACTGGAAGAGTCTGGGGACGGCCCATGCTGTGTGGCCTGCTTCTGTGTGTGCGCACAGTGGCCCAATCCTCAGCAGGGGGTAACCTGGTCTCCAAGCCACCTATCTTGGGTCAGGTTTCCAGAGAGCAGGCTCTGGAGTCACATAGGCACTGGAGTGTGGGAAGCTTAGTAGGAAAAGCTCTTGGGGTGAGGGAGGGAACTGAGCAGGATCGGGCAGAGAGAAGCTTCTCTCTTCGCTTGTGGGAGGGGTCCTCGGCTAATCCCCGTCACAACGAAGGGCCGGCCAGCCCCCTGGGCGAGCTCTGGAGTTGGGGTGGCTGCACAGAACTGTCCTCAATGGAGGCAGTGTGGCCAGTCGCTGGTGTGCGCTGACCTGGGAAGGTAAGGGGTGTGACCTTGGGCGAGGCAGCTCTCTTCAAGGACAGTTCCCAAAGAGGGGCTGGGCTGTGAGCCATCAGCCAGCTGTGCCCAGCGCTGGGGTATGAGTGCTTGAATCCTGAGGAGGAAGGGGCTGTGTGGGTGCAGCGAAGTAGCTGCTGCCCCTCCACTGGCTGGAGTGATGCAAGGGCCTGTGGAGGATGATCCGAAATGGAAGCCCAACACACTGAACCCATGAGCCCATTTCTGCGGGAGAGCAGCTGTCCTTCCTGAGGCAGCCAGGTGCTCCCAGAGTGCGTGCTCAGTCATCTCAGAATGCATGTCTAGCTGGGAAAGAGGAGGTGGACATCAGAGGGACTTTTGTGCCCTGATCCAACTGGTATGCTTCTTATTTGAGGGTGGGTACTGGTACTTTGTAAAAAATAATCGATACCTGTGCGATGCTGTCTGGGAAGGGCAAGAGAACACAAGTCACATACTTCAGTCCCCTTTCCTTTTGGGCACTTACATCCGCAGCCTCAGTGCTTTCATGGTCATAAACGGGTCCTGACTTTGGGATGGAGAAAGACCCAGGCACGTGTAGCCATCTTTGTCCACTAGAGTACAAGGAATAGATATCTTTAACCTACATCTTAATGTACAGTCAGCTTCTCCTGAGACCTCTGGGAATGCTCAAGTTTGTAAATACAGAGCCTTCAGAGTTCACCACTGTGGTAGTCTGTCTCCGCCCCTCCAGGATTCATGGCCTTTTGGCAAAATAAGTCACAGGCCCAGCCTTGAGAAGGCTTGGAAGCCTCTGCCTTTGTGCTTTTGGGGACCCCAAGTAACTAGATAAGAAGTCCATACCCTGCTGGCAAGGGCACTTGGACTGGCCCTGAGACTACACAGAGACAGAAGCAGAGCTGAGCCCTCAGAGCATATACCACCAGTAAGACTAGTGGAAGAACTGCCCTGGGAGCTTACCCGACCCTGCAGAATCTTGAACCAACAGATCGGCAGTTGTTTCTTAGGCCCGTGAGTTTTGGAGTGGATTCCTACAGAACAGTAGATAGACAACATAATCACAACTAGCAATTACCTCAAGAGTCAAATGGCTATGCTGGCCTTGCCCCTCCCCTCTCGAGTCAACTGCCTTTTCAGATTGGACTGAAGAGCCCTTCCTCATTTGATGGCCACTTCTCACAAGGAAGAAACATTTTTTATGACTTCATAGTAGATACTACCTATCCAGGGATGAGTAGACCGAAAATTTTAAAAGGAGGAAAAAAAAAAAAAGCTTCACTGGACTGTCAGAGCCGGAGGTGAGGAACTGGGGCTGTCTCACTAGCTACATGGCTTAATCCTGTGTATCATTTTCATATGCTGGGGGCTCAAATTCATGCTTCAGTCCATTTACAAATGACTCCCTGTCATGGACCTCCAAGGTCACTCACTAAGAGAAGAAACTCAAAATATTACATCCTGAGTATCAGGGTCTGTGTTGACTGTACACATCACAGAAGGCCAGAACCTGGAGCCCACCAGAGCAGAGATGGAGTGTAGCCAGATGGTCCAGGATTGGATTCTGGAGCCACGTCACCTGGGATCAAATCCCAGATCTGTCACGTGTTACCTGTAAAACCCTGCACAAGTTACTTAACTTCTCTGTGCCACAGCATCCTTATCTATAAAGTTGGTATGATAATAATCCCTCCCTCACAGGGTTCTTATGAGGATTAAGTGAGTTCATCTATATACCGGGCATAGACCAGTGCCTGGCTCTTCTGAGACTAACTCTAACTGGTTCTACAGTAACAACTGGGGGGAAAAATCTCACATCGATTTCAGGTAATATGAATGGCTGTTTCTAGTGATTATACAATATGAAGGCTATCTAGGGGACTGTATATCAGCTTTCTGAAACTCTACCCTATGTAACTGTTTTCCTAAGAGGGCAGAGTGATCAGCACATGGCAGAAGGAACACAGAGCTAAGAGAAGGAGACCTAGGTTCTAACTGTAGCTCTGCCATAAACTAGCTGTATCACATTGGGCAAGTGATCTATAACATGGGGAATAATGACAATGACCAGATGGTCCCTCCAGAAGTCTGTTATGTCTCAACACCTTTCCAAATCCTGTGAAACAGGAAAGGGCAAGGTGGAATTACCACCATTTAAAGAGAGAGATATGTATTTGGCTACACGACCTGCCCAGAGCCAAAGCCAAATCCAATCCCGCTGCTGCTGCTGCTGCTAAGTCGCTTCAGTTGTGTCCAACTCTGTGCAGCTCCATAGATGGCAGCCCACCAGGCTCCCCCATCCCTGGGATTCTCCAGGCAAGAACACTGGAGTGGGTTGCCATTTCCTTCTCCAATGCATGAAAGTGAAAAGTGAAAGTGAAGTCTCTCAGTCGTGTCCGACTCTTAGCGATCCTATGGACTGCAGCCTACCAGGCTCCTCCGTCCATGGGATTTTCCAGGCAAGAGTATTGGAGTGGGTTGCCATTGCCTTCTCTGATCTAAAGGAGACCAAAACAGGGGCATCTTCCAGGCACAGACTACATTTCCCAGCCTCCCTTGCAGTTTGCTGTGGTCATGTGATTGACTTCTAGCCAGTGGAATGTGGATGGGGATGAGATGTGCTACTTCCAATCCCCAGTGCTCTTTCCCCTTCTGTTGGCTAGATGCAAAGAAACTCAGGAGGGACTCCGAGGCCTTAGGGGATAGCAGAGCTGCAAGAGGGCATGAGACCAGGTTCCTTGTCATCACAAGCTAAAAGTTGATTACACTTTTTATGATAAAGAAAAAAACTGCATTGTGTTAAAATCCTGAGATCTGGGACTTATTTGTTATGGTATTCCTTAACCAATGCACTCAGTGTGAGTCTCCAGTTAACTGCTGATCCAGGTTCTGAACTTCAAGAGGAAGCAGCACCTTTCTGTTTTGGTATAACAGATCATTGACATCTTATTTGCTACAGGCAGAGCCAAGTCAGTGAGTCTTTAGGAAAGACTTCTGCATCCCAGCTCATGGTCTTCCCATCTGCTCTTCTAAGGGGACCAAAGAGTTAGCTACTGTTGCACTGGGCCTTTGGGCTAAATGGAATCATCAGTAATCTTGCATCTTCTGTAGGGAACATCAAGGTGAGGGACATTTCTAAGATGAACCAGCAAATATTCTGAGGCCTCTGCTGCTGCTGGTAAGTTGCTTCAGTCATGTCTGACTCTGTGTGACCCCATAGAGGCCTCTACTAGAAGACTAATCAGGAATGATTAGAGGATTTATCAGAGGTATTTGGTTTCCTAATCTCTTCCTTCCCCCAATCAAATGCTATCTTAATATGGTCCTGATCTCCTCTGTCCATGGGATTCTACAGGCAAGAATTCTGGAGTGGGTTGCCATGACTTCCTCCAGGTGATTTTCCCGACCCAGGGATCGAACCCAGGTTTCCCACATTGCAGGCAGATTCTTTTCCATCTGAGCCACCAGGGAAGTCCAAGGAAAATAAATGTATAATTTAAAAATCAAAGTGCACTTTGAAAAGGAAGAGAGACTCACCCAGTAGGTTCTATCTTGAATAGGGAACTGATGGTGGGAATGTGCACCTTCCCTCCTAAATTCCCATACACTTTAGTTTATTTCTTTCAGTGTTAAAAGTTTAGGCATTTACATTTTTTCAGCAGTTACCAACGCATTTTTGCCAAAATGAAAGAAAAAAATCCTATGATTCAATCAGATCAAGAACAGATGGGGTCTCTCTTTTTTCTTCATGCTGGACTTTGCTATCTTTGCCACTAAAGGAAAGGCAAACATGGGGAAAATGAAGGTTTATGGAAATAAATAACAGGAGAGCCCTGGCAGGCTCAAGGGAACCAGGAATCCAGGAGGAGACCGCAGCTTCCTGCCATCCACTAGCATCACTGAAGTCCTCAGTCCCTTCCTGTGTCCTCGCTTCCATGTGGTACCTTCCCCATTAGCTGAGGCTGCCCCTCTCAGACAGACCAGGTTCCCTGCAGTTACCAAGAAGAGGTTCCTCACTCAACTGTCCAGAGATTTACATCTGGACAAGATAGAGTGGCACCCCAGCTACCATCTGCACCCAGGGAGCTGGCATGATTTAAGTACCACCTGGACCCTTTGGTCCCTCTATATTCCCGGACAAATGCCTCTGGGGGGGTGTGGCCTGCTAGCCCCTGAAGCACAGAGGAGGAAGCCCCACATGGATGGCTAAGCAGAACTCCCAGAGAATGTAAAGCTGCAGAATACCACGGCTGGGGGCTGCGGAGGGGTCCCTGTCTGGGATCCCATCCCCCAATCTTGCAGCCCAGTAGCTCTGGCCCTCACAGAGGGGTGGACAGGCAGCTGCTGTCTCACCCAGACCAGCGCCCTAGCATCCCCACCCTGTCCGGAGACTGGAGGCAGCACTGCCTCTGAAGGCTGTGTGGACCTGGCCTCAGGCTTCCTGGGGGCCCAGCGGGGCTCACTCTCACATATCCGGGAAGGGAGACCCCATCCTTGTGATGGTGGGGTCTGGCTAAGCTGCATCTCCAGCCGCGCAAGGCTATTTTTAGATGCTGTTATCTTTGCCTTGCTCACAAGCAGCTGTGAAAAACAAACTGGGGACCAGGAGGCACGAAACTGGAAAATAAAAACCTCATAAAACAAGAGCTCCCAAAGTCAGGAGCTGAGCACACGGTGGCCACAACGCCAGGCACCATCATGGCGGGCTTGCTTAACCTTCCCCTGAGGGGGTACCGGGGGTGGGGGTGGGGGGCTTCGCTCTTCTACTGTCCACCCATCCCTGGCCTGGCAGGCCCTGGGCAAATCCTGCTTTGGCCCGCTGGCCGGCGGGACTAGTCAATCAGAAGCCAGACTCACACGCCCCCAGACAGTGACCCAGGTGGACAGGTGTACCAAGGGAGCTGGCTTGATGGGGTTAACACTGCCACAAAAGCAAAAGCTGCAGCTCGGTCGCCTCCCTCGTCCAGCTCATCCTAACAGTCCACTTGCCTTACAGCATCACAGCCAGCTCTGTGACAGGGAGACCCCTGCACAGGCAAAATGTCTCCCAACACCCAGCGACAGGGCAGAAAAACAGGAAGAGGCACCAAGAGGTGCCCCCAACTTCTCCCCAGCCCTTAGAGCTTCCAGAAGGCCGAGTCTCGGGGTGCCCTCCCACTTCCAGTGCCTTCGAGTCCCTGTCGCCACCAGCCCCTGCAGTCCCTGCACCCAAGCTAGAAGAGGCCTGGGCAGCCGCGTGGAAGAGTGCTGCCCCGCCCCAAAACCCAGGATGGGGGTGGGGAGGAGGCGGCAAACTTCAAAGCTGCAGCTGCAATATGCTTAAAAAAAAAAAAAAAAAGGCCACTTCCCCCAAAGCCAGAGTGGCTCCCCTCATCCCTCAGAGCTTTGCGCGGTCCACCTTGACCACCGGCTCCCCCTCACTCTGCTCTGCCAAGGGGACCTGGCTCTTGGACCTTGGCTGGGGGTATTTCCTCTCATGCTAGCGTGCGGCGGGGCTGCGGCTCCTGCTTCCTCCACTCCCCAAGTTTACCCACCACCCAGAGGTGTGAAAAATTAGTTAAAAATGATGTCACCTGCCCCTCCCCCCTCCCCCACACGCCGGTCCCATCTCACACACACCGGAACATCCCGGGGGGTTGCGGTGGGGCTCCGGGCCGAGGCTGGCCTCCCCGGGCGCCCGCTCAGGCTCGGGCTCGGCCCTGGGAAGCCCGCCCGCGCTTCGTTCCCCCGGTGCAGAGATCCTACCGCCCGTGCGCCCTGGGCGCGCCGCCGGGCCCCGCGCCGGCTCCCCGGGAATGCGGCCGTCAGGTGAGGTAGGCATGCGTGCCGGCTCCGCAGCGAAGCAGCAGCTGGCTGAGGCGCTGGGCTCGCGATCTGCCTCTTCTCCCTCTCCCTGCAAAGGAGAGGCCTCTCGGGGGGCTTTCCAGCACCTTGTTGCGTTAGGACCGCATTCCCCCTTCCTTCTCCCTTTTATCTTAGTTTCTGCTTCAGATGCAAAAAGGGAGATCGCCGGAGTCCATGCTCAGCTCCAGCCAAACTCGGTCCACAGGCTGAGAGAGAATTATGAATGGATGCTGCCTTCTGATGAGGAAGTCGACTGGGGAGGTCTCTGCGCACGGCGCGCTCCATCAAAGCCGGGGCATTGGCCCCTCCACTGCTTCAATGCTGCAGGCAGAGACACCTAATTGACCACTGGGAAATCAGGTGCCAGGAGACCTGGGCGGGACGTAGCCCCAGGGCCACGCTGGGATCGAGCGCCTTGCCGGTGTAGACAGCTTCGATTTACAGCCCAGTGAATGGAGGGGACTGCGGCAGCCAAACCTCCCGGGCAGCAGGCACGGTTGCACCAACGCTCTGCAGACAGCCGCCCGACTCTGTGAACATCTCCTGGCTCCACTGGGCTAAAGGGAACCTGCTAAAAATAATCCGTCCCCTGCTGCCAGCCGCAGTGAGCTGCAGGACTCAGACCCCAGCCCCAAACTCGGTGGCGCACCGGAGCTGGCCACAAAGCGGGCCCTGCGCGCTTAGACGAGCCGGGAGCTGCAGAGGATCCTGGATCTGGATTTCTGGTACCTGTGCGTTTCTTTCTCCGGTAGCACGACCGCTGGCGCTGCGCGTTACCCATGCCCAGAGAGGCGGCGGGCTCGGCTCATCACCAACAGGCTGGACCGACCACGGCTGCTCAGCACCACACCCCCGTGGTTCCCTTCTCACCTCCCCGCTCCCTGGTCTCAAGCCAACAGCAGAGGAATCAGAGACGCCGACCGTGCCAACTCCTCCAGCCGGGGCAAGAGGGAGGCTGGAGACTGGCGCGGAGCATGTGCCCGCGTGCGTAACAGGATTAGAGCGGCTGAATATTGTAACATTGCCTCCCCTCCCCCCTTTCATTGGCGAAACCTCGCAGCCTGGACACAACTCAGCCTGCCCAGGCTCCAAAACACTGCAAAGACAATGCCTTCCCGGCGACGGGCTCATCTCCAGGGATGGGTGATTTACTAAACCAACTCTGAGAAGAAACCAGGGCTAAAAACCACGGCACTGTGTGCCCATGCCTTAGGCTGGCAGGTTCTATATATAACCACCACATCCAGAAGACAGAAAGCCATTTAGGGCCACTAAAAACACAACACTTATGGGATATATCCCTAATATATAACCAGGGGAAAAGCAGTGAATGAAATTATCCAAAATATGCCTTGTGGGAGGCAGTTTCTGGTACTTTGTCTTGAAGCCTTGGAAACCCATTTAGGGAAAACTTGTCCCTGTTTTGACCAGGCTACCTGTTTTCAAATAGGGAGACCGAGGTCCTGGGCAGATTTGCACACAAGAGCAGTCCTGTGTCCATGAGGCCCCTGACCCCTCCATAATTCACAAATTGTGGTGAAACACTCGACTTGCCAAGGTCACAAGAAATCACAGGGTTGCCACAAGCCCTGGTAGAGAGTATTTCCTAATTGGCATTACTATGAATTACAATTGTGATCACACAAAAGATCACGTGGAAGCCAAGTTAGTCCAGGCTGGCTGCTCTCCTCTGACCCCACTCACACCAACCTCTTCCAAGGGCTGCCAGCTTGCAGCACAGGCTGGAGTCCCCTCCGGAAGACAGAGCGAGGCGAGGTCAGGAAGGATGAGGTGGGAGGAGGTGGTGCGGTCACTCCAAGTGAGGCCGAGAAGAGTCGTGAGCCCCAAAGTTCAAGGGGTAGATTGACAAAGGAAAAGATCCCACCAGGGAGATGAGACAGAGAAGCAGCAGACCAGGAAAGGAGGGATGGCCTCTCCTGGACACCAGGGGACCACAGGGTTTCACGAAGGTGGCATGATGGAGAATGCCAGACATCCCTGAGGAGTCAGTGGGAGCAGAGCCCACCACTCCCTTGGCTTTGGGGGAGGCTGGTTGAGTGGCCACAGCGGGTGTGGAACTGCTGCTGAAAAAAGAAAAAAAAGGAGTCTTTCCCTTAGACTTGCTTGTCAAAGGACCAGAGGCACCCGGGAGCTTGTTTAAAGCACACTGAGAGCTCTGGGACAGACTCCACCAGGCCACGGGAAGCCCTGCCATGTGCGGACTCAAACCTCTCGGGCTTTGAAATGATAATTTATGTTCCAGTGAGCAAAATGGCCACCCTCTACAGCAATCCCTGGCAAGATCAGAGGGAACTGGTGGCCAAGTCACTAATCACACATCCCAAGGAGATGGACTGTCTTGCTCCAGCTTTTCAGGGCTGCTCTACCAAAGGAGAGCCTCAGCAGTGAGGCCCGCAGAGCTCCGTAAAGTGATGAAAATGGCCATCCACCCTTTGCATTCATCTTTATAGCAATGAGGTTGTTGTTAACAGTGACAATGAAAATAATGATATAACTAGCTCACTTACATTTGGATAGGGTTTTGGCAAGTCCTGTGGGAGAGAGAGAGAGCGCGCGCACGAGAGAGCAAGCAAACAAACAAACCCTGGACTTTGGTCCCAGAAAGACCTGAGTTGGAATCTGAGCTTTTCCACTCTTAGCAGTATGGCCTTTGGAAAATCATTTGACTTTTCTAAACCTTGGTTTCCTTGTAAAAGGCAAACAGGATGCCTAATTTATAGGGTTGTTAGGAAGAGGAAATAAAATAATAGATACAAAGCACCTTGGTGCTGCCTGGCACATAATAAACCCCAATGAAGATAGCTCCTTCCTGTGTCTTAGGTCTTCCCGAACATGCTCAGACTGTAGTTCTTCTGAGTCCTCACCCTGTTTCTGGTGGTTAGGGTACCTGATGCTTCCTATGGCTCACAGGTTCAAACAGAAGTACTTATTGAACATCCTGGATGCCAGGTACTCTGCTGGGTACTAGAGTGGACAGAGCGGACTCCACCCTCTTGGAGCTAGCATTCTAAGGGCAGAGTTTACATCCCAGCCCATGTGGGTGTCCTGCTTTTTTTTTTTTTCTGGAAGCCAAAGGTACCAGGTCTCAGGAAGAAAACAATGGCAAATGTGTTGTCCCTTTAGGACAGTGATGATCTAGAGTAGGGATCAGCAAACTTGTTCCGTCAAGGGTCAGATAATATTTTAGGCTTCGAAAGCCACGAGGTCTCTATTGCCGTGACTCCACTCTGCTGTTATAGCTCAAAAGGCATAAATGAATGGAGGGGGCTGAGTTCCAATAAAACTTTATGCACAAAACACACAGGGGGTGGGATTTGGCCTGAGAGCCACAGTTTGCCAGCCTCTGAATCTATGACATGACTCAGGACAGGACTGTTCCCTTTAACTGGTATTCCCAGGAAATGTAGGAATGGTATTCCCAGGAAAAGTCCATTCATTCAATTATCGGTGATCATCCATTCAATTCAAGTTGATCCGACCAAAAGCGGTTCACTGAAGCCCCTCATTGTTTTGGAGTACATTTTGTATTTTCCCTGGAAGAAACTAGCTAGTTAGTTATTCAACTGACTGTCCCTGTCTTGCTCCTCCAACCAGCCTCCCTGGCCATGAGGTGCAGCCATGTAACTCAGTGTTGCCAGTGGGAGGTGGGAAAGGCCTGTGTGTCCCAGGCCAGGCTCAGAAAAGCTCCTGACCATTCCAACACATATTAAGAGACCCTGGGGTAAAGAAACCCCAAAGTGGAAAGAGCCTGGGGACGCAAGTGACTGCATGCCAACCTGCATTAGACTGCAGTGTCAGAATGAAGCCACTGAAATGTTGGGGGTTGGTTACCAGAATTAGCCTACCTTGAACAAGTCACTCTCCTATCTCTTTAATCAGATGATACAAAACACAATTTAATGCTCTGCTGATTACTTAGGGTCTTTATTAGGAAGGCTTATTATCAGTCTCTATGGCAACACATTTCAAAGACTCCTTTTTGGATTTCCAAGCTCTTTCCCTGATGGTTGTTAGTTCCCCACTGTCACTCCTCTCTTACCTGCTTCTAGCTCCCTCCCTGTACTTTGAAGCCACATTGGGCTGAGGGAAACAGACATCATGGCTGGGTAACAGCTGCCCACTAAGGAAGAGTTACTAGTGGCCTGAGCAAGAATCTAAGTGGCAAGGTGCGTGGGCTTGCTGACAACTATTTGGAGCCCGGGGAAGTGCCTTCCACTTACTTTCAGGCTTAGTGCTGTGTTCCAGAGATAAAGTTACTGGAAGCTCAGCATCTCTGGAAAGAGTGGGCCCTTTCGGTATTATCTAGCCTCCAGATTTTCAAAGCTTTAATGCTTCTACTCATCATCTCAGAGGAATCTAAAAGAAAGGTTCTAATTCTGTCCCCTGACATTCATGGTCTATTCAGCTTTCAAAATACTGTTACTTCCTGATTTTCTATACATAGATCATATCCAATATATGCCCCAAGTCTGTTCTAAACTTGCCTTTCCTGCTTAATTATTTTGTTGTTATCTTATAGGAGCTGAAAAAATTGATTGGAAAAAGCTAAAAAACTTTAGTCCTGTTCCAGAAGTGATATGTTATCTTTATATCTTGGAGCAGTTTACCAAGAAAACCCAGCTATGCTTTAGACCTGGGCTTCTCTGGTGGCTCAGATGGTAAAGAATCCACCTGCAATGCAGGAGACCTGGGTTGGATCCCTGGGTTGGGAAGATCCCCTGGAGAAGGGCAGGGCAACACAGTGCAGTATTCTTTGCCTGGAGAATCCCATGGACAGAGAAGCCTGGTGGGCTACAGTCCATGGGGTCCCAAGGAATTGGACATGACTGAGTGACTAACACTTGCATTATTCAATGGGTGGGGGCAGTCCTTCCCCAGCATAAGGTTGGGCAGCAGGAGACATATTTGGTGCAGGGAGGAAGCAAATCAAGGAGAGATGTGGGGAGAGGCCTACAGACTCCACAAACCCTGACAGTCTGCGTTCATTTTTTAATTGAAAGAAGCAAGATGACTCAATGTAAGTGATCCTCTTGGTCTGTTTCTTCAGCTATACAACAAGGACAGTGGAGATGACCTGAGAGGTTTTCTCTTGGTCTCTCATTCTGGAAATTTATTGTTTTATGAAACCTGGAACAAAAACCACCTTCTGAAATGATTCCTCATCTTCACTTCTTATTTCTTCTTGCCATTTCTGCTTATCTTTAGAACCGACCACTCTACACGTAAACTTCAGCATCTGCAAGGGCAATAATATGACCTGGGGTGGGGGAACTTCCGAGTGGTCCAGCGCTTAAGAATCTGTCTTGCAGTGCAGGGGGCATGGGTTTGATCCCTGGTTGGGGAACTAAGATCCCACGTGCTGTGGAGCAACTAAGCCACACAATGCAACTGCTGAGCCCGAGCTTGCAAGTCACAACTGGAGTCTCCATGCCACAACTAAGACCAAGGCAGCCAAATACATAAATAAATCTTTGTAAATAATAATAGTAACAGTATGAACTATGATCTGCCCAGTCTGGGAAACCCTTTTGCCCCAGACTGACCTTGTTGGTGACCTCAGGAATTCCAATTCCAATTTCACTCTCCAGCATACACACCCTCCCCAGATGTTTCCCTAAGGTGGCCTCCCTCCTTTCCTCTCTTGGGCTCCAATGACAAAAACCCAGTTTGGCCTCCAATGTTTATATTTCCCTGAAGCAAGCCTGGCATCACGTGGGTGTGGCAGAGTCTCACTCCTCCTGGCTCCTTGTAACGTCACATCACAGCTGCCAGCCCACCGCTGCTCACAGATCTCATGACTTCCACAAGACACCACTGCTCTAAAATGGCTTGCTTGTTCCTAAGGAACTATGTGTTTATTCATATACATTTTATATCATAGCAAATGTGAATTAATTTCAGGGCCCAGCTACCCAAGCTAGTGTCTGTATGGCTGCCTGTATACAATTTCTCCTCAAAATTCTCAAAACCATCTGGCACAAACTACTGTATTGTGACCTGTTAAAATAAGTAACAGCTGTGATAATCCCTCTCGATTTATGGCAAGCTATAAAGCTTTGCATATCCTGGCAATGCACATAAAATAATAAATAAAACCATTATCATTCTGTGCTGTCTTGGTGGGAATTATGATGATTTAGCCAAAATGGAGCCCCATGGAATGCATCTGAGAAGCAGAGGTCTGGCCCCATCTGCCCCCCTTCCCCAGCCACCAAAGCCCCAGCTCACCACTTAGAGCCCCTAGATGTGTTTGCAAACCTTCCCCACTGTAAATACGTCCTTTCTGAGAGAACTCCATTCCCATACACTGCTGCCCACTTTTTATTACTTCAAAGCCTTCTTTTCTGGTGGTGAGTTTCCAGAATTCCTCAGGATATCCAGACCATAAAGAAAACCAAGCTATGCACAGTTCAAGAGTGTGACATAATGTATATCACCAAAACTAAGAATTGTCTTGGAATTGTTAGCTGTATGCTTATAATTGCAAATACTTCCAAGATCCCAGGTTGAAAAATACTATATCAAAGTCATTTCTCTAAAATATGCAGGATGTAGAAAAGAAAAACTTGGTACCTGGCAGGAAAAGGAACTTGGCAGCTGTGATTCTAAGTAGAAGCCACTATGCCCACTGCATGTGAATTTCAAAAAAAGAAAAAAGGAAGGGAACAGGGCTTCCCAGGTGGCGCTAGTGGTAAACAACCCACCGGCAATGCAGGAGTGGCAGGATACCCGGGTTCCATCCCTGGGTCGGGAAGATCCCCTGGAGGAGGGCATGGCAACCCACTCCAGTATTCTTGCCTGGAGAATCCCACAAACAGAGGAGCCTGACAGTCTACAGTCAGACACGACTTGAAAAAGACTCAGACACGACTGAGCACACAGACACACAAAGAAGACCCAGTGCAGCCAATAACTAACTAAATAAAATTATTATTTCTTTAAATGAGGGGGACGGGGAAGGAAGCTAGCATGAAATGGCTCTTTACTATGTATGGCTGTTATACATAATCTCATTTAATCCTCACAACAACCTCAGGTATCACTATGCTTGTTTTATGGCTGAGGAAATTGATGCTTAAAGAGGTGAAGTAACTTGCCTAAGGCCATCCAGCTAAAAGTTGAGATGAAGTTTGAACTCAGATCTGTCTTTTTCCAAGGTTTGTGCTCTTTCCACCTCACCACATTGCCTTCTGGACAGCTGTTCACAGCCTTTTAACAAGATGACTCACATGACAGATAGTATTTACATGGATCATTCATTGTCATGGCCATGGACAATTCCTACCCCTTATCTCCCACTTACAAAGTCTATTTGAGTGCAAGTGAGAGTTACCTTATCAGTGGAAGAACGCCAAATTCATATATATATATATATATATACACACATATATATATATATATCAGTACATATTAAATTACAAGTAAAGGAGCTTGGTTATTGTATAGATTTCAAAAAAGAGCTGTAGTACTTTTCAGCTTTGCCCGTTGACAGGTAGAATCTATTTTTCCACCCTGAATCTGAGCAAGTCCTTGTGACTTCATTTGGCCAACAGAATGTAGTAGAAGTGACAGTGAACTTGTTCTGAGCCTGGGGCTCCAGATGGGTTCCAGCTTCTACACCTCTGCTGATCATGGTGCCTACCCAGGCTTATAGCCACGGGGCAGGGCTAGGCTAGGCTGGGCTAGGCTGTTGGCTGATGACACACATGGGGTCCACTTGTCCCCCTCATTCTGACCCCGAGCCCGCTAACCACCAATGTGTGAATGAGGCCACCCTAGATCATCCTGCAGGGCCTGACCAGAAGAACCACCCACTGATTTTTAAGCCACTAAATACTAGGGGGGTTTGTTACACAGAAAAGGCCAACTGAGGAAGTTCTGTCCATTTCTAGCCACTTGTCAAAACAGATACTAAGTGTTGAGACCTGGTTTAAATGCAGATATCAATCAACTAAAACCTTCCTAAAAACAAAATGAATTCTTTTTGAAGGCTCCACACATTGCCATAGCTTAAAGTCTTCACATCATCTCATTTATGCCCTGTGAAAGTGCCAAGCCAGAAAGGCTTCCTATGACTAGCCTTCAGCCATGGAGATCCACCTTCCCTCCTCAACCCTGGGCTTGTCAGCCTGATGCTGGGTCGTGTGGTTTGGGGGAGAGCATCTCCAAGGGGAGTGGCCCTGAGTCATCCCCAGGAGATGGTCAGTGCATAGGAGGAAGAGAAGGAGAGATGGTGTGTTCGACCCCAGAACCCACTCAAGGAAACAGAGGAGTAAGCCCAAGAACAAGAACCAGTTTTGTAATATTCAACAACAACAGTCACGGTTGTCTTAAGAAGATGCAGCAGCCAAAGACACAGGTGGGCAGGGGACAAGAGATGCACACCCTCCCCTTCCCACACACTTGGGGAACTTACAGATGGAGACTCTCAAAAGGAAGAAAGGAACAATTACAAACTAAATTAGGGCCGCACTCAACACTCTGAGACAGGAAGAAACAATGGTTACAACTAAATACCTCAACAGAAGTGCTCAACCTTGGCTGCACTACCACAGTTTCAACATGGTGAAATCAACCCCTGCACTCTTAATTGCTACATTAATTACTAACTTTATTTAATAGGAAAAATGCTCAGCATTCAGAGTTCCCAGCAGCTTCATCAAAAGCCATTTCTTTTGCAGAAAGTGCTGGCGAGTAACATATGAGTTGATTGTTTCACTGTCTTTGCATGAGATGCTTGGGCTTTTTTCTTTTCTTTCATAATTTTCTTAGTAAATCTGGGAACCTTTGAACTTAGGGTAATTTCTCTTTTCTTTCTCTTGGTGCCCTCTAGTTATAATTACAGAGGGAGTATTTACATCTATACATCTATGGTTTCTTCATTTGGTATTTACAGTGCTGAGTGAATGAATTAATTTAGTTCATTTTACTTCTTGGGAAAAAGTGTATATGATGAAAAGGGGTTCTTTTCAGTTGACTCTGGCAAGGCTTTGCAAGGAGCAAATAAAGGAAAGGGAGAAAGAAAGAAACCTTCTTTGTAGCCCTGTGAACATATGTTGGTCTGTACCCTCAGCGATTTTCTACATTTGTGGTTCAACACATACTAATTATGTTCCAGAAAGGGGGATGTTTTGCTGAGAAACTTTAGGAATTAAAAAAAAAAAAAACCCTCTCTACACCAGTGGTGGCAGCTTACCCCAGTTCAAGCCCTGACCCTGCTTCCCAATCACTTTGCCCAGTGTGAGAATGGGGATTCCAGCTCTAGGCTGGGACCTCTGTGCGGTGCCTTCAGGGTGGAATCAGAACTGCAACTTCCAGATCAGAGGAGACAGAAAAATACCATCATGTGCCAAACTGGGAGGGAAGATTTTGTCATTTAAGGATGGGGTGACGTCAAACAATAGAGAAATGACTGGGTGGGCTTCGTAAGATATACCAGATGCAATGCTAGAGAAGCCAGGTAGGCTGTGACCTGGAGGAGGATCTAGGCATGGTTTGGCCTGCTCTTGAAGGGTGTTCCATTTCTGTGAAGAGTAATTCACTTCTAAAGAAGGAAGGGGGACTTCCCTGGGCATCCAGTGGTTAAGACTTCGCCTTCCAATGCAGGGGGTGTGGGTTCAGTCCTTGGTTGGGAAGCTAAGATCCCACAGGCCTGGAGGTCAAAAAATCAAAATGTAGAATAGAAGCAACACTGTAACAAATTCAATAAAGACTTTAAAAAAATAAAACTTACAAAAAGAAGGAAGGGTACCAGTGGGAAGTTTCTGAAGAATAATTTCATAATAAATGGATCATGTGTTGAAAGTTGCTTTGCACAGGAGAGTTCCTTTACTCAAATATTTCTTAAGAAACTTAAGTTTAGTTGAGACTCTCTTTTAAAGGAGAGACGATAGATGGCTCAGGTGTTCATTTGTCTGAACCAGAGAAAGACAAGAGTTTTAGGATCACAAATGTCAGTAGGATTTGTGAGAATGAATTTTTCTCGCTTCCTGAGACATTCATTACACATCCAAGGTAGCCTGATGCTGCTGCTGATAGAACCAGAGAGACTCGAGGGAAGGACCAATCTGAGGTCATCCCTGACCGCTCCAGTGATTCTGGGATGTCACTCTGTGGCTCTGGCTTCAAGCCTCCTTACCCCACTTCCTCAGGCTGTGGGCAGTAAGGCCTATAAACAGAAACTGCAGAATGGAGGGGCTTGACCCTTGAATATAGCTAGTCTCCAGCATCAGAGTGTTCCAGAGTTCATGTGTAAGTTTTTTTTTTTTTTTTTTTTTAAATTCAGGACCAAATTTCCCACAGAAAAGAAGTGACAGATGACATTTAGAGTTCCAAGTCTGCCCATCAAGGCTTCTTTCTTCCACAGTATTGCTGGGGAAATATGCATTTGCCATGAACCAGAGCGGAAAACAATACTGGTATCATGGTAGTGACTAAATGTTAACATAACTGCAGAAGATGGTTTTAAAAATTAATCTTAGGGACTTCCTTGGTGGTCCAGTGGTAGGATACCATGCTCCCAATGCATGGGGCCTGGGTTCAATCCCCAGTCAGGGAACTAGATCCCACATGCTGTGACTAAGACCCAGCACAGCCATGTAAATTAACCTTAAAAAATAAAATAATAAAAATTAATCTTAAATGCCAGTGCCCAGTGAAATGCAAACGTAACTAGAGAAAGAGAAGTGGGCTGATGGAGACCTTGGGGTCAAAGAGATGACCCCATCTCTTTGAGGTTTAATAACACTGGTTCTTTATTATGTTTAATATCACGAGAAAGATTCACTCATTCAAAAAAATTGTTTTGAGTATCTAAAATCTTATAAATATTACAGCCGAGATGAAAGACTTAGTCCCTACTCTGAAGGAGCGCATAGAATGGCCAACTAGAAAGACACTGTACTATACATGGTTTTCAGAGGGACTTCCACATACTCTCAACATATACTGTGTTGTGCCTGGGGGTTCAGGACGCCACAGGACAAACGTGGGGGATCTTCATGGACCATAGTTTTACTCAATAATTATTTGGGGGGAGATTATTTTATATGAAATACTGTAGGGAATAGTGCAGATTTTATAGAAACGGTCCAAACTTTATAGATGCATATAATTACAAAGAAATCTCAAGATCTCTGGAAGGCAGCTTTGGGCCATCTCCACCTCCACCCTGTGGCTCAGATCCCCTCAGGGGCATTAGTTCATCCTCTGCCCTTGGAAAAGTGAAAGTGAAAGTCGCTTTGTCATGGCCAACTCTTTGGGACCCCATGGACTGTCCATGGGATTCTCCAGGCAAGAATACTGGAGTGGGTTGCCATGCCCTCCTCTAGGGGATCTTCCCAACCCAGGGATCGAACCCAGGTCTCCCACATTGCGGGCAGATTCTTTACCAGCTGAGCCACAAGGGAAGCCCAAGAATACTGGAGTGGGTAGCCTATCCCTTTTCCAGCTGCCCTTGGAAGCACCACTAAAATACAGGCGTGTACAGCATATGGGCTACGGGAAGGGAGATGACAAAATCCCTCTGAGCAATGTCAGGAAGGGCTTCTCAAGGAAGGTGACGCTTAAGCCAACCCTTCCAAACTGTCTAGGAGTTGGCCAGATGAAACCAGTCATAGAAGCATTCCAGAGAGGGAACACTGTATACAGGCTTGGAGGTGTGTGCGACAGCATGGTATGATGAGAAAGTACAAAGAATTCTGCACGACTGGAACACTTGGCTGGTGTAGGGAACTTCAGAGACACACATGCATTTCATCTCACAGTACTGGAAAGGATGCTGAGTCTCAGGGTTTTCTGTTCCAGCCAACAGGCAGCACTGTGGGTTCAGAGCAGCCGGGCCTGAGAACTCTGGGAAAGCAGATGATGGTGGGAAGATGGCCAAGTGGAGAACGGAGACAGTTACAATCAGATTCCTGCAAATCCAGGAACAGCTGTAATCGTACCTGCTACTTGTTACTTTGTTCAAAACCTCTGAATGAGATGAAGTATAATCGCTGTGAGGACCTTCACCAGGATGCTGAAGTCAGGAAGTCAGAGAGGACCAACTCTCCTCTCTCTCGCCACTGAGAGACAACTCATGACCTGCCAACCCTCACAAGCGATGGTGTGGGAAACCCCACATGGTAACTTCTTGACCTGCCACAACCTCCCCCACTTGTTAATCCATCACCTTTTATGATTCCAGGAGACATTTACAATCCTCTCCTAGGAAATGAATATTTGAACAATATGTCACTGATAAACAATGCTGGATAATAAATATATCAGTTACAGGCAGTCAGGTTAACTAGCTTAGGACTGAAAGAGAAAGTCAAAGGCTTTCCCTACACCACTCTGTTTTCTCAAGACACGGGGTAACAGCGGGGGCGGACACTGTTGGCTCTGTCCCTTCTCTGGCACCTCTTCTTAGCTCAAGTCTCATGTTGTGCCAGGCCTATCTCTGCTGATCGGGTGTTGCTCCTTCAAATAAAAACTAAGTTTCCTTCTCTTTGGATGACCTCAGCAGAGACTGGAGCGTAGACCATGGCACATCTTTTAACTCTTAACCTGTATGATAACCTAAAGATACCACCCCCAAGTTTACTTTGGAGTCATTACTTTCAAATCCTCACAGTCAGTATGGCCTGGTGGTAACAAGCCTGGGGTTTGGGATCAGACAGACATGGGTCCAAGTTCTGGTTCCCATCGACTGAGCTATAATCTTGGGCAAGTTAGGCAAACGCTCTAAGCCTCATTTTCCTCCTCTGGGGAACAGACATAATTGTGCTTGCGTCAGAGGGTTGCTATGAGTAGCTGCTGTGACCCACACAGTTCTGCTGAGCACATAATAAAGAGTCTGTAGATGGGTTTTAATCTTAACATCCTGGTTTTCCCCAAGCTCCGGGCTCCAAATCTCCTCAGCCCCCAATGTTAATGGACAGACCCCTCTCAGAAACATTATATTGATCACTTATGATACAACAGTACTTTGCGTTCTATTGTAAATGCTAAACTTTAGAAGAAATAAGTTTCATTGCTTTTTGCCAGAAATACCTTTCCTTTTGTGACCCAAACAAAAGCACTGGAGGATAAACAGATTAGAAGAAAAAAAAGACCAAGTGAATGTTTTTTGAAGTTGCGGAAATGAGTTGATGAAAACAAAGACCCAAGAGCAATGCTTGCATCCGCCACTGGTTTTATATCTATACCGCCACGCAAATATCCACCCACTCCTAAAATTATAAACCCTGTATACAAGATGCTATATTGAGAAATGCAGTAGGGTTCAAAACATCTTTTGAAACTTGGCTGAACCTGCTTTCATTTTGCCAGAGGTGAACTAATATTAGCCAAAGTCTGCCAAGATATGAGAAATGAGAGTCAAGCCTTAGAAAGAGTGGGTTACAATTAGTGGGCAAAGGGTTTTCATGGCCTGTGACTGACAGCCTTCAAGTTCTCCACACAACACCATCTCCTGATGATGATGACGACAGCAAACAGTTCCTCAGTCTGCATTGTGGGCCGAGCCTTGCACTATGTGCTTCGTTTTCATTACTTCCTCCAGTCTTCACAACAAGCCTATGAGATCTTGCCAAAGAAACCACAGCTCAGAGCTGTGACCCCAGAATGCTTCTTGGGGCCAACAAATTCCTAGCAATCCATCAAACTAAACCTCCCTCCCTTCAGGGCGCCTCCTTCCCTTCTCCTCCTCCATCCCCCACTCACTCTCTCTGCAGTCACCTGGAGCTTGGTTTGTTTGTTTGCTAACAGCTGCTCTTAGACCTGCGGTGACACATCAGTTGGGTTCCCCAGCTCCTGCACAGAGCACTGGCTGGGTCTTTGTAGGTGGCTGTGATACCTTGAAGGTAGGCGAGTCCTCAGTTTTGCTCTGAAAACAGGGCAGGATGTAGGTAGATTCTGTAGCTACAGAGTCTGATCCAGGCCTACACGTCTATCAAACTGCAATGAATTGGATTTTCATCCTTTACCAAGTTTCAGATTTCATAGTTATTTTCTGCTTGATACTGTGGACCAAGGGTAGAGAAATGTCACCGTTCTACAGAGAGTTCCAGCCACAAGAATGTTGTGCAACAGGAAAGGAAGATATTTTTTTATCATTGAACTCAAAAACTTCCCTTCTTATATGAATCAAGGGTGTATCTTATCTGCCAGTGATTTCTTCTGAGTCCATCAGCAGCCAGCCCTGCCACCCTCCCATGAGAGGAGAGCAGACAAAGAGAAGCGGAATGCGATTTGGCGGCAAAGAACATTTTTTCCCAGGAGAAAATGGAGTGACTTTTAGCTTATCTGCTGTCACCTGGTTAATGTGATCATTGTTCTTCAAAATAAAATCTCCTCTCTTTGCCCATGATGTCGTTAGTGTAAAAAAAGAAAACGAAACAAACAAACAAACAAAAAAACTCAACGACAACAAAAAAAGCAGCAGCAAGAACAAGTAAACGCCAAGAGGAGATGGGCCAAGAGGAAAAAGAGAAGGCTCACCAAGCGAAGCTACAAATCACCTTCTTTTCAAGGAAAAGCATTCAATACACAATTATCTTAATTCTCCCAGCCGGCCACTTTGCTGGCTTTCCAAGGTAGCTGTGGAAAGTACTAGAAACCCATGACCCCCGTCATCACCTCTGGCTTTCAAAGCAGGAGCTATAGAGGCCTACATTAGGTAGGATGAGTAATTTGTCATCCATTTAAGCCAAGGGCCCTGTGGCTACTGATGTGTGCCCCTTGCCTATTCTCAAGCTCTTCCTTATTTCAAAATTAATCATCCAGCTCTATCTTGCTGGTGAAGGTTTCCAGGGATAAAAACTTAGATGGAAGAGGGATCCTAATTGTTAAAGGCCAAATGCCATCCATGGCAAGCATAACATAGAGACAAGGTGGTGAGAGAAGAGTGATTTACTCTGTCTTGAAGAATAAATCAAAACTTCCTCCTTGCTTGGCTGTAGAGTGGGGGCCAGAGGGAGAAAAGATAACATTCCTGAGAGGCCTCAGTTCTTCAAAGCCGAGGAAACATTTGCATCTTTCCCTTTATTGGTGTTTGACATTTGGCCTCTGGATGCTGAACAACTAGGCCTGCGTTTCAGATAAGAGGATATGACTGAGGTGAATTCCTTTCCACATTTCCTTTCTGCCATTTCGGGAGCCAGTGGGTATCACCACACTCAAGGTCACTGAGTTAGAGCCACACGTAAGGCCAGCCACCCTCAGGAGAGTAGACTTTCTCAGTATCCCTCCTGACTCCAAATGTGGCACCCAGGAGGAAGAAAGCCATGCGACCCAACAGAGCATTCAGAAGCACAGGCCAGCTTTGGAGAAGACTAGAAGATTCTGCCTTGAACACAGACATGTAATGTCTACCTAAGTCTACATACAGAGGACTTGTGCAGGGTAGAGAGTGGACAGCAGGTTACACTGGCTTCTGTTTTCCTGCAGCCTTAACCCTTCCTAACCTTCCCATCTCCTCTACCTCCCCACCCTCACCTCCAACTCAGAGAATGCAAGAATCAACCCCAAGCAAATAGGTTTTCATTTTCTGCAAAATATTGCCTCTATAAAAGACGGTAATACCTAGATACCTAAAGATGGCAAAATCTCTTGGTTTTACAGACTAGGTATTTCGTTCTTCATACTGAAGATCAGGGTGAGCTCATTCTATCATGTTCTCAAAAACAGAACAAGGCAAAACAGACAAACAAGCAAGCAAACAAATAAAAACCCCACAAACAAAAATCCACCCCAAACTTGATACACATTAACCCATTTACCCTAACGTAGTAGGTTCAAAGGTGCCCTGCTCTGTCAGCCACACTTGGCTGGCCAGGCCACACCCCACAAGGGAGAGCTGGTCCCTCCTTCCTGTGGATGGGCCCTGAGGTACTGTGACCAGCCTTTCTGCTGCTCGTGGGTCAGTATTCTCCCGACTTGTAAGTCCTTGAGTGCAGAGCAGGGTCTTAGTCATGTCTGAGGCCCACAGCCAAGCCTGGTGCCCAGCACAGAGATGCTGCTCCATCAAGTTCAGCTCCCCAGATGCTCAGCTCCTTCAAGGCCCTGGTCATGCCAAGCAGTCAAGGCCCTAGAGAGGGGAAGCAACCTAGTTGGGTAGCTGGGAAAGAAGCCAGGTCTGAGACAGAGCAGCTCCAATATTCTATTGAGGAACATTCCACAAGAGAGGCAAACTAAGGAATTTCAGAGGAATTTCTCAATGGTGCGCTTTTGGGTTATGCTGAGTTTTTTCCTGGCTCGCCTCAGCATGCTCAATCCAGTGTAACACTTGGCTGCTTGCCCTTCCCTAGGCACACTGTTGGTATTTTCATGTCCCATCTGCTAGTGCCTCTGGAGGACGTTAGGATAAGTGGGTTGATCCAGAAAGGACACCCACTGTCCTGGCCCCCTGCCTAAGACATGCAAATGCAGAGTAGCTTCCCAGCCAAAGGCGTGTTATTTTAAATATGATTATTATCCACAACTACTACGGACTGAACAGTTCCTAGGTGAGTTATGCTAAGCCCTTTGCCTGCATTCACTCATTTCATCCTCATTTAAAGAATATACAAGGCAGATTTTACCATCTCTATTTTAGAAATAAGGAAGGTACAATTCTGTAACTTGACCAAAGTCACACAACTGATACATGGCAGAGTAAGGATTTAAACCCAGATCTGGCAGATACCAAAGCCTATTTTCCCCACACCATGCTGCCTCTCCAAAACCTAACTATCAAGAGGATGAAACCCATAACAATGAACCCAACTAGTAAAACCAATGGAAATTACCAAAGCTGTCCTCTGAGGTAAATTTATAGCTGGCAATTCACCTATTTATTTTGTAAATTAAGCATTCAATTTAAGGGTTAGGAAAAAAGTTTACAATCTGAAGTCAGTGACTATAAAATCAGATAAATGAATCAAAATGGAAAACACTAGTAAAATGGACAAAATAGACTTTGCTGTAAGATGGCGGCAGTCTACACAGCACTTCTGAATGTGGAGTTCCCAGGAATGAACTAAGGAACCTGAGAGGATATTTATACTAATGTGAAAGCTTTGTTTCTGGTAAATATGTATGCCCAGAGACTAGGGCATAAATAATGGCAGTAGCTGTTGGGCCCTGTGGCCCTGGACTATGGGATGGTATAGAGGTCCGGGGCCCAAAAGCCAGCCTGATTAGCTTAGGTGGTTCCCACACTTACCCAAGCCACTAGGACACTCTTGTAGGTTAGATGCAGCAGGAGCCTTAAGCCTAAGTCTCGCTCTGCCCTCCTTCTGAAGACCATCCTACTCCATTGAGGTCAACCCCCATACAGCTTAACAGCTACAAGATCTAGCATGGTCAGCTGGTGGCTATGCCTGCCTCTAGGTTGGGAAGATTCAGCAGGGACTGAGAAGGAAAGAATGAAGGGAGTTTGCTTTTTCCCTGAATTATTCCTATGCTTATAAGGCAATCGTATGAAACAATTGTTCCGTGGCTTTAAATCTAGTAAATAAAACTCCCTTTGAGACTCCGGTTTGAAAGATGGTGAAGATCAGAGTAACTACATTGTTTATATAATAAACACACACCCAAAACTATAACATTTTTATAATGAAACCTGGTGTAATAAAATTTGTGTTGAAGCAAAAAGCAGTCATTTTCCTCTCCGCTTTTATTGTGCCGAATGCAATCTCTGCCAAGTCCTACTTGGAGGCATCTTTGATTAAGGGCCTGGTCTCCCCCAACTGGTGAGCTGTCCAGAGTTGGCAGAGGTGCCATGACCTTGCTGAAACCAATGCCAGAAGATGGCTCCATTCACAAAGTGCCAGTGGCTCTGAAAGGGTGAGCCCTCCAACCTCCCCCTACTCCAGACCCCAGCCTGCCCCCAACACCTCGGCCTTGGATCTTCACGTCTCCAAGGTAAACTGGGTCAGGCTGTCCTAAAGGCCTTCCCCCGACCCCACCATCTTTCTCCTTGAACACAGCCTGGAAGCCTGGCAGGCACCTGCAGGGGAATTATGTCTTTGACACTCCTTCCAGTGACTTGGTCCTTCTGTCCTAATAAAACACTACCTGGCTGTTTATTTGCCCCTGAATCCACTGATCCTCATGAAACTGGGTGGATTTAGGTCCTGGATTGTCATACTTGGTTCCCTGAGGGAAAGCAGGGGTTAGGGTGGGAGTGAAGTTCTGATTTCTTACCTAAGGCAGTGATTCTCAATCCTAGCTGCACATGGAGATTCAGCTGGGGAGCTTTCTAAAGAAATGCTCTGATGCCTGGGTTGATCCCCGGAGGTTCTGACTGAACTGGCCTGAGGAGCAGCCTGCATGTCAAACAATGGTGATTTATCATAAGTATATAAGCTATTTGAGATGTGGACTGAACAATCTCTCTGCTCCCAAGTACAGAAACCGTCATGCCCTGAAGAAACACACAGGTTCGGTGGTGCCCACCGGAAGCAGCCAGGCCCACAGGCCTGTTTCCTTCCCCTCTTAACGGACCCTAGGTAACTAAGTGATACAAACCAGCGCTTCCTCATCACCACACCTGAAGAAGCAACTCAGAGGGAGCACTGTCAGATGGTGGAGCAGAATAGCATTGTCAATGAGTGAGGCTGCAGATGACCATATTGGTTAGGCTAACGCGTGGCCACAGAGCACTGCCCCAGTCTCCACAGACCCAGTGGAGGCAAATGAGCACTATGGTGGCTTAGCTAGGCTGAGAAGAGTGCCAGCTTCAGCCAGCACACCACCCTGCCTTGCACTCACGGTGACCGACACGGTGGTGGCATCTCTAGAAAAAAGGCCCCATCCCTGCCATGCAGGAGCCCGAGTTAAAATGGAAGGACTAACCATGGTGCAGGATGGATACTGCAAAGAGTTCGACACTTTGCAAACAGGGTTCACTGGTGTGGCCAAGCTGATGTGGCAAAGAACTAAAAGGAAGAGGGGGTTTGGACCAAAGAAGTCAAGATGGCCGGGAGTGGGTTAAAGCCACTGCAGATGGAACAGAAATGACACTGGGGAACTTGGCTCTGGGGACTCCCAGATCAAGGCTGTTTGGCGGCCACTGGGAGAGACATAATCCTCTACTTGTGATCTCAGGATGAAGACAGGATACTGAAGAATTCCAACAAGACAGGGGGGCAAGGTGCTGGAGGAGAAGCAACCGACTAGCAGGCCAGATGCAGCGCTAGCCAGTGCAGGACATGGGGCCAAGCCCACAGCGGCCTCCTCAGCCACCCAGACCGGAGCTTGCTGATGCTGCCCTGACTCCTCCCCAACGGGCCACCCTCTGGGCCCTCTTGGAAGACAGGCCAAGGTCGGCACAGAAGAGGAGGAGGGAGAAACCTTGTCCTCTCTGTCTTAAGTGGTCCAGCACCTCAGAAGGAGCACAAAGTTGCCAAGTTGGCCAGCCTGGAAGAACCACCCCAAGTGCCTGGAGCTCAGGAGCTGCGGAGCACAAAAGTGAGGGTCATCTCTGCAGGTCAAGCACGGCCTCCCCTTGCTCTTCCCTCCCTTACCCCAGAAGATGAATCAGTGCTAGAACCGCGCTCCCTCGGCCCAGCCTCCCCAGGTTCCCTCCCCCTTTGTCTTGCCAGGAAATGCTGCAAACCCCCAAGTACCTGCATTCTTGGGCATGCAGCAAGCGAGAGGCATGCTTAGATTCCCGCTCTGCTTCTTGAGGCCGGGCCTTTTCTTTCATCCAAAGCCCTCTGGAGTCCCAGGAGCTGAAAGCTGATCTGCTTAAGTCGGCAGGCAGAGCAGGGGGGTGGGAGGGCGAGGGAGGGCAACCCTCGGTGAGGAGGGTGGCAGATTCTCACTCGACATCTGCGCTGCCTCCGGGACTCCCCCCTGGAGGGGGAGATGGTCTCACCCAAGCAAGCGCTGGGCCAGCTGCTAATCCCTCGGGGGTTCACTTGAATGGCAAATCAGGACTCTGGGGCAGCCTCCGCCACACCCTGTCTGCAGAGGAGGGGCTCAGCCGCACTCTCCTTCCTCGGCCCGGGAGGACTTCAGAAGGCCCGGTACTTTCTACAGCTGCGCTGGCATCACCTGGGAGCTGGTTTTAAATGCAGACTCTCAGGAGGAGCTCTGCCAAGAGCCACGTGGCTATGGAAACCATAAGCATGCCGCTGGACACAGGAAGCCGGCCCAAGGCTAACAGCCAGGGAGCCAAGGCAGCCCAGCCCCGGGGTGACTGTCCAGTCATGATAAGGAACACACCCCATCTCATCACCCCATGCCAGCCCCGCAGCATCCCCATCCCCTCCTCCGTCCTTCTTCTCATTAGGCTGGGGCAGGATCACTTGGCTGTGAAAAAACGTTAGGTTGGTGTGAGGCTGAGCTGCTCAACAGGTCTGCAAATATTTGCACACCCGCTGAAAGGATGAGGGGCAGCACACAAGTGGAGTTTGCTCTTTGCAGGTTGCAAATCAATTTCAGATCCCCTCCCACCCCCAACGCACACACCACCTGTATCAACACGTTAGACTCGTGCGATGCCAATAACAACAGTAACAGCGCCCCAAGCCCTTTCACAAACATCCACCATCCTGGGGTCTGTTGAGAGCGTCTTCTTGGCACCAGAGGGAGAAGGCAGAGACTTCCACCGCTTTGCCCTCACAGCCTTTATGTTGTCACGGCATGCACTCCACCTCCCAGCTGAGCCCAGCAACGGAATCAGTGTGCAAAAACTGGAGGGAGGAGGGAAAGAAAGGAGACAAATGGAGGGAAAGACTGAGAAGGGCGCTGGCCCTGCAGTCCAGAGAGGTCACTGAAACGACTAACGGTGTCAGCCCCTCGCTTCTGTTCCATAGCCACGTGGAGTGAGAGCCAGAAGGGTGACTTCGTGTCTGAGGGGAACTGCTGGGCACTGAGCCCTGGGGTACACCAGGACCGCTCCAATCAACAGAAAGACTCCCCAGCCTTGCAAGCACCTGCAGCATCAGGGGCGGGCCTGGCCCTCACCTCCTCGAACCCTTCTGGAGGGAAGAAATCAAAGGGCTGGGGAGAAGAAGGAAGAGGAAAAGTCAGCCAGGGATGATGACAGACAAGCAAGAAGGCAAAGAGGGTGGCCCTGAGCTCTGCTGGAATTCGCGAGGGCCCTTAAAAGCACTCCTGGTGGGCTTCTGGGTAGAGACCCAAGCTGAGACAGAATTGAAAAATCCGTGGATTCCCAGTCTTGCCTCCAACAACAATCACTCATAAAAAGACTCACGGATGGGAGGAAATGAGGCCGTTGTTTTATTTTCTATGGGAAGTCATAATAGTTTTTAAAAGGTTAATCTCCTTCTCAGTCCTGTTTTTTCCCTTCCAGTGACCCCAAGCTGAAAAGGAAAAATATTTGCACTTGGTGTTTAAAAACCACAGTGAATTAGCTTTTGTTGTTCATGGCAAAGCCACTATTTAGCTGCCCAGAATCAAACCAGATGTCAGGGAAGAAAGAAGGCCTGCACCCTGTGAACTTGCCTTTCACCTTTGCAGCGGGGGCCGAGGGCCAGGCTGGACTGAGAAGACAAGGTGGATGGAGTGGGGTGGCCAGCAAACCCGGCGTGTAGTTCTGAAGGACTCACTGGTTGGGTCTGCGTGGGGGGATGCCAGTGGGACTGGAATACAACAGCCCCACGACCCCACATGTGCAGTGCCTTTGGACTTCCCGAACTTTCTCCTGTGGACGGAACACAAGGCACTATTCGCACTGGCAGCAGAGACCACAGAAAAGCAGGGAAGACAGGATGAGGAGACAGCAGCAACACAAGAAGGGGTCAGCAGGGCTGGCTGGCACACGCAATCTATCAGAGAAGGTGAACAAATCCTGCAAGGAAAAGAACTGCATGCTCTTTCTGGGGCCTTCCAGGAGAGTATGAGGAGGAGATTAGTATTCCATTTCGTCAGGCTTGTTTTTCTTTAGCACACCACCCACCACAACTCACTGCTTAAACTGGGAAAAATAAAAGTTCCTCTGGGGCTCAGGATGTTTTCTCAGTTTCCTAACTCAGCAGCGTAAGGAAAGACGAAGTTCTCTCTACTCCAGGACCCTTTGTATCCACTCAGCGAACATTTACTAAGCACCCCTGCCACACACACACACACACACACACACACACACACACACACACACGTTGGTAAGCAAGATATTTGGGTGATAACAGAGGCCTTGGCTACTATTCCTGTCTATTATAGCCTACTGGGCAGGACAGACATGTTCAGAACAACACCGATCCTAATAATAGCTATAGGTCCTACTTTTCAAAATGTAATGATGCAATAAGGACTGTGTTTTCCATACAATAGCTTATTTAACCCTTACAATAACCCTATGCAGTGAGTTTTATTATTCTCATCTTATAGATGAGGAAACCAAGGCTCAGAAAGCTTAAAGAATTTGATCAAGATCACACACCTGTTAAGATAATAGGGGTCTTTGTTTTTTGCGTTGATGGAGCCCAAGTGCCTAGAACAAAGCCTCGTGCATAGTAGGTGTGAAATAAATCTTTACTGAATGAAAAAAGCAGCTGGGGGTGCAAGGAAGGGCTTTCAGGGGCCTTGGAGATGAACTGTGAAGCATGGCTGGGATTTACACAAAGAGGGTAAAAGGCACACTGGGAAGAAAACACGAAATGAACGAATGCACCCCTAAGGAAACACAACTGTTTTACAAAATAGCAGAAGGAGTAGGAGGAAGTAGTAGTTAAAACAGGGAGCCTTGAGTCAGAGAGATTGCAGTCCTACCGTGACCCTGCTGCCTATGAACACGACTAAGCCAGCCAGTCTACTGTACCTCATATTCCTCATCTGTAAAATGGTGAGAAAAGCATTACCTACTATGGCAGAAACTGTTCACTTCCTATCAGATCTTCCGTGTGTGCCCTCCCTTTCGAATTAATACAACCTCAATTTTTTAAACTGGGTCCATTGCCAGACAACCAAACGGCTCTATCTCCAGGCCTCTCTTGTAACTAGGGGCTGCTATGTGGCCAATGAGATCAAAGCAACTGTGGTGTGGCATTTCTGAAAAGTCTCCTTAGAACACAAGAGACATGCCCCTTCTTTCATTCTCTTGTTTGGGCCAGTGATGTGATGGCTGGAGCTCCAGTGGCCATCTTGGACTGAGAAGATGAGGGCCACATGGGTGGCAGAACCAAGAGCTGGGAGAAGTCTTGGTCTCTGGACTAGCCCTGGACTTCTTACACATAAGAGAAAAATAAAGTTCCATCTTTTTGAAGCCTTTGTTAATCCCCAATGGATATATTTACTTCAAAGAGTTGCTGGGAGGATTAAAAAGATAATGCAGACCAAGTAATCAGTGCTGGGCCTTACACATAGTGGGCACTCCAACAAATCTTAGCAATCATGTTTTGCTGCTATTCTTATGACTACTGTCATCATTACCGTTACTAAAACCCAAAATGTTCCCTTATTCTGCATCAGGCTGAACCATCTTCATTCAGCTATTTAATCAATTTGCTTAAAATTCCTTAGGATTATGTCTTTCATGAAAACCTGATCAAGAGTCTTCCTATCACAGGGTCCTCTTTGAATTTCATCACCAAATCATCCACATAACCAATAATATTGAAAATCTAGGCCTGTTGGTGACACAGTGGGTAGGGGTTAGGAGGTTAACACTTCTGAGTATGGTGACTGGGAAGCGTTAATTAAATTCCAAGTTGGGTCAAATGTCCCTTTTTGGAAAGCTCCATGGCAACTCAGTGCCGCGAGAGACTCCCTTTTCCCAACCAGACAGACCTTTACACTGCAGGACGAGGGAAAAAAAATGTAAAGATACAACAATTCGCTTAAAAAGTTCTGAGAGTCAGCATAGTATGCTGGACTTCAAGACACTTGCCAAGAACTGTGGATCCTTTTACTTAAATCTCCACTTCTTAGTATCTCTGACAGATTGTGTGGTTTGTTCCTGAACTTGATCAATAAATGTTTGCTAAAAGATCTAAGGAAGGAAATAAATGCCATGAGTTAGAAGGAGTGGTTCTCATAGGTCAAAGGATTGGCTGCATTCAGATGATGAAGGATGTACTCAGGAAAACCACAGTATCTCAGGCCTCACCCTAGACCCACTGAATTAGAATCTCTGGGTGTAGGGCCTGGAAATCTGTATTTTTAAGCTGCCCTGGTGATCTGATGTGTAGTCAAGTTTGGGACTGTTCTGAAATGCCCCACTTCCCCCGACTCTCTCTTAGGTTGGGTTGCTATGTGCTCAATCACTCAGTCGTGTCCAACTCTTTTTGACCCTATGCACTGCAGCCCTCCAGGCTCCTCTGTCCAGGAGATTCTCCAGGCAAGAATACTAGAGTGGATTGCCATGCCCTCCTCTAGGAGATCTTCCTGACCCAGGGATTGAATCCACAGCTCCTGCATTGGCCACTGAGTCACCTGGGAGCCCCCCTTAGGCTGGGTTACTTAGAAGCAAAGTCTGTGATGGGGATTCTTGTTGAAACGCTGTATGGAGGGGATACTCTCAGTGCAGGAGGAGCATGCCAGCTGATGGAGAAGACAGAGGCAGGACACCAACAGCACCCAGTCCCAACTCCACCATTCTAGGCTGCAGTGGAGTCAGCTTCAGTACTTGTGTGGCTTTGTTCCCCACGGAAGCCCTCATGTTTCCACCCTCTTTGCTGACTTGGTTCGAGTTTACCATTTACACAAGGGTCTTGAAGACGAGTTTAACCTGGAAGGAGGTTTCAGAACCTGATATGGTCCTTTCAAGGACCAGGGCCCCTGAGTAGGTACACCGATTACCAACGAAACTGCGGGAGTTATCATTTGCTTGGTAAGTTCTGCCAGGAGTTGGCCCAAAGTCAGTGTCCCAGAATCCTTCTCAGGTGTTCCAGCCATAGTCACTCAGACTCCAGAACAAGGGACTTAGAGGACTCCAGCCACCTGGTGGGCCATCCCTTCTTCCTTCTCAACCCTGACAAATTCAGATGCAGGCTACAGAGCTCCCTTTGGCTTATTCTCAATGACTCCTAAATGGGTCAAATCACTCTGGAGACTGGCTCAAAGCTAATTTTGTATTCACCGCTAACCTGTTTGTTCTCCCCCTGGCACTTCAGGAAAAAGCTGGGTGAATGCCTTTTCTCCTGGTTTCAGTCTCTCCCCTTAGAGCAAAACTTGCTGCCCAGGCCACCGTCATTTATCCAGAGCTCCTGTCCTGGGATCAGTACCCAAGCTTGCTCCCTGCCCATCTGCTGCATCCCTGTACCTGAGTGCACATGTGGGGAAAATTAAAGGCCCACTGGGGCCCCAGTTGGAGCTGCCTGGCCCCACAGCTGTTCCCACCCCCACCAGGCTTAATGCCAAGGTTTGTGGAAGGTACCTTGGAAATGGGGAGCATCAATGATAAAGCACAACTCAGTTCCCCCATCTGTGACCTGCTTTTCATCCAGAGATCAGCCAAGAACAATGTCTGGAGCATTCCAGCCCCCTAAAGAGCTCCACAGTGACTCAGTCTCTGCTCTCATCAAGGAAATGCCACCATTTTGGTTTCTTGTATTGGAGCAGAGTTCCAGGAAAAGAAGCCAAGAAGGGAGGAAAGAGTGAGGAGTGCTGGAAAAAAAAAAAAGTGGGGGTGGGGGGGGTGGGGGGGGAATGAGCTGTTTTCCTTTTGTGGTTCATTCAAATCCAAGTGGAAACTCAACACTTTCAACCAGTCAGAGTCTGGAGCTAGGAAAATAAAAAACCCAGGCCTGGCTCAACTCTCTCCAGAAACTGCTGTGTGGAAATGCCTTAATTTAATTGTAAGATGTCAATCCCCATCTCCGTCTCATCCCAGATTTCATCATTTGTTTTGTTTTGAGACACTGAGTTGTTTTTCCTTTCCTTTATAAACTGAGAACTCTCTGCACATGAGTCTGTGTGGCAATCTGGGCCTGCCATGAGAATAAAAACAGCAATTCTTAATAGGGTTCTCCTCAGATTGCCCACTAAAGCTGAAGCCACCACATCGAGTTTCCTCCTGGGAATTACATAATCATGATAAAACAAAGAGCCTATTCATTCAGCAGGTATTTATTGAGCACCTAGTAGGTATGTTTCCCTGGTGGAAACTCATCTTAGGGGCTTCCTTGGTGGCTCAGACGGTAAAGAATCTGCCTGTAATGCAGGAGACCAGGGTTCAATCCCTGGGTTGGAAAGATCCCCTGGAAGAGGAAATGACAACCCACTCCAGTATCCTTGCCTGGAGAATTCCATGGACAGAGGAGCCTGGTGGGCTACAGTCCATTGAGTCACAAAGAGTCGGACACCACTGAGTGACTAACACACACAGTAGGTGTCAAGCATTATTTTAAATGCTCTGTAATTCTCACAACAATTCTATGAGGTACATACTAGTATTACCTCCACTTTACAGGTCTGGAAACTGAGGTACAGAGAGGTTAAATAACTTGTTCAAGGCCCTGGAGGTGGTAAATGGTACAGCCTGGCCTTCTAACCACTATGCTGGTTACCCCAATGATAGACGTTAGGGAACTCATTATCCTACCCTGGAAAGCGCAGACTCACCATCTCTCATCATTCACATCCAAACCCAAGTTAATCATGAGGCAAGACCAGGACAGAAGTCCCAGCTACCCACAGGAAATACCTGGTGCTTGCTTTGCTGAGTGTTTCAGGTGGAACTTTTATGTAGAGATGGAGTCTAATGCTGAAAGCATAAACCTCAAAGTCAGCAGGTGGAACAGAATTTGGGCATGAAAAGGGAGGAAGAACCACTGGGGCTTTCTGTAGCTTTAGAATTAGCTAATGCTTCACTTACGATTTCTTGAGGATCCTTAGTAAAAGAAAACTATGTTTTACCCAGAAGAGGAAAGAACATTAAAATGACCTTAAGAGCAAGATCATTCCGGACAGAGAGACAGCAATAATCTCCAAGGTTCCTAATAGTTCTGACATTATGATTTAACTTCTTTTTTTTCCCCATCTTTTAATGACTCTAGCTCCTTTACAGGTCTTGGCTGTAGAAAAGAAAAGATTTGGCTTCTCCAAATCCGAATGCATTCAAGATGGTGGCACAACTGCTGTCTTAGGCAATTCTTGACCCTAACAGTTGAGTGTATGAATTGAAAGGCAATTTGTGTCCAGCCAGTACTGTGTACTCCTGGCTCCTCTGACACTCTGCAGTGTGGACCTGCAGGCAGAAAAGTAGGGTATCCAGTTCAATAAGGAGCCCAGAAAAACAGTCTTCTCATGTCATTCTCATGTCATTTAGCATGAAATCACTTCAACCAGAATGGTGCTAGCCTTCAATGAGATCCTGATGGATGGGAATTAGGTTTATTTAGTTTGGCTACCTCAGATAAGGAAATTCCAGAAGCTTTCCAATTGCTGTCAGATTTATTAGAAATGACATCATGCACTCAGATGCAGGATTCTTGAGTGAGTCCAACATTAGGAGAATGGATATGATGGAATGAGAAAACTGGCAAAAAGGTTAAGTAGTCAACTTGGAAAAGGGAGAACATTTGAAAGGGATAAAGTCATTTCTCTTGTGTGCCCACTCAATGAGAAGGCTCAAACACCTGACCAGCCAAAAAACTTGCAGTAATGGGACCCGATGGTCAGACTTGGAATTCTAATCTTTTTCATTTGGGAAGTATAAATAAGAGATACATCAATGTGTAAAATGGTATAGCTTTTCATTCTCCTGAATTTGAAATGGTTGGGAGATGATATCATTCAAAAACAGAACAAAGTCTTTATGCTATACTGACTTTCTCTGGCTCTCTCCTTTGAGCCTTGTTAAAGTACTTTTGCTGCCTTTGAGTTACAAGATGCTAACCTCACTGCTGCATCTTTACCCTGAGTCTGTCTGACCTGGAATTTCACTCCATCTCTTTACCAAAAGGTAAAGGGAAGCAATGGAATGACATGTGGAGACAGGAAGACAAAGGGCAAGCTGACACTGATGCGGAGTTCGGCACTAAGAACTTAGCAAACTTCCTAGGGCTTGGTCCCAACAAACACAGCAGCCCAGGCCCTTCATGGTGCCTTCCCATTTAAGCTCCCACCACGTCAACCAGAGAGAGGTCCATTCCAGGGCTGGCTGTGGCCAGCAGTATATGTCACAGCTGCATCGGTAACCATGTGGGACTATTCTACATACATGAAAACATCAAATGAGAAGGTCCTAGAAGCCAAGCTAAAAGGGAAGCTGCCATTGCTAGGTATGGTTGCTGAATGCTTCTTTCACTTCGAGAGGTCTAACACCCTAACCAGCCTATGAAGAAACCCACTGTGGCATCAGCTTGAAAAATAGTAAGAATGATTAACCTTTCATAGTTAGGCTTTTAAGAACCTGAGAACCACAGGATGGGATGGATAAGGAAAGCACAGGATAAGTTTGAGATCTGCTCTGTCCAGTAATGACAGCCACTAGCTGTATCTGGCTACTGAGCACTTGAAATGTGGTTGGTATGAGCGAGGAACTCAATTTTTTATTTCTTTTAATTTTAATTTGAATACTTCAATTATTAGAAGAACTTGAATATATATTGTTTTTACACTGTGCTCTGGTAGGCACAGGAGGGGATAAAATAAAATTTCAGACATGGTTCCTGGTTTCTGCCTTTACATCAGTCTTTCTGAGAGAGAAAAGTAGAAGACTTAATTTGGAGGTGGGCAATTTGGGGCGCCTTGTTTTGCTTGGCCAACACGATGGCTTACTTTGAATTTACTTGCAATGCTTTTATTTCCTTAGAACGCACACAGCAACTCGGGCCCTGCCGCTCCTTGCTATTATGCCTGTGGCCCTGTCCCACACTTGAGGTACCTGCCTGACCCTGAAGGCACCTGAGTTTGAGGCCTACAATGTCAATGATTCCAGCGGAGACTCAGGCCATTGGGCGATGGAGACCTAGCTCACTGCACCAACACTGATGGCCAAGGGTGGAGCTATGGGGGCAGGGAGGGGGTGCTATTGTGAGGGGGAGCAGAATACGGGGTGCTGTGGTCTGGAGGGGCCCTCTGGGGAAGATGGACTGACAGGCCAAGGTTTGTGACCAGGGGGCTGCTGTCAAGGGGATATGGACATGCTCTGACCACCAGTCTCCCGGGACAGTCCTCCACCAAGAGGCCACTTCTGCCATTGCTGCCAATTCCAATATGGGGTTTCCCATCAGTCAGGACCTGTGCTTGTATCCAGCTGCTAATGTGTGCCTCTAGGGGAGATCACCTTTCAGGACCTTTCAGGAGTCCCAGAGCCCTAACCCTTATCTTAAATGGGCATAAGTTACCCCCCTAACCTCATCTCAGTTCACCCTACACCCACAGAGGCCAGGGCGCACCCCCTCCTTCCTTCCTGGAGAGCCAACACTTGGCAGAATCCATAAAAGAGAGCCCCTCCACCCCAGTTGGGACACTGGGATGCAGTCAGAGAGCTCCCAGTCACCTGGCCTCTGGCCCCAAGGCTGAAGCCCCTCACCCCCACCTCCACACCTCACCTCTAAGACCCTCACTGAATCCGGAGCCAGCAGGACCACAAGACTCATCCCATCCTACATTGGCCCAGATCCTCCTGGCTCCACGGCTGCTAAGCGGCCTCTCAGCCCACCTCTGCCTCCTCCTGGCTCACCCTGTGTGCTCCCTGAGCCTGGAGATGCCCCCCGGGTGGGGACGGATGCTGCCTCAGGCCTGTGCACAGGCCCACCCTGAGGTCGGCGGACAGCGGCCCGACATTCCCAAACAAGGCCCCATTTGGAAAGCTTGACTCTCTCTGGTCTTGGCTGGAGGAGGGAAGATTGCTTCAGGATGACCGCAGAGAGTTGGGAGACTGTCTTCATCACAGACAGACCCACTTTCTTGCTTCAGCTCCTGAGAAATGATGCCAGGGCTCATAAGCATCTGGGGGACTTTCAGGAGCCCTCGATGGGGAATAGATCACGTGCACTGGAATCTGTTGCCCACAGCTTCAAAGCCGACGTAGGGTCTCCCCTCATTTTTCCAAGACTTTGAAATCTCTCCTACCCTCAATAAATGAAATTTGGGAAGTGGAAGAAGGGGTAGAATGGGGCCTGTGGACTGGCACCTCCTCACACCTTCACTGGAGCCTAAGGAATTCAGATGTGTTCAGTCAGATGGTCAAGGTTTGAAAAACAAAGCGGGAGGCTTCTGTGTGTTTTTAATTGAAGCTGAACAGGTGCAGCCCACCCAGCCTCCACAGGGCCTTGCACAAAAGAACCAAAAAACTATTCTCTCCCAGGTATTGATGGCGATTGTACCAGCTCTGACTGCCAGTTCTGTAAGAGGCCACTCACTTCACCCTGTGGGCCGAGACAACTTAGGATCAGAAAACATTTGAGCTCAAAGTACTCTTCAAGCCAATCCCCTCATTTTACTGATGAGGGAAAGGAGCCTGGATCACATGGCAAGGGGACTCAGGGCTCAGGCCTAAAACCAGGCTGCAGCCAGATCCCAGCGATGCCTGACTCATCAGTGGTGTTCAGAGCCATCATTGGGGGGTTCGTTCCTCAGAGCTGCCAAGGAGAAGGAACAAGCATCAAGACCACATCTCACACACACACACACACACACACACACACACAAGACCACGTGACAGGAAGCGGGCAGCCCCTGAGGAGACAAGTCACTGGCTACAAGCATCATGGAGACCAGGAGAAGCCAAGATGGAGACAGACCAGATAATCATGCTATGTGAAGTCAGTTAGACAGAGAAAGAGAAATACTGTATGATATCACTTAGATGTGGAATCTAAAAATGGATACAAATGAACTTATGTACAAAACAGAAACAGACTCAAAGACATAGCAAACAAACTTATTATTAAAGGGGATAGTAGGATGAGGGATAAATTAGGAGTTTGGGTTAACAGATACACACCACTATATATAAAATAAACAACAAAGGCCTACTTATAGCACAGGGAACTATAGTCAATATCTTGTAACAACTTATAATGGAAAAGAATATGAAAAAGAATATATATATATATATATATATATATATATATATATTGACTATACACACACACACACACACACTGAATCACTTTGCTATACACTATAAGTCAACTCTGCTTCAACTTTTAAAAAGGGTGGGGGCAGACTAGCTTGGAGAGGCAGAAATGACTCTTCAGCATCTTGAAAAGGAGATGGGCAAGGAAGCCAAAAAAAATGATATCACCTAAAATCAAATGGCTAAGGTTCAGAATCTGACCTCAACCTTTCTTTCCTGGTGTTCCTCCTCTTTGTTAACATCTGATTGCTTCCTCAGAACATGTTCCTCTTCTCTTGGCCTGGCCACACGTTCAGTTGTTTTTTGCATATTCCCTGCTGGCAAGGCTATGGGTATGTCGGCTTCACCATGTCCAGAACCCCTCAGCGGTCCATGCACACCTACTCCTCACTAGGGTTTCCTGTCTCAGAGGAGAGCACCCCCACCTTTGCAACCATGGCCCAAGCCAGACACCCAAGAGTCCTTCAGTCCCCATATCCAGGGAGTTCTGAAACTGCCTTCTTCCTTCCACATCCCCCTGACCCTCGCTCTAATCAGGCCTCCACTGGAGGCTTGGGGTGGGGCAGTTTTGCTGCAGAACAGTCGGTGTGATGTTCTTCCTCAAATTCACATCGGCTCACTTCTCTCTTCTGCTTGCAGTCTTTCTCGTGGTTCCCACTGCTCACAAGCTAAACTCCAGACTGCGGAACCAGAGCAAACGAGGCTCTTCAGAAATGACCCTCTGCCTCTTTCTCTTGCCATCATTCACTTTCCAGTCCCACCCCTCCCCTTCCACACCCAACACACCCTCCAGTACCACTCAAGCCATGTTCCTAGTCCTTGACAAGATACTCTCTCACCTCATGGCCAGAGAAAACCTAAGTGTGTCCCTCTGCCTGAACATTCTCTTCCCTATGTGGCTGGCCCTTTCTTGTCATTCTGTCTTCAGCTTGCATGTCATGGGAATACTTATTTCCCAGAGGCCTTTCTGACCACTGATGGAATCTTCCTAACCTGAGCATTTTCCATCATGTTGACCTCTTTGGATTTTTTTTTTTTCACAGAACATTATCTCCATTTGACATTTTCTTGTGTGTTTATTGTTGGTCTGTCCCCACTTGATTGGAACCTCCTGGACGGCTGGGCCACTGTGTCCCAGCACCTAGAAGCAGTCTCTGCCCTGGGAGAAGTTCAAGAAATGCTGGCCTAGTGAATGCATGGAAGCGTAAAACAAGATCGGTCCTAGGCCTTAAATAAGGTGATTTGGCTTTAACTGCTACTTGCATGTTTGTTCCCAAATGTTTTCATTAAGGGATTTGGGCCATCAACTGATTGAGCTCCAGCTCTCAAAACCTCACAGTGGTTGGGAAAAATAAAATCTGAAAATGGATCCTGCTCTTGTTTCTAATACAGATTTCTGTTTAAGCTGAAGTCAGTTTATCTCAAGTTTCCTGTTTTTAAAAAGGGAAAACTCTATCCCACCTGTCCAACTTAAGTGGTCTGAGGACCGGCTCATGACGACCCTAAGGCTATTGCTCATCCCTGATCACCAGAATCTCATTGTAATTCACTGCCTTCATCACAAACAACACATATGGGCAAGGCATTGGGCAGAATGGAGGGCATACATCAGCGAGGCGGTTGAAATGGCCTCTGCCATTTCGCATGGTCTACTGGGGGAAGAGAGGCAAGCTCATGAGCAAGACATGACCAGCCAGTAAGATATGAGTCTGATGAAGGCACATGGGTGATAAGACCACAGAGTGGGAAGCAAGCCACCCAGACCTGGATGGGAATTAGAAAAGTCTCTTTAGAGGTAAAAAAACAAAACAAAACAAAACAAAACAAAAAAACTGAAGCTAAAACCTGGAGCCCTTTGTAATTCATACAGATTTCTGCACCTTCCTCTGGGGAAGCAGCTTACTGAGATGATCAGTTTCCACTATGTCAAACTGTCCACAGTTGCATCTGCCCCAGATAAAAGGCCGACTCAAACCGGAAAAATCACAGTAACTACGTGGCTTAATTGGACATGGTGATCAAAGAGCCCTATGGCTCATTGGTTACACATTTTCACAACCTACTGTTCAACACCAGTAATGTGCTCTGCCTGTTCCATGCCTCCTTGGAAGCTGTGGAACATGTATAGAGAGAGTATTGACTCTCCACTACAACTATAAGAATATTAGTTAGGGTAGGCTAATAACAAATAATAACAAACAACCTGCTGATCTCACTGGTTTTACACAACAACGTTTGATTTCTTGCTTATGTCATCCTTGAGAAAGTTCAACTGAGATGCTCTGCTCCATGCAGTCATTCAGGAACCCAGATTTCTATCCTGTAACCCCATCATCCCCCAGGGGCCTGGTGCCTTCCACTAGACACTCTACACCTAGGTAATGGGCAAAGGAAGAGAGAGTGTATGGAAGATGAGAAGGAAAGATTTTAAGGCTGGGGCTCAAAGAGGATCTAATTACTTCTGCTCACATCCCATTGGTCATAACTCAGTCATAGGGCTTCCCAGGTGGCACTGCCTGCCAAAGCACATAGATATAAGAGACACAGGTTCGATCCTGGGTGGGGAAGATCCCCTGGAGGAGGAAATGGCAACCCACTCCAGTATTCTTGCCTGGAGAATCCCATGGACAGAGGAGCCTGGCAGGCTGCAGTCCATAGGGTCTCACAGAGGCGAACACTACTGAAGCGACTAAGCATGCACACATAGTCACAGGGGGTCCTTCTAACTACAAGGAATGCTGGGAAATGTAGTCTATCTGTGTGTCTTAGAAGAAAGGAAAATGGGGTTGGGTGAACACCTAGCATTGTCTCTGCCATCGGACATTTATTAGTGAGATAAAATACAGAACGAGCCAGTGCAGTGAAAATAGAGCAGTGGTACACTGTGTAAACCAAATCATCAACCACTGACCACAAAGAATTAAATCATGAGTAACTGACTGCATTTTCCAGTTGGTGAGTTAATCCTGCTTAGTCAAAGCATTCTCTCTTCCAGGTGACAATCGGAAACAGTTGTTAATGGAGAAAAATAATTTTTTCCATCTAATGCACAGGACGTAACCCTGAAAATGTTCACGTATATGAAATTAGTAGAAGAAATGAATGCTTGGCTAAATTCTCAAGAGCATACCTGACTCTGTATCTAATCACTTACTCAAGGGATATTTATTAAATATGTCAAGCCAAATTTAAGTCTGCATGCTACATGTCTATATTCCAAAGTGAACATGTAGAAAGCCATAATTTTTCCCGGCCCATTGAAAAACCCCAGCACGAATAAACACGCTTAAATATACACGGTTCTCTGAAGATATTTATTTGTACTTAGAAAAATAAAAGTTTGCAGAGGGCCTTGCAGTTTTCTGATGAAAGTTGCTCTCTAAGCACAAAGCATTATTTGATGTCAGAACAAAATCATGGCACAAGGTGAAAGACTGGAGATGCTGGGAAGAAGCCAAGAATTAATGATGTAGATCTGCTGTAACTTTGCTCAAGAATTCTTCACACTGGCGGCACTGTGCGAACTTCAAAAGTAATAATGATTAAATATACTGAGGACTTATATATCATCAACTCCTAAACCAAGCCAAAAAACAGATAGTTCCAAATGTGTTAGCACCACACTGTCACAGATCACAAATCCAGACCACCCTCAGGATGGTTATTTGGATATGTAACGAAATAATTGACAAAAGCCACTCCGAGGGCCGTGACTCCAATGTGTCAGCAGATCTGAATGGTTCAAGTTCATGGAGCTTGCTAGCACAGAGGCCCACGTACATTTTTCACATTAAGGAACAGATGGAAGCTGTAATTCCTGCCATAGCTCAAGGATGCCTTGCACCCAACAGCAGCAGATAATAAGCTCATTTGGGGAGAACTTTGCTATTTTCATCCAAGAGCTCAACAAACTGCTGCTGAAGCACTCAGCCAACTGTGGACAGCACACTTCCCAGAGGGAGAGGGAAGTGGTACTTGCTTCAAGACCCCGAAGGTTCTAGAGTCACTTCAAGTTTCCCCTTAGGTCTCACATCAGAGCAATAACGGGACCATGACCCACCCTCACAGAATTCTGGGGAAGTCAATGCCTAACCCCAGTTTCCTGGTATAAATAAGTAATGCCGAATGCTTTCACGGTTTCTATGAGACACGGCGGCTGGATACTAGGTCAGGTGACACACCTCATTTTCATTTGGTCCAGAACATTTTTGCTCTCAACTTTTTGAGCTCTAAAGTGGTCTCTGGGGTGCCATTCAATGGGAAACTTGAAGAAAAAAAAAAGATATATTCAACTATTTTGGATTTGGAAAATATGCTGTTTGGCTGAGAAAGATGTTTTCCACATATTTGATCACTCAAAAGCAGTTAAGCACTGAAAGATGCAATATGTTCTAATCTGATAAAAGCTGAGAGCATTGAAAAATGAGTCATCCCAGTGCTATGGATGCTCAAGTATGGAACTGACACATGCAATCAACATGTACCACCAGACACTGGTGTAGACGTACACTGCAGAAGGTAACACAGATCAGAGTAGTTGTGTAGGGCGGCAACTGTGTAGACACAGACCCTGATTCTCAACCCCGCCTCACCAACAAGTCTGGCCATTACACGGGTCATTTCATCCCTGGATTTTCAAGTGCTTCATCCACAGAATCCTATTACCTTTCATGGCAGGCCCAGGAACGCAGCAGGCAACAGGGCCCAGTTTCATGAAGGACCTGGTGGCAAGGCTAGCTAATCAGAGTTCTCTAATACCACTCTCCATTACATTTTTTCTTTATTTTAAAAAAACTAAGTTGTAGGAAAAGAGGAATGAGCTAAATGATACTGTGTCTCAAATGGTAGCCATTAGCCACATTTGGCTACTGAGTATTTGAAAGGAGACTAATGCAACTGAGGAATGGAATTTTAAAACTCTAATTCTATTTAGTTTAAATTTAAAAGCTGCTCAGTTTCTGGAAAATTTTTAAACACACTTTGAAGACCTATGATAAGTGAATCTACTTTTTCAACTGTAAATTCTATGAAATGTAAACACAGATCAAGTGTACTCTGATAAAAATTTAGCATTTGCATGAACATTTGTTCTAAGTATGTAATGCATAGAGCTTTTGAAAACTTAGTACCAAAAAATGTGAAACATCTCATTAATAATTTTAAAATATTTGTTGCATTCTTAAACTAATAGATTTGATGTATTGGGCTAAATAAAATACATTATTAAAATATAATATCACTCCGTTTTTTGCTTTTCAAGTTTGAGTAGAAAATTTTAGGTTACATCTAGGGTACACATCATATTTCTGTGGGACAGTGCCATTCAAGACTAAAAACAGCCTCACATAGCTATCAACCTGCCTCCCCAACTTCTTCCCACACATATACATCTATACAGTCCCCATCTCAATGTGTAAGATAACAAATGGCAACTGAACATCTAGAATCAAGATCTCTGAAGAGGTGGCATCGCCCAACCACTGAGGATGGTGACAGAAGGGAGAGGGTCTCTGACTTGACTTGTCCTTTGCAGGGCTGTGAATAAGAGAATGCATTGATCTGTCCTTAGAGCAGTGGATGTGAGCCCCTCCCCAACAGGGCTATCATTCACTCACTCAATTCATTTCATGAGCTCTCCTTATGGCCCGGCCACTTGCTGGATGCTATGGCAGGGCCCAGAGAAAAGTGAAACAACATCCTGGCTTTGTAGTCGAGTTGTTTCCAGGCATGTGCTTAAGTAGCTAGGTTGTATTCTGGTTAGTTGTTTCAGCTTGAAATAAATGCTGAAATTGAGCTCACATCCAAGAGCTCCAGAAGTTCAGGATGAAGAGTGATGAGTTCCACCCATGGAGACTTTGGTGGAGCTCACCACCCAGGGTGAGCTTTCCATGGGGTAGCATGCAAGAGAAATCTTGATAGACAAGGCGGATTTTCCTGGTGGGAAAGGGGGAGAAGGAACCACACATGACGGAAACAGCCTGAGCCCAAGAAAGGACAAAGGTGAGTGCACGGTGTGTTCAGGGAATGGTGAGGGGGTAAAGGAGGGAAGTCCCAATGGATGACGCTGGAAACGTCCAAAGAGGCCAGATGATTGAGAATCACACACACCAAAGGGTCCTTTAGGACAAGTACAGTGTTAGAAGACAAGAGTGACAGGGTCATGGAGATCATGGCATTATTCCAAGTGAGAAACGACTGGAGCCTGCCCTGGGATGGCAGAAGGAAAAATGGCAAAGGAGAGGCACGTGCAGATGCCACCATGGAGGAAGATGGGGCTATCATGGCAGTAAGGGAAGAGAAGATAGGAGTTAATGGTGTTGTCATGAAGCAAGATTGAGGAACACAGGAGGAAGAAAACATCTGACACAATGTGTAAAAACAAAAAACCAGCACAGCAAACTCCTTGGAAGAAAGCCTAGATTAACACAGGACACTGATAATAGACCTGCAGACCCATGTATGCCTAGCATTCGCCTGACCAAAATCCTTCATCACATGACGAAGATGGGAAATTGCCAAGGGGGGATATCTTCATTTTGGAATTTCCTGAGTTCATTTTCAAATAGGAGGGACCACGAGTGTACACTGTTGACACTTAATATGTGAGGCATTGGAAATAGAACAAACATAAGCTAAGCGTGGGCACTTGAATCCTAACAATACACCTATGATCGGTGGAAAGTCAAAGCTCTGCCCTTGGAAAATGTAACCCACTGTGATGAAAGGATTATGTAATTTTTGCAGGGTCAGAATTATCAGAGGTTTGCTTATACAAGTGGAACAGACACCGACCCCCTCCACCCACCGAGCTGCCCACCCCCACAGCAAGAGGAGCTCAGGTTTCAAAAGCCAGCTTCTGGCCGAGCCCTCAGGCTGAGGCTCTGTGGTTTCAGATTGGTTTTGGCTTCAAGCGAAGGCAAGTCCTTCCTTCTGCTCTCTGAACTAATTCCAGCGTTTACGGCTGAGCCTTGTGGCCCCTCGTCTGCTCACCATGTGGGGAGCTTCAAAGTCTTTTCGATGTGATTATTTGTTCTGTCAACAGCTCCGTGCCTCTGAAAAGTGAGGGCCACTGCTTCGAGCGATCACTCATCCTCTCTCTCGGCCCGGATCACTTCTCAACAATGCAGACCTTCTGGAGAGACGCTCAGCATTTTAACACCACCTCCCCACCCCGATCCATACTAAGTGATACCAGGCATCGTTTTTAATCTCACAAGAACAAGCCAAACATTCTGTTCCTGTTCCTACCCCCAAAAAGAAAAGTGCAGACCAAGCGAAAGAGAAGGTTTACCAGCAGATAAACCACAAAACCATTAATTAATTCCATTTCACAGGAGCTGTGGGAGCTGAAACTTTATGTTTTAGCCATTATTTTTAGTTGTCTTCAATAGACTCACTGGTCAGAATGATCTAGTCGACCATCAGCCAGAGTGCAAGCCCCTAGAGCTTAACTTCGCTCTATGTATTTATCCCACTGTCACAGTCAATTACAAATATGTCTTTAAAAGGACATGCTGAGAGGAACCGAATGAAGCCCCTGTCCTGTGGATAGGAAGGGTCCTCTCTTAGGGGAAATAGTGAGACAGAAGTGGGGGTGCGCTGACACACTGACTTGGGCTGAAGTCAGACACCACGGATCATTTTGCTCTCACCACTGTGCCATGACAGGTGCCTTCAGAAACTCAGTTCCTCAAGCACTGCCAAGAGGGCAGGGAAATGCTGCTTTCCGCACATGCAAAGGCTGAAAGGAAGAGCCCTTGTTGAAAACATTATGACAATCAGAACAAGTAGAAGGACTAAAGGACATGAAGCCAGGGCCCCAAATGAACCGAATCCGGGGGAGTTACTACTTTTGGTATAAATGGCCAGTCAGATCTTGATTCTGGACTCTAGGAGATGGAGAGTGAGATTCCGCCCTCACCAGCCCCTGAGCACCAGCACTCTTGGTTCGATGTCATTACCGCCCCATTCCTATGAGAGGTGTGCAAGAGTGATGGCAACACTGGTCACTTGTGAAAAACAACCAACCAATATATCCATAGAGCTGAGGGCATGCACCTAGCTTGGGAGATGAGCCATGCACATGGGGGGAAAAAAGACTCACAAGGCTGTGTCTGAGAGGAACCGGGGGAGTGGTACAGGCAGTCTGAGCTATAATTGAAGGGGAGATGGGAGATCATTTCCAGCTGTGGAAGCCAGGGCCGGCCTGCAGAAATGAGTAGAATTTGGATGGTAGTGACAAGAGGAAGGCACATTAAATGTGGGAAACAATGGCCCAGAAATAGGAAGCTCCTAGGCATGTCCAGGGTCCAGTGGAGAATGAATGGCCCAGCAGTCTGGGAATAAAGTCACAGGGATCTATTTTCCCATCTGTTAAGTGGGGATAATAATTATCTTCCCCAATGAATTGCTGTGAGGATTAAATATGATAATATGTGGAAAGTGCTTGGCATGGGGTCTGGTATAGAAAAAACACCCAACAAATTTTGGGGCAGAAGGGCAGCTGTAGCCAAAAGGATCAGAGAAGGCTGGGAGGGCTGTTCCCACGGGTGACCTGTCAGGATCCAGCCGGTCATGGGGAAGAAAAGGACAGGGAATACCAAAGTGAAGGTGAAAGTCACTCAGTTGTGTCTGACTCTTGGGCACCCCATGGACTATATAGTCCATGGAATTCTCCAGGCCAGAATACTAGAGTGGGTAGCCCTTCCCTTCTCCAGGGGATCTTCCCAACCCAGGGATCGAACCCAGGTCTCCCACATTGCAGGCGGATTCTTTACCAGCTGAGCCACAAGGGCAGCCCTGGGAACACCAAAGGGGGCTCGGAAATTTGGGGTCTAGGAAGGAGGAACATGGAGGGATGACTGGCAGAACCTGGGGGCGGGGCAGAGAGGGCATGTTTCATACACATGGTGCTCCAAGTGCCGGAAGGCGGTGTTTGTCTACTTCAACAAGACGAACAACCATGTTTTCACAATAACAAAAAGCAACTAAAGCTTCATGGCTACTGCTGCTGCTAAGTCACTTCAGTCGTGCCAGACTCTGTGCCACCCCACAGATGGCAGCCCACCAGGCTCCCCCGTCCCTGGGATTCTCCAGGCAAGAACACTGGAATGGGTTGCCATTTCCTTCTCCAATGCATGAAAGTGAAAAGTGAAAGTGAAGTCATTCAGTCCTGACCGACTCTTAGCGACCCCATGGACTGCAGCCCACCAGGCTCCTCCACCCATGGGATTTTCCAGGGAAGAGGACCGGAGTGGGGTGCCATTGCCTTCTCTGAAGCTTCATGGGGAGCTACACAAAGTAAATTTGGTGTCCAAATTCATCTGATTCGAATTCCTGCTGTTTGTTCCAGTTAGGTGATGCTGGGTACTCTGGAAAAATTGTTTTGTCTGTCTGAAACATTTCATAATAAAATGCTGGAGTGAGGGGTTGGGGGAGAATACAATCCTAGAAGAAACTGTTATTGAATCTCGCTGAGCAAATGTGCATTTATGTTCTCCTGAAAGTTAAATTCTAGTTTACTTCCAGCACACAGGATCCAAACAGCGGTTGAGACTCACATCATCTGCTTCCTTGACAGTTCTCTAACCAGCCGTGTCTCTGCTTCCAGAGAACACACAGCTCTGACAAGCTCCCCTGCCTGATGGCTGGACAACTGTGGATCTGAGGCTCAAGGGGACATACTTTTTCACACATTCACAAAGAAATCAAGAGAAGCGCTCTCTGCTGGTAAAATGGTATTTCAAAACTCAGTCACCTGATACAGACTCTTCTAAACACCTGGGTCATTTGGCTCTTCTTTGCTGAAGATATTGGAAGTTTGAGATTTCTGCCCTACAGTCTTCCTTAAATTCCCAACGAGTGGGAATTTAAATGGAACTCACACCGCTAAGCCAAACTTTATCGTGAAAAACCCAAACACGTTTTTATTAGGTAAAAAGGAAAACTTTAAAAACTGTTTCTTTCCCTCTGATAGTTCTTCTCCTCAACTTCTGCCCAGGGAATCAAATGCTATGTTTGAGTTATGGGAGGGCCGTCCCCAGTCTGCCCTCTGATCTAGGTCCCTGTGCCCCTTTCTGCAGGCATAGCGGAGGCCCTGAGCACAGGAGAGGCGCCTCAAGAACAAGGAAAACAGAGGGTGGGGGAGGAATCCAATGAATGGTGTGGCTTTCCCCCTCCCCTCCACTGCGCTCACAGGCTTCCCTCACATAAATGCAAGTCTGGAATTAGTTCTTAAATCTGACAATGTGCCTAATGACAGGATATGGTTGGAGATCAAATAACCAACCAAAACAAGGGGTCTGTTTCACCTCAGCCACTCAGCATTTTGCTTTTATCTCCCCTATTTGTTTCCTGATAACTTTCAAAGGAGTTGGCTGATTCTGATCAAATGTGGGGCATGGCTAAAGGGTTTCAAGATACATCTTAAGCTCAATTTGTGGTTCCGCCAGCCATCCTGAAACAAAACAGTAGCCAGTAAAAGTTTCTAAATGGGCATATGTGCTGTAATCTTTAGCAGACTTCACCAAAGTTCATACACGAGGAGTGGTTACAGATCTGTGTGATTACACGGAGTGAAGTCTGCAGACCACAGCCCCAAGAAGGGGTCCGAATTCACTGCCTACAATGCCGTCTCACAGCCTCTCCAGAGGCGAGGGTTATCTCTGCTTAGACAAAAGGGAATAAAATCCTTAACACAGGGGGACAAAGTTACATCACTTTGGCTATATCCTGTAAATGATTCGTGAGAGAAACACTTCAACAGATACAGAATCCAGCCCAGGAGAAACAAGCAACACTCCAATAGCTAAATGTCTGCAGTGGAAACAGGATCTTTCAAGAAGCAATGCGGCCACCAGTTGATAAATCTGAATGTCTGCAAAGAAACCATTCAGCCTGACACGTTGAAATGAAGTCTTTATCATGGTGGCGCCAAAGGACAGCTTAGAGGGGTGCTCATCCCTCCAAGTCTCCATCAACTCCCACCAAAACCTCCATGAAATGAATGAATAATAACTCTGCCTCTGTAAACCCTTTAAATATCATTTTAAATGAGCACAAAGTGTGGAGCTAAGCGTTTTCATTAATCACGTCTGTTTCCTTCATTTTGTGTTGATTAGTCCTGGACAGCTGATGACATTACTCATGTAGGAAGTAAAGAACTGTGTTTTGGTAATATTTCTATAATGACTTTTTTATATCTGTCTTTTTCCTTGCCCTGTTTTTATAAACCTGTAATACATGACTCAGTTAAGGGCCACATGCTTCCTATACAATAGCACTTCCCGAGGAGCCCTCTTCCAGACAGGCAGTCATCCTTAAGTCCTTCTCAAGTAGAAACTGCACAGTTACTGTGGGACTTTGATCATTTGATTGGACAAATGAAGAAAGTCAGTCAAATAGAGCAGATCACTAACAATTCAGAAAGAACTGAAATAGGGAAGTCTTCACACCCAACTGTAGCACTGGAATATCACCTTCTGGAGCAAGCACCTCCAAAACCTCCTATCTGGGGCTGAAAACCCCATGTCCACCCTAGGCTGCTACATCTTAGTTAAGAATGTCCACTCTCACCAGGTCCACTGAGCTGGAATCCTTAGAACCACCCTCATCTCCTCCCTGCCTTCTGAATACAACAACCAATCGATCTGAATCCTATCTCGTAATGGCTCGCAACTCTATTCATTTCTTCCTTTCTGTTGCCTCAGCTGCTGCCAGAGGCCAATGGTCCCCTTAACCGTCATGTTAACTATGGCCTCCTGGCTGGTTTCCCTGACACAAGTCCATTTCTCCCGCTCCCAACTCTCCTCTCTCATCTTCCTTCAACTCAAACCCCGCCATCACTTCTGTGCTAAACTTGACTGGCTCCCTGTTGCTTACAGATTTAAGTCTATTTTTGGCACAGCATTCCAAGCACTTCACAATATGACACCAACACAGACCCTCCACTTCATCTCCTATTGGACTCCCCACCCTGACTACCACCACCCAACCTTTATGATCCAAACTCGTGGCACCTCTAATTCTTCTCTGTTCTTTTACACTTTGGGGCTTTTCAATTTGCCCTCTGCCTGGAATGTCCCATGTCCTGATGAATGTTTACTCATCCTTCAAGACCCAGATCAAATATCACTTTCTTCTTCACACTTTCCCAATACCCCCATGTCAGAGTAAAGACTTCCTCCTCTGCCTCCCACAGCTTTTTATAACCACTTCCATTTTAGCATTGGCTCAGGGTTTTCCATACTGTGATTATTTGTTTGCCTATCTGTCTCTCTCACTGTCTGACTCAATTTGACATTAAAGAAATCAATGATGGGGTGGCTCGGTGCCTTCCCACTGAAATAATTTCATTGCCTGGAGGCTGGGCAAAGCCACAATGTTCGGGGGTGATATTACAGATATTTAATAACTGTACAGTATGGGCTCAGACCAATCAAATGGGTTCCTGGCTGGGTGGGTGCATTTCAAGTGAAGACCAACCTTGGCCACAGCTCAGACTGTTCCACGTCTGATTCTGTCTTTAAAAAATGCTAAGCTTTCAATGTGATTCAGTCAGCTAGGGCCTGAGGCTTTGGGTACTGGTGGTTAAATTCTTCAGGCTCCAAGATATTGCCCTGAGTATAGGCAGCAGGTTAAAAAAAAGTTACTCTCATTAATTATTTTTAGAAAGATGGTGACAAGATGGACAGTACCTAACTGTGAGATTGCTTTGTAGTAATAAGGCCTTCAACACACACACACACACACACACACACACACACTGATATTCCTTCTCCCCCCCAAAAATTGTTTTCATTGTCTTTGTAGTCACAGTATAGCCACACAAAGCGGGCTTTCATTTATGTTTCTCTCTTTCTGGGAAGCCGGGCTGGAGAGTAAAAGATATCTTAATGTTCTCTTTCAAGGCTGCTGCAATTTAGAAACAAAGATTGGTAGGATGCTACAATATCAGCCTTTCTTTTACTCTCCTCCTGCCCTTTCTCTTACCTTCCATTTGCCTTAAACAAGATTTATTTGAAGCAGCTCCTATTTTACTTAGCTACCTGGAAATGTGTTTGAAGTAAGTAGCAGTGGGAAGAAATTCAATTCTGAAAAGAAAGACTGAATTGGGGGTTTTGTAGCCAATGTTCATGGATTTAAGTTTTAATCCAACAGTTCACATTTGAAAGCTGCAGTTCTAGCCTCCTGTTCAAACTTCCCCTGGTAAAATTTAGGAACTTAGAATCATGTGGACTAAGCCGGAAGGAGAGGGCTTGATGCCATGTTCATGCAGGAAAGTTTCAGGGCTGTGAAGTCCACTACAGAAGCCACTAGTCACACATAGCTATTTGTATTTCCATTTTAATTAATTAAAGTGAAATCATCCTTTAGTCACACTAGCCACATTTCAAATGCTCAACAGCCACTTAAAGCTAGGGGCTACTCTGTTGAAGAGCATAGATAAAGAACATTTCCATCGCCCAGAAAATTATGCTGGGCAGTGGTACCAGTGATTAGACTTTATTTGGCTTGGGGGTGGGAGGCAGAGACTGGCTGGGAAACAGAAAACTCCTCATGGGGAAGAGACAGAAACTCCTGGAACATTTCTCCTTCCTCCTCATTCCCTGCTTTTCTATTTATTTTCCCATCCTTGATTCTCCTCTCCCTCATCTCTGTGGCTGGAAGAATGTGATCAGGATGTACACCAGAACGACATCTCCTCAAGGGCAGGGAGTTGGAGCGCTTCAGCTCACTGTTGTAGTCTTTCCAGCACTGCAGTGCTAAAGGGCAGGTGCTGAGTGGTTGGATGAGTGCTCCCAGCAGGGCGGGATGTCACTAACTTCCTCTATGAGGCAGGAAACTAAAACCTCTTCCACTTTCTGCGTGGCTGGAGTTGGGCGAGGAAGCTACTGTTTGGACCGAACAAGCACACCAGGGACCACCAGAGGCCCTCTCAGTCAGTCTCTATCCTCAACTCCCCAGAGCTGGGCAAAATCCTGCCTTCCCTGTGAGACTAGGAGGGGCAGCTTGTCGTAGGAGATAAAAACTCGACTCCGTGGGTGCGAACACTGGCTCTGTCACTTATGAGCTGCATGGCCCTGTGGGAAGCCATCTCACCTGCTCAGAACCTCAGCTGCCTGGTCTTTAAAATGAGAATAATAAATAATAGCTCCCACCTCATAGGGATGTTGTTTACAGGTTAAACCACATCAAGCACTTGGGGGCAGTTGTGGGCTCATAATAAATGACAATAAATGGTAGCAATTGAAATGCCCCTGCCAAGCCCATCTTACTAAATGAGGCAAGACAGTCCAAACCGTTGCCAATGAACCCACAAGAGCAGCAGAGCTGAATGTACCAAATAAAATGAAACACTGAAAATCTGCTCCAGCCATCCAAAGCCCGTATGTTAGGAGGCTTCTGGGAGTGCCAAGGTATTTGAGAGATTTAAAAGCAGAAGGAACTCCTCCATAAATAGGAAAAATAAAACTTTTAGAAAAACTGAGGGTGGAAATCCTTTTCTGTCCCTCCAACTGGTCACCTCTGTGGCAGGAAGATAAATCAACCGGGTTGTTTCAGATGGAAATGGGCTCTGAGTATCTCCCAGTGACAGAGGAAGGACTTGACGCAAACTGAGATTTGAAGGGCCAGACCCTCACGGGTTCTGAAAGCTGACAGGCAGCCCTGGCAAGCATGGAGGGCATGACCAGCCTCTGCGCCCGCAGTGCCTACCAGGGGCCTCCGCTGGTTCAACAGAACAGTCTGATTGCTGGGACCACCACAGGCCACAGCCAGGGTGGGAGTCAACTGAGAAGGGAACTGATGAGGAGCCACCCTGGCTGGCAGGGCAGCCTCTGGCGCTGACTCCTCATCTGTGGTGGTCCTTACAGGCGCTCACGTGCCAAAAGACAAGATGCACATCAGAGAGGGCAGGGTCCACCTTGGCTAGAAGCCCCCTGCCCCACGGGAGCAAAAATATCTAATATAGTGAGCAACTGGAGTTTCCAGGGGCTCCAGAAGGAACACGCCGGCACCCAGCACTGTGCACCTGGAGAAGCCCCAAGTTATGGCTTCCTGCCAGGTATTTAGATTCCTTTACAATTCTGCTGCACCAGAAGCAATTCCACAACTAGGTCATTTTTACTATAAGCAATATTGCCTGGTAACACAGCTGACACTCCACCTTTACCAGGTTTCCAGGGCAACAGAGCTCAGAAGCTAACACAGGGACCAATTTCCACAGAGAAGGGGCAGGGTTCTGTTAACCCCTTATCCACAGTGATGGGCTCTTCCATAGAAGGAAGGCTACCAGTCCCTGCTAATTGGGGAAAAGCAGGACTCCCATCCTGGCATGGGAGCAAAGGGTAGCCCTCAGAACTCCTGAGAGGGGTGGGGCTTCCTGGGTCACAAATGCCGAGGACTGGAGCAGGGCTGATCCTCTGACGGGAAGGCCACGAGCGACAGGTCCTCAGGACTGCTATAGTACTGGCCCCCACAGGGAGGAAGCTTCATGATTTGCACCCCAGGGCAAACTAGAGGAACCCCAAAGAAAGGAAAGCCAATCTCTGTTAACCAAGCTACTCACTGACCGAAGTGCAGTTAAGGACTCTTTACCGAGGCAAAGGAGAAAAGGAAAGATATACCCATCTGAATGCAGAGTTCCACAGAATAGCAAGGAGAGATTAAGAAAGCCTTCCTAAGTGAACAATAAAAAGAAACAGAGGAAAACAACAGAATGGGAAAGACCAGAGATCGCTTCAAGAAAATTAGAGATACCAAGGGAACATTTCATGCAAACATGGGCACAAGAAAGACAGAAATGGTATGAACCTAACAGAAGCAGAAGATATTAAGAAGAGGTGGCAAGAATACACAGAAAAGCTATACAAAAAAGATCTTCATGACCCAGATAACCACGATGGTGTGATAACTCACCTAGAGCCAGACACTTGGAGTGCAAAGTCAAGTGGGCCTTAGGAAGCATCACTGCGAACAAAGCTAGTAGAAGTAATGGAATTCCAGTTGAACTATTTCAAATTCTAAAAGCTGATGCTGTGAAAGTGCTGTACTCAATATGCCAGCAAATATGGAAAACTCAGCAGTGGCCACAGGACTGGAAAAGGTCACTTTTCATTACAATCCCAAAGAAAGGCAATGCCAAAGAATGTTCCAACTACCACACAATTCCACTCATTTCACAAACTAGCAAAGTAATGCTCAAGAGTCTCCAAGTGAGGCTTCAACAGTATGTGAACCAAGAACTTCCAGATGTTCAAGGTGGATTTAGAAAAAGCAGAGGAATCGGAGATCAAATTGCCAACATCTGCTGGAACATAGAAAAATCAAGAGAATTCCAGAAAAACATCTATTTCTTCATTGACTACGCTAAAGCTTTTGACTGTATGGATCACAACAAAATGTGGAAAATTCTTCAAGAGATGGGAATACCAGACCACCTTACCTGCCTCCTGAGAAATCTGTATGCAGCTCAAGAAGCAACAGCTAGAACTGGACATGGAAGAACAGACTGGTTCCAAATTGGGAAAGGAGTACGTCAAGTATTGTCACCCTGCTTATTTAACTTATATGCAGAGCACATCATGTGAAATGCTGGGGTGGATGAAGCACAAGCTGGAATCAAGATTGCTGGGGGGAATATCAATAACCTCAGATACACAGATGATACCATCTTTATGGCAGAAAGCAAAGAGGAACTAAAGAGCCTCTTGACGAAAGTGAAAGAGGAGAGTGAAAAAGTTGGCTTGAAACTCAACATTCAGAAAACAAAGATCATGGCATCCCCTCCCATTGTGTCATGGCAAATAGATGGGGAAAGAATGAAAACAGTGGCAGATTTTCTTGGGCTCCAAAATCACTGCAGATGGTGACTGCAGCCGTGAAATTTAAAGACGCTTGCTCCTTGGAAGAAAAGCTATGACAAACCTAGACATATTAAAAAGCAGAGATAGTACTTTACCAACAAAGGTCCACAGAATCAAAGCTATGTTTTTTTTTTCCCAGCAGTCATGTATGGATGTGAGAGTTAGACAATAAAGAAGGCTGAGTGCTGAGGAATTGATGCTTTGGCACTGAGGTGTTGGAGAAGACTCTTGAGAGTCCCTTGGACTGCAAGGAGATTAAACCAGTCAATCCTAAAGGAAATCAGTCCTGAATATTCATTGGAAGGACTGATACTGAAGCTCCAATACTTTGACCACCAGATGCGAAGAGCTGACTCATTAAAAAAGACCCTGATGCTGGGAAAGATTGAAGGCAGGAGAAGAAGGGGGCAAAAGAGGATGAGATGGTTGGATGGCATCACTGTCGCGATGGACATGAGTTTGAGCAAGCTCCAGAAGATAGTGAAGGACAGGGAAGCCTGGCGTGCTGCAGTCCATTCGGACACGACTGAGCAACTGAACAACCTAGTTTCCTGGCTCAGCGTTTGCCTGGGGAACACCTTTTCACCCTCACTGTTTCTGCTGCAGGATGGAGCATACATTTCCAGTTCCTAGTAAGCAAGCTTGTTTCTCTCCCACTCAAGAAAGCATATCAAAATGGGATGAAAGTGATATTGGCTGTAGCCTTAAATCCACCCTAATTTATATTTAAAAGTAAATCGTTCCCAAATGTCTGTCATGAATAACAAAGTACTTCAGGCTTACAACTTGAGCTTATGAGTGACACGCGAATGTGTCAGGACCTGCGTCTGAGAATCAGTGCCCCATCATATCAGCCCAGGGGCAGGAAGATTATGCCCATGCTACCCTCAAAGCTGCCCATAAGCTGTGAGCACACATGCCTTCATCTTTCTGAAGTCCAAGTGGGGAGGATCAGGCATCTCTTGCCCCAACCTGCACTGCTCTTGAGCATTTTCCTGGGGTCAGGCTACAGTTCTGGGATACCAAAGGTGAGCTTGTTCTGGTATTTTCTTCACCAGGTTTGGTTATTTATCTAGTGTATGGGGTCTCAAATCCTCAAATCCAAATGCATTTTATATTCTCATATGACCTTAACTCAAAGGATAATCAGGATTAGCTGGTGCTCGGCTTAACTCAAGCTTGGAGAAAGCATTCATTCATTCATTCATTCACTCAACAATCAAGTATCCAAGGCTCATGCTAGATGCTGTTAAAAGTGACCTCAAAGGGTCTTCATGGAGTTCCTGGCCTCAAGGAGTTCAAGACCTTGCTAACTCAGATACCTGATTACCCTCTCTCGCCAACTCCTCCCCCTCCTTCCTCCCACTGAGAAGTCCCAGAAACTCTTTATTGCTGGAGGCCTGACCTGGATGCTCTGTAAAGGATCACTCTATAAGGAAGCTGCTTTCTAAACAGCATCTCCTGAAACGTTTCATGGAACCCGAGACTCAAATGTGTTAATAGAGCTCTGTGGTCAAATGAACTTGGGAAATGCGTCATGATTGAGTCTTGTTTTTAGAGTCAGAATGTGCTTCAGGATATTAAAGGCTCTCACCCATTCTGCAATACAGAAACTTAGCTTTTTTCTTTTTAAATTCATCCAGTTTTCTCAAACCTTGACCACAGAAACGTGTGTGACCTACTAATCCGACTGAGCGACTGAGCACACACGCATGATCTGCTGATATCCTGAGGAACCCACATAGTGGGGGAAACACTTTACTCGATCAATGCACCCTTCACTTGTCTCCAAATCTGGAGATGTGTTTATTAACATGTACATACATAAAATGCCTTACATTATTATCAACTTGACCAATGTCTTTTAACTCTTATTAAAAAGTACTGTTAACATAGTTTATTATCAGGATGCAATTATTGTCCAAGTGAGATTCCTAAGGTCCCAGAGTAGCATCATTAAAGCAGCAAATTCATGGCCCTCAAGGAAATTACAGTCTTCTCTGAGAGGTCACTGAAGCCAAGTCACATTCTTTTCCTCTTGGGCCATGGGTCCCAGGGACTTGGGCAAAGAAAGTTCTAGTAGCTATTTAAAATATGTGCCCCCGTCTTACTGCCACTCTAGCTTTGGGTGCCAGTCAGAGTTAGGACTAAAGAGGCTGAATGACTTGGCCATGGAAGCAGTAACTTTAGGATGGTGTTCAGCCATGGTGTGAAGTCACAGAAACATCTTTTAGCACTTATAACTATATTTTATTATGTTCTTTGTTTGAACCATTAATAATGGGAATGAGAATGACTGAATGAATGTCTAACTATATAGCAGGTTTGGCAGGCATTCGTGAGAAGCTGTGGACTCTGGAGAGAGAAAAAAAGAATGCAAATTCCTTTTGTTCTATTTTCTGAGCTCTGAAATATCTTGGAGAGAAGTCTGAAATGGTTACAAGTATCAATTCAATGTCCCCAAACGAAGCCAGCATGTTTTGTCTGAGGCTGTTCTGGCTCTTGGCCGACATACTTCTTGAATCCTGCTCTTCAGAAAGAAGGAAAGCAGTTTATCTTGATTTACACCCCCAAGCCTAAAATCACTGCTGCTCAATGCCTGAGGAAAAAAAAAATGCAAGTCTGTATGCGAATGTATGTAAGAATGGAAATGAAATGTTTAATAAGTTTATCATGTTAACAGTAGCTGGGTTGCTGCCAAGTAGCCTTGTGCTCTAAGGGACCCCCTATGCAGAGGAGAAACCCCACTTCAAGAAGTGTAAAGAATTTTCTTCTTTGAACTTTTTTCTTTTCCTTAACTGCTGTTCTCAGACAGAGAAGGGGAAAAGCTGAGTGGCTTAGCAAGCAGCAGGAAGCTTTTGGCATCTGCGCCAGGACCCCCACACTGCCTGCCATTACGGCCACACGCCCCGACACCTGGTCTCCCCTGGACAGCACACACACCCCGGTTCTCTAGTGCTGTCCCATGGCTCCTTCCTTCCAGTGGACTTGGCTGCCTCCAGTAGAGCAAACTTCCCTTTTCTTAGCCAGAGGCCTATCTGACCAGGTTTGTGATGAGGTTCAGGAGGCCTCTTCAGTTTCTTCCAAAGGCCAAAGTCTTGCATGAAAGGAAGCTGTGACTGGCCATCCTTTTTCTGTCTCACCAATTCTAAGTATTCAGGATGCTTTCCTGGGAAGATTCTCAAAGGATTTCTCACATTATCTCTTAATGCACCAAGGAACAGCTTGCAAATCATATAGGTTTGATTCTCTGGTCGGGCTTGTGTGTGTATGCTGTGTGTGTAGTGGGGTGTGGTGGGTGGAGGTGCTCTTTAAGAAGCCTAGCCTGCATTATTTAGAAGGAGTGTTCACTGTCTTAGCCAACAGCTCAAAGCTCCTTCGGAGGACTTTGCCTCTGGTCCTGGTTCCTTGCTAGCATGCAGGGCCATTTCTCATTTGCTCTTTAAAGTCCAATTTACAAGAGAACTGATGTTTAAATAACAGCAGTCAAAACTTGATTTGGGTTCTTTAATATGCTTTGTGACTCAAGACACAGACTTTACGCCTCTGAGCTGAAACCTTCTTGTAGGTAAAAGAGGCTGGCCCCTCTCACAGGTGCTAAACAGACCTGTTGGCTTGGTGCTCTTTTCCCAGAGTAGGAGGGTGAGGTCAGTGGAAGTGCCGGCTAACAGCAAACCCTTCTGAAACAAGTACTTAAGTGGAAATGTTCATCCTAGGTGGAAATGTCTCTGTAAGTTATCATTTGGGGGCCATACTCCTTCAGCCACTTAAAAATGTACGTGAGACTGCTGGTATCCAGGCCAATCTGAAGGAGTTTTTCAAGAGAGATTGTCTAACACAATGCAGAAACATCTTTTAAAGCCCCAGACATAATGTCCTCCTTCTCATCCAATAATTATGTAATTTTGAAGATAACTGCTCTTTTCCATCATCAAATCCATTTATCTTGATTTGAGAGGAGTCTTTGCCCACAGCAAACACTCCTGCCATGCCCAGATCTTTTATTATTTTCCATCTGGGTTTACTCTGTACTTCGATAGGGAACTAAATCTCATTTTCTGACCTGGAATGGGCAGGACTGGTCTTTATGTGCCGCCCACCCACCTCATGAAAGACAAATACTCTGCAACGCCATCTCTCTATGTGACAACCTTCCCGCTTCCCTAGGATTTTTCAAAACATCGAAAAGAGACAGGGTGCCCATTGCTTCACCACACCAATCATCAGATTGGCTGAGTCTTTAAGTTGGGGATTTCCAAGCAGCTTAAAAAACGAGCTCCATCCCCTGTCTCTTCTCCACGACCTGCCACCACTACCATCTCCTGCAATGCCACCGCCTCCCATGGTTTTACCACTTTGTAGTTATTTACACCACCAGCACCCACGATGGTTTCCCAGGTGTTTCCACCAGAATTTCTCATTGACCTACTCTCTCTCTAGTTTCTTTGCACTTCCTTGTACTCTGAAACCAGTCTGACAAATGGCTTGATCTAGAGTCCCTGTGTGTTTGTTCCTGGAGGTTTGATCATAGCATTTATTATGATATGACTGGTACCTTTGCCTCAGGGTCCACCATGCCACATGACATACCAGCTCATAGGCACCCACTCATCTTCTCCTTCATCTTTTTTCCTTTTTTTTATCCCTTCTCTCCTCCCATCCCCATTCACTTAGTTCAGCCTCTCTAAATGCCACCTCTCCAGGAATAGAGTCTGACAATACCAGACAGCTGAGATCTACTGGAAAATACTAAAAATAATTGCCTTTTGTTATTAAAGTCAGGATTGGGGCTGCTGTTCCCTCCCAGGAATTTGCAGAGTTTCCTGCAGGGATTCAGAGGTCTGTAGCCCAGTGCTTTTTTTAGAACATGAAGGGCTGTTTCAATAAACATGCCACTAAATTGACGACGTCGTCGTCTTCAATTAATGTGTATTGTCTCTTGTCCCATTTAGCTCTGACTGCTGCGTTTCTGGAATTTGCCTTGGAATATTTTATACACTGATCTCTTCCTGCTGTCCTCCACACCCTCTTTGATGTGAAAGTTCCTTTTGTGATTCCAATGAGGCCAAGAGCCTTAACTCTCTGCCTTAGTCTCCTACCAACTGGGGACCAGTTGCATCATTTATGCTTTCCAGTGCAATTTTTGTAGTCAAGGTCTTGGGAAACCTAACTCAAGAGTCATCCTCCTTAGGACTCTGGTATTAATAGGCTGCCTTTTTGCCCATGAGCCTTTATTTTATTAAAATACTGGGTTGGCCAAAAGGATCATTTGGGCTTTTCTGTTACATCATATGGAAAACCCTGAATGAACTTTTTGGCCAAGCCAATAAACACAATGCGAACCACATGAGTGTCTCAGTACTGGACGCCCAGACTGGGAAATGTTATACCTCCTGGATTTAAAACATTATTGACATATATATATACACTGCTGCTAAGTCGCTTCAGTCATGTCTGACTCTGTGCGACCCCATAGATGGCAGCCCACGAGGCTCCCCCGTCCCTGGGATTCTCCAGGCAAGAACACTGGAGTGGGTTGCCATTTCCTTCTCCAATGCAGGAAAGTGTAAATACACTAACATGTATAAAATAGATAACTAGCAGGAAACTGCTATATAACACAGGGAGCCCAGCCTGGTGCTCTATGATGACCTAGATGGGTGGAATGGGGTGGGGGAGAGGGAGGCTCAAGAGGGTGGGTGTGTATAAAAAAAAAATATATATATATATATATAATTATTACTAATTTGCATTGGTGTATGGCAGAGACCACCACAACATTGTAAAGCAATTATCCTTTAATAAAAAATTAAAAAAAAACATTATCAGTGCTATTTATTGGGCATGATTTTCTACATCTGGAACACAGGGTATAAGGATTTAGCATGCATTAGAACCAACTGAAGTTTCTTGTTCAAAAGTTACATTCTTGACTCCAGAGGTTTTGATTTTTAGTGGTGGATGTGGTCCAACAAATGGCATTTTACAGGAGCGCCATGTGCTTCTAGGGTCCATGTCTGGACAATCCCCGATCAGGAACAATGACCATGAAGGCTTACATCAGGTAACAACGCCCCACACATCATCTGGTGGGGTTTGACTTTATTGAGCAAAGAACTCACTAGAGTTATCAACCCACCTCTGGTGCATTTGCAAAAGCTGACTGTGACACTGTTACCTAATAGTCCTCGATTTGACATTAGGAGAAGATATTATCATTGCTATTCATTTCTCAGGTGTGTATGCTGTTTAACAAGCATTACATAAACGGTAAGGTATCAACACTGGTTCATGAAACAAGTGTACCACACTAATGTAAGGTGTCCATAGGAGGGGAACCAGTGCAGGGTACATGGGAGCTCTCTGTACCATTTCTCAATTTTTCTGTAAGTCTAAAACTCTTCTATAAATAGGCTATTTTTTGTTGAAAAGTGATACATGCCACCTGCCAGAATGTCTAAAAATAAAAAGATGGAAAATTGCAAATGTTGGCAAGAGTGTAGGGCAACTGGAGCTGTTGCACACTAGTGAGGAAATTATGAGATGGCGCACCCAGTTTGGAAAACTGCTTGGCAGTATCTACTACAGCTGAATATTTGTATTCCCTATGATCTTGCACTTCTAGGTATATACCCAACAGAAATATGTCTGAGTTCACCAAAAGATGTGTACACAGCAGCAGTATTCATAACACTCCCAACTGGGTATTAGCAAAATGCCCATCAATCATAAAATGGATAAATCAACTGCAATATGTCCCCAAATTGAAATACTACATAGCAGTAAAAACAAATACATTTCAAAAAGAGGAAAAGTTGTTGCAGAGGGAAAGAAATCAGACATGAAAGAATTCTTACTGTATGATTCCATTTGTACACAATTCTAAAAACAGTTCAAACATATCCATGTTGGTAAAAGTCAGAATATGAGTTATCCTCAGGGTCAAGGCAGCGGTGAGGGGGCTCCTCTGGGCCTGGTGATGTTCTGTTTGGGGGGATGTTGTGTACTTGGGGGCATTCAGTTTGTGAAAATTCACTGAGCTGTATAGTTAGGATTTGTGCATTTTTGTGTATGTGTGTGATACTGTTTCACAAAAGCAAACCACATTATCTTGGGGGAAAGAACATATAAAGCATTGGCCTAGTTGAGTTACAAATACACACTCCAACTACATGGGCTTGGTTCAGGTTCTTAACTTACTACCTAGGAGCTGCATGAAGATGGGGAAGCCATTAGGGCTTTCTTACCTCAACGTCCTCACCTGTAAAGTAAGGATAATAACAGTTATGGGGTTGTGGTGAGGATCCAATGAGCTCAAATTAGTACAACTCTTAGAATAGTGTAAGGCCCAGAGTAAGTACCCTAAGTGTCTGTTAAATAAATAAAACAGTTTTCTTGAAGAGGGGTGCACTTTAATAACAAATCTTTCAATGATCACTACTCTAAAGGAGATTGAGGAAGAAAATCAGAGGGGTGGAACTTATTTCCTAGGCAGAGTTCTTGATTATGAGAGAAAAATATCATCTTGGCGCTTGGCCAGTGAATTCTGTTCTTGACTGGGAGTCTGGACTTCCAACAAGCTCCTGGGCACCAGTCCAGAGCCTTGACAGCGAGCCACACTGGGGACTGCCAGAAACTGCCACAAAAGGATCCGCCCCAGAGGGCCTGTGGGAATTGCTAGGGAGGGAGAACACGATGCAGTCAAGAGCCACACCAGGCCCTGCGCCAGGCTGGAGGCCCCCGACGCTACCTAAGCCCTTGCCTCTCCTCCAGCTCCCTGCCAGAATCTTCCCTTCCATCACAGGTCTCCTCCCATAAAAAAGCTGCCTGGGACGTGGCTGCACTCATAGACAGGAAAAGAAAAGAAAAAGAGAATCGAGCAGGAAGGGCCTAGTCTTCCAGAAATGAGCCTGTGTGCGTCCTGGCCCCTCTCTCATTCGAGTCTGTTCTTCCTGGAACAACCCTAGTGAATGAAGGGCCTGGGGGGCCTCTGGTTCTACAGGCCACCCCTAGAGTCGGCCACAATCAGGCGCCCGTGGTGGGGCTCGCCCTGCTCTGCTCTCCCAGTTACTTTCTGACTCAGCTGGGTCCTCAATCAAAGCACATTTCCCTCTCATCTCATCCTTTGCTTCGGGAAGTTGAACTCACCCTCTGAAGCCTGTGCCTGAACAAAATAACCCAAATGAGAACAATTTTTATCTCCCATTATGAGTGTAAGTGAATCCACTCTAACTTGGCAACTCTCCTGGAATACCCACTCACTGTTAACTAGTTTCTTGCCTGTCCTCTTTTGGGGCTCTTTCTCCACCTTTCTTCCAAATGCTTGCTGGAGGACAGAACCTCTCCCCCTCCCCCTGCTCCCTTTTGTTTTTCCTTTTTTAGACACATGGTCTCAAGTTCTTCAAACCACGTGCAGCAGACTGGCTGGTTTCACACAAAACCATTTCCCTTTATGTCTTGGGCACATGGATTTCCCAGCCTCCCTTGCATGGCTGTGGGGTCATGTGATGAGCTCTGGCTAGAATAGAGGCATGTCCATCACACTTCCCACCCTATCGTCCATGCTCTTTTTTTGCCTCATCTACTGGCTGGATGCAGGAGCTCTGGGGGTAGAGAGGACTAGAAGGTTTCAGCGGATAGTGAAGCCATAAAATGGAAGGAGTTTTCGTCTCTGAATGCCTAGAGGAACGCAGCCCCTTTTCCCTTGGAACATGACATGAACAAGAAATAAGCCTTGATTTGTGTGAAGCCCCAAGACTTGGAGTGGTTGGCACAGCAGTTCACCTATCCTGACTCCTACACCAAGTTCCAGACACTCAGATTTCTTTCTACCAGTGTGGACACTCTAGTCCTGTCTCTCAGTGATTCCCTGTGCAAGTGTCTTTGACCTCTTTGTGTGATAGACCATACCAAGAGGGTTAGCATCAAAGTCTGGACCCTCCACCTGTAAGCTTGGTTCAGGTTTCAACTTTTAAATATGGTTTTCTGCCTGCTGATTAAAATGTACTTGTTGGAAGTGAACTGAACGTCTCAGAAATGGTGCCCATTATTCCCTTAACTGAGTCTTCAGGCCATATGCTGTGTGTGTCCATGTGGGCATGTTCAGGATATTTGAATTAGTCCCTCTGGCTGCAGTGTAGACAAATAAGAAAAGAGACTGGAAGCTGCCAGCTCCCTCCAAGCTGGACAACTTCTCCCAAGCCACCCTTCCCATTCTGAGGCAGAATAATTACAAGCACATTACAAAGAAAGAGCCGTTCAGCATCTTGGCTTTGCCTGCACCCTGACTTGCATCCATAATGACAAGAAACAGGCAGCTTTGTGGTAAACAGAGGCTGACACAGAACTACAGACTGAGAAACTGAGTAGATTTATTATATTTGACTTTGTGAGTTTGAGGGCTGCCAGATTTTCAATGAATAATGGTGAGTATAGCAAATCTTCAGTGTTGTGTGTGTGTGTGTGTGTGTGTGTGTGTGTGTATGTGTGCACTTTAGAGGGGAGGAGTAGGGGAGTAGGTGAGTACATTATCCGTAATTTAAGCCCAGCTCAGGGCTCTGAACATCCTTCTGTCAGTTCTCACTTGGTGGGAAATTAGAGCCCTAAGAGCTACATAAAAATCACTTTTCCATTATTAAAGAACCAACACAAGCAACTATTTGACTCAACATTTACTCCTTGGAATAGATGATGGGTAAATATTTACCCACTGGCACAGCTGTTGAATAACTGCCCATTAAGAAAGTTAAATGTTAATCACTAATTTCTGAATCGAATCATTTCAACACGATCCTATGACTAATCTTTAAGACCTAAAAGCAAGAAAAAAAGTCTACATCCATTGGTTTCTTTCAATCTTGAACATAAAGGAAAGACACACTCTTAGGAATTGAACACATAACTAATACTCACACCCTTAGCACTCCAAGGCAGCTTGATTGCTTTTTCATTGTTCTTCACCCAAAGAAACCTTGACCTCCAGTTAAGTATTAACAGGAATGGAGAGGGAAGGGTTGGGTAGGAGCTTAGCAGGAATATGGGGAACATGTGAACTAAGAGGAGAAATAAAACTTGGGAATAGGAACTATCACCTAGAGGTGATGAGGTTGGCTGAACTCCACCAAAGGGGACCATGCGTGACAAATGCTGTCAGAGTACAAAACCCTAGGCCATACTTACCCTAGAACATCAAGTTTCAGCTAAGTATGAGCAGGGCATCCCAGCAGCAGATGGCCAACAAAGAGTGGCTGGGGAAAGTCTCCAGACTGGCAGGCTCATGGGAGGGACCCTTGCTTGGTACCCCTCTCCCCCAGGGTCAAAGAGTAAACTTCTAGGTTAACTATCCCCATCCAACAAGTCAGTCTCTCTTTGGATGAGAAGGGCAGAGGCCAAGATAGCTGCAGAAATTCCACACAGACCCCAGGACAGCGGAAGCATAGATGGGAGCTTGCTGGGTATGGTGGGTACTATTGATGCCCCACTCAGATCCCCTTAACTGGGCTGGAATCCCTTTCCCAGCCGCTATGAGTGTTGGCTACTAACAGAAGCTCACGGATGATCCCTTCTCTGGAGAATTTGCCTTAGTCAACAGCAGTCAACCTCCAGCCCAGGAGGTTATGCCTGCTTCCCCAGCGGCAGCCCATAGCCAATGACTGACAGAGCCGAGGACACAAAAGGTCAGCTCTTGCTTCAAGGTGGGATCAACGCTGCAGTGCAATTCCTGGTCCTGCGAAGTGAGGCTGAAGCTGGTCTCCTAAGACCACAAACGTGCTCAGAGCTTTTCCCTTTAGCCTATCCTGCTCTCCTTCCTCCCCTCTCTTGAGAGCACTCCCTTGATGAAGCACATGCACAAGAATCAATGTCTTAGTTTCTGCTCCTGTTCTGCTTCTTTTTCTGAAACTGGGCAAGGACAGCAGGACACGCAAGACATCTGTTCTCCTTTCACTGGTTCCAGGTCATCTGAGAACCTGCCTGCAGAGGCTGCCCCTGCAGGCAGGTGCAACAGCCTGGTCCCAGAGGTGTCCCCAGCAGACCTGAGGCAGAGAAATCCACTTCACTCCTTCCAGCCAATGACTGCATTCCAAATAGAGGACCAGCCTGGGACTGCAAGACTGGCTGGAACCTCTCTGCTCTCTCCATGGATCCATGAGCTCCTCTCATCTGCCACCCACATTCCAATGTATGCCCAAGTGAAGACTCTCTTCCTTCCCTTGGACTTTCTTCTGACTCCCCTGCCTCATAGCAACACATTTGGGTTAGTGGCTCTCTTTCTCACTTCTGTACTGGTATCAATGGCTTTTGCTATAATTATGCTTGCACTGCGTGATGCACAGAAAGAATATGGACTTACATGGTACATGAACTTGGGCAAGTTCTTCAGTGTTTCTGAGCATGGATTGCTTCATCTGTAAAATGATATTAATAAGGCCAACCTTATAGAGTATTGTGAGAATTAAATGATCCAAAAACTCAGGGTTCACTGATACCTTACCTGGTACACAAAAGGCACCCAGTGGTAGACTATTAGGTTCTTCTTAGTGAGAATTTGTTTTAAGACAAGTAAGATATTGAAAGAAACTGAAAAATTAAACTCTATTCTTGGCACACAGAGAAAATAGGTATCCTCCCTCAGGTCAGTTTCACCATCCATCTGTCTATACATCTACCCAACCACTCACCCATCCACCCAACCTTCTATCCACCCACCCAGAAAAACCCTTAGACTTCCTTGTGAGTCACATATTAGGAATACAGAAGTAAATTAGATACAGACTCCATGTAAGCAGCTCACAGTTCACTGCTGACAAAGTTGTATGCTGCTTCCCCTGGGAGTCCAGGGACATCTGGATAGAGGAGACGGGAGATTTGGGGCTCAGTTCCACACTGAGAAATCATTTATTTTAGAAGTCTTTCCTGTATATAGGATTCTCGCACTCCCACTCAATGAAACAACTAGGTATCTCTTGGGATTTGATGGGACCTTCTCCCTCATTAAATTCTTGCTGAAACGTGGAGGAAGCTCCCAAATCATCAAGTTCTAAGAACTGGGAACTGCTGGGCCAGTCCTTTCTGTGGAACCTGAGAGCTCCTGTTTTCCTGAAGACTGAAGGAATAACTGCTCCCAAATATGCTTCCTCTCAGTGGGCCCACTGGAACCCATTGGGGCTCTTAATCCACTTAGAAGATTAATAATAAAAGCAGGGACTACTTGGAGGGAATGCCTACCAAGGCCAGGTAGAGTTCTAGGTAATTGACGCATGTTCATTTCTCATGGACCCAGCAACTTTGGGACGTGGATGCTGTATCCTCATTTTACAGCCGAGGGAACCAAAGGTCAGTGATTGCCCAGAGTTACAAACAGTAAGCGACATGATTCGAACTCATGTCCTTCTTCAAAGTCTGTGCTTCTGATAACCTTTGTGGTATGGTGTTTTAATAACTATAGCTTTGTAGTAAGTATGTTGTTTTTTTTCTGCCACTTATTTGCTAAATGATCTTGGTTGAGTTTCTTCTATTTCTTCTCTTTTTTGGGGGAGGGGGGAGCAGTTTCAGTTCTTATGGAAAATTTCTAATTTATACCCCAAGTTGACAGAACTTACCTATGAAACTCCATGTACTCATTACACATACACAACCACCATCTAGGGTTCATCTGTGCCATTCGCACCCCTGGCCACTTCGCCCTCCCACCTTGGCAATGCAAAAAACAAACCTTGTAGATCTGGCTTCACGACCCCTTCCCATGCTGATCCCTGCTCTTTTCCTAGCATTGTGCCCTATTACAGCACTTCAGCCCACTTTATATGATTGTTTATGTGTCATTCTCTTTTTTAAAAGAACTCATCACAATTAATAAATCTGATAATATTCAAGTTGACTGTAGAGAGCACTTCAAAGCTTAACCTCAGACTTCCAATTGGCAAAGGTCTAAGGTCCCATCACTAAGCTCCCTTGGTAACTGTTGAGACAAAGTTAGAGTATAATAGAATTCAAAGCACTTTTACTCCAGCAAAAATAAATATATAACCAAGTAGCTGGCTTGCCAGTTGGGCAGTACAAATTGTTCTTTTTCCTTCCCTTAATTACCTCTCAATGGAACATTCTAGAATACCCAGGGGATAAGTCCCCACTAATTTTCAGGCTTCTCTAAAAGCCAGTGCCAATACAAAAGTTAAATATAGAACAATATCCTATAAACAAAGTCCTGAGTCTAAGGACCCAAATGATTCCAACATTATTCCTATTCATGGCTTACAAAGAATGTAAAATGAATTGTGTCAATTGTGTCAACACCTCTAGAGAATATTATATTGGAACACAAAAGACGCAGACAATCAAGGAATTTATAATATGGTTGAGCATACAGAATATGCCCAAATGAAAACACAGCGATCCACAGAAATCTCCTGACAGTTACATATATAGACTTACTGCAGAGTACTATGCACATGTGTACACACACACACACACACACTGGCTGACCACCTCATCTCAGATGCACACAGTCAGTGTCAGTGTGATATAAATGGAGAGAAACACAAGATGACCCAGGGACAAGAAAGAGTCTGAAGCTTTAGTTTGAGTTTCAAGTTGGTGACCTTGGATAAAGGTAGTCTCAGGGAAATAGGGGAGTCTGCTGGAGAAAATTCTTAAGATTGGAATGGGTTCCATTCCTGGATCAGCCACTGAGTCATTTTTTTAAGCCACTTAACTTCACTGGGGCTCAGTCTCTTTGGTTCTAAGGCACCTTCCAGCTCTAACCTTGTATGATGCTATCAAGACCCACTTGAGAAACAACCCACAAGGGGAATTTCCCGCAGTATGGAGTTCTGGGACACAGAGTGTAATCAAGGCTCACACATTAGTTGGTGTGTCTTGCGCAAATATTCATGTTGATGTATGGCAAAACCAATACAATATTGTAAAGTAATTAGCCTCTGATTAAAATAAATAAACTTATATTAAAAAATTAAAAAAAAGAAAAAGTTATAACAAAATGCACCAGTAGCAAGTGACTTGGACACGGCCATGGAGTCAGAGAAGGCGCCACTGTATCTGGCAAATACAGAGGGTTCCTCCTTCACAGGAAATGCTATGGCCATGATGGAGACAGGTGTTTTCCCACCCCTCATGAGGGCTCGAAAGTTCACCTGTAAGTTTGCAGCAGTTTCTAAACATCCTGGTTTACCTAGTAGATCTTGGGTTTAGTTCTGAAGTACAAAAAAATGTTGCGTTGACGCCTCTTGGCCACCAGAGAGCTCCATGCATCTAGCTAGAGGCACCTATTTGATCAGCAAAGCACAGGTTTTTTAAAAAAGCAGACTGCCCTTCAGTGCCTGCAGCCTGGAGCACAGGTTCTACAAAAATTTCTTATACCAGCAAAATGCAGTCATCTGCCTTGTCACTAGTAACTCTGGCCTCATTTCCCTGCCTTTGAGATTGTGGGACTTGGTGTATTCAGGAGGCAACAAACATGGGTACCAGGTCCCCACACTGGTTCAAGGACTTTCAGGCTGTGGGGCAGGAAAAGCCTGGGCCTTCAGCCTTCCTCGTTTTGCAGGTGGCTACCAGCACTGATGGCTTTGTGCAATACAGGCCTTCTTTTTGTAGATTTTACTTGGTGGTAACTTTCTTTCGCTGCTCATATAAATAATATATGCCAATCATGAAAAAGTTGGAAAATACAAACCAGTATAAAGAAGAAAATAGCAATAATCTATCATTCCATCATCCAAAGAAACTCACTGATATGATCTGGACATATTTCCTTCCAATCTTCTTTTCATTTTAGGACATGTGAGTAATCTTGCAGAGTTAGGGTCAGTGTATTCTCATTCTGGGGGTTAATTTTTCAAACCTGATATTTTCTCTTAATTTTATAAGTGTTATTCCATGTCATTTACATGTGTAGTGCAAGACAATTTGGAGATTTCAGAGCAACATAGAAGAAAAAACGCTTTGTTTTACTGGTACCCAGAGATAATCATTTTCACGTTTTGGTGTTTTATCTTCTAGTCATTTTTCTTAACATGGTATTTATTTACTTTTACAAAACTGAGACCCTGTTGTATATACTGTTCTAAAGACTTCCCTTTTTATGTTAGTATTATGTCATGACCATTTCCCCCATATCATCAAGTATCTTCCAATAACATGATTGTTAATATCTGGGTAATATTAAAATCTATGAATGGAGCTTAATTCATTTAATGACTTTATTGTTGGCCATTTGTGTTGCTTCCAGTGCTTTTAATTCCAAATAACATCAGGATAACAACTTCATGAAATTATATAATATGTTCACATCACTGATTATCTACCAAACATAAATTCTTAGATTTTGAATTACTGGGTGGAAGGATTTGAACACTTTAAAGAGACAGATTCTAATGGCCACAATGTCCCCCAGAAGTGTCATTACCAGTTCATCTTCTCATTAGCTGTTCCTGAGAGTCCCTGTCTGACTAGACCCTCACCCACTCCGGGGTCACCGATCTAAAAAATCTTTGCCCTTGTGAAATATACACTCTAGCACGTGAAGTTATTCCTCACTGAACATTTAAAACTTTGTGTATTAGCCATTTTTATTTCATGGTGAATTACTGAGATCTTAGTAACTATTCTAGCACTGTGCTACATGTTTAATAACAACTAAGTCTTCCAAAGAACCAAGCAAGAAAAATACCATAATCTCTATTTTACAAATGAGGAAACTGAGACGTAGAGATCTGGAGTGTCTTCTCAAGGTCACACAGTGAATAAATGGCAAAGTTTGGTGTTCAATTCAGATCTGTGATTCCCAATTTCATGCTCTGCCTACAATACCACACTGTCCCCCTGAGAAATGTATTTTTACAGAGGAGGTAAGATTAAAGAAACATCTCTACTGTTCATGTAAGAAATGGTGTGAGACTGCTTGGTAATATTGTCTTCCTAAAACTCAGAAGGTAGACAAGGAATGAATGAGAGCACTTTGGAGACCTTTTGACAATTACAGAATCCCACTGCCTCATTTTTATAAATGAGGACTCTGAGACCCCGAGGAGTTCAATGACTTGCTAGGTATGGAGGTTTCACCAAAAGATAAGGGAAAGAGGACAAGAAAATACAAACAGCACAAGAATCTGACAAGCTCTTTCATGTCTCTGTGTCTCCGCCCATCGGATATCCTGATTGAATTTCTCTCCCCATCTACCTGGGGATACCACTCAAATGTCAGCCCCTCTGCAAAACCTTCCATCATTTTTCAAGGCAGTATTACTCTCCGTACTCCATGGACGTGAGTTTGAGCAACCTCTGGGAGATAGTGAAGGACACGGAAGCCTGGTGTGCTGCAGTCCATGGGGTTGCAAAGAGTTAGACATGACTTAGCAATTGAACAATACACATCTGTACTTTCTGTACTGTGAGCACTTATTTTTTACGTGGCAGAGAAGTCCCATTGCCCAATAAACTTTTAAAATCCCTTCTACAGGGATCACAGGAACCAAGATGATGATGGAAAGTGGTTTCCCAGCCAAAGGGACTTGTAGGCAACCCCCCCAACCTTTGCAGGTAGGTGTGGCCAGGTGACTTGTTCTGGCAAATAGCATGTGAGCGAACATAGTCTTCTACTTGCTTACTGTTTATGAGCTCTGTCATTTGAGAATATGGTACTTGGAGCAAGACAATCATATTGCAACCAAGAGACAACAAGCCTACAAAAAACCCACATGATGAGGATGGCAAAGCAAAAGAAAGGGAAGATCCTGGTGTGAATGATACTGTCAAACTACTGAACCAACCCTAGAACCATCTACCTTCAGACACTATATTTTCTAAGATAATTAAATATCTTTATCATTTAAGTCACCATTAGTTGGGTATTCTGTCAAAGAATCCCACTGCTATCTTTGATTATTTGCCTCTGTCTTTCACTAGATTATTAACTTTAAAGGGCATCCTTTGTGTCTAATTCATCTTTATATCTCTCTTCCTCAGGCCAATCACAGACCCTTCAGGGGCTCAGCAAATATTCCCTGAATTGAAACCACCAACAATGTTCAACTTTGGTAGAAACATAGTGCTGTGCCCAGTAATAGCTGATTTCCACTGGCCAAGTCCTGTAAGAACCTATTTACTTAAAACCAGACTCGCCCAACTGTGGCTCCATGAAGCGCTCTGCCATTCCTACAGTCCAGTGTAGAATTTCTAGGCAAGGGTTTATTTAATGCTTGTTAATTAGTCAAGTGCTGAGTGCACCACATGACTCATTTTTACATTATTCGCACAATTGCACAATTAGCATTTTAAAAGGTTTTCTAGGAGGCTGGCCCAAGTAAGTTTATCTTAAAAAATGTCACAAAAAGAAAAGAATAATTAACAAATCAGTTCCCAAGCAGATTCAGTGGACCATTGGTTTCAGCCCAAAAGGCATTGCATACAGGACTCACTTTTAGTATGTGGTCAAGCAAACTGATTTTTGCAGGACTTAAACCTCGTGGGTCCTACCCCCTACCCCCAGAGCAGCAGACCTGCTGAGGAGGGGAAGGCATGCATTGTGCTAGGAGGTATTATGTAGTTTTTACTCTGCTCAGTTCAATAATTAGCTCAGGTATCTGTTCCACTGACTCTAATTGGACAGTTACCAGTTGGGTAGTCTATTTTTGAAAGAAGCTAAAGAAGAGTGTGAGAGGCATCTCATCTTTATTATAAAGTGAAAAAACTGCATTCTTTAATGAGGATTTGCAGTTGTTGCATATAGTAATGACTCAGTAAGTTAATACATGTCAATGTACAGTATTTGTATCTTCCCCTAGGAATGGCAACTTACGAAATCAGCACTGTCTTGGGTATGAGGAAATGCAATCGTTAGGTCCTCGCCCTCCCCCCATGGTTCACTAATAAACCAGTCACTCAAGAAGTTAAGACAAAAATGGTATTATCATTCCTTGTCCTATCAACCTCAGAGGTTCAAAAAAGAAACCTCTGATGCCTGTGCAAAGCCTACAGCATAGCGAAGGACTGATCGTGGCCATAAAGCAGTGCGCCTGCGCATCTCAGTGTTTCAGGCTTTTGTTTATGGGATTCTAGTCCTATAAGAGGTCAAGTGACATCAGGGGGCACTCTCAGAACTCAAGTAAATGGCTGTGTTTGTTCATAGAAGGTGGCCGGGGGTGTGTGGCTCAAATAGGGAACCTGATCTCTTTACTGAAAAAGCAACTGACAAGGTATCCTGTCACTCTGTCAACTCCATGTGGGTTTCCAGCCACATTTTCTCTCAGCATCTATTATCTTACTCTGAAATACTCCTATGGTGACTCATTTTATCCTGTGCCTCAGTAAGTGTTCAGGCAGCTTTTATACCTGTGCTTTGCAGTCTCTTGGTTTCCAAGGCCCTTGAGCGCAGTGGCTTGTCCTCTGCTTTCCTTGTAGCCATTCTCAATGCAGGCACCTGGAGCTCTCCATGCTGGGAAGGAAGCTTCCAGGAGAGAATGGACAGATAAGCCCACATTCACCCAAAAAGGTGACAGCATGACCCACTGTCACATCTCTCATTCCCCCAAAATAGCACTTCTAGCCTCACTTTCTTAAATAGATGAGACACCTGGGCCCAGAGAGGTTAAGTAACATGGTCCAGGCCGCACAAGGTGGAACAAGGCCAGTGAGACAGGCTCTCTGACTCCTCCACCAGACTTTTAAAATTAAATGATCTGATAACAAACACCCTTGGTTTTGGAGAGGGACACAAGCAAGCAAACAACTCTCTCCAGTCTGGTCTTGCCTTTTCTCAGATGGCACCCACACAGATATGCTTTTACTCTGGCTTTCGTAGTGAAATTGGCACACATACACACACACACACACTCACAAAAAAATCCCCAAAGCTCATTTTTTCCATTTCATTAAAAAAAAGAAAACAAAACTAAACCCTCAAATACTTCTCCATCATCTCATCTAGTACGAGATCTTGGCTCCCTCTTCTTTCCACCTACATTGCTCTGAGCTATTTTGGGGGCCATAAATCCCCCATCATAGTCCTGGGAAGTAGAGCTTCCTCTGGGTGATGGCACCTACATTAAGGCCCCATGGGGCTTGCAAGGGAAGGAAGAGCCTTATCTGTCAGGTCCCTCCTCAGAGCCAAAGGTGCATTCTAAGTCACCCCCTCTTCCTACTCAAGAAGGCTTGGTGTTTCTTAGAAGGCATGAAGAAAATGGAACCACACTGGATCCCTCTAGACACAGCCAAATAGAGGCAGGGCTTCTTTACTTACACGAGCTCTATCTACTGAGTGAAGATAGAGCTGAGTGAAAATACTGCTCACTAAGGCTGTGCCATACCCTGAAAGGTCTGAATCCAAGAAAGACGCAAAATCAACACTGATATATAGAAAAAGTACATAGTACTGACAACAGCAGCTAACACTGGTTTAGTCAGAATATATGCCAAATGGTGTACTAAATCCTTGGAACAACTCTGAGATAAATATTAATACCAGCTCCCTTTTTCAGATAGAGAAACTGAGGCACAGAAAAGTTAGGTATCCTGCCCAAGGACATATAGCTGGAGGAATAAACCATGGTTAAGTTTGGGGAACAGTTGGAGAGGGGCTATTTTCCACTTTTGAAAAATTGTATACATCACTTTTTCATCTTTTTATGTATTTTTTTGCCACAAGCAAATAACTATATTACTTTTTCAATTAAAATGATATAACCAAACTGTGGGTTTCCCTGGTGACTCAGCAATAAAGAATTCCCCTGCAATGCAGGAGATAAGGATTCAACCCCTGGGTCAGGAAGATCCCCTGGAGAAGGAAATGGCAACTCACTCCAGTATGCTTACCTGGGAAATCCCATGGACAGAGGAGCCTAGTGGGCTACAGTCCATGAGGTCACACAGAGCTGGACATGACCGAGCAACTAAACAACAACAGTAGGCAAACTGTTAAGTCAGCCTAATTCAGACTGAATGAAAACATGGTAAGTCCTTACACTAGTGATGAGTATAAGACAAAAAGTTATTTTCCAAAGTATACTTTTTCATCTTTAAGTGTTGAAGCCAGGCCAACCTAATACCATGCAGGAAGACTTCCTTGAGCAACTATTTGTTTGTGAAGAGGCGTTTGAAAGTTGGGACACTTAAGTGACTGGGAATGCTTAAAATGCTTTCTCATTGGAAGGATTTTAGGCATTCTATCAGCACTCCCAGCAATATTCTTTTTTTGGTTCTTGTTGAATCAACCTCCCAGATTCCACCCGAGTAACCTGTGGTCTAATAAGATTTGTTTGTATTACAAAAACAGAGCAGTAGAGTTAACACCGATATTAGCGCCAAACTCAACTTTTGCCTGTGGTTCAGTTCAGTTCAGTTCAGTCACTCAGTTGTGTCTGATTCTTTGTGACCCCATGGACTGCAGCACGCCAGGCTTCCCTGTCCATCACCAACTCCCGGAGCTTGCTCAAACTCATGTCCATCAAGTTGGTGATGCCATCCAACTGGCTCATCCCCTGTCATCCCCTTCTCCTGTTTTCAACCTTTCCTAGCATCAGGGTCTTTTCTAATGAGTCATCTCTTTGTATCAGGTAGCCAAAATGCTGGAGCTTCATTCAGCTTTAGCATCAGTCCTTCTAATGAACATTCAGGGTTGATTTTCTTTAGGATGGACTGGTTTTATTTCCTTGAAGTCCAAGGGACTCTCAAGAGTCTTCTCCAACACTGCAGTTCAGAAGCATCAATTTGCCTATGGTACCACCTCTTTTTGCAGAACACAGCTTTGTGTGGTGGCTTCCTTGTAGACACCAATGTGCACAAGGCAATGAGAAGCGCACAGAGGCATCTAGCAAGAGGAGAAGGAGAAACAGGACACCCAGCTACTCTGCCCAGGAAGCAGAGCCGCGGCTACATGGAGCAGCACGTGGGGCTGTGCTGGGCACCCTCTGCTTTGTTCTCCTGCCTCGGAGCCTGGTTGGGGTGAAAGCTGAAACCCAAAGGAAGTTCAGCAGTGTCGGGATGCAATTACTTCAGAAGGACAGACTTCCTTTGAGTCCCTGATTTTCAAATCAGAGAATCTAGAAAACTCGGCCGCCCCACCTCTCCTCAGTGCCCATCATCCCCTCAAAAGGAAAGCTTCCTGTCTTCCTGCACAGACACAAATAGCCTGTCTCAGTGACGAGCTTATCCATGTTGATCAAGGCCGCCTCTGTGCCAACTTCCAGCCCTCTCAGAAAACAAAGAGAGAGAGGAAGAGTTGGGGACATCTGCTCGTTGCCACATCCACATGCACAACTGGATCAATAACCTCCAGTTTGCAAACAGCCTCAATGAACTTTTACACGAACATTGTCCTGAAAACTCAATCAGAGTCAACTTACAACTCACTCAATGGCAGAGAATCCTGACTAGAGAGATGATATTTATCCCCAGTCTGGCCTGACGGAGGAAATGGTACAGGGAGCTCTACAATCAATTGGGGGCACCTTTGGCCTGAACATGAAGAGGGACAGGCTGGGGCAGCAGGAAGGCGTATTTCCCCTCATTTCCTTTTGGAGTCCTGTGTGTGCTGGGAATTCCTCCCCCAGCTGCCGGTTCAGCTCAAGGCCTGCAAAACGCACGTGTGTAATGCCTCTGCCGGAAATAATTTGTCTGGGTGGCCATGCCTGGCGGACCCCGCCACGTTGAATGACTTTGACTCAAAATTAACTGCCCCAGGTCATTCTGTTGAACACAAGATGCCTAGTTTGGAGAGGAAGGGGCGAGGGACAGTTTGTGTAAACACTTGGAGAGCAGGCAGCTCTTTAGATTCACAACTGCTCTATGGAAAGCTTCTGAATAAAAGAAGGAATGGGTGTGAAGGCATTCCTTGTTGAGCGATGGATCTGTGACATCTTTTCCACAGCCCTCCTGACACACATCACTATCTGACATAGTTTATTGTCTGCCTCCCTTCCCTGAAATATAAGCTCTATAAGGTCAGGGGCCTTATCTGATTAGCAGCCTATTGTATTAATATCTCCAGCACCTAAAATTATGCAGCAGGTGTCTAATAAATATATGTTGAATGATACTCTTGACTGAATTGGCTATGGGATATCATTGGAGAGTGGTATCCCAAGTGACATGAAGAGAGCACCTCATGGAATGCTCTACTGCAAAGGCCATGAAACACATGTTCAGATGCGCCCCAGCACAATTCAAGCCCAATCCATGACAGGAAGTCCAGTAAGTCAATCAGAAGGTTGACACGTGGTGCCAGTGGTAGTCAAGGTGTGGGTTTGATGCCCACTTGATCCTGATCAAGTTAACTCAGCCTCACAGTCACAGGTTCTCCTAACCAGGCAGCCATCAGTAGTGTGCATTCACACATGGGTGTGTGTGCCTGCCTGTGGACACACGCTTTTAGAACTTGGGTTTATTATCTTTTTATTGTATAGAAGAGGAAACAAAGGCACAGAGACTGATTAAGGAGCTAGACCCAGGTCATGCAGCTGGTAAGTTGCAAAGGCAGGATTCAGCCCTGAGCACTGAGCTGCACTTGCTCAGACCATGGGGGACCACACAGGACACCACGAGGCCTCTCTGTGCAGAGTCTGGCTCTGCCCTGGCCGGCCCAGGGAGAGTGCCATTCTCCTCTGTGTCTGAGGGAAAGCTCAAAGGTCTCTCTCTTCACAAAGTCACCAGCAGAGCAGTCCCTGTTGACCATCCCTGCCCCATTCCTGCCCCCATCAGACATCTCTTCTCACTTCCAGACTTTCATAGAGTCAAGATGGAACATCGCTCTATAATCTTTTTTTTTTTAAATCTCCTGTGGTACTTCAGCCTTTCTTGGAAAAGAAATACATCAATTCATAGTCATCCTTCCTAAGTAACAGCACAAAGAAAACCACAGAATTTTCTAAACTTTCCTTTTGGCCAGCATTTCAGCTGCACTTCCTACCAAATCTTCTTCCCAGAAACACCCCCATGCAGGAAAATAAATAACTAACTTCAGTTCTATTTCTTCATCCCATTTCCCCCATCAGTCAGTCAGTTCAGTCACTCAGTTGTGTCCGACTCTTTGCAACCCCATGGACTGCAGCATGCCAGGCCTCCCTGTTCATCAACAAATCTAAAAAGTGGGGACATACTCAAAAAGTCAGGTAATGGGAGAGTAAAGAGGAGGCAAGTCAGGGAACCGAATGAAACCAAGATCTAAACACAAGCCCCTGAAAATCCAAGCAAATTATTGACAGATGCTGGCCTGACAAGCCCAGCTTAGGAGCCCTGTGAAGAAAGGGAGCAGGGGGAGGCGGAGTCCTTGGCAACTTTCAGCAAAGCAAACAACACAACTTCTTGCTCTGCAATTCTGGAGCCCATTTGTTTTTTCTATTTTGGATGAGAGATTAACATCACTAAATAATAGAAGACCTCCATTCTTGAAAATTTAATGACTGTCCTACATCAAGCAGCTGTCAAATTTATTTGCTTGTTTTCCTGACAAAGTGTTTCATCCTACACATTCACACAGGATCTTGCCTTCATCAGTCTCAAGTCACTAAGCGGGGAAGCGGGTGGGGTGGGGGGAGGTGAGAGGCAACTCAAAAAAAGCAGGAAATCCCCATTTCCTAATTAAATCTTTAATTTCGAAGACTAGATCAGCCTGCCTTCCCCCCAAGCAATTGCACAGAAATCACACAGTAGAGGATAAGCCAGACCCAGACAATCTCACTTTGTTGAAATTATTAGCCAATTCCAACAAGATTCTATTGTGTCTTTGGCTTGTCTCTCTTCCTTCAGTTCACTTCATGGCTGGTGGTCCCAGTTTCCCAAACGCTCTCCCTCTGAGGTGGTTTCTGTGGCTCCTCCCCACCCCATTCTGCTCCCAGTGTCTCTTTCCACCCCTGGGGTGCCTCTCTACTGTCAACCCTTTGGTGAAAGTGGCCATTCTTGCCCTAGCACCAGCCCTCCATCTTCCTGCCCAACCACTGACCTGGGCCAGTTCTCTTTCTATACTTTTCTTCCTCCCTGGGAATAATCCCAGAAATAGGTGCAATCATAAGAAACCTGAGCTCCATCCTTAACCACCAATGCCTGCTTCTGGGGAGGGATATTAAAACTGCCCCCCCTGCTCCCTGTCTCCCTGGTAACCGCATCCAAAGTTACACCTTTGAGACCAACCCTTTGTTCCAGTATTATGTACGCCTGGCCCCAGGAGGCAGGAGAGGGTGAAACTCAGATTTCTCCACTGTGCACAAGTGTTGCCCCCCTGCCCTTGAAACTAATGATTAAGCTTCATGAGTAATTACAGGGGAATTGGGACTAGGCACACTCTCCTATTTCCTCCGTGCCCTTCCTGCCCTAGGGGTCTGGGCTCTTGCAAGGTTGGTCACGAATGTTCAACTGGGCTTCAGAGAGGCAGTTCCTGGCATACTGCTGCTGCTAAGTCACTTCAGTCGTGTCCGACTTTGTGCGACCCCATAGACGGCAGTCCACCAGGCTCCCCGTCCCTAGGATTCTCCAGGCAAGAACACTGGAGTGGGTTGCCATTTCCTTCTCCAATGCATGAAAGTGAAAAGTGAAAGTGAAGTTGCTCAGTCGTGTCCGACCCTCAGCGACCCCATGGACTGCAGCCTACCAGGCTCCTCCGTCACTAATTGACCATTTCCTTCTTGGTATCTTCTGTTAGTCAAGCTCTCAATTTAGTTCAGTCACTCAATCATGTCTGACTCTTTGTGACCCCATGGACTGCAGCATGCCAGGCTTCCCTGTCATTACCAACTCCCAGAGCTTGCTCAAACTCATGCCCATTGAGTCAGTGATGCCATCGAACCATCTCATCCTCTGTCGTCCCCTTTTCCTCCTGCCTTCAACCTTTCCCAGCATCAGGGTCTTTTCCAATGGGTCAGTTCTTCGCATCAGGTGGCCAAAGTATTGGAACTTCAGCATCAGTCCTTCCAATGAAGGACTTACCTAAGCTCTAGGTTTGAGCAAAGAAGTCAATGTGAGTAAAAAAATTTCATCTACTGAGAAGAGAGACATTTGTTTCCTGTCCTTTGTGGCTATTAATACTGTTAACTTCTGCTTGGAGACTGATTTGGAAAATAAGGAGAAAGTGGTGGGCTGTTCCAGGGGTGGCAGGTGGGGTGGGCAGCTGGTCCCGGAATCAAACTCTATCGTCTCCCCTCTGCAGGAGACAGAAAAGTGACTGACAAGCTCAGTTAGAACTGAAACCATTCCCCCCACACCTCACGCTGCCAATGCCTCTTGTTTAATGTGATTTCTTTAGTCCCGAGTGAAGAAGGCAATGGCACCCCACTCTGGTATTCTTGCCTGGAAAATCCCATGGATGGAGGAGCTTGGTGGGCTGCAGTCCATGGGGTCGCTAAGAGTCGGACATGACTGAGAGACTTCACTTTCACTTTTCACTTTCATGCATTGGAGAAGGAAATGGCAACCCACTCCAGTGTTCTTGCCTGGAGAATCCCAGGGACGGGGAGCCTGGTGGGCTGCCGTCTATGAGGTAGCACAGAGTCGGACATGACTGAAGTGACTTAGCGGCAGCAGCAGCTGCTTTAGTCCCGAGCAGTACCATTTTCTAACACACAATAGACTTTATACATTCATACATTCATTATGTTAATTGTTGATGGTCTGTCTCCTTCCCTGAGACTGCCATCATGAGTGCAGAGGTTCTGTCTGCTTTGATCATTGGTGTAAAGCCACAAACCAGAGTTATATGTGGTATCTTAGTAGGTGCTCAATAAAGATTTGCTCCCAGAATATGTGGTATCTAGTAGGTGCTCAATAAAGATTGGCCAAGTGAATGAATGAAAATCAGCAGCCGAAGAAACCTTAGCTTCACAACCTAAAGAGAACTGCATATTCCACATGAGATTACAGAAGTAAAAATGCTGCGATTTCTCCAACTTTGATCCTGGCGTTCAGACAGTGTGGGGAAGAGAGGGGCAGGATACGAGCTATAATTGGGTAAATAGTTTTAGGTTCTTGTCCTATTTTGGGTTCCCCAAAAAAGCAGCCCCAAGTGGATGATTTAGGAGCACGAGGTGATTCCAGAAAGCCCAGCAAGGGAGGGCAGGGGTGGGGTAAGACAGGGGAAGGAAGGAAGCCAGTGCAAGTCACTGTGGGGGATGGGAGCTTGATTCTGCAGGGGACCCGCTGAGAGAGTGTACAGTGCCTCTGAGGACTGTCCCACTGAGGGGGGAGGAGGAATTTCGAGTATTCCTCCAGCAAATCCCCCCTACTCTTTGGGTGAAGGTTGCTGTGTGTGTGGAGAGGTGTGGAGCATGCTCCTGAGAAAGCCTCGGACAGAAAGGCTGCAGTGGGTGCATTGCAGTCAGAAGCTGGAGGTGGGCAGCAGACTGTATACTGCGCTAGAGGTGAACAAACCTCTTGATGATCGGGCTTAGGGGTGGGGGCAGGGCGCCGACCGCACCTGCTACACTTCTTCACTGTCTCCTTCTGAACCTGGTACACCTACATGAAGAGGCATAATTGGTTTTGCTCTGTGCTGGCTGTCACGTCAGCCTGCCTCTCATTAGCTTGCTTGCCTGTTGTTTAGATTTTTCCTCTCCTCATCAATAAAAGCAATTGAAGTGTTTCCTTTGGTGGGGGGGGAAGGTGAGCAAGAGAATGGAATCCTGCAGTGTTTGAAAAAGACAGGAGAAACAAGGCTGCTTCCAAATCAAAATAGCATCAAGACAAAAAATAGGAAAAAGATTGCCTGCAGAAAGTTCCGCTTTTTTTCTCATTCATTGTTAACACTAAAATAAAGCACACTATAAATATGAAGCACTGGGATGTTTGCAGAACATCAACCTACTCGCGTTTAAAACATGACACACATTCCTGAGAAGCTAACTGTAAATTGTGTCGTGTACTGAGAATGATTTTTTTCACTTTTTACTTGCTTTGGAAATGCAAGACTTCCTGGCCAAAACAATCTGATCAGGGGAAATGTTTCTTGCCTAGAAATGGCAATAAATGTTGACAAAGCATCTGAATCTCACAATCTCACCAGGCTTACACAGCTGAATTAGGTTTCCTGCAACGGAACTTCTGACTGATCTCAGCCACGAGACACACACACCTTGTCCACAAACACACACTCACGCATTCACACATTCCTGCACAGAATAGGGCTGGGGAGCATCATCTCTGAGCTCCAATGAAGCTCTTAAAACCCCCTCTCCAACACTGTAGGGAAGAGAGACACTATCGCGACATAGATAAGGCTAACACCTCTTGAACACTTAGTAGGTGCCAGGCACCGCTGGAAGCAGGGTCTTTATTTTTAATAGACACAATTTACTCAGGAAATATCTTAGACACATCTAAGATCCAGCTATAACATGAGTTTTGATTATTTAATACTGGCAGCTGATTTTAGGCTGTATGTTAGGATGTATGCTAGCCTTACTTCTAGTTGCTAACAGCTATTATTAAATATGAAACTGAGCATTTAGACATGTCACAACTCAGTTAATCCACACACCCTATGCGACCAATTACTCCCTAGTCCCATTTGATGGAGGGGGGAACTAAGAGAAGTGAAATAACTTGCCCAAAGTCACCCAACATGTAAGTGGCAGAGCCAGAACTTGAACCTGGCAGTTGGGCTCCAAGTCCACTTCCTTAACTATCAACTCACCCAACGCTGGGGTGCCTGGAAGGCTGGATGGATCCTAGTCCAGGCTAGACCTCTACCCATGTGTAACTGTGACACAGTGTGGAATCCTTCTGGGCTTCTGTGTCCGAGAGCATTCTTCATAGTTATTGCGTGTATACACTTCTCTGATCATTTCCAACAGCTGGAAAATGCTAAAAGTCTCTAATAGGAGACACTGAATGTTGGCAAAACTAAAGAGCATCATTAATCCTAGCATCATTCGGTACAGCTGGTGACCTCAACTTTGCATGCCCTTCATCAGCGTTTATGAAGTGTTCATTGCGTATTTAACAGTGTATACCCTTTCTAGTATAAGAATGGTATCTCATTCATCTTTTTATCTTTCTTGACTAACACAGTAGCACTCGAACTGGCACTCAAACAGGTTTGTTAAATGAATGAATAGCTCAGAATTAAATCAGGGTGCATATAACTGTGGAAAATTCTGAAAGAGATGGGAATACCAGACCACCTGATCTGCCTCTTGAGAAACCTATATGAAGGTCAGGAAGCAACAGTTAGAACTGGACATGGAACAACAGACTGGTTCCAAATAGGAAAAGGAGTACGTCAAGGCTGTATATTGTCACCCTGCTTATTTAACTTCTATGCAGAGTACATCATGAGAAATGCTGGGCTGGAAGAAGCACAAGCTGGAATCAAGATTGCCGGGAGAAATATCAATAACCTCAGATACGCAGATGACACCACCCTTATGGCAGAAAGTGAAGAGGAACTAAAAAGCTTCTTGATGAAAGTGAAAGAGGAAAGTGAAAAAGTTGGCTTAAAGCTCAACATTCAGAAAACAAAGATCATGGCATCTGGTCCCATCACTTCATGGGAAATAGATGGGGAAACAGTGGAAACAGTATCAGACTTTATTTTTGGGGGCTCCAAAATCACTGCAGATGGTGACTGCAGCCATGAAATAAAAAAAAAAAAAAAAAACTTACTCCTTGGAAGGAAAGTTATGACCAACCTGGACAGCATATTCAAAAGCAGAGACATTACTTTGTCAACAAAGGTCCGTCTAGTGAAGGCTATGGTTTTTCCAGTAGTCATGTATGGATGTGAGAGTTGGACTGTGAAGAAAGCTGAGTGCCGAAGAACTGATGCTTTTGAACTGTGGTGTTGGAGAAGACTCTTGAGAGTCCTTTGGACTGCAAGGAGATCCAACCAGTCCATTCTAAAGGAGGTCAGTCCTGGGTGTTCATTGGAAGGACTGATGCTAAAGCTGAAACTCCAATACTTTGGCCACCTCATGTGAAGAGTTGACTCATTGGAAAAGACCCTGATGCTGGGAGGGATTGGGGGCAGGAGGAGAAGGGGACGACAGACAGGAGAGGAGATGAGATGGCTGGATGGCATCACTGACTCGATGGACATGAGTTTGAGTGAACTCCAGGAGTTGGTGATGGACAGGGAGGGAGGCCTGGTGCGCTGTGATTCATGGGGTCACAAAGAGTCGGACATGACTGAGTGACTGAACTGAACATATATATATATATATATATATATATATATATATATATATATTCCATTAAATTGCAGAACTATGGTACTGCAAGAGTCCTTAGACATACTCTAATCTCTCTACTCCCACCCTCTTGTACAGACGAGGAAACAGTTTGATGAAGTTGAGAAGGTAGGGGAGGGGAGAGAAGACAGGTTTCTAATTCCACCTGACTTGGTTCCTGCCATTTCCTATGATGGTATTTGAAGGTAACACTCAGCATGTCAACTAATAAACCAGGGGCACCTTCCAAAGTCAAATGTAAGTTCTGAGGTGCTGGCAAATTTTGGTTACTTAAAAAATGTTTATATCTATAGCTATATAAATTGAAGTATGGTTGATTTACAAAGTTGTGTTAGTTTCAGGTGTACAGAAAAGTGATTCAGTTATACATACACATGTATCTATTCTTGTTCAGATCCTTTTCCCTTGTAAGCTATTACAAAATATTGAGCAGAGGTCCTTGATGTTTATCTATTTTATATATAAGCAGTGTGTATCTGTTAATCCCAAACTCCTAATTTATCCCTCTTCCCACCCCAACCCCTGTTTCAGTAACTGTAAGTTTGTTTTCTATGTCTGTAAGTCTATTTCTGTTTTGTAAATAAGCCCTCCAGCATTATTTTTTAGATGCTACACATAAATGAAATCACATATTTGTCTTTGGCCACTTTCTAACAGCATGAAAAATTGAGGTTGAAATTGTTTCATTCATTCTAGACCAAATTTTGAAACTTAGTTGACTAAGGACATGTAGATGTTAGAATCTAGTCTGCTTTAAGATAGTCATCATATTTCATTCCCTGATTGAGGCACACATTAGAAGAGATATTGAACTAATCAAAATGAAGAAGGTTCTATTTAAAATTTAAATAGTGAACTCTCAGTAACCCTAGGAATGTACAGTGTGGAGGTTCCAGAATGCTGGCATCTCCAGAGGTCATATTCATTTCCTTGTGTATCTGAACTTTTTCTCAAATTAGGTCCATAAGGATTCCAATGGATCCATCACAATTCCCTAGGCTCCTAGTTATTGTTCATGAATTCTGATTACAGTTCATAGCAACTTATAAAGCTACTCATTGAGACACTGGGGAAGTTGATGGGCCCTGGACATCTTGGATTGTGGGCTAAGGGAAGAAATCCTGGCTATACTCAGCAACTCTAAGGGACAGTCAGGTCAGTTCCATTTGCTCTTCCTACTGGCAGGGCAATTAGGAGAAGGAAGAAAACCAGAGAAGCATGTCACGTCCAAAATCCCAATCTTGGGCAACTGAGGTCTACCAGATAACCTTTTCACTCTTTCCTTGTTTGTTCTCCTGTCTGTAAGCTGCAATTAGAATGAATATACTATTTGTTTTCTTTGAAGATTTCTTTCTGCTGAGAGATTCTGGGAACCCATCAAGGCTAGATAGGTGCCCGTCCCTCAGTCTTAAGAAGATGTAAATGGAGCGAATCTGGATGGGGTCCGCCAGGTCGTCTCTCCTGATCACCACTCCCTGTGAAAGGGAAAACAGTTGTGTGTTTATCCTCACTGCTGACAGTGTGCAGATGTGTTTCCTTAATGGCACTTGTGACACGTTTATTTATCCTCTTTGGTGCTTGCAGCCCATGCTTTTCACATCTTTTCCAGCTGTACAGGGCAAGTCTGTTGGTCACCTCCTATTTTTTTCAGATTGATTCTCTTGCCCTGGATTGTTAGTTTTGTTTTTTAAGTAATTTAAACCACACAAGTAGCCCTTGGGAGAAGGGTTATTTAATCAAGGGAAAGTTGTTTGGAACACCACCCATGAGATTTTCCCATAGTTCACCCCTTGGCCGGGACAAAGGTTGGGGGGAGGATAAGCCCAAAAAATGAGATTTGTCTTATATCAATCATTTTGAGAAAAATTCAAGGAATGTCTGGAAGGTGAAAAGAGACTAAAATCTATCCACCTCTCTAATTTTATCGGAGTGTCTCCAGTAACACAAAGGAGAAGTTAACTGCCAATGGTGCCAAGCTAAATTCTCAAATGTTCACTGCATTAGCTTATTGCTTCACAGTCTGTAATATTATTTGAGGGTGAATATATACATGATGGACTAGGGTGTGGGTGTAGATCCAACTCCTTAGGTGGCTGAGGACAGTGAGGAAGGAGCATGATAGGGATCTCCAGCTTCTCCTTTGGGAAAGAGGCCTGCGCTAGGGTCTGAAGCATGTGATGGCAGGATGAGGAAATGAAGCAAGGTGATCCCCAGCTATAGCCTGTCACATTTCCAGACACACATTGCAAACATTCCAGGTACGCCAGCCATTCATGTACCAACAAATATTGCCTGCACAACTCCCAGGAGCCAGGCCCCACTGAGGACACAAAAGCGAGCACTGTCAACCTGACTATGAGCTTGCAGTTTAGTGAGGGAAGTAGAACAACAGCAAGGATGTGACCAAACAAATAAAAATACTTGTCAATTGTGAGAAGACCAAAGGAGGATAAAAAGAAGGTGCCGAGATAGAGAAGAACGGGGAAGGAGGGGTACTGAAGGATGGTCAAGGTGCTAGGAGATCATAGGAGTTAATATTTCCTGACCACTTACTACACACGTGCCATATGTGTGACATGGATGCTCTCACTTAGGGTTTACCCTGTGGGTGAAAGTCACTCAGTCGTGTCCGACTCTTTGCGACCCCATGGACTATACAGTCCATGGAATTCTCCAGGCCAGAAAACTGGAGTGGGTAGCCATTCCCTTCTGCAGGGGATGTTCCCAACCCAGGGATCGAACCCAGGTCTCCCACACTGCGGGCGCATTCTTTACCAGCTGAGCCACAAGGGAAGCCCAAGAATACTGGAGTGGGTAGCCACTTGAACCAGGGTCTCCTGCATTGCGGGTGGATTCTTTACCAACTGAGATACGAGGGAAACCCAGGGTTTACCCTCAATGGTACTAATACATACGGCAGACCTCCTGGGCTCTCCATGGTGCCAGTATGAACATTCCATCCAGCTCACATGCCAAGGCGAAGGCCCTCTCTGGGACTGCCTTCTACACAGGACAGGGGGACAGGGTACCCAGGTGACACTCTGGGACTGTGAGAGCTGAGACATGGGCAGCTCTGTCGGGCATGCCCAGTGGCCTGCCAGTGGTCTTGGTGAGCTAGCCGACACACAGGGAGTGTGGGATCCTGTCGCCTTGACCTTTGGGGCCGCGTGGCACTGAGGCAGAGGGCCAACTCCCATGGGGGGGCCTGACTTATCTGCTGCTTCCGAGGAGAAATACAGGGTGGGGGGAAGTGCATCTCCAACTCTATCTGGAAGGACAGGAGGGGAAACAGTGAGGGGAAAGATACTTTAAATAGCTTTATTCACGTTTTGAAAACTATTTGAATCACCTTCTCTCCCTTCTTTTAAGGGGGTCCCTTTTCCTCTCTCCCCCTCCCCTCTACTTCCTCCCCTTCCCCAACTGCTCTTTCCCCCTTTCGCAGTGCACATGCCTGTGTGTGTACAACTGGAAGTAGCTTCTTTTCTTCTCTGGTTGCTCTCTCCCTGGGACTCAGGGCAGGGTGACACTGAGGGGAGGTGGTAGAAGCCAGGGAGCCCGTCCATTTCCTCCAAGACAAAAGGCAGGGTGGACTCTGCTTGTTTGTTGATTTTTTTCCTCTGAAGCTATAGATCACCCTTGAGTAGAGGAGACAGCGTGTAACCCCAGCGCAGTCGGCCAGGGCCACGGCCTGTTTGTCTGTGTGGGGGACTGAGAGGAGGGGGAAGGAAACCAACTGTCTTTCTCATTTAGGTCAGCAGAGAAAACAGAGTGAGTGGGTGGCAGGGAGCTGGGCTTAGCTACCCCCAGAGCGGAGTACTCCCACTGCAGCTTCGCCTTCTGCCCCAGGCAGCAAGCAGGGCAGCCCTAGTCTTATCCTTTCATGCACCCAGCACACAAGTGGTTACTGAGAAACACGGAGAATCAGCCCATTCTTGGCCCACATGGGGACATTTCTTTTATGGCTTCTGTAATTATTTTTAAAGTAAATGAATTAACTATAAGCCTCACCCTAGAGGCCAAATCTTCAGTTCAGTGTTAAGTAGAATCAAGATGAGAACTATTATTAGCTTCATATCAGAAAAGGCCATTTCGCTTTCCCATTCTGTGGCTGAGAAAAGGACTTGGCTTGACAGGCAGATAAACAGTAAGAAGAATGTAACTCTGAGAGGTAGATCTTATGCCTTCCCAGTGCCCAGGTGGGCCTGGCAGCCCCTCAAGGAGTCACGGGGCCAAGCGGGGTGGGCAAAAGCCTACTCCCCAGGGCACCAAGCCAGCCCACATCAGGGATGTTCACGGCATGTCCCACTGAGCCCAAGAAGGAGTTCTCAACGTCTCCTCTCCCATAATCACACACTGTGACAGATCAGATAATCAGGTGTGTCAAGTGGCTTTTTAAAGGAATGAAGTCCTGGAATCAAAAAAAAAAAAAAAAACGAACAAATGCTAATCATCTCTGAATCTTAGCGTCCTCACTCATCAAGCGGAGCAAGAGACTGAACGCAATGAATTCCAAGCTCTCCCCTAGCTCTCAGCTTCTCTAATTCATTCATTCTTTATTCATTTATTCATTAATCCATCCCATCCATCCATCCACCCACAACTGTACTGAGGAACAACCAGGAATCAGACCCCCTGCTATGTGCTGGGGATGTCATAAGCAAAGAGAAAGACAGAACTTCTGATGTAAGTAAAGCCCAGCGGGGGCTGGTATGGAACATTAAAGAAAGAAGTCACAAAAAATTATTGTCGTGAGTGCTAACTACAGCTTTCTTTAGATAATAAAGAAAGGGCTTCCTAAGGCATCTGCTTTAGATCAAAAGCGATATTCAGTGAAAGCATGAAGATGAAAAGTCAATTACTGCCCACCATTTGTGAGGAAAATCTTAGTGTGAACTACCGACTTCCAAAGTGTGACAGTGGCAAATGGAGGCTTAAGATATTTTCCAGCATGTCACCACACCTAGGAGATGTGTCATAGTCAAGTCAAGCCTGGTGAAAATGGCTATGTGTGTGATACATGGCATATATACAGGAGCTGGACACGTGAGGCATCCTCCACATATACGTGCTATGCAGGTCTTCATTCTACAGTGCAGACATTTGGCTTTTGTAGCTTTTACTCATAAGTTTTGGGCTTTTTCTTGTGGACCCCCAATATAGAAACCAGCAGTTTTCCTAAAGAATGTGACTGAACAGTGCTCACAGGGGAGGCTAGAGTGACTGCCTGAGACACTCAGCAGGTGAGTGATGCCAGCCAACCAGCTGGCAGTCTGGAGAAACAAGGCTTTGCTGCCCTTTATATGAAGTCACACTCTTATAGATTGTTAAAAACTGTAATAGTGCCAATAGGTGTGTATCAGTTATCAGCGGCTGCATAACAAACCATCCCCAAACTTAGTGGCTTAAAACAGCAATGATTCATCATTTTGCATGATTATGTGGATCCACTGATAGTTCTGCTGGTTTTATCTGGCCTCATTCACATGGCTGGATTTAGCTAGGGGGCGAGGACTCTGAAGGTCCAACATGTCCGTTTGGTGGTGTTGGCTGTTAGTGGGGTGCCTCAGCTCTCCTCCACATGCCACCCATCCTCCAGTAAATGACATCAGCTTCCATCTAGGGAGGTCTCAAGACAGTGGTCAAGAGGGCCAAGGCAGAAGCTGCAAGGCCACTAAAAAGCTCTAAGCTCTGGAACTTGAACAATGGCACTTCCACCAGATTCTGTTGCTCAAAGCAAGTCACAGGGTCAGTGCAGAGTCAACTGGGTGGAGCGCGGTCTCCGCCCGTTAATGGGAATCACTGAAAGGACTTTGTGGCCATACTGAATTCACCACAGAGTGACAGAGAACTCTGGAGGGGAGTTTTGCAATGTGGTTAGCTTGCGGTATGAGGCTCTGCATGGAAAACATTGGACTTGCCTGAGAAATGTGCCTGCAAAGAGTCCTGAGCCTAAGCAAACATTTCTACATCCCAGAACTGGAGAATTTTGAAAGGTGTTCAGGACATATCTCTTAAGGCCCTGTGTTTAGGTTGAACCATACAAAAACTGCTGATATTTCACCACTGGAGCCTCAGAAAGTGGCCATTTCATAGGCTCTAACCAACCCATGCTGAAAAAAATCCTACCTGATTTAGAGCTGTCCCGAGAATGGAGTGCCTGCTAAGATGAATCTCCTGGTTGGTCATGTGGTCACTGCCAATTCTCTCTTGTACACCACATGTGCAATCATTTCATTTAAATGTTTGTGCATGGTTCTGAAGACATATGAGGCACCATCTGAACCCCCAAATTGCACAGAGCAGTACAGCGAGTGTCGGATTCTAGGACCCATCAGGCTTATATCTAGGCCACTGGCTCTCAGTTAGGGGTGGTTTTGGCCCTCAGGGGTTACAGGTGATGTCTGCAGGTATTTTTGAATGCAACAACTCAAGGGAGGTGATACTGACATCAAGAGGTTAGAGGCCAGGGATGCTGCTAAACATCCATCCCAAGACAGTCCACCACAGCAGAGAATTACCTGGCCCTGAATGTCACTAGTGCCAAAGTTAAGAAGTCCTAGGAATTCTATGTATTACATGTCTGTAATGTTAACGCACTTCTTCGAGTTTTCTGATTACTTAGATTTTGTGTGAATAAGATGCCAAGGGGTGTGTGTATTGAAATGGCCAGATTGTATCAGTTGACAGATGCAGATTAGATTAGCTTTAGGAACAAACATAGTAAGAAGATACCGAGTCTGGGAGAACACAACCTGTTGGAAAAACACAGGTCTGTGCCAAACTCTGTAGCATAAACACAGCGCTGCCCTGCAAATGTGACTCACACCTACACACCGCCCTGCCCTCTCCCCTCCTTGGGCACCTCTGCTCTCCCGCCCCATCCCCCCATCACACACTCTCACCACCCACAGAAACCATACCCAGCCCCTCCAGCACCCCCTCCCCCGCCCCTGCTTCTTAGCTTTCCATTCACCCTCTCATCACCCACCAATTCTAGAGAATGACAAAAATTTTCTTGCGTGACTGATCGACCCTGTGAGGCTTTTGTGGTTAAGATATAAAGTTCCTGAAAAAACCTCGCCGAATCTGAACAGGATTGCAGTGACATCAAAGCTTTTCCCCTCTCAATGTCTTTCATCCTTTGCAGCCTCTGGCACTCTCCCCACCAGCGTCAAGGCAATTAATTGAAAAGTCGTTAGAAAGGCCCTCCCCTGTGAAGGCCTACCTCGTCAGCTGCAGATCTGGGGCTACTGAGAAAGAACAGAAGGGCTCAACGGCTTCCACTGTATTCTGTATCAGCATCTCTCCCTCCTCTGTTCCCCCCTACTCCTTTCTGTTCTCAACTAAGGCTGGTCCAAGGAGTTATCAGTGAACTGGAGGGAATCCGCTCATCCCATCAAACATTTATTGAGTGCCCACTATGTGCCAGTCACTGACACTAAACCTGACCTAGTGCCCATCCTAAAACACCATCCCATCCTTATTTCCCCATCCAGATGTGGCCTCATAAGATCAGACTCTTTATCCATCAATTTCTTCTCCATCACATATGTCTGACTTGTGGCCTCAGATATGGAATCCCTAGCCACTGCTCTTGCAAAATGCAGGCCGTGGTTACCAGGAGAACCTAGCCAGGGCTGCATGGGCACAAACCATGGCTCAGAAGTAGCTGAAGGAGCCTGCCTGGGTGTGGAAGTCACTACCCAGAGCAAAATGCACTGGTTTGCCAGAACCCCATTTCCTGACTAGAAAATTCTAGAAAAAGGCTTCACTTGTTGATCCACAGGCTGAATTTTAAGGATTCAGGCAAAGAAACCCCAAATATGCGGGAACTTAGGATTCTACCAAACGGTATTAAAATCTAGAATTTCATACTGGCTTCCTTTTATATTTAGGTATAACTCTGCTGCTGCTGCTGCTAAGTTGCTTCAGTCATGTCTGACTCTGTGTGACCCCATAGATGGCAGCCCACCAGGCTCCCCTGTCCCTGGGATTCTCCAGGCAAGAATACTGGAGTGGGTTGCCATTTCCTTCTCCAATGCATGAAAGTGAAAAGTGAAAGTAAAGTCATTCAGTCGTGTCCGACTCCTAGCGACCCCATGGACTGCAGCCTACCAGGCTCCTCCATCCATGGGATTCTCCAGGCAAGAGTACTGAGTACTGAAGTGGGTTGCCATTGCCCTCTCCTAGGTATAACTCACATGGAGTCAAATGCACAGATTTGAAATGTACAATGTAAGTAATGACAAATGTATATACCATGGAACCCTTACCACTACCCTCTGGCTTTTGAAAATCTCTTTCTTCGAAAAGTTTTTTATTTATTATCCCAAATCTTCTTCTACATCTTATTAAAGGTTTATTAGAAATGCTTATAGAGACCATAACAGTGAGAAAGTCCCCTTCCCCAACAATCTAGATATATACCCCTATGAGACTGTAGCCTCTACTGTCAGAGGCTCCCCTCCTCCCTACAACCCCTGGACTGTACACCTCGGTGCACTGCAGCTGACTTCCAAAGGCCTCTATCTGCATCTCTGGGTCTGGATTTTTTTCCCCATAACTGATGAAGGCCACTCTGTCCACAGGTGCTGGGACACCAGTAACCCAGAAATGTTGGGGATTCAGCAACCCTAGGAAGTATCTCTTAACAAATGACTATCGGGAGTTGAAGTATCAATACCTCAGCTCCCTTACCCCTAAGGTGGGAGCATTCTGAGTGTTCTACACACCCAGTATCTCCCTTGGGATTCAGTTCCAGTTGCTGATAGTGGTAATCTGCTTAATCACCCTTCCATAGCTTCAATCCCTCCCGCAGTTCCCTTCTCCACTCTGTTATCAGTGTTTTCTTCACTTCTCAAATAAATTACTTGCACTTCAACCTTTGTCTCAGGGTTTACTTCTGGGGAACCCAAACAAAGATGGTCATCCACAATCCGTTTATAGTATCTACCATCTATAATATCTAAAGAAGGCAGTAGCATTGCAGTTTCTCTACCTGTATACATACACACATACTAAGGAAAAGGCTGAGAAAAAATAGGAAAGATAAAAGCCAGAAACTTCAGACCCTGATTCATCTGGATTATGATTCTTTTCCTGGCTAAAAACTTTGCCTGTGAGCCTGGGTCATTTCTAAAAGTTGGCACCACATAGTGGGCAGCTCTCCAAGCCCTACCTAGCCCTGCCAAGCCAAACCATGCTTTGGGACAGCATGATTTGTGTGTGTGTGTGTGTGTGTGTGTAGGTACACCTGCATGTCTGTGACCCTGCCCACTGACTTGAGTGGGAGTGCAGGAAAATGGACTCCTCTTTGCTCTCCCTGTCTCCAAGGCCCCGCAGTGGAGGAGTTGTCACTTTAATGCACTCTTGATACTTGTGTGCACCCTCCTTCCATTCCCAGACAACAGAGTAGAAACAGCACCTTTGTACCCCTTCCAAGTGGGTAATCTGGCAAAAGTAAAAAGAGATGTCCACATGGCTTGGTAATGAGGAAACAGCAAGAGAAAGGTTTTTATTTCTGCCTGTTCCATCATCACAGACCCTGTTTCTCACTACACAGCTGAGCAATATGGAGTCAGTGGGAAATTCAAGAGAACTGAGCAAGACAAGGCTCGGGGACCTTATGCCCTGGATGGTCAACCTGGCGTGGCAGAGGGCTGCCCAAGGCTTTCCTTATAAATTAGGCCTCATTGGACATCCCTCTGCTTCAGTTCATTGCAGAGAGACTAAGCTAGCTATTTTTAAAGACATGGGAATTGTTCTTGAGCAGGACTCGGGGGCAGGCGAGTGCTCTGGGAGAGTGTTCTCAGGATGGTGAAGGCCATCTCATTTAAAGCCCCCCCAAAAAAAGCCCACTGGGAGGCCCTGGGGAGAACTTCAGCTTGTGCTGCCCTGTCAGCCTGGCCAAGCCAGCAGAGTGGGCCTCTGCAGTTCAAATTTGAAAGGCTGAAAAATGTGATCACCTGAAAGACAATAGGAGGCTTTGTTCCAGGAGGAGAGACAATAAGGGAGCGTTCAGCCCTCCCAGATCTCTGTGCTGAGGCCAGTGGAATCTGTTTTCAAGCCGGAGACTGAAGTGTGTTTATATGTCTACACAGTGCTGACATGTCTTGGAGCTACAGCTTGCCAATGAGAATACTCACGCCACCCTGATAGCATGAGGCTGCTCATCACAGACTGGCAGGATGATTCAAGATGTACATGTTGCCTGGGCTCCCTTACATGGAAAGCTGAGCCGAGAGAACCATGGGTTTCCCATGGGAAGCCAAGCATCCATGGGGAGCTTTCTCTTGATTCTCAACTTGGAGAGTTCTTTCTTTGTCTTTGGAAGTCCAAGGTAGGACAATCACTTTTTCTAAAACAGGAGAGTTTAGCAACCAGTCCTGAAGATCTTCCAGTCGGCTAGCCTGTGGCCCACCAAACCACCACTACAAATCAGTGTGCAAGTCCACCAAGCTGCCCAAAATAACTCAAATCATCCTAGAAGCAGATGCCCAGGGAGAGGGTACTGAAACATCAATGTTGTGACACCAATAAGAAGACAGGAAGGGGAGCTTGCTCAGCTTCCTTAAACCAGTGGCCTTTACAAAGCATATTGTATGCAAAGAAAAACACTAGACCACGGATGTATGTATGTGTATTCATCTCCTCTTTTTGTATTTTCTATTTTTACATGTCTTTTAAGATGCAATTGTTTTGAAATATAAGTAAATTGGGTTTTTCTAGCAACTTGGAGTCAAGGATTCAAGGGTAAAGAGTTTATTTGGGAGGGGCATGAGGAAGGAAGGCAGGCAGTCAAGAGAGGCAGCAAGTAACTAGAGCTCACTTCCCCTGGGAGACTGCAAAAGTGCTGAGAACCGACACCTCCAAGTACTTCTCCTGGGAGCAAGGGAGCCGGGGCATGTATACACCAGCCTCCATTATTAATGGGATGAGGCTCTCCTGGGGTATGTGATTTCCCCTGCACTTCTGGCCTGCCCAGGGAGCCAGTGGAGGGGTCTTCCACATCTTTAGAGCAAGCCCACAGGCAAAGAGATGGAGAATCTGGCAGTTGGCTATCAGACGGCTTGCCCTAGGTGTGAAGGCTCAGGAAGACAGGCAGGAACTGCTACAAAAAGCACCATATTACTACAGTCACCCATGCATGTAACTCCTCAGCAACTACCATGGGTTCTATTATTTTTACAGTGAGCAGGTTGCAGGGAGGCCACTACCTTAACCATGCTCTGGCTAAAGGTATCTCTCCTCACCTTAGCTTAGAGGCCAGAATCAAGCCTCTGCTTAAAGGTCTCCAGAATTAAATAGTACAACCCCCTTCAGATGCCAAGGCCAATAGCTAGTTCTCGGTCAACCAGCGAGGATGGAGTATGTCCTAGTGGCAGGCAGGACTCCACTGAGGACATGTCTACCTGGACTTCCATCCACAGTGCTGTGTTGCCTTCATGCCATTAGCTCCCCTCTCCGCTCAGCAAAAATCCCAAAGGCCGGCATTCATATGAGCATCTTCACTTGATGGAACAACCCTCCCCAAGTAGCCATAGGGAAAATAGGTAGATTGGAGCCACTTCTGAGGCTTCTGCTACCCTGGACATGAGGAACTGTTCACCAGTAAGTCAGATTCCCTTTCCCACTCCACATAAAATCGCCAATATTCAACCATCTTTTTAACTTACAAAATAGCTGTTTCATGTCACTCAAACTAATACGCTGTCATACATGTAAACCAGGGCCTTTTATTAACAGTGATAATGTTAGTCAGATGGCTGTGTAGCTGTTGGAAAATTACTTGACTTCTCTTCATGCACACCATCTACAACATGGAGAAAATGAAAGGATCTGCTTTATGGAGCTAGGTGAGGGTTTAATATGAAGACGTGCATTCAGCCAGGTACATGTGAGGACCCAATAAACATGAGCTGGTGCTCTGCTTGTTTCCTTAATCATGACTGTGATGGTTTACCCTGACAATGACCCATTTCTACCCTGAGGGTCGACAGAGGCAGCCTTTGGGGTGTGGCTGTTGGCGTGTGTGGCTTTCACTCAGCTTAGGGCTCTTCCTGGAGTCTCCCCGATTGCCTTCCCCAGGATGGTTCCACAGGCTTTAGCCAGAAATCCCAAGGGGATATCCTCATCTCCTCAGATGAGTCTTCTAAATCAGCCTCCTCCAGAGCAGACCCAAAAAGCTTGAAATTCTAGGAACAATCTTTTCTACAGAGCAAATGCTTCTGTAAACTCCCAGTCCCAACCTAGGAAGTATTTTAAAAAAAAAAGAAAGAAATCGAGACTCGATTCTTCTCCATAGTCTAACTCCAAGCCCCTTTAAATGCAGTCTGGGACTGAAGGCCAGGTTCAACAGAGTGTGTATTTTATCCAAACCCGTCTGCTCTCCTCTCTTGCCAGCAACACATTTTTTAAAATCTAATCTGTGTTTTCTTTACATGAATCTAGACCAAATGTGATTTCTCCCCTGCATGTGAAAATAAATTATTTCAAATGTAATTTTCTCCTCCGGTTTGTTCCTGCTCCTCCAGAGACCTTTGAAGGGTGTAACTCCAGATGCAAGCTGCCTGCTACTGCAGCACCAGCAGGAACTCCCAGGCCCCTGAGGTCCCCTGGGGGGTGGGTGGGAGGGGGAGCCTGGGGGGTGGCCAGGCTAAGTCCTTAGCACCTCAGATTCCTGCTTCACACTCGGGATGGTATCTTAACTGCCCCCATAAACGAGGACTGGGGGAGTGGAAATGAAGTGCTAGGCTCAAAAGGAAAGGTGGCTATCACACTGAGTTCTGATCCTGACAGAGTCAATCCGTCCTAAGGGCGGAGGGGTAGAGAGAGGGGAAGAGCACCTCTCTGGGGACACTGCTCCTCAAAGTGCGGCCCATGGACTGCTGCCTGGGCATCATCTAGGAGTCTTCAGAAATGTCAGCTCTTGAGCCCCACTCCAGACCCACTGGATCTGAATCTCTGAGGGTGGGACTCAGCCATCTGGGTGCTGCCAAGCTTTCCAGGTGATTCTACGCATGCTCCCATGGAAGACGCCTAGCTTCAGGGGGTTGGCCACACAGAGTGGAGACCTGTGACCTTGGAGCTCAAATCTGTCACTGCCATCTTGTGAGGGGACAGATGAATTACTGAATGTTCAAAAATCCAAACCAAGGTCCAAAAGACCACAGTCCACTGCAGCCCCTCCCACTGACTGAGCAGGCCCCAGACAGCCTCTCACCACAGTCCCATGACGCACTCACAGACAGGAAGCGTCTTCTGACTGGAAGAGGATGGTCACTGCAGTTGGAAACATGGGCATGGCCACAGAGCCTGCACATAGAGCTGTTCCTACAGTACTGAAAACAGCAGCACGGGTCTTCCAGTTGGGCTTCAAACTCTCGTAGACAAAACAATGTCTGAAGAATGAGACAACCCTTCATCTCACCAGATCCCAGTCAGTGAGAAATGGCTCCTTCTAGAATGGTCCTACCAGGCCGGCTGCACCGCCATTCCTAGTTCTGCATGACAGAGAGCTTCCACAGTCTGGGGGGTCACCTGGCAGGCACTGCCCTTACTCCACTCACCTGGTCACCCCTGCCCACCATCATGGCCTATGTCCCCCTACAGCTCTGGCCTGTGTCTGGGAATAAGGGACATTTACAAGTTTTCTGAGAAAATGCACTGGAGAAACTCAATCACAGAGGTCTGGCTTGAGGAACTACACCCTGATACTCCACAGCTGTCTTTCTAGATGGCACAAGAGTTTGAAGCAGCCCAGCAAACATAAGAGCAAGACTCTGGGCTGTACCATTTGCCTGGATCCCAAACATCACTCAGACAAAAGCAAAGTGGTTAGGGAGACAAATGGAGAGGCACTGGCCCCAGCGAGCCAACTTAAGGCCCCGGGACAGCTCTCTCTCCCCTAAGCTGGGTGGCAGAGGGCCACAGAACTCCCATGCAGAATGGCTGTGCTGAAGGACTGATTCCAAGTTCTTCAGGAAGTTGCCCCTGCTACTCTGGGATTTCTTGCCCCCCCCCTCCAAGGGTGGCATAGAGAAGTCCTAGCATGTGGCAGTATGCTACTTGCCAAGTGGCTCCTAGACACCAGCCTTCAGTAGCTAGGGCCCCGTCTTCTCCTTTTTACTCCCACAGGTCCATGGCACATGCTTGTTAATGGAGCGTGAGGCCTGAGAAATCCACCAGCCTCCAGGCCCCCCAAACAGGAGTTTCCGGGCAGCCACATGGGCCGCCCAGGGCATGAAGCAGGAGGCTGGAAGGCAGAAGGGGGAGGACTCGGAGGAGGCTCAAGGTCAGGAAAAGTTGGTTTTTTTCCACTAATAAATCAGATCACTCCAGCTCATTCCTGTTGCTCTTGGCTGGCAGGACTAAAAAATAACTCTGAGTCACCAATGCGACTCATGACAAGTGCTTCCTGTGTGGGATTCAGGCATTTCTCTTCTGTTTTCTTGGCAGAAGGAAGAAAGCAACATGAAGCGGTGGAAGAAAGGAGTGAGGAAAGAGTTAATCTGCTGTGTTACCAGGTTCTTAATCCAAAGCCCATTCATCCTGGCTGTTGATGTATGATTAAGTCCAGTAATGATACCTCCAAACCACCCGGATAAAAAGCCCACCGGGTTCTTAAGCATCTCCTTGTCAGCTCTCCACACCTCCCCCCAAGAGGGCAGGGCCCTCACCATGCTCCTATGGAGGAGTCCCACCTCAGGCCTTGTGCAATCCCGTATCCCAAGGGAAAGGCCTTCTAGCTATCTTTCCTGAGCTCTGCAAGGAAGCTTTCTAGGTGTTTAGTTATTGGCTCTGCCTTCATACAGGCAGAGGGAGAGAAGGCCCCCTCCACAGACGAGAGCTGATGGGGTGGCTAGTCCAGGACTGGGAAACTTCTCAGCATGCGGGACTGTCAGTGCTAAAATCAGGACAGCCCTGGGACAACTGGAGTGTGTTGGCCATCCTAGAGCTGAGGGCTGAGAGGGTTGGTGGAGGCCAGGGAGAAGATCCCGTCTTCTCAGTCCATTTTCTAGAAACAGCACTTCTCGACCACTGATGTACACAAGGATCACCTACTCAAAGGCGGATGCTGATTCAGAGATCCAGGATCACTCCGTATTCGAGGGAGGTCACGCTCCATGGAAGAGCATCTCTCTGCCTTCTCATGCCATATTTCAGCCCAGGAGGACAAGTACCTCCTACTGCCCTGGCACAGCCAATAAAGAATGGGATGCTGCTGGCCACGGCATCTGCCGAAGTGCTCCCAGCCAGGAAGTGGGAAACACTGGTGTGGTAGGCACTGTTGGGTCACAGTTCCCTCTCCAACCCTCTTCCTTGTCACCTTCCATTTCAAAGCCTCGAACTCTGGAAACACTTCTTCCCCAGTCTACAGCTAGGGGTGCCCCTGTGCCTGAGCTCTGGTGGATGAGTCGTAAGCAGAAATCTTCTGGCAGCTGGAGATGGAAGACTGGGAAAATTTATTTCAAGATAAAAAGGGGACCGATGTGACTGACACCCCCTTCCCCACCTTCTTTCTCCCTAGAACACAAATGTGAAGCTTCAAGCCGTGGTAGCCATGAGGAAAGGACTAACATGGGGCACAAAGCCTGGCATTGCTGAGCCACTGATGCAAGCTCTGCAGCCACTGAGCTCCAGACCTTCGCCTGTGTGAGAACACAAAAACTCTGCTTTGTTTAATCCCCCTCCCTCCATGAAAGCTCAGGTTTTCTATTCCTTCCAGTGCAAAGCATTCCTAACTGATACCACTGGTCTCCTTAAGTCAAGTACTACTCCAGCAGACAGTCAGCGTGGCTGTGTACTCTAGGGAGCATCATTCACGATGCCCTTGGAGCTGTGCCGTGCACCACCTGCATTACCGTACGAGGCAGTCTTGGAGCAGTCCCTGGTCTTGGGAGTCAGACCTTGGTAGAAACCCAGTTCCATCACCTGCTTTCCTAATCAGCCCTGGTCCAGCCCTGGTACCTCTCTGAGCCTCAGTGCCCTCTCTTTAAAGAGAAATAATAATGCCTCCTCGGGAGGATTCTTGTAAAGATTAGAGATAAGAGTAAAACACCTGGCATGTAGCAGACACGCTATAAATAGCAGATATTATTACAGAGAACGGCACGCGATCTGAGCTGGCGTCTGTTTGGAGCGCCCGCCTGGGATGACTGCAGCGAAGATACGGGTCGCCTCCTCCCACAGCTGCAGCGTGTCAGGCCCAGGCTGCGGCTGGGGACATCGGTGGAAGGGTGCAGGGAGGCACGTTCAGAGGCCTCCCTTCTCCATTTGATCACCTACCCCAAAGCATCGAGTGTGTGCTGCCACTTATGGGGACAGCAGGTTCCTTCCTGGAGCCCTTGCACCCCAACGGCCAGGAAGCCATGGATTCAGGCCACCTTCTGGGAAAATCATCTCATCACCAGACTGAGAAGTTCTCACAGCTGAGAAACAGGCTATCCTCTTTGTTCCTAGATGTGTGTCCACAAGAGTGAGAGCAGACCAGGCAGCTTTGGCCATTTCTGGGTGCAGCAGTGTTCAAGAGTGTGGATAAAGGGGATGGTCTCCTGGAGATGCAGGAGCCCACTTGTGCTAGTCATCAAGGGCGAGAAAGAGCTGGCTTCTGCTGCTCAGTGGAAGCACTGAGATTTATGACAGCTGGAGTGCCATCCCCAAAGGCAGCCTCGGGTGTGGGTCCATTCATACAGTTTGTTAGGTGGTGATCAATGCTATGGAGAAAAATTAACCAAGGAAGGGGGATTCAGGGGGCCTAGAGCATGGGCAGCAAAGACCTCACTGTGAAGGTGAATTCTGAAGGAGACGAGGGTGGGAGCTGTTTGAGTAACTGGTGAGAGAATGTTCCAAGGGAGAGGACCAGCAAGAACAGAAGCCCTGAGGTGGGGGTACTGGCTGTGTTTCTGAAATTGCCAGTGCAGGAGAGTCGGGGGATGTGGAGGCAGAGATGCTGGGGCCCAGCACACTGGGCGTGGGGGCTGCCCTGAAGGGAGGGGCTGGGACCCCCGAGTGAGACACAGGACTTCTGGATGAGGCCTCTTCTAGTAGCCAGGCGCAGAATGGACTAGATGCAGGCAAAGGCGGGGCAACGGTGAGGCGGCTGTCGCCGTCCTATGGGGGCCAGAGCTCTAGGGCGCTGGGGTAGGCTGTGGGTATCCACCTCTGTCCCTCCGGGACCCACCAGGCTGCATCTGGAGCTCATCGCCTCCAGGCACGGGTGCCCAGTGGCCACCCCGTGGCTAAGTGACAGCAAAAGCCAGGGGCCCTGGGCCACATCCTTCCTTGGACTGTTCACCACTGCAACACCACGGAATCACCAACTGCCAGCCTGAACTTTAACCAAAATCTTGACAAGCAACCAAACAATAAAACAGTCGTCTCCCTAGGATGTAACCTTGAGAGGTAATGCCAAGTCCAAGGAAGGTTTATAATGTTTAAAAAGGAAGTGTTAAGCATGTGGTCAGGAAGAAGATGAACTCATCCTGTGAGGTGAATTTCTTTGTTTCACAGAGCCAGCTGCCTGGACTGTGTGTGTGTCCATGAATGCACATGCAAGATGCTGAGAGAACTAGAGAAAACAGTTAACTGTCTCTGGTCACTTAGAGTATCAAGAAATTACCTCCTCACCTGTTTCTTTACATAGATTTTCATTCTCTTAAGAAAAACCACAGCCCTATGGTTAGTGGCACAGATGCCCAGCATTTGAACTCGAGTTGATTGGCAGTAATGAAGCCAACGTTTCTTCCAAAGCCTCCATGGTCTCTATTGCACACCACTTTTAGACTCAAGGGGTCTCGTGCAAGTTCTCTCCTGCAGACCAAACATGTGGCTCAATTTGAACACACTTGTTCCTGAACTGGGGTTCAAGGGCTTTACAAATTCTGATTTTATCCACTGTCCCCCCACCACCTCCAAAGTCCTCCAGCTGTTCCCTAGGTGTTGATAGTAGCACACCTGAGGAAATCAGCTTTCATTCAAGGCCCACAGAACCCGTTTCTGGAGGGACCCTGGCCACAGCTGCCACCCTGGCTTCTCTTGCTTCTGCCGAATGGAACCCAGCTTTCTTGTCATCTGCGTTCTCACACTCAGCACTACTGTAAAGCCATTGAGTGCTGGCTGGAAGATGACACTCCTGTGAGCTGACAACCTCTAAACACAGACAAGAGGAAGGCCTGAGTTGCTTGGGAGGGGTGCCTTTCTCTCTCATCCAGTGGGGTGAGGCCCATATTTTGACTGTCAATGCGTGTCCGGGATGAAGAGACCACGGGAAGACTTAGAGGAAAAACTCAGCTCCGCAGGGCAGCAGGGACAAGGCTTGCTGGCTTTCCCAGTTTCCACAAGAGCCAGTTCTTCACAGCCTCTAACATAAGTGGCCACCACAGGCCCTATTGGAAAGCAGGCATAGAAAAAGGTTGCTTTTCTGATGCTAATGTGCAGCCTTTTTTTTTCCCTTTAAATGAGGGGCCTGCTCATCTTGAAACCTTTTAAAATAGGTCTCCTTCCCTTTTTCCTCCAGCCCTGTCACCTGTTTCTTTGTTAGCAGCCTGAAGACTTGTCTCCCCCAAGTGTGTACACAGAGATGGGAAAATTTATTTAAACAGACTCTTTAAACAATGGAACAAGTCTGATACACAAAAATGTACTTCAGGAATCATTCTGTAGAGCAGAGTGTGGGGGTTTCTTGAATCGATGTTCACCTTGAAGGCAAAAGGGGCAGCCTTCCCCCAGGGTCTACCGTCGCCCTCTTCCCTCTCATGTCTGCACAGCCTGCTTTCTATTTGGCAATTCAAGGATCCCCTGGGATTGGTTTCCAGAAGTCCTTAGAGGTTGTCTGGAAGGTCGCACATGCAGGTACACATTACGTATGTGTGTGGTGTGTGTACGTGTGCGGGGTGCAAGCTTGCAGATGTGGCTGTGTGGATACGTCAGGGGGAGTGAGCATGCACGTGTAGGGTCCACGCACACCTGTGCCTGTATGCAGGTGTGGGTGCGTGTGTGCATGTGCTACATGTGTGGTGTACACGTGTGAGTCTCTAGATTCCAGTAGAGGCTCAGTTTGTCCACCTTTTCTCCCACCGTCTCCATGGCAAGAACCCTGATGTTTACAGTCCACTACTGCACCCACCCAGGCTCTGTCCTGGGGATCTGAGCTCAAGAAATCTTTGTGGAATGACTGAGTAGCCTGTCAGTGGCGGGGTGAGACACATCAGCACCCCAACGTGCAGAGAAACAAAATCTCATTCAGTGAATCTGTTCCTCCTTCAGGTTTTCTACTTCCCAGTGGCCTCAACCTTCTGCTCACTCAGCTTCTCGCCCCGACACTGTCACAGCCAGCCTCTCTTTCACTGGCACCACATGTAAATAAACAAGCCACCAACATGTCTGGGGCATCTCTTACCACCTGTAGAAACTGTGCAATGGTCCTTGAGTCATCCCCAACCATGCTGACTCTGACTTGGCCTTGCCACTTGGTCTGGTTCAAGAAACAATAGCAAATCTGACTCAAAGAGAGAAAGGCAAAAGGCCTGGAGGCTTGCCCTCTCTTGCTACTGGGGTCCTTTCACCCCTGTCACATGAACCAGCCTGGGCTAAGCCCCTGGAGGATGAGCGATCACGTGGGGGAGGGGGCCCAGCTAACGCAGCTGTTCAGGCTGAGTCTCCAGCCCTGGGAGCAAACCAGCCTAGACTTTCCAGCTTGGCCAGGCCAGCCCAGACCTGACCTGCCCACTGACCCACAGGATCACAGGACAGAGTCTGCGTGTGTGGCCGTAGGTCACTAAGTTACAGCAAAAGCTAATAGATAACCTCCATTACCTCCCTACAGCTACCACCTCTACACTTGACCTGCTCATTTACTGACTCAGTTCAAAAGTCTACGAGAGAAAACAAACAGAAAACATTAAATCACACTGGGTTCTATATTTAGAAGCTGACTTTACTGAAATGAATCAAGATATAGAAAATCAGGACTGTCTTAGAAATGCTAAGTTAAACAAGTCACCAAAATAACAGCCTAGAAGTGACACAATGCCTGGCACAGAGTGCCCTCAATGCAAACTGGCTGGATCCTGAACTAACTGACTCACCATTTTAAAGACACGAAAACAGAGGCCCAAGGAGGTTAATGACGTCCATCAGTCCTAAAACTAACGGCAGGCCTCCTCTGTAAGATAACATTTGTGTTTCATAAAAAGGGTGTCTGGATGACTTGTGACTTTCCTGCATCAGAGGGATGGGGCTACAAGTCATCCAAACATTCAAATCCATAGGATCTCTCTGGTTCTTCCTCACTGGCACACAGTAGGTGCTCAATCCAGGTCGAATGAGGGCATGCATGTGGAAAACTTCACATTAAAGGACAAATCTACAGTTCAGAACTGCAGGGCCCTTCCTCTGCCCTCACACAGAGTCACAGAAAATGTACCACTTTCCCAATGTGTCAGAGAAAATGTAGCTCTGAGTGCTCAGGAGCAAATGCCTAAAAGATGCAAATCAAAGGGACTCCTCTGGGCACCAGGGACAAAAACACAGGCTTCCAAGAGGCCAACATGCGTTGACTGCCCTCATTTAATTTCTACTTCTCTCATTCTGTTCAGTCAAGGTCAGCCTCCCCTTGATTTAGCCCCTGATCAGGAAGGCTGCTTGCTGGGAGAGCAAATTCAGGCAGCAGAATCATTGAAGCTTTCCATGCCAGGCCAAGGACGTGCTCATTGCCACTTGCTCCTCCTCTCTTTTCTCCAATGAAAAGAGCTAACCTCCTTTCCACACACCCCTCCAATGGAGGCAGCCAAGAAGAACCACACTCTGCTCTCAAGCCTGGCTATCAGTGCTTTGCTAGTCCTTTCCTTGTTTATATAATGAGTGTGCATGCCTGCGTATGTGTACCCACATGCATGTGGTGTGAGCTTCTTGTGGGTAAGAGCTGCCTTATTTATAGCTCTATCCCCACTATCAGGCCCATGTCTGGCCTACAGTAATCTGTGTTCAGTGAACCAACGAATGAATTAGTGGACAGTACTCGGAAGTCTCTGAGTGATTCTTTGAGATTCCACTGTGGTCACACCATGTAACCAAGGCACGAATCGTGTGAGCTTGAAACAAAATCCCCAGTGCCAATTATTAAGTTATTGTCTCTCAGTTCCAAGTCCACCCTTTCTATATGCTGCTCTGTAACACCTGGGCTGAGACTCTGCACACCTTTCTGCTTTGCCAGCTGCTCCCTGCTGGACTCTTCCAGTAGGGGGAGCTAGAGGGAGGTTGGCAGCTAGAGGAAGAAAGGACTTGTGCCTCTTGGCTTCCCAGTCCCAGGAGCATCCCCTTAGTAACAGCCCTTTTTCGGGTAGCGGCCACTGGTTCCAGAATCAAGGTGTTTTGTTTTGCTTTGCTTTGTGTTGGCAATCCCAGAACCAGTCTCACTGCACTCCTAAAAGACAGTAGCTCTAGCCAGGCAGCATCTTGTCCTCAGGGTCTGAGTCTCAGCTCTGCTGGGTATCCCCTCCACACTTCTAAGTTTTGATAACCTCAACCCCTTCCCTTCATTCCCCTGGTGCTGGGGGCGGTCACTGCTTCTTGCATTTCCCATCTCTGTATCACTTTTTGCCTTTTCAGTCTTCTACTGCCTGTTTAACCAACAGCTTCTGTTAAAATAACTGGCATGGTTGCTCTTCTCTGGGCTGCATCCTGACTGACATGGGAACCAGGGTGTTTTCGGGGACAGAAGCACCTTGTGCACTCCTCCCAGGATTTGAAGTCAGGCACAGGCACCTCTATGTAGTCCGGAATAGGACCCTCCAAATTTAGTTCTGACCCAAAAGACAAACGACAAAATTGCCTCATGCCTACAGCCAACAGGACACACACAGCATCTATGAGCCTGACACAGAAGACACTTCAAAAATATTCACTGAACAAATAAATGTACCTGTAGCTGAGATACTGCTATCTGGTCCCCAGGACCTGTTACCTCTTCTTCTCAAAACACAGCTGGACTACATTTCCCAGCCTCCTTTGCAGTTAAGGTGGCCACGTGACCAGATGCTGGCCAATGGAACATACAGATGTGATCTGTGCCACTTTCAGGCCTGGCCCATGACCATGGGTGAGACTCCCCTGTCCACCGATCAGATTTATAGGATAAGGAAGATTGTAGAGCAAAACCACAAGGTGGAGGGGCCTGGTCTCAGACCAAGAGGAGGATCTGTCAAATGTGAAAATAGAAAATGATGAAGTAAAACTGTTAGCTGAGTACACAATACATGCCTATTGTACTCAGCTGCTGAGATTTGAGCATTGCTGGCAGCAGCAAAAAACCCTAACCAATAAAGAAACCAAGGGCATGAGGTTGATCTCTAGCCTTGGCCCTCCAGCTCTCTGCTTTGGGGCATAAAGGTGGCTAAACAGGAATTTGGGTGATCAGCAGTTCACTGTAACAACTGGAGGAACAGCTTGAAGGACAGAGCCTCCTGATAGCAGGTCCCTAGCTGGCAGGAAAGCACATGATTATAAGGAGTCCTTCCATCCAGATAATCGAGTCAGCCACTTTCGGGGGCCTCATGGAGGTAACTCTACAGAATGATTAACTGAACTGACTGGCTCCAGCAGAGTCTGTACCCCTATGACCCTTCAGAGAACAACAGAAGAGCACTTGCTTGAGGTGCCTTTAGACATTGAACTAGGAGGAAAGAGATCGAGCCAGTGATTTTTCACTCAACTACTAAGTCTATTTTATTGTAAATTAATATATCGTAAAGGGGAAAGCAATTAGAAAATCAGAGAGGAAAAAGCGTAAGTTATACTACTGTACCATCCAAACAAATCATTGTCAAAATGCTGGTGTATTTCCTTCCAGAATTTTTGCCTGACTAAACTGAGCTCAAAATGTCATACTTGAAACCTATCTTGGCTCCTTCCTAGCTCTACAGCCGTAAACAAGTTGCTGCTGCTGCTGCTAAGTCGCTTCAGTCATGTCTGACTCTGTGCCACCCCATAGACGGCAGCCCACCAGGCTCCCCCGTCCCTGGGATTCTCCAGGCAAGAACACTGGAGTGGGTTGCCATTTCCTTCTCCAATGCATGAAAGTGAAAAGTGAAAGTGAAGTCGCTCAGTCGTGTCCGACTCTTAGCGACCCCATGGACTGGAGCCTACCAGGCTCCTCTGTCCGTGGGATTTTCCTGGCAAGAGTACTGGAGTGGGGTGCCATTGCCTTCTCCGGTAAACAAGTTACTTCACCTTTTTGTGTCTCTGATTCTTTATCTGTAAAATGGGGATGATTCACATCTCGTTTACCTTGTGGCAAGAATTAAATGATGGCATGTCTGAAAACCCTCAGCACAGTGTCTGCCTGCCTGAGACAAAGCACTTGTGAAATGTCAGCTGTTGCTATAGGCTATGGACAGAATTATCAATCTTGACTGAAAAAAAAGAGTAGTGAGGCTTTCTGATTGAAGAAGTGGTATTTCCTCATGGTAGGCAATTAGGAAAACAGGGCAGGACACCACAAAAATAAAGAAGCCATGATTTCCAGCTGCCCTACAGCTCCACTTTGCTTGCATTTTGTCCCCAGGGAGACCCAAATTCAGGAACTCCCCAAACCCAGGCAGTTGTGAGCTGAAGGAGCCTCTGGTGTCAAAAGAAAAAAAAGGGGGGATACAGAGAAGAGAGCAAAATCCCAAACTCTGTGGGAAGGCACTGCATTCGAAGATGTAAGGGGAAACTGACAGGACACCGAGGGCAATGTAGCCCCTTATTTTGATAGCAGTGGTATTTGATTTTCATGTCTCATAACTACAAAAGAAAAAAAATCAAGAACTGCCTGAAGAATATTTCTGAAGCACTCTTATTTTCCTCTCTGCATGAACTCTGTGCAAGAAAAGCAGATGAGAACACGTTTCCCTCCATCAGCTCCATCTGCCTCCCTGGGGATGGGGAACCCTCCTTCTCTGTGACAGGAACATGCTCTGACTCCTAAGTAGCGCTCCAGTTCAGCAGTAGGATCAGTCTGCAAGCCCTCAGCATTTCTTAGGGATGTCCGTTTTTCTCAGCATTAGCTTCTGCCTTCCTATCTTATCAATGCTTAGGACAACATTAAATGTGAACTCTGCAGCCAAATGGAATAGAAACTGCAGTCAGATCAAAGTCACGTGATTCCATGTGGTGCTTGTGGTATGAGCTAAGATGAAATGCATTGCATCCGTCCCTCTAGGCTGCAGAATATCCATTGCAGATAATGATAGTGCTGTCTTGTGGTTTACGATAATACCAATGCCACTCAAAGTAGGGTTCGTGGGCCAGCAGCAGCAGGACCTGGTTAGAAATGCAGACCTGTGCAATCAGAACCTCTGAGGACAGGGCTCAGAGCTCTGCATTTTCCCCCCACTCTCCTGATGATTCTTAGGCATACTGAAGTTTGAGAAGTGCCAGTTTATTTATACCACCTTCCCTAGATGGTCAAGCACTCATGAAAATATTATTAATAATAATAACAGTAAGATCTAGCATGAAACAAATACTTCCTATGTGCTAGAAACTGTGTTCTTACTCATTACTTCCTTTACTCCTGATAACAATTGGTAAGCTAGGTCCAATTATTATACCCATTTCATAGATACAGAAACTGAGCATTAGAATGGTCATGTAACTTGCTCAGGGTCACCCAACCTGGAAATGATGGATCACAACCCTGAATCAAGGCTGCTTGATGCAAAAGCCCTACACATCTCAACTGCTCTCCTTCTCTCTCCTCCCATTCATATTTTCTCTCTTTCTCTCTCTCAACTCTGGACTTTCTGGAGGAAAAGTTCCCCAGTGAGTCACCTTGTTGGATTCAGGCATCTGAATAACAGATGCAAATAAGGCTGACCCAGGAAGCCCCAACTGCTATGAGACAGGAAGCTGTAAGAAAATGGGCCAGCCTTCAACATTAGTTTTAATGACAACCGGGCAGGTTCAAGCATCCTCAGGCTTCTGTTCTTGTGGAACTGCTTGGCACAGCCATGGAAACACGCTTGGCACTGTCCCTATTCCTGCTGGCATGGGCCAGTGCCAGGAAGGAATGGGCACCAGCACCAGGCCGGGGTGCCAAGTCTCCCCAGAGGGCTGCTTTGCCACAACAGGTCAGGCAAATGGCAGAAACGTAAAAACTGCTTCTCGCAACTGGGGAGCAGGCATGCAAGTACAGCGAACCCTGGCAGGCTCTCCACAGGCGGCTTGCAAAGGCTCTGGCCAACATGCAGGAAAGTGCTGACAGGGGACCAGGCGGAGATCAGTTCATGGCAGGCCCAGCTCTGCAACACCAAGAAGATTCAGTTCTCTTCGTCACATGTCTTTGAAAGGTTTAGATGCCCCTTGTTGTTTAGTCGCTAAGTCATGTCTGACTCTCTGTGACCCCGTGGACTGTAGCCCACCAGGCTCCTCTGTCCATGGGATTCTCTGGACAAGAATGCTGGAGTGGGTTGCCATTTCCTAGATAGATGCCCCTATAAGGGTGTTTTTTCAGTATCCTCTTGTCCTTTCTTGTTGAAATTGGCATTATAAGGCACTAGGAAGAGGTTTTTCTTTTTGGCTGCAGTGGGAGGCTTGTGGGATCTTAGTTCCCTGACCAGGGATTGAACTTGGTCCTTCGACAGTGATAGCAGTCTTAGGCACTAGATCACAGGGAAGTTTCATGGAAAGGCTTTTTGTGACTGTTGGCATTTCACCCTTAGGTCATGTTCTATCGAAAGCAGACTCCAAGAGAATCCTGAAAGATGATTCATGTGCACATGGTTTATCAGAGAGATGTTCTCAGGAGAGATAGGCAGAAGCAGCAGGAAGTAAAGAGAAAAGCCGAGCAAAGGTGGGTGTCAGGTAGAGCTCCTGCAAGGCTGAGGGAACTCCGGGAGGGGAGTTACAGCTCAGAGCTGTCACAGCTGGGGCAAGGGAGCTGGGCTCTCGTCCTCGTCAGTCTTTGGCTGAGGCCTGTGTGTATGTGTGCCTGTCCATGGGTGCTCCTGTGTGTGTATATGGGCACGCACACATGAGCGTCAATGCAGGCACTTGGTCTGTGTCAGCCTGTGGGCAAAGCAGGTCTAGGAGTCCATGGATGGTTCTCAGAAGATGAGCCAGGGGGCACCTGCCACTGAGAGTTATCACAGCTAGAGTGTTGGCAGGACCCTAAAAGAATTCCAGGGGTCTAGACAGACACCTACATTCTTTACTGCATACACCTTTCCTCCCATTTTATTAACATGTGATAACGGAATTAGAGAACAGACTGGTGGTTGCCATGGGGAGTGGGTTGGGGGAAGGATGGAAAGGGAGGTTGGGGTTAGCACACGTAAGCTATTGTACAGAGAATGGTTAAACAACATGGTCCTACTGTGGAACGCAGGGAACAGAACTATACTCAGTATCCTATGATAAACCAGAATGGAAAAGAATATGAAAAAAGAATATATATATATAACAGAGTCACTGTGCTGTACAGCAACAATTAACATTGTAAATCAACTGCACTTCAATTAAAAAAAATATGGTATTACCTGTGAGTTCCAAATTATCACTATCATGATTAACATTGTTAGTCTCCTTGAGCATGCTCACTGCACTGAGACATGGGCTACCTTGAGACCAAGCTGCCTGTCTTCACAATGCCCTCGTGAGGAAGATGGAAGACAAATACTGAGTAAACCCTTTCTCGGAGGGAAAGAAAGAGAGATTCTCCAACTAAAAGCATTTTACACATCTCACAGAAAAGCCTTGTGCAGCCACCTGATGTGTTACAGAACCACTGTCACCTTCAAGTCTCACTCTGAAGTCAGATTGTCTGTGTTTGAATCCCAACTCTGCCACTTCACTCCAGGCAAGTCACTTAAGCTCTCTGGGCCTCAATGTCCTCATCTATGAAATGGGGATCTTAGCACTGTCCCCTTCAGAGCATTATGGAGAGGGTAACATGAGGTGACTCAAGTGACCCACTGAAGTCAAGTTGCTGGCCCACAGTGAACATTCACTCAGTGGGAACTCTTACAGTTGTAACAATATCTGGGACTGGAAAATCCCCTGGAGAAGGGAATGACAACCCACTTTGGTATTCTTGCCTGGAGAATTCCATGGACAGAGGAGCCTGGCGGGCCACAGTCCATGGGGTCACAAAGAGTTGGACATGATTGAATGACTAACATTTGGGGCTTCCCAGCTGGCACTAGTGGTAAAGAATCCAGCTGGCAATGTAGGAGAGAGGTTTGATCCCTGGGTTGGTAAGATCCCAAGCAACCTCCAGGAAATGGCAACCCCCCTCCAGTATTCTTGCCTGGAGAATTCATGAGCAGAGGAGCCCGGTGGGGAGGAGGACAGATGAGTCCATGGGGCTGCAGAGTTGGACGTGACTGAGCGCATACGTATACACACACACATACATACAGACTCTTCACAGCCTCTTGGGAAATGCCTGGCGTTTTGCCCTAACCAGGATTCAGAGGTATGAAATTAACTTGCAAAGCTCTTCAGAGGGTTGTCTGTTTATCAAGAACAAGGATCTCCATTTCTGTCCCCTTTCATCCGCCCTCTCTCCACCACCCAAGTCAGCTGCTTGGTAGTTCTGATCTGATCGGTCTCTTTTTCCCTTCGGCCAACATTCCACCTTCTCAAATACAAAGTCACCTGCTGTTACGGCCCGGATGTCATATCTAACTGTCCCAGCCCAGAATGCTTTAGCTTTTACCATTCACAATCAGTTCTGCCATTTCTGGTGACAATCTTTTCAATCTAAAGAAGCCAGGTCAAAGCACAAATTCACCAAGAAACCTCCTGATGCCCTGAGAGTCTGATGTCATGGAATTTGTTTCCTTTTCTCATTCCAAAGGCAGTGTGCTATTTTTTCACCTGGATGAGATACTGTATCTTCCCTAGGACTACTGTGGAAGTCACAGGTTAAATCATGCACACCATCACCCACACAACCCCTACCCCAATGGTGAATATCTGCCTTCTAATACAAAGATTGTTTCCTTTGTGAATAAGAAAATAGGGATTTAGAGTGAAGTGACTTACCTACAGCAACACCACTAGTACCTGATAAGATTAGGTAGGATAGGCTAGGTCATGCTGCAGTAACAAATTGTCCCCAAATTAAAGGTTTGTTTTGGCCCATGCCATATGTCTAAAGCAAGAAAGCAGGAGCTCTGCTCTGAGTCATTACTCAGGGACCCAGGCTGACATAAGTTCCACCATCTCTACATGTGGCTTCAGTTTCCTGAGGTAGGTGACAGGGCATGTGGAGGCTTCACACCTGCTTTACTATACCTCAGGCAGGAAGTAACAAGCCATTTCCACTGAACCCTACTGGCCAGAAGCAGTCGTGTGGCCCTGGCCCACTGAACAGGGCTGAGGAATGTAATCTTCCCTGTACCTAGAAGGAGAGCTGGATACTGGTGAGCGAATAATACTTAGAACATTATGGGACGTGGGCCCTGAACCTAAGAGATTCCAGTCAAAGTTGCTTAGGCTCTCAAAGCCTCTGTTCTGTCCTTTGCACAAGGAGAACCCTTTGTGGTTAAGCTTTAGGACAGAGTGGGTCTGTTAGTCTTCTAGGCACTGCGCTAGGAACTAGAAAAATGCAGGGATGGGAAGAATGTAGTTTACTCTCCACAGACCTCCATTGTCCTATGCCTTCAGTCAGCCATCTTGTTTCATATCTACCATATGCCAGGCTCGACCCAACACACTGGGGATACAACCGTCAACCAAACAGAAACAGGTCCCTGCCTTCGTGAAGCTTCTATTCTAGAGAGGCCAAACAGACAAGGAGATGGGTGAGGTGAAACTAGACAAATTTGGCAGTGTACCACAGGGCAGTGAGGACAATGAAGAACAAGAAAGCAGGGGAGGAAGGCCAAGGAGGTGAGTGGTTGTGTCACATTTTAAATGAAGAGGTCAGGCAGGGCAAGCTGAGAGGAGGCAGAACCGTGGGAAATATAGGGAAAAGCCTGCAGGTGGGGGGAGCCACAGGGCTTGATAAAGCTTGGCTAAAAAGGGGGCGGGAGACAAGGGCAGCAGCTGGAAGGAGAGTTGCTGGACGTTTCACTTGAACATCTAACGTGCTTCCAGAACAGAGACGTGCACACCATGGAGAGTGCAAAAAAGCACTTTTGATCTGTGGGATGCTGAGCCCTCAGAGAGGTGCTTGCCTGGACTCTGGCCTCCCCACTGGCCAAAGATGACTAGGTGCCCATTGGCGCAAGTCCTCCCTATTCTGCACATGCTGGGCACCTACGGTGTTTTGCCCGAGGGCTTTCTCAGAAGTACCAGGGGCTCCAGGCCTCTGGGGACAGCTCTCAACCGAGAAGGGGCAGGAACTGTGGATCAATCACCCCTGCAGGGCACCCTGCTCAGTCTCCTGAGGAGCAGGCTGAGGTCCAGCCTCCCCACTCCCTCATCCACCACCCCACTCCCACCTTCGTGTCCCTGAGTGGCTTCCTGGGATAGCCTCCAGATGGTACCCGCTCCTGTCCCATGTCAGGTTGTAGAGGAATCCAGTCGGACACACCGCCCGAGCCCAGGAAAGGCATTTCACTTCTGGAGCCTCATTTCCTTCAACACAATTTATAAGCAGGGTGTGGGACTGGATCAGCCACAGGGCCACCTTCTGCCAGGAACCTCCCCAGAACCCCAGAAGAGGCCACGGCACAAACCCCCTGCAACGAGAGTAGAAGGACAAGTCCATGGACCTGGCCCTTCCCCTCCTCTGTCTTTCTCTTTCTGCGAAGCAGGCAGAGCCCCATCAGCCCTGGGGAGGCTTGTCTCACACAAGATGGGAGGCCCCCCCGCCCCCCCAGCCAGGCCACGCAGGAAGCCCTCTTGCCGGCCGGCTCTGCCGCACCCCCCCCCGCCCCCCGCTCCTGTGGATGCGCTGGGAACAGTTTCCCCTTTGTTTGCCCCTCTGATCCCCATCTGCTCAGCAACTGCCCAAATTCAATTCCGGCGTCGCGTGCCTCCAGCCTCCAGTCCGGCATTGTCTCTTAGGAATCACTCCAATCCCCCCAAACAAAGGCCCTCAAATCTGAATAAACCCTCTGACATCAGCCTGGCGGGGCAGGACGCTGAGCGGGACAGTCCCCATGCCCGCCGCTTTGCAACCCTTGGGCTCTGCTGACCTCTGTCTCACCCCCTCTCTGTGCACTCCCTGTCCCCACCAGGCCAGGCACCGCATTTCCTGGGGCTTGAGCCCCTGTGCTGAGCCTCCATTTTTTGTGACCCAAAGCCTGCCTTTGCTCAAGGTCAGCTTTGTTCTCTTATAGAAATTAACCTCCACAGGGTCTGATCTGTGACAAGCAGACAGGATCAGGGTAAGACCAGACAGGACCCTGTGGTTACCTTTACCTGGGACAGACTAGGAAGAAAATTTTTTTCAGAAATTCTTCAGTTTCTACATAATGGACTTCTAACTCATTTTACTTTCTCTTCCTAAACAAAGAGATTCTGTCTTGTTCTACTTTGAGAGGTAGACTTCCCCCACTTAAATTAGCCTCCAACTAAAATAAATTAATGTTTTAAATGGTCATCACAGCTATTTCATCATTCATTATGGTTGGAATCCAACTTAGAGCCCAAGTTCCGCCATCTCCCCATGAGGCTTCAGCTAGTGTTTGGCTGGTGAGTTTTCTTGATGCCTAACAGAACAGGCAACATGTCTCCCAGAAATTCCACTTCAAGGTTGATGCCCTGCACCTGCCTGCAACATGGGAGCAAAATGCTTTTTTTCTTCCCTTTTTGGATGGGTCCTTGTTTTGCCTAGACATGACAAGAGTCACTGCTTTGCTTCCTACTGGCAAGCCTTTCCTGTTATTTCCATAGTTTTATGACTCACATTTCACTTTATCTCCACAATTCAATCATTTTATAGAAAATCATGATAAACATTCCTTTAGACTTTCCCTCCTGGAAATACTAAGCTCATTTCACACCAAAGCAGCATGGTAGCATGGTCTTCCAAGGCCTTTGTAGAAAGGGAAAAAATCTTTGCAAAGAAAAGGTCTCAAAGGTCTCATGTAGTGAACAATTTGTTGATTAGTCAATCCAGTCCCCATTTATGGAAAGTTTCCTGCCTGTCAGACAGGGACTAGGTCTGTGGCATAATGAAACCAGTCTTTCCCACATTGGGACATAGTTTTACATTTTCTTCAAGAAACAGTTTTTATTGGGCTCCTCAAATCCCTTTGTAAGAAATGAAGAGGAAAATGGTGGTGGCCACAAATCACTTCAGTGGTAGAACAATAAATGACTCAGGAATAAACTGCAAATCTGACTCTCAGACTAAGCAAACCTTCTAGAACTTTCTCATTTTCTCTTTTTCTATACAATATCTGTGGGTCTCTGACAAGGAGGAGATTACCAAAGAAGCTGTTACCCAAGGACGAGCCTGCTCTAAGAGCCAGTGTCTTCAGAGCATGTGTATGTCTGCAGGCAAGCTTTGTAAAGTTCCTCACTGACTACAAGGGCAGGAAACCCTGTCAAATGAATAAAGTGGGAAATGAGTAGAGGAATTTAAGGAGGCAAAGGGCCTGAGTTAAATGTTCCTTTTTTCAATGTTTTAAGAAGGAGGTAAGTCAGTGGTTATACCTGATATCACAGAATCTACTATAGAGCTATCACTGAACCCCAACCTCCAAAACTGAAATATGCCATGGTGGGTGCTGCTCCATGTCTGAGGTTCCTGGATAAATTAATTGGAGAGTGCCAAAACTAGAAAGGACTTCAGAAATGATCCAGAAGCAGTTTTCGACCAGGGGTAGCACTGTCTCTTGCAGGAGTTTGGCAGGATGCGGGGGGTTAGAAGGGGGTTTTTTTCACCAGGACTAGGGGAGGGGCCCCCACAATGGTCTCAGGAGGCATGGCCACAGATGCGAGATGATTTGGGATGCCCAGTTCATTCCACACAAGTCACTGTCCTAGCCAAACCACCTCTTTTATCCCAGCTGAAGCAGCCCATGACCCTCATTTACAGAAGAGGAGAGATCTCAAGAAATGAGATGAATTGGCCAAGGCCAGAGACGATGATGAGACTGGGGTTGGTAATCCAGGTTTTATACTGTACTGCAGTAAATGAGAGCATTACTTTTCTCTTATAGGGACACTCTGAAATGTTGCCTTAGGATAGGTTCCCCCTGGGAATCCTAAGACAAAGATTAGCCAACCCTGAGACAAAGATTCAAGTATTGGGCAGTAGCGTATTTGGGAAGCACAGTAGAGCAGTGGGGGAAGTGAGACAGGGAAGGGAAGGCAGCCATAAAGGGGAGGTTAGCAAACAGGTTCCCACCATGGCCATGGGGTTTCCAACTTATTGGGGGACTCAGGGACACTGTAAAACACAGTTCAGAGTTGTCCCATTTGAGAGGTGCGAAAGCTGGGGTATTGATCCTCCAGCTTCATTCTTCATTGGCTGAAGGTTGCTCCCAGGAGCATTAATTCCCAGGCACTTCTGGCCTGCCCTGTTCGCAGGCTGAGAGAAAGTTCTCAGGCTGAGAAATGGAGCTCCTTGGAGTGGGACGCTGTCCAGGTATGCACCAGAGCAGAGGTGTCATGAGTGCATGCAAAGACCTAAACTGAACAGTGCATCCAGTCACTTATTCAGTACATGCATCAAACAGCCTGGGCTTATAGAAACTGCTGAAGGTAATTTTGTAAACACCTGCCTTTATGCGTGCATCAGTTTGTAACATTGAATTGTGGATCCCCAAAGCAGATTTGGCCAAGGGTCCTTCATGAAGCCCCAGACACTGGGGCATTGCCATTTATGGGGCCACTAGAGCCATAACTGCACTTTTGATTTCTCTCTTTGAAGTGGTTGCTAGCTTTCCCAACCCCAGTCCTTAACTGTCCAAACAGGAGCACAGAATCCAGCAAAAGCCACCAAGGTTTCTAACCACACTGGTTCCTCAGGGTGCGTGTGTGGTGAGCAAAGGTAGCCATGGGGCAGGGGGATGAAAAACAGGGCATCATTTTCCAGAAGCCCCAGTGTCCCAGGCACCCCGAGCCACACTGGCCTCCTTGTGACCTTCTTCTTCAGGCGGTATCCAATGTTCTGTCATCAAAATATATAATTTTCAGCTCATGAAATTAAATTGTGGTCCCAATTCTATGAAATCTTTCCAAAGGCCCATCAGCTGCCAGGGCATCATTAGTATGTCCCGGGAAAAGTGTGTTAACTTGGGGGTAGACACACACACACACACACACACACACACACACACACACACACACAGACATACAGACTTTTCAGACAACTGACTCTGAAGCCCTTCGTTCTCTCAGAAGGTGAGAGAAATCATCATCAAAAAGAGAAAATAGTAAAATATCACACTCACAGACTCCCTTAATTTGGCTTTGTAATTAATTCTGTTAAGTGCTGACAAGACTTTTGCTTACAGAAAGTACATATTAACAGAAAAGAAAGGAACCTGACAGTTCATTGAACAGGTTATTAGACACTTCTGTATCTATGTCATTTAGTCTTCAAAACAGCCCTTGGAATAAGCATGACTATAAACTGCATCATACAGGCCACAGAACATGACTTAGAGAGGCCCTGGGGCCTGCCTGAGGTCACAGAGTCCATGGGACTGCGTCAGGATTCAAAGACCCAAGGCCCTTCCTAGCAGGAGTCGGCACTTTGTGTTCCATACTTGGAAGTGATGTTTCCCTGATGGCTTTCAACATTTTTTTTAAGCCATAATTGTAAAAGACAACAAGAAGCCTTACCAAAAAAAGCTTGCTGAAAAATACATCAACGACTTAGAGTAATAAACAGTCGAGCCACACAGACTCAGGCACTGGAGAAGATGCCATATAAAGCCACATCAGTGACCTTCACTCTTTCAAGAGCACTGACCCACCCGCATCTCTCTGATGCCCCAGCAGTCCTGTGTGGTGGGCAAGGCAGAGGCCTGCCAGCAATTCAATAGGCTAGGTGATGGGTTTTGTTCACCACAGAAAACTGCACATATGTCTTTGGTAGGCACTGCTCTGCAGGCCTGAAATGGATCACAATGATACATCCAGCTTCTCTACCTATAGGCACAGTAATAAGTGTGCTCCATAGATCATTTTGTTTATTCCTCGCCATGGCTCTCTGGGTAGATATTATGATTCCCATTTCACGGATGAGGAAAGGGAGACTCAGAGAAGTTCAGAAAAGTGTTTGAGTTGGGCACCAGTAAGTGACAGGGTTGGGACTGCTGCTGGGTGAGCAGCTAGTTTGCCTGAGGCCCCCAGTCCCAGCTGCTTCTTTGGTCTGGACCTCTCCCAACCACGCTGACATCTTCCCTGAATTACTCAAATCTCTGCCGCCCCCGCAAACATCCCGTAGAAGACTTGTCATGGGGATGGCTCATGGTCTTGCAAGGGGAGCGCTGACGTGTGCTTCTCATGCCCTTGTCTGCATCATCTCGGAATTCTTCCCTCCAATTAAACTCTCCAGGGCCTGCCATCTGCTGCCCGGCCCCACAAGGGCAGAAACCGCACCATGCAGCTCCGTCTCCTAGGGCTCCAGTCTGATGCCCCGCATATAGTCAGGGCTGAAGAAGAGTCCATCAATGGACTGGTTAATTCACAAAGCGATGGCTTCCGCTCATCCTAATTAGAGCCAGAGCAAAGAAACCTTCCTGACCTCGAGGGCCGACTCATGCTACCAATTATGGAGACATTTAGAGCTGAATTCTTGTATGTGTAAGACAATTCTAAAAAGGCAGCTGTTAGAAGTTTGGAGGGGAGTCTGGTTCTTGTTTCTCAGTACCATATTTGAGGAGACCTGCACTCCCCCACCCTCCCTACACCAGGCAGACAGTCCACCAGGGCTGTTCCCACGTGCATGCCACCACATGGAGTTGCACAGGATCCCAATGGCTTCCACAGCTGCTATTTATTGGGTGCATTGTGGATGCCAGCTTCTGAAGATACAGTGCTAGGTGCATGCTAAGTCGCTTCAGTCATGTCCAACTTTGTGTGACTCCATGGACTGTAGCCCACCAGGCTCCTCTGTCCATGGGATTCTCCAGGCAAGAATACTGGAGTGGGTTGCCATGCCCTCCTCCAGGGGATCTTCCCAAACCAGGGATTGAACCCAGGTCTCTTGCATTTCCTGCATTGGTAGGTGAGTTCTTTACCACTAGCACCACCTGGGAAGCCCCCAAAGATACAGGGACCAACACAAATGAATCAGGTCCTGTTTCCTAGAACGTATAGTCCAGGAGCAGAGATACCCACTGATTTCATCATCATGCTCAAAGGGAACCCCTCAGTCGGGGAGGGGTCAAAATAGGCCTCCCTGGGGCAGCTTGGTGAGTCATCTCAAGCACTGCTGAGGCACTGCTCCAGTGAGGGTGAGGTGGGGAGCATCTCGGCTCATGCCAAGGCCCTGTGGTACCTGACAGTAGGGACTGTGGCTGGAGCAGAGAGCAGAGCCACCGGGTGAGGGCAGCAGGGGAGCCAGTGGAGGAGGAGGCAGGGCCCACCCACAATGCCTTCTGGGCCATGCTCAACATGGTAGGCTAAGATCCCCATTTCACAGATGAGGACACCGAGGCCCAGAGAAGTTAAGTGACTTGCCTGGAGTGAAGTGGCAGAGCTGGGATTCAAGCCCAGACAGTCTGGCTTCAGAATGCGGCATGAAGGTAACAGCGGATCTGTAACACATCAGGTGGCTGCATAATGCTTTTCATGAGATGTGCAAAATGCTTTCCTGGACATATATCTCCACCTTTGCCCCCTAGAGGAGAGCTCAGCTAACCAGTTAATCAATGGTTAGCCACTGAAAGGGTGAAAGCTGTGGCAGGGGAGGAGAGTGATGATGGGGGGAAGTCTGAAAAGGTCACTGGGCCATGAGGCTGGAAGAGACTGGATGAAGGTAAGCGAGGCCATGAGCAGTGTCCCTGAGGACACTTGCTGGGGAGACCACAGTGCAGGTGGCCAGGGTGGAGGAGAGATGCTTGGGCGGCGAGATGAATGACCAGGGGATAGACAATGTGGGGGCAGGGAGGGAGGGCCACAGGGAACTTAGAATCTAACTGGGAAGTTGGGTTCCCAGGTGATGCTGCAGGACTAGAGTCTAGGGCCACACCTGGAGATCCCTAGACCTACAATCAGCCCTTATTTCCTGTCTCCTTATAAACCATCCTCACTAACCTGGGCCTCCCTTCCCTGTTCCCTTGATCCCCCTCTTTAGGGAAGCCAGTTTATCCCCCTTAAGTACCTACCCACGTCCTGCCTGGGAATCCATGTGCATGTCATCTTTCCCACTCCCTCTGCTCACCAGTGACAAAAGAGCAAACGACATAAAGCCAGATCATCATCTCTCCAGAAACCTGAAAACTGGCATGCTCTGTAGCCAGGAGATCAAACCAGTCAATTCTAAAGCAAATCAACTCTGAATATTCATTGGAAGGACTGATGCTGAAAATGAAGCTTCAATAATTTGGCCACCTGATGTGAAGAGCCGACTCACTGAAAAAGACCCTGATGCTGGGAAAGATTGAAGGCAGGAAGAAAGGGGATCACAGAGGATGAAATGGTTGGATGGCATCACTGATTCAATGGACATGAGTTTAAGAAAGCTCTGGGAGATGGTAAAGGACAGCAGAAGCCTGGTGTGCTGCAGTCCATGGGGTCGCAGAGTCAGACATGACTGAGTGACTGAACAACAACAATTCTAGCCAAACTTCTTCCAGGGAAAGCCCAGCCCAGGGAAAGGTCCCTCACTCAGCAGGGCTGGAAACCTACCCAGCAGATAAGGATAGCCCACCCCATCCACCATCCTGGCTTGAGAGGAGATAAGAGATTTGAATCCAGACCTACTGGATGTGTTTGCTGAAACTCATTTTCAAGTTTTCCTCAAGCTATTTTTCAATTGTTAGCTCCTTTAGGAGGGGAGTTTTATTAACTCAAGTTTGCAGAGAAAGCATCTTTGCAGAGGAAGCACCTCTGTTCTTCCTTCTCCATGGCCCAGAAATAGAGTGGTCCCATCCCCCTTGGCTGCCACCAAAGCGCCAAAGACCACAAAGTGGCACAGCCATGCAGGGAGTCTGGAAACGGAGTGAAGGGCACAGGCCAACAGGAGACCCAGAGAGGAGAACAAACCAAGCAAACAAACAACAGAGGTAAACAGGATGCAGGTGAGTTTCAGCTGACTTCCTGTTCTGTGAAATTCACATTGTCATCTCCCAAACATGAAATCTCCTCATGAGAACGACACCTACAAGTTCTCTCTTGGGACCAATCGAATCATTGACAAGAAGGCCCCTTTTGTGTTTCATAAGAATCAAATAAATTATTCAAAGACTTTGAGTTGGAGTCTGTGTGGACTCAGGGCAGTGGGGTCTCATTTTGGTTTTCTGCTGCTTGTCTGCACTGAGAGTGTACAGGGAAAGGTTTTTTTCTCCCAGAAAAGCAATGTGTCAGCTCTCTGGGCCAGCTGAGAGACACTGAAGGCATCGCAGTGTTAGCCAGACTGGAGCCAACTGAAGCCTGCCCGCTCCCGAGCAGGCATCCAGCCACCCACTGTGCCCAGCCCTCCCTATCTCTCCTGATGGCTCTCATGCCGTGCTGTCCTGTGTTTCGGAGACATCCACACATCGACGGCTCACGAGCAATTTTTAGCTCTCTGACACATAATAAAGGCATCCGTTTCCAGCTAAATCAGGTCTTCTGTTCAAAGTGTTTTCCCTAGAAAATATGGTGTCTTCTAATTAAATAACTCACTGAGCAGCAGGAGGAGATAGTGTGGAAATTAGAGCAGCATTTCAGCTTACGTAGCACCCTTCCTGACAAGCAGCCCGTAGTACTAATAGTTGACGGGCTTCAGAAAGTCAAGTTGTGTTCTCTTCATGCTTACGCGCTAAGAAAGAAAGAAAAATCGAGAGGGAGCAAGGGTGCAAACCCCTGCTAGGTCCTCGTTCTGCCCGCAGCATCTCGACACGGCTCTCAAGATTCATTAGTCTACCCCAGGAAGACACTTGGAAGATGGACAGAAATTACAAATGGCGATTCTACCTCCCATAACTCCCTTCTCTGGAGGGAGTAGACAACAAAACAGCCCACTAGCCACGGACAGAGCCTGGGAGCCCAAGAGCCGGCAAGTCCTAGCCACCAGAGTCTCTCGGGTTGTAGCCAGTAGCTCCCAACTGGCTCCCTGCCAGGGCCCTGGTCTCTCCATTATGTAGCCTCCAGCTGTAGCCAGAGCACTCCAGCTGGGATGCAGGACTGGCACATTGATCCCCACCCTAAAAGCCACGACTGGCCCTGCTCAGGCTTGGAGCCAACACCCAAGTTCCTGCCCCAGTCTCCCAGGACCAGTGATAGGAGTGCCCCCCAGTAGTCCCTTCCCTTCTCCTCCATCATCTCTTGCGGCTCACCCCTCATCTCCCCACTCTGGCCCCACCAGCATCTGTGCTGCTCCTGGAACCTGCCAAGCACATTCCCACCTCAGGGCCTTTGCCCTTGCACGTCTGTCTGCCGGAATGCTCTTCCCCAGAGAGCAAGCCACACAGGACTGGCTCCTCTGCCTCCTTCAGGTCTCTGCTCAAATATCGCTTCCCCCGAGGTGTCTCTCTGAAGCCCTCCCCACAGCAGTCTATCCCCACGCCCATCACCTGTCTTCCCAGCACTAAGCACAACTTGGCCTCATATCACCCATCATTTTGTGGCTCCTGTATTGTCTTTCTCCACGGCTGTGTTCACTGCCACCTCTGCGATGCCTCCTGTGGTGCCTGGCACATAGGAGGCATCCCACAGACACTCCTCCTTGTTTACTGCAGCGACCCTAGGAGAGGAGAAGATGAGGAAGGAGCCAGGAGGAGATATCCCTGGAGTGTCCATCTTCCAGACAGTACTGCTGCCGGGCTGGTGTCAGGAAAGGCAGGACAGCTCCAGGTCTCGAGTCTGGTCAACCTTTCATCATCCTAGGCCTCCCTCCGCTGTCAGTCTGCTGCTGGTTACAGTGCACTGTGCTTGTGAAGACAGATGGTGGCCCAGGGCTGGCTAACGTTTGCAAATGACAGATCTGGAACATTCCAAGGAGACCATCTATTTATAAATATTTAAGAAATGGGGCATTTCCAGTGTAACATATGTCCATAGGGGTTGCCTTGAAGTGTGGGTGTTTTCACTTATTTTTATTTCTTCCTTTTTTAATTTTTTTTTTCTTAAAGCCAGCAAATCTACCCTAAAGCCACACAAGAAGCCTTTGAAGAAGGAGTGAGTCAGTCAGCACACCCAGTGAGAACCGGTTCCTCAGAGCACAGAGATCAGCCACCATGGAGCTCCCTGTGGGTCAGCCCAGCACAGTTCCCGCCCCGAGCCACCAGAACTGAGACTCCTGCTCCCAATTCCTAGTGCTCACATGACCCAGTTACTCTTATGGACTGAAGAATCCTTCAGTGGAATGTCCTTTCCCACAGTGGGTCATACTTATTTACAGGGAACCAACACCAGACCCAAGAACAGTTCTCTCCTGGATGGAGGGATGGAGGAGCCACATTGGAAGTGGGGGGCAGAGTCATCCCTAGGTGGAAAGCAGGGCCGTAGACAAAAGTCAAAGGAAATCAGAGGCAACAGTGCAACCAGTCAGCAGGCACCCATCAATGTGGGGGTGGGGTGGGGTGGGGACAGGAGGGAGAAGAAAGGAAGAAACCTCGAGATGGAGGAGCAGAGATAGAAGGAAAAGATATATGGATGTAAGGAGGACCACACAGGCTCCAGCCAAGAAGAATTCAAGTTCTAATTCAACTTGCAGATAAGACCCGTGGAGAGAGCCTTCCAACACCAAAACTCGCCTGGATATGGGTCCTACGGAAGGTAGCTGTGTGTTTGTGAGCAGGCCAAAGGGGCAGAAAAGCCAATTAAGAAGGGAGTGTCTCACAGCTCAGCAGATAGCTTATCAAACTTACTTGAAGAATTCCAAGCAATAAAAAAACTCCAAGTGCCACCCTGAATGCTCCTTTCTTTAAACTTGAAGGCTTACCAAACTTTCTGTCAACACATGGGAGCCTGAAGTGATTAAAGCTAAAGGGAGCACTCCCTCTATTGTGTCTGCTTTTAATACTCAAGAAACTTGTCTTCTACACACACACACACAAACACAAGATGTGCTGACGTGAATGGCAAGGGGATTTGAGGACAGAGCACAGGGGGACCCCTGAGACTAAGAAGTGAAGGGAAGGAGAGAAAGAAGCGCTGTTTCCTCCTCATCCCCTGTCTGGAGTCAAGAGCGCGGGCAGTGGACCGCGCTCCCAAGCACTTGCAAGGGACAGACCTGGGGAAGCTGCCCGGCCCTCTCTCTTTCCCACTCAAGAGCCAGATCAGACAGTGGAAAGTGAGGCGCCGCCTTTATCAAATAACAAAGGAGCCTGCAGAGTGCCTCCAAGGCTTAATAAAGTCTAACTAACTAAACAAAGAAAAAGTGTAGAGAAAAGGAAAACCTTCACACCTGGGTATGCTTTTTATTACAGACTCCAGCTTAGCCATAACCTGCCAAGCTCTGGCCTTCCGTCAGAAACAAGCCCAACAGGGTGAACTGGTCAGCGAAGGTGACACAGACATCTTTTCAAGCATCAGGCCCCAGGGGAAGAATTTGTCTGGCCCACACTCATTGTTTCTGCAGTGCATTTGATTATACATTTTGCGAATGTATCTGAAGCTTGTTCACTGTATGTCAAGTGAACCCTCAGCTTTGTTGCTAAGTAAGGCTGTATACTCATTCACCAACATTTACAGAGCACTTGCTGCACACTAGTTCAAAGCACTTTACTTGGATTCACTCATTAAACCAAAGCTTTCAAAATAACTTCTGTAATTATAAAATATCTGTATCTCATTTTCTTCCTTCTCTATGCATTTTCTCAAATATAGAAATGTGGATAAGAAGAATAGCCAGGCTCAACTGAGTTGGTCTCTGCAAACACTGCAAAAATGTCTCCAGGCATCACTCCTGGTATCCCCACCCCTCTGCAAGGAGACCTTGTAGGCCCTCCCAGACGGAGATGGAGTCTGGGCTTCCCTGGTGGGCCAGTGGTTAAGAATCCGCCTGCCAATGCAGGCAACATGGGTTCAATCCTTGGTCAGGAAGATCTCACATGCTGTGGAGCAAGTAAGCCTAGGAGCCCAACTGAGCCTGTGCTCTGGAGTCAAAGAGCTGCAACTAACTGAGCCCACATGTCACAATTACTAAAGCTCATGTGCCATAAAGCAGCACAACAGAAGTACCCACTGCAACTGGAGAATAGCCCCCACTTGATACAACTACAGAAAGCCCGCAGGCAGCAACGGAGATCCAGCACAGCCACAAATAAATAAACCTTAACAAAAGAGAGGACTCTCTTTGGCCAATACACTGCAGCGAAAGTTGCATCGTATCACTTCTAAGCCTGAGTCTAACAGGCCTTCTGGTCACATGCCTTGACCAGCACGTGAGCAAGCCTGGGTGAACATGCTAGAGGATGGGTGGACACTTCCAGGAGAAACACCGCGGATGAGGCCACTCAAGGTCGGTTGGTCCCCAGCCAACCTGCCAGGTCACTGTGGACACACGACAGAGCCCAGCCAAGAGGGGCTGAGCCAGGCCCGGGTAAGAACCACCCAGCTCAACCGCAGACTAGAATACATGCTTGTGTTCCGCCACTAAATCGTGGGGTGGTTTGCTCCCCGGCAGAAGTGTACCATGCGGAGCATGGACTCAGTTCTTTTGTCGGCTGACTCTCCAAGAAGGAGTTAGGACTTGCCGTGGGTTTGAAATGGATGGGACCACCTTTCTCTTTTCTCTCATCTCCAGGTCTGCACACGTGCACATCCCAAGGAATACAGGCACTCAAGGGGAGGACTGCTCCAGATCGTACATCTTGGGACTCACCAGCATTTGTTCATTGGTAGGTTTTATGGAAAACAGCTGCTTTTCCTTCATGTCCACTTACAGCTTTCACTGCCATTCTGAAAACAGTTACCTTAATGGGAACTGTAACAACCGGTGTTCTAACAACACACAGGAGTTGAGCAACCTCCCAAATAGTTCCTTTGTTCCTATGGTGGGCTATATAGAACTATCTGAAACGGCAAAACTCAAGACCAAGAACCTCATATTCTCGCCCTAGTAAAACAACAGAGGTTCACCCACAGAAACCCCTTCCTCAAATAGCAGTCAATGGCTTGCAGAAACTGGAGCTAAATGAACAGGCTAGAAAGTGGTTAATGATTCATTTCAAATCCAATCAATAAAAAACCAAAATACCTAGCAATGCCATTCACTGCTTCAACACCGCCCTACCCTCGGTCCACAAAAGAGCTCCTACACAAGCATTTTGAAGCATTCCTGGAAGTTCATGTTTTACTTAATTCATCTGCTTCTAATAGCTAGTTTTCCTTTCCAGTCTAAGGATCCTTCTCAGAGTCCAAACAACGTTTCTAATTTCCCCTGTTGCTCTGGAGCAGGGTTCATATGGTGAGAAGGTACTATTATAATAATTTTATGATCAAATTTCTGCTGATCAACACTTTGCAAAAGATCCAGGTGTAATTTTACCAGCAGATGCCACAAAAATTATTTATCATACATGTGACCAAAATCCCACCTTTTTTGTAGAGCATTTAAAAAGTTATTTCAATGTATACAGTGATGTATGTCATCTTTCTCAATAAAACTGGGGAAAAAGGGGGTTATTCCAAAGTCATCTAAGATCTAATTAGTCAGTCAGTTCAGTTGCTCAGTCATGTCTGACTCTTTGTGAACCCATGAAGCACAGCACACCAGGCCTCCCTGTCCATCACCAACTCCCGGAATTTACCCAAACTCACGTCCATTGAGTTGGTGATGCCATCCAACCATCTCATCCTCTGTATGTCCCCTTCTTCTCCTGCCCTCAATCTTTCCCAGCATTAGGGTCCTTTTAAATGAGTCAGCTCTTTGCATCAGGTGGCCACATTGTTGGAGCTTCAGCTTTAACATCCATCAGTCCTTCCAATGAACACCCAGGACTGATCTCCTTTAAGATGGACTAGTTGGATCTCCTTGCTGTCCAAGGGACTCTCAAGAGTCTTCTCCAACATCACAGTTCAAAAGCATCAATTCTTCGGCGTTCAGCTTTCTTTATAGTCCAATTTTCACATCCATACATGACTACTGGAAAAACCATAGCCTTGACTAGAGCGACCTTTGTTGACAAAGTAATGTCTCTGCTTTTTAATATGCTATCTAGGTTGGTCATAACTTTCCTTCCAAGGAGTAAGAGTCTTTTAATTTCATGGCTGCAATCACCATCTGCAGTGATTTTGGAACCCGAAAAAATAAAGTTAGCCACTGTTTCCACTGTTTCCCCATCTATTTGCCATGAATGGGACTGGATGCCATGATCTTAGTTTTCTGAATGTGGAGCTTTAAGATCTAATAAGTATTTCCAAAATGAGTTACTACACATGTCAAAACATACTCAACCAACCAGGACTGCTTTACAGAGTTCAAGGGGGATGTCAAGGCCCTTCCTGCCCCATGAGTCAGCTCCACAGTGGGTATGTGGCTCCCTACCCCATCCAGAACTATTTTGGATTCACAAGGATAGGAGGGACAATGGATGCAACCATCAGAGTCAACCATTATTCAGGCAACAATCATCAGAGAGCACTAAGACTAGGTGGAGAGAATTTGAGGAGGAATGGGATATTTACAAAGAATCAAAGTATCTTCCTACAAAGTGTACTTGTTCATTACAAAGGGGAAATCGGTGACTACACAGCAAGCACCGTAACCAAGTGATCAGACCTGACATCACCAGTAAAGGGCAAATGGATGTCTCTGCCTCCTGACATGGCTCCCTGAGAAGGACAAGTCACCCATCTCACTTATACAGCATTCTAGCCAAAGATGCGCATTTCTCAACTGAAACACAAGGAAACATCTGCTGCTGCTGCTAAGTCGCTTCAGTCGTGTCCGACTCTGTGTGACCCCATAGACGGCAGCCCACCAGGTTCCACCGTCCCTGGGATTCTCCAGGCAAGAACACTGGAGTGGGTTGCCATTTCCTTCTCCAGTGCATGAAAGTGAAAAGTGGAAGTGAAGTCGCTCAGTCATGTCTGACTCTTAGCGACCCCATGGACTGCAGCCCACCAGGCTCCTCCATCCATGGGATTTTCCAGGCAAGAGTACTGGAGTGGGGTGCCATTGCCTTCTCCGAAGGAAACATCAGAGAGTCACAAATTAAGGGATATTCTATAAAATAACTGGGTAGCAGTCTTCAAAAATGTCAAGGTCATCCAAAACAAAGGAAGACATAGACTGCTCTGGATTAAAAGAAATAACATAACAGGACAATTAATATGTAATGTGGGATTCAGAACTAGCTTATAAACTGAAAGAGAAGTGTTATGACGGGCATTATTGGGACATTTTGGAATATGGATTCTGGATTAGACAAAAGTATTAAATCAATATTATATATCCTAAATTTGATGACTATAGTTATGGAAAGGCATATTTTTGTTCTTAGGAAATACAAGGGGAAAGGGATTTTGATGTCAACAGCTTACTTGCAAATGCTTCAGGAAAAAATTTACATATACACATGAATATATGTATGAGTGCAAACCGGGTATATGTAAAAAGAGAGAGAAAGAGCGAAGAGATTGAACAAATGTGGCAGTGAATCCAGGTAAAAGTACCCAGGACTTCTTCATACTGTTCATGTAACTTTCCTATTGGTTTCATAGAAACAGAAAGTAAAACAAACAGCATCATAAATGCGGAGGTTTGCCACTGGTAGGCATGGCCAGGCTGGACCCTCAGAGCAGTCAACTGGGGGGCAGGCCCCCTTCCAGCCACCTCCCACAGTGCCTTCCCCCCAAAAGGACCCCCTCTCAGCGTCTTCTGAGATGGAGCCTTTGTGACCACAGACCCCTGGCACTTTGGGATGATGTGCGTCTTGAAAGTCAGGAAATTGAAATGACTCCAGGCCACAGTTCGATTCTTTTTGAACATTTGCTTCCTGTGGCTTTTCCATGCTGGCACCGGAAAGAGAGACTCTGCTTTTATGGAGGCGCAGGGGTGCCCCTGGAGTGTCAGCTGCTGCTCTATCTAGACCATCTTCTCCCTTTTGCGGAAAGACCCACTTTCGGCAGCTCCCCTGAGGCACTGTCCCCATTGCTGGCTCTGCTCAGTCTCATCTGCTCAGTGAGGATAAGCAACGCTGCTGTGGGGGCTCTGCCTCTCCGGGGGGGGGGGGTTATCCCTGCAAGGACAACCCTTCAAAGGACAGTCACCGTGAGAATTTTCCCTAGATCAGGATCTTCCCTGTCCATTCTTTTCCTAACAAGCCTCGGATCCAGTGAGCCCAGAGATGACCCCTGACCTCTAGAGACATATGCCAGTGCAAACCTGACTTCTAGGTGCGACCAGGCAGGCACCAGGGAAAAGGTCCATCATAACTGCACCAACACGCCACAGCACCTCCCCAAGCACAGCGCCTGGAACTTCCATTGCTGGGTCGTCACATAGCTTTGAGAGGAATTATTCTAGGAGAGGAGAGAGATTTGGGGAGAGTGTCATGAGACAACTCCTCAGAGGCTGGCAGGCACTGTCAGAAGATAGCCTTCTAGGCCTGTCAACCACCGCTTCACAAAGAAAGGCTCCCCCTACGCCAGGTAAGGCCATAGCCAGGCCTGAGCAGAGTCCAGTCCGGGTTTCCCAGACAGCAGAACCAGGAGCTTCAGAAGAGCTCACCCAGGCTGGGACAGGCGAGCTCCTGATCATAGGCCAGGCCTGGCCCCAGGCTGCTTCTCAGAGGCTTCCAGCTACTACTTGAGCAGACATGTGTGAGCTGTCCCAGGGGGAATGGTGGGCCTGGCACAGAGCCCTACCCCAGCCCCCAAATAAGTTCCCTTCAGAGGCTATGGCACCCAGCAGGCCACACCATCCTCCAACAGCCAAAACTTTCCCAAGTCTGCTCCCTGGGTCCCACACATCCGACAGCACAACCTGGTAGCTGGAGGGGTCCCTGCACTTCTCTGAGGCCAGAACCACACACTAACCTGACAGCTTGCTCCAGGCGACTTGGGGGCTGGGCAAAGCGAAGATTTGGAAGAAAGACCTTAAAATGCCACGGAGAACAGTGGACTCCATCTTCTGAGTGGCCCAGGACTGGAGGTGGCTACGGCCCAGGACCTGTCGGTCTCTGTCCTCCAAGCCGGGGCCTCCCTCCACGGCCCACAGGGGAACACAGACCAAGGTGTCCTGACTGGACAGAACCCAGTTACGGGCCGAGCGTGTGGGCAGCTTCCTCTGCCAAACAAACCAAAATTCAGTTGTGAGGCGACTGTCCAGAGAATTGGAGCCAGACTCTGATTTGCCAAGGTCACTCAGCGAAATGGAGGCCATTTCTTCATTTTCCATTTTGCTTCAGCTATGGTGACCTGGCCTTCAGCTTGACATTTAAAATGAAGCAGTAGCAAATAAAAATACATTTGGTTTTGTAAAATGAATGAATGAAGAACACTCAGTCAGCACAAGTACCCGCTCTTCCCAAAGAAGCACTTTTAGAAACCTAAGGTGTCACACAATAAATATCCGTGTGCCAAGGGATGGGAACAGTGAGTAGAGGACTAAGGTAGAATGTACTAGAGGTTTCTGCGGCAGCAAAACCAGAGAAGAGGGAGAAGCCAGTTTAATCCTGCAAGGTCTCACAGGTCATATGTGACCAGGAGAGGAATCTTAAGGTGACCCCCTGCCACCTTGTCCACACTGCCCCTCCCACAAAGCTTTCCAAGGCTGAGCATGCCTATTTCCACCTTGGAGGTGGGTTGGCGGAGCACACAGCACTCCACGCTCCCTAGGAAGGGCCAAATTGGGTCTCCACATGAGATGTAACTGACTAGAGAACTCTCTGTGGCTTTTTAAAAATCCCAAGAGCAAGACTCCCTAGACTGTACTGTGCACACGGACTGCCCAGCCCAGGCCCTTGCTGAAATGGAGATTCTGACTCATAGTGTCTGGGGTGGGCTGAAAGTGCCCATTTCTCATCATATCCCAGGTGATACAATGCTGCTGGCTCCACAGACCCCACTTGGAGAAGGGGATGAAGGTCAGGGAGGCACTTGTTCCTTCCAGTGGTCTCTTGCCCATCTTTCAATCCAACTGTCAATTACAAAAGTGGGGTCCTTACTGAGGGTGTCATCTGGGATGGATGCAAACGTGTTTCTGCTTTCCAGTCATTCTTGGGAAAACTTCCTGTACAAATTGCTAATTTCCTTCCATCCACCCTCTCCCTCTTCTCCCCTATGACTCCTCTCAACACCGCCTTAAACTTGATGCCCTGCAGCCAGCCCAGCTGGAGGGCCATGACTCTAGAAGCAACTCCTAAAAGGGGTAAAAAAGTGCAGGTCCCACAGTTCTCCTTTCTGTCTAAACAGAATGTGAGCAATCCAGGCTGTGCTCTGAGCCAGCCCCGAATCCCCATAGAGCTGGCTGTCTTGGCAGTCAGAGGAACTATCACAGTCTGTCCTTTTGTTATCAGCTCTCAGATCTCCATCATTTGGAGACATTCCTCTTTTCCATGTTTGTCGGGGTGGGGCAGACAAAAAATGAAAACATACCTTTCTCACAAAAAGCCCACAGATATCAGAATTTACAGCAATGGCATTTTATTGGTCATCTGGCTTGCTCCTTCGGGGACTCTTGCAAAATTGTTCCCTAGGGCAGATTCAACGGGTGCAGCCAAGTTTTAAATGTCTACAAAGATGAGATTTCCCATAAATTCACAAATGTCAAACGGAACTAACTCTCTGATGTGTGTATCATATGCAAAGAATTAAGAATGATCAGGAAAGAGATCCTGGAAACAGAAATGTAAGTCTTGACATTGGCTTGTTAAATTATTCAAAGCTCCAGAACCCAAAATGGGGTGGCGGGGGTGGGAGGAATCTAATCTCAGGAACTGAGACACTAAGAGGCAAGGAACTTGCCAAATCAACATTCAAAGGCTGAACAGTCCTGCAGGCTTATTTTAAAGGAAGCAGGGATGAGAGAGATGCCACAGTGACAAGCTCCCCCCTCCCAAAGGGCAGTCCCCCAGGAGGGTGGTCCCAGCAGGTCATCAGTAACAACAAAGACATAGGACTCAGAGCAAAAGCAAGAGGTCAGAGCTCTTTTAAGCTGGTCGCCACCCAGCCTCTTCCCGGCACTTCCCATATCTTGTGTTTGAAACATTTCAAAGTGAAACCCAGATACACACAGGAACATCTGGGGACAGCGTGCTCACGCGAGCACTCCTGGGGTCCAAGCCCAGCTGGCCTGGGAGGTCCTGGGAGGAAGGGAGGGAGGTGCTGCCCTGCCTGCTTCCCAAAAGCCTGCTCCTTCATGTGGGAAAGTCAAAGGAGCAGCAGGGCCACAGAAAGACATTTCGAAATTGCTCCTTTTCATTCTTTTTCTCTTTGACCCATAAAAGCTTCTCCCAGCGAAGGAGTAGGCTTCCTTGGTAGCTCAGCTGGTAAAGAATCCGCTTGCAATGCAGGAGACCCCGGTTCAGTCCCTGGGTTGGGAAGATCCCCTGGAGAAGGGAATGGCTACCCGTTTCAGTATTCTGGCCTGGAGAATTTCATGGACTGTATAATCCATGAGGTCGCACAGAGTTGGACACAACTAAGAAACTTTCACTTGACTAGCTAAAGTGCAGTGAGAATCCATGGAGATCCCCACCTGGTTCTCCTCTCTGAAGCCTGGAGAAGCCAGGGGAAGCCTAGAACTGTCTTCATTCCCTTAACCCAGAGCATTGCGAAGGGCGATCATGTTGACGAGCCTCACGGCTTTCACAATGCCCCATGCCTTCTCCAGCCAGCCTCTGAGAACAGCTGGATTCTCCAGGAAGCAAGCTGCAGCTGGATAACAGCCACGCCCACAATAACAAAAAGCACTGCACTGATCACCCAGGGAGCGCTGACCTACGGTACAACACTTACTGTGTTAGCCACCTGTCATATAATCATCACCACCAAAGTCTCCCCAAACCAAGCAGTGGAGAAATAAAGTTACTGGGGCAAAAGCCATACAGCTGTGAAATGGAGACATCAAGTTTGGAACCCAGGTCTCAGCGGGCCCAGAAGCGGGTGCTCTGCACCAGAGGGCCTCAGAGTGGAGAGCAAACAGGCATCTTTCAGCAGATGAAAAGATTCCGGAAAGGTCAAAGGTTCGCAGAGGCCAGTCTGACAGGAGTTACTGCTACAGTAGGCCTCAGGGGCTCATGTCAGGCGTTTTCAGAGTACAAGTGAACTCCAGTAGACCGCCAAGCCAGCTGTGAGCTGACCTTGGATCATGGCTGCTCAGGCACCCCTGAAGTAGACGAGAGTTTGGAATGCTCCAGACTCCAGCATCTTCTGCTGTGGTGATGGACTGTACTGTTGTTCTCACCCTTAGCCCTGCAGAGGGTGGACACATCACCAGCTGTGCTCTGTTGAACTCAGAGTTGGCCTGGCCATATGACTTGCTTTTGCCAGTTAAGTATAAGCAGAAATGTGTCATTTCTGAACATAAGCACTGAAAGCAAGTGCGTGATAGTTACTTTCCCTCTCCTCATCCGCCACTTGGATCAGCAGTGTTCTAGACTGATAATGATCCCATCAGCCTCAGTCTGACTGTGCAGGTGATGAAGGAGAGAACTGCAGCTTACTCCTGACGAACATTTTTCATGAGCAGGAAATCAACTTTTACTGTTGTAAGCCACTGAGACTTGGGGGTCACTTGTTACTAGGCCTATCCTGACTGATACAATCAGCCACCTTCAGAAGATTCTGATTCCATTTATGCTTTAGAGTGGATGAGATACACCAGAGTGTTCACTTCTCTATGAAACTCTTCCCAGAAGGAAGGGATGGTGACATACAATATTAGTTCCCCTCCCTGACACCTTAAATCCTTTCTGAGATGAAAAAGGGTCTAACCGAAATTAAAATAAATGGATTTTCTCTCTTATATTATAAAAAAAAAACTGCATTTGAAATTAGATACCTACATGCCCCACTTCTCTCTCCCTGGTCCTCTGATTTTCCACCAAAAAAAAGGGAAGGCTCATTTCCAGCACTGACAACCTCAAACCCAGAGATTCTGATCTCAGTGGTCTAGAGGCAGGGTATCAGCATTTTAGTGTATGTGCTGCTGAAGTGAGCACCTGGGCATCAGCATTTTCAACGATACCCTGGTTTCTCTAATGTGCCTCCTGGATTGGAATTTAATCCCACTCCCCTTTCTTATCCCAAAGGCTCAGAGGGATGGAGGGCAAATAGTTAATGGCAGAGTTCAAGACCTTTCGTCCATGATCTTCTCATTAGAGTATGTTGTTTCTCAATAATTACGAATGTTTTTTCTAAAAGAGCCACTTGTTGCCATGAGTTTAATAAACAGAAAGATGACAATACCAGTGGCTAGTGCTTTTGTTGGCCTATCTGAGCGTTCAAGGGCACCTCTGTGCATTTCATTCATCAGTCAGGGATTGCTGCCTTCTACTAGAAAGATACAGAAAACGCACTTGCTCTTTAAGACTTCAGTAAAACAACTATGTGTATCCTTGGTATTTAAGTGCATCTGTAATTACCACACTCCTATCCTGCAGAGTTGTGGTGAGGATTAAATGAGCAAAATAAATGGACGATTTTTAGAACAGCATCTGGCAGGTGTGATTGCTCAATTGACATTAGGTATTAGAATTATCCAAACCATGTTGACTTTTCCAGAATTTAAAAAGACCCCAAAGGGTTTTCCAGACTTTTAACAGGTTACAGATGAAAGAGGTTCCACCTTCGAACTAGAGCATACACGAAACATTTTAATGATAAACAGGAATTTGTAAAATATTACTAAGTAGCACTCCAAACATCCTTCTTTGTAGATTACTTGACAAAGCTTATCATTGCATAACAGGCTTATAATGGAGATACATATTCTTTGGCCTATAACACAAAGGCTATACTAGAGTCACTGATTTTCAATTAATTCATGACACAAGGGAATACTCCCGATGTTGAAATGACACTGAACACTAACTCCTCTTCAGTGATTTGGAAGGTACTTCTAGATCTTTCAGTAAGCAAGGGTCAACAACAAATGAGGCGTGGATGTCCCCATGTAGGCACTGTCCTAGGTGACAAACAGGGCCAGCTTTCACTGTATCATGCACAGATCAGGTAGGTACTAAAAATCGACTATGTTTGACAAAAAAATCTACACACACTGACGAAAAATCTCATTTCTGCATCTCCAAGTTTGTGGTATTCGTTCTAACTCCGCAAGAGCCCTTATGCCTTGAGGTGACCTGATTTACAGTTCAACTCCCGGATGCTGGAGCAGGCACCTTTAAGAGTCAGCCGTTACCCCCACCACCCCGATTCCACCTATGAGGAGCTGTCAGTCAGTCCAACATGCTCATCCAGAGAACTCTGTCGCTTCTAAACCACCCAGAGGTGAAGAAACCAAGGGAAATAACGACAAAGGAAGCAGCTCTATAAGTGCAGCTGACTCAGAAGAAATCCCTGAGGGTCCCAACCAGGGTTTCTCAGTCTTGGCACTACTGACATTCGGAGCCAGATCCTGCTTTGTGGTGAGGCTGCCCTGCACGCTGTCGGATGGCCACCTACTAGAAGGCTGCACCACTCCCCTTGGACTTGTGACAACCACAGTGTCTCCAGACCCAGCCGGATATCCCCTGGGGGCACAGCTGGCCCCAGTGGAGACTTACTGGTCTGAACCTTTCAGTTTCTGCTTAGGCGGTACAAAAGCATCATGTGGTAGCTGGTAGAAAAGGTATAGCCCTGAGGCCCACTCCCAAGATATTTTGATTCAGGAGGCCTGGGGTGGAGCCCAAGAAGCTGTGTAAATTTCTAACAAGCTCCCTAGGAATTCTGATGTGGGTGGTCTGAAGTCCACAATCTGAAAAACACCGATCTTGCAGCCTGGGTGCACGCCCAGGTCAAAAATCAAGGCTACACAAAGTATGAATCTGAAACCAAAGCAGGACCAGTTAAACAAATAAGCTGTGTGGTATAAAAGTTGCCTGACTGTGCAGAGCTACATGTGGGAGAAACCAGGTGCTGAGATGAAAGAAGCCGTAGACTAGAAAAGAACCCATTGGAAATCTACCATGGGAAATTAAGAATGAGCTGAGCTCATGCTGGAACTTTCTCTCCTGGGAAGCACTGAATGCAGGTGAATAATACATCTACCAAGGTTCTAGGAAGGAGCTGAGCATGTGCAGAATTCTGCTCTAGCTCATAATATTCTGACATCTGATTTTAGGTTTAAATTGGTTCCAAGAAATTGCAAACAGGCAACCAAGATTTTCAGGACTTGGACAACAGGGTTGGAGCTGAGGCCATACAGTTTGGGGGGTGCAGAACCTTCCATGGGGACATTTTAGCTAGAGACGTCACTTCCTGCATCCAGCCATGGTCTCTGTTGAGCTCATCTGAGAGCACTTCTATTCAACACAAGAAAGATCCAATTACAAAATAAAACTACCATAAAGCTGCCATTAATAGGTATCTTACTTTAAGTTTAGACACAAGCTCTGCAGCCAGGAGGCCTATGCAAGTACAGTCGCTCTGCTTTCACACTTGTCTTGAAAACAAATATGTTCCAACCTGATGGATGTATTAGGGAAAGATTTGAACATCACACAAATGTTACATTTGCTTATGTGCAACTTTGTCTGTAAGAAACAGTACAGGAGTACAAGAAAATGTGCCCAGCTGCATGGAGCGATATTTACAAAATGCACACGCCTCAAACATCTACTAGCTCCTTCATTGCGCCTTAGGAGCCCTGGCCATCCACCCTTGGGGTTACAACTGTCCATCCAGTTCCTGATAATCCTCCAACTACCCCTTCACAATAACTCATGAGTTGCAATCCCTCTGATGCTCACTTCTGTAGCCACCTGCAGGGCTTTTTCTGGGTAGAGTGCCACTGGGATTGGACCTATGCACCCTTCACCATATAGCATGTGCAAAACTGTGCTGCCATTTTTATTAGGCTCCCATCTTATTTTTTATGTGCTACTAAGGTTTGAGTGGCGTGCCCCTGATCTCATTTATCCTATAAGCCCTGTTGTTTTTATTGCATAATTGGGCACAGCATGGTGCTTTTCTAGGAACTCCTGTCGCGTTACAGTAGAGAATTTGAGCGGCAAGGCAATGCTGGTAGGAAAACAAGGAAGGGAAACACTACGGCAAGGCAGCCTGTGAGAGTGCACTGTCACGCACGTTACTACTGTGGGAGACTGGAGTTCAAGACCACTGGGAAATTCTGGGCAACAGCGCAAATGCAGCTCAGATTTTATGCTACCTCAGAGGTGAGGGAGCTGCGGTATTTATACACCAACTCCTCGCCAGTCCCACTTGAGGGCCACTCCTGGGGGTGTTCATTCCATCCTATTGAGCCCTCAGGAAGGCAAGAAGATGCACTTACTGACACATGGAAATCCCCCTTGGAGCACACTGAAGTGGTGAGACCCAAGGGATGTGAGTCATCTCACGAGGAGCCATAAAGGCAAAAGTGGGGAAACACTGCAGAAGAAAAGAAGACAAGAAAGAGCATGGGGCTGTGCACTGCAAAGCCTCCAACTCTAAGCCAGCATCTCCCCAGCACGCCTGCTCCCAGGAACCACCTGAGGCTTGTTAATGTCCAGATTCCTGGGTCTCACTCCCCATCTGTTGAATAGGGTTCTCCAGAAGAAGAGCCCAGGGAGCTTCTTCATGGCCCAATACACTCCTTCCCCACCACCACCCTCCCTCCCCACCAACACCCTCTGAAGATGACTGTCTCATCGACAAGCCGGGGAAACAGCCACTAGTTCTGCCAGATTCCAACTGGCCCCAGGAGAAGTCCCCATACTGAGCCCCAGGGACAGAAGAGAGACAAGGAATCACTGTGGCAGAAGCCTGAGGGGATGCTTGGCCCCCCAACCCTCTGTCACTACACCCACTCTCAGACGACAACAAGGTGGCAGGCCAGCTGTGGTCCTTCGTCTCTCTCCTTAATCTTCCAGAGCAGTGAGAGCCTTTTGGAGAGCAAGGGGCCAGGCACGCAGGCCTGCTGTCCAAGGTTACATCCTGCCCACCCACAAGCAAGGTCACATAAGGCCCCAGAATAGCTTCTCTCATCCTTGAGATAACTCGGCTTCAGGAAATTGCTGTACATTTAATCTCCTAGAGCTTAAGGCCAAGGGACTTGTACCTCACTACTGAGCTCAGGCACAGAGCTGGAATTCTACAGACAACCAGCCCATCCACCACCGGGGTCAAGCTCTGGTGCATCAGCTTCAATTCCTTATTTTTCCTTAACCCAAAAGACGGCTCATTTCCAAGTCTTGTCAAGCGAACAAACTCCTCATCTATGAAACGGAATGAAATAACTGGATGGAAAATGTTGCTCTCGAATTGATAAGTAAAACAAATTTAGGCCATCAGTTAAATTGGCCATCGAAGGCTCATGGCTGCCTCCAAAAAGTCCAAAAATAAAATGTCAGAGTAATGAGGTTGGAGTTTATTTTTACATGCAACAGTGTATGAGTCAGAAGGACAGAATCGTCCCTCATGGTGAAGGGGAGATGAAGGGACCAGCCATTCGGGCTCCTTTGGGAAAATCTCAACAGCTTCACCACTCAGTTTATAATCTCACTACTTAAGCACCACCTCGGCTGCTGCTACAGAAACGGTGTTAACCTTGGCCATGTGTTTGTACTAGGCGCCTTGGAGAGCACTGCTCATTAATGGCAGTTCGTCACATGGAGCCCATCTCCACGTGACATCTTCTGAACAAATACGCCAACAGGAAAGCAGGAGATGGGAATGCTGTTGACCTGTAAACCTGCCAAGAGGAATGAGACTGGAGGCTGCATAAAAGCCCACATCCAGTGCTCCAGGCAAACTGCAGTGGGGTTGGCCCTCCACTGGAAAGGCACAACAACCTGGGAAGTTCTAGAAAGGTACCCAGAATCCTGAGGGCAGCTCTTACTGTCCACCTGCTGGCTCTCATTTCCAGAGTCCTCATCTAAAAAAGGAGACAGTTCCTATGATGTGAGAAAATCACGGGGAAGGTATTTAAAAAGAGGAAAAATAACAGTTGTCACTTGTAGTCAAGAGTAATGTCACCAAGGGTGAACAGCTTCCAGAGACAAACTCTGAGACAGACCCTGGGGGATGGGGTGTACCTTTTGGGGACAAGAGCTTTTATGATGCTTGTTTCAGATACAAAGGTGCTGCTGGGCACGTGCTGGTAAAAGGTTACCATGCTCGACTGTACTGGGCTGCACGACCACAGACACTGGAACTGTTTACTGCAGCTATTATTATTTAGGTATCATGGCACGATTGCTCTAAAATAACATTCCTTTATTACAAGCGGGTTTTGATTTAAAGAAAGCAGTTTGTGTTCCAATTAAAATAAATATATTAATTCAAAAAAAAGAAAGCAGTTTGCATAACTGCATGGCATAGCAGAAAGGCCAAAGGAGACCCAGCATAAGCCCGGGATCACCTACCTGTAAGCTGTGTGACCCTGAGCAAGTGGCTTAACCTCTCTGAGCCCGTTTCTTCACGTGCAGTATGGAGATGCAAGTTATAAAGCTGGCCCTTCCAACTGCAGATGGTTGTTCAGTTCAGTTCAGTTCAGTCGCTCAGTCGTGTCCGACTCTTTGTGACCCCATGAATCGCAGCACGCCAGGCCTCCCTGTCCATCACCAACTCCCGGAGTTCACTCAGACTCACGTCCATCGAGTCAGTGATGCCATCCAGCCATCTCATCCTCTGCCGTCCCCTTCTCCTCTTGCCCCCAATCCCTCCCAGCATCAGAGTCTTTTCCAATGAGTCAACTCTTCGCATGAGGTGGCCAAGGTACTGCAGTTTCAGCTTTAGCATCATTCCTTCCAAAGAAATCCCAGGGCTGATCTCCTTCAGAATGGACTGGTTGGATCTCCTTGCAGTCCAAGGGACTCTCAAGAGTCTTCTCCAACACCACAGTTCAAAAGCATCAATTCTTCGGCGCTCAGCCTTCTTCACAGTCCAACTCTTACATCCATACATGACCACAGGAAAAACCATAGCCTTGACTAGACGGACCTTTGTTGGCAAAGTAATGTCTCTGCTTTTGAATATGCTATCTAGGTTGGTCATAACTTTCCTTCCGAGGAATAAGCGTCTTTTAATTTCATGGCTGCAGTCACCATCTGCAGTGATTTTCGAGCCCCAAAAAATAAAATCTGACACTGTTTCCACTGTTTCCCCATCTATTTCCCATAAAGTGATGGGACCAGATGCCATGATCTTCGTTTTCTGAATGTTGAGCTTTAAGCCAACTTTTTCACTCTCCACTTTCACTTTCATCAAGAGGCTTTTTAGTTCCTCTTCACTTTCTGCCATAAGGGTGGTATCATCTGCATAGAAGCCCCAAATGAAAATCCTATGCAGAGATCTTTTTGTAAAAGTAACATGCCACACAGATTCGAGCTAGGTCCGACTACTACCTAAAGTTCAGGAATAAAGCAAGATGGCTCCCATGACACTATTAACCGGAGAGAAGTGATCCCATTTGAACTCCTCCATTGCCACTAGACTTTCAATGTCAATGCTAAAGAGACCATGCTGTAGGATAGTTTCCCAGGGAGGATTCCAGGAACAGCCCCGAAGTATAGGTGTGGGGAGTAGCGTAACTAACTGGAGGTTACATGAAGTTTCTGGGTTGACTTCTATCTCTAACCCTTATTAGCACATAGTTTCTCTGTACCAAGTTTCCACACAAAATACTGACAAAAATAATACCACCTTCATATATACCCCCAAAGAAATGAAAGCTGGTAGGCAAACAAGCTCTATACCTGTGTTCGTGCAGCCCTCTCCAGAGCAGCCAACAGGGAGAAAGAGCTCAAAGGGACGTCAGTGGATGAACAGATCGACAAAGCGTGGCCTCTCCATACAATGGAGTCTTGTTCAGCCATCCAAAGGAATGAAGTAGCAACACAGGCTACAAGGTACAGGAGCCTTGAAAACTCATGTTCCTGTGAAAGAAGCCAGGCACAAAGGGACAAATATTGTCTGACTCCAAATCTGTGGAAAGCCAAGAACAGGCAAATCCAGAGCATCGTGAAGCAAATTGGTGGTTGCCAGGGTTGGGAGAGGGAGACATGGGGCCCAGCTGCTGAACAGGTCTGGGCTTTCCTCCGAAGGTGAGGGAGATATTTTGGAGCTAGACAGAGGTGGTTGGCTGCACAGCACAGTGAATGTACTAGATGCCACTGAACCGTTAACTTTTCCAAATAATCATAAAATAAAAGGATGACTTCTGTTATGTACATTTCACCTCAATGAATACAATTCTAAAAATAATAACATCACCACTCTCAGGCTGCCTATGAGAATTAAGTGAGATGGTATGTGTAAAATGCTTAGCACTAGGCCTGGCACAGAGTCAACACTCAACAAATGCTGACCTTTATCACTCCTGCCTCCACCTTTCAGAGAAAGACAGTGAAATGTTTGGCAAAGCAACACTATGAGAGATGAACTAGAAGCACAATGAACGTTGTTCTTGGCTCCTAATAAAAAAGGCCTAATCTAACTTGCACTCTAAAACCAGATGAACACACCCCTTGCCCTTACCTCACGCACCCCACAGCTCTCCAATGGTTTTGTCTGAGTCTTAGGCAAGTGTCAGTATGAACAGTGACCAGGTACCCTGGGTAAGGCAAGGTGAGAGCACGCCAAGTCTCCACTCAAGCTCCCCATCAGCAACAGAAAGAGAAGCGCCTGTTTTTTCCACTCTGAAAGGGAAAGCCCTTTCTGGCAAGAAGCAGGGAAAATCCCCAGGGGCGGAATTTTCTGGAGATTTAAAGACACACCTGGGATGTCTTGCCATTCTTCATTTTTTCACTTTGATCTTCATTACGGTGTGGTGAGGTGTGGTTTTAGGTATTTGTGGTTTTTTTTTTCCCCCCCAGCTCAAAGCAAAAATCCAGCACAAGTAAAGACGGGGAAAGGTGTGACAGACAAATTCACAGGAGCGTACAAGTCACAGTAGAAAAGATGTCATCACATAAAGACCCCAGATGTCAAAACAGCAATAAAGCCCTCTCTTCACTCATTTCAGGGCTGTCAGTGACCTATGAGCTAAGTATTCATTTATGACCCAGGAAACATGGCATCTGAAGATGTCACCATTTACAAATGAAAGCACAGACATTTTTGGTGCCGGTTTTGTTTATTGGCTATTTAGGGATTGTTTGTTTTTAGCAAAACGTCTTATAAGACTAGCCAATGGGATTGTAGAAACCCAGACACAGGCTGGAGAAAAGAAAACTATACAAGATAGGATGGAATCTTAAAAGTAGACACTTCAAAATATACTCCATCATATAACATTGCCCATCTAACTTGTATGGTGTTTTTCTCAGCTTTAAGAGTGTCCAGAGGAAGATCCATCCCAGATGTATTCCCTAGAAAACAGTGAATGCGAACCCCACCCCAACCCCACCCAGCAGATTCCAAAAGGCACAACTACGTCTAGTTGACAAAATCTAATTTCCAACTAGGACCTCTGCAGGTGAGCTTGGGAAATGTGCAGTAGCTTTGAGCGTTCCAGGCCCTCCAGGACAGGACAGGAAGGCTTCCTGGAAGGAAGGAAAACTGGCTGCCAGGGCCAATGCGCTGTCTTGTCGATAACTAGCGAGGCAGAAACTCTTGTAACTCCCTCCCCCTTTCTCTCAAGGAATTACCAACAGTCACAAGGAGAGAAGAGGGAAGATGAAAAAGTCCCCAAAGGTTCTCCAGTGCTATCAGCCAGAGGGCCACCTGTGTTTAATCACATGATATGTGTAACATTCCCATCTTTCTGACAAATACATTTGGGAGAATAAGAGGTGGGGGAGGTGGCCCGTGAATGCTGCTTCTAGGACTGAGTGCTTTGGAGATGCAAGGTGACAAAATTCATACGTGATTCTAACTTAAATTTCACACCACATGGTACTTAATTCCCTATTCCCTGGTTCTATTTCAGTGGGATCCACAAAGAGACGATTTGTCTGGAAGTCAGATGAGGAAAAAGAATGCTTGGTGTGAGAATTAAATCGGATAATGTAGAGGGAAGGATCTGAGGCTGAAATGTGAGGTTTGCAGGGTATTAGGGGGAATGGTTGGGAGCAGAAGAGAAAGAGCCTGGATTCAGCCATCTCCCTTTTCTCAGGTCCTGGTGCCATATTACCCGCATATTCACACAATGTTTCCACCCTCAGCCCTGCTGGAGAGACAATGCAATTTAGTGAAAACAAATGAAATCTCAAGGCAGGAAACCTGGTTTTGATTCACTGTTCCCTCAGTGCTTGGCTCTGGTCACTTTCTCCCTCTGAGCCTCAGCTTCTTTGTATGGAAAATAACACTAATCCCAACATCACTATTCATTATGCAGATTAAATGGGAGAATGGAGTCGAAGGTATTCTGCAAAGGAAATCACACTAAACATAAGACCTGTCATATAAAATCAGTACACATTGCTTGTGTCACCTATTTCAGGTGAGCAAAGGCTACAAGCTTGGTCATACCCAGACTTGCTACAGGTTGGAAGAAGGAAGGTTCTGCTCCACACAGCAGAGAAGCACCAATGGTCAACCTAATCAGAGGGCAATTTGGCAGTTATCTCTCCAGTTGGAAAACACAGCACCTTTTAAACTGGCAATTCCCAAAGAGGAAGCCAAGTTCCGAGCAAAAGAACATACAATGCAGCAATGTTGGTAGCAAAAGATGGAAAATCTTATGTCTTTCAGTGGGGACTGGTTCAATAAATTATAGAGTTGTAAATACTATGCATCTGATGAAAAGAAGAAGTAGCTCATTTGGATCTGGAAAGATTTTGAAGGTTTGTTATTAAGTTAACTGAAAAGCCAGATAATGAATATCGTGTGTACTATGAGCTAGATTGAGAGATATTCATGCAAACACACACAGGCAGGTAATTGCATAACACCTTCCTGGAACAATACATGTGAGTCTTTTGTTGGTGTTTATCTTTGGAGAGAAGAACTCAGGAGAGAGGAAGGCTTGCATGTTTCATTTTACTTTCTTCCTTTGTTTCCAGTTGGAGGTTTTATTTGTAATCCTAGGCATCTGCTTTATTTTTTAATCTCAAAGGACACAGCATAAAAGAAAACCAGCAAATGGAGTAAAGAAGCCCCTTTTGGCACGTGGGTGTTGTAAAAATAAAGAAGCAGCCAATGGAAACAGTGAGACATGGCACGAGGTGGCCCAGGCTCAGGGTTTTGCTCTCCCAGGAGCCGGGCCTCTGTTCCTGTCCTCAGGAATCCTGAAAGGTAGAGGCTTCCAGAGAGAAACTGGAGTGGAAAGCCAAGGAGAATAAACATGGCAGGAGTCCAAGAATAAATGGGGAGAAAATGAGGGGTAAGAAGAGGGTGAGGAGAAGTCAACAGAGAAGCACATTCTCAAGCTGACAGAGGATGGTGACAGGAGAGATGTTGGCAGGGGGCAGGGTGCAGTTTCACATCTGAACGTACAGTTTGCACTGAAGTGACTACTTTCACCATCAGGGTGGCTGCGGTGAAGCATACATTTCTTGTTAGCTGAGAATCCCAAGAAGGAGCAGATATGTAAGCTTTTTCCAGGAGACTCCTACTGTTTCTAATATGGTACCAGCACCAAAGGCCTAAACTTTCAAGTCCTTGCAGATTCGAAACTGAAGACACCACTCAAGAATGCATAAGCCATGTGGCCCTAGAGTGTGCCAGAACCCCGGCTCTGGGGGACATTCATTAAATGCTACCCCAAGATTGGATTCCATGGCAAAACAGGGATGGTAAACACTTGAATAATCTAAGTGGAATCGTTTTTTCAACTGGGAACATCTAGGTTCCTTTAACAAGTCACATGCACTATGAATTCCCAGAGGGTGAGAAATGGTCTGCAGGGCTTCCCAAAGTCCTGCCTGGGAACCCTTTCTTTTGAGCCTGGTGCTGGACTGGCAAGCCTCAGAATGCACTTTGAGAAGCCAATTCATTCAGGGGTCATTTCTCCTCCTCAATGTTGAGATTGCAGAACAGGAATGAGAAGTAGGACCTATGCCACAGAACACGGTAGCTGAAAGAATTATTTCAACATCCAGACTGGGGCAAAAATGATGAAAGTCAGGTGTTGTGGCTAAAGAAAGCCTGAGAAGCTATTGCTGTCCGATAATAGAATTTAGGAAGAATACAGCTCATTCCTCAATCCGTTATACAAATAAGGAAATGGGGTCCCAGATAATGCACCACAGGGAACAGAGCCAGAGGTTCAGAGCCGGGACTCAGGGGACAGAAGGCCTGGGTCCCAACCCCAGCATCCTGCAGCACCTCAGGCAACTTGGTCCACATCTCTTGGCTTCCACTTCCTTATCTGAAGAATGAGGATAATGGTAGTCTCTACCATAAAGGGTTGAGATAAGGATTAAGTGAGCTGGTATTTGTAAAGTGCACGGGCCAGTGCCTGGTGCAGAGTAGGTGCCAGATAAGTGTTTCTTTAAGCAAAACGACATTACTGGGCCCTCAGGGTCCCAAACAGAGGCATCTTTATTCCAACATTGCTCCTCTCCCCAAACACTCATTTAATAAAGTGAAATCAAAAGGATAATGGGTTGGCCATCATCAAAAAGTCAACGTTAATGGGGAGTTAATGGAGTTCACACCATTGCCAGAGCAAAGCTCCAGAATTCAAATAACACTTCTCCCTCTAGAAACACATTCTGTGTAATTAAAAAATACATATATGGGCCAGGAAGGCAAGGGATTCATGCATTTTTTTTTTCTTTCCAGGCTTACGGTTCTAGAAAGATCAGGTCATTTTCCAAGAGGATGTTCACAGTTAGCACTGGGGACTGGAGGGTGGCAACTGTAGATGAGGAATGCAGGGCGGACAGGAGAGGAAGGGCCAATATGTCAGCGGAACTCAGAGCAAAACAGAGGTGTTTCTGGCAGCAAAGTGGGTCCAGTCAGGATCTAAACAGGGCTGCGGTTCCTCCCTCCCCTTGAATTTGTGTTTAGGCAGGTGTGTTGGGCCAAATAGGAAGCTCTGGCTCCTTACGTCAGGTTTTTCTCAAGTCATCTGGCATTAGTTGCCTTGCGCTGGCACTGGAGTTTCAGCCTGAATGCTGAAATGCGGATTTGCTAACTGGAGCATGGAGAAAGTTCCAGAAAGAGAAGGGACAGGAATGGGGTGGGGAGGAAGGGCCAGGAGGCCGTCTGTCCACTGTCCCCCGCTCACCCTCCCCAAGCTCAGAGGGAAAAGCGGGGCAAGGGTGACAAACTGCTAGCCTGAGACCTCGTTCGCCTGCTTGTCCTTGGCAAACGGGCCCCTCCCAAGCTTTGGAAGAGTACTTCCAAATATTCGGTGAGGAGAATGGGAGGTCAAGCAGCGCAGACAAAAAAAGATGGCAGGAACCAGAGACAAATGGTATCTTTTTCTCCTGAGCTGACATGGGTATCCATTAAACACGGTGCTTAACAGGCTGGCCTGTGATATGGAACACTGAGGTTAAAAAGAAAAAACAATCAATTGACTTACATGAACTCTCCACTAAACAACTGAAAGTGGAGTTTTAAACACCAAAAGTAACCCCATGAGGAAACTGCTTTCTCTCCAGATGCTCCAAGGACTCCTAATATTCCCCAGCAGGTTGGCCCAGAGCTATATTCTCCCCACAAGAACAGTGATCATACTTTATGAAACCCAAATCTGTACATTGATGTGGCTGCCCACTGAGGCAGACTATCTGAAACTGTAACTCCAGACATATTCGAGACATATGGCCACCGTGCCCATACATTCGGGATGGGACGCCTCTGACCTGTCTTTTCCTGCCGTGGCTGGGTCTCGGGGGAACTCTCAAAATACCCTCGCACCATCTACACTCCCATAAACCAGGGATGCAAAAGGACTGCCCTGGGAAGCCATCACAGCTGCCACTTGCTGAGTATTTACAATGTGACAGGCACTTTACACACTATGTCATTTAATCCCTCACTCACCACCCCCAATTTAAGACAGGTATTATCTTCCCCACTTTGAGGCAGAATGACAGTGCCTGGGAGCAGTGGAGGGCCTCCGCTAAAGAAGCTCCTACAGCTGATGAGTGGTGGAGCCAAGATGGAGCCCAGCCCCACACGCTAAAGAAGCAGCTGGAGATGTCCACAGAGGCTTAACCCCCCACACTGAGTTTGTATAGAAAACTCCAGACTCCTTTCCCTGGCCTCCCACAGAAAGGGAGCCACAATCTTCGCTATTTCTGTCTAGTGCTGCTTCTTCAGAGTGCAAGTTCTAACCAGGCACCCCAGGAGGAAACGTGGCCACACAGTACAATAGGCAACAGCGGGATGTCAACTGAGATGTTGTGATGAACCCTTTTCTCTCCCTGCAGAACCCCCAGCAGACAAACAAACAAGAAGACATGATCGGAATCAAGGAAGGCTGAAAACCTGCAAAAGAAAACCTGATCTGGGCCCAGCAAACTTTGGGCACACTTATCTGGGTTGCCCAGGTTTATGGCTTAAGGAAGCAATTGCATCCAAAGCTTTCAGGGCTGCTGTTTGCTTTCCAGGCCTTGAAGCCCTGGCTGGGAACCACCACCTAGCTTGGGAGTCCAGATCAGGAAAGGCAGTGGCCTTCCTCTGCCATCTGCTAGGGGATTAATTTCATCACCACATTTCTGCTTCTCGGGTCACACATGTGCCTAAGAACACTTTTCAACATACAAAGTGGCTCCTAGGCATGCTGCAGGTCCCAGACTCAATTCCAGGGTTACGATGGAAAACAGCAAAGCTAGACTCAGATCTGGAGCCAGAACAAAGATGCATTGTTCGGCAGAGTCCTCTCACGACGTGCACAGCAACTGTGCTTACTATTTCCCTACCTACACGAGGCCCATCTCCACCCATAGCCCTGTATGGCACTATGTGAGAGCTTTTATCCCCCGGCTGGTGGGAGCGGGGGCTGCTAGTGGCTGACAACTGTCCCCTCCTTGGGACAGCTGCCCTGAGGAGAGCCACCTAGCCTGGGAGGTTAGGCCCTCCCTCTTCACGGGCAGCTCCCAGCCACTGCCAGACTGGGCGAGTGTACACAAGCCCTCTCTCTAAGATACCAGTCCTGCCCCATTCTGCCGCCTACACACCCTTACCGGCTTCTCCTGAGGTTGTTCTCCTGGTAAACTGCATGCACTAGCATCCCCGATTAGGCACCTGCTCCAGGACGTGAAGTCAAAAGCAACATTAAGCAGCAGAGTAAAACCCTGCAAGGAGGTGCCCCGAGATGAGATTCTGGACGCAAATAAGTTGTGCTTTCTAACAGGGCCAAGATGGGAGTAGGGGTGGAAGGAATACAGATGGGAAGGTGAGGATGGAATGGGCAAAGGTAGTTAGTCCTCGAAGTCCCCAGGTTTCTCCCTGCCCAATCTTGGCAGAGAGGCCAATAAAAGAGGTGCCAACTGACCAGGAGATTCCTAGCCAGCCATGGCCCAGAATGGGCTCCACTGATATTTAAGCCAGAGAGAGTGGCAGTCAGCAGAGAATGCCACCAGACACTGCACTCGGACAGATCAGGATCACATGCACTCCTTGAAGTCCTGGCCGCGGAGCAATGTAGACTTGCCCCCCTTCGTTGGCCCAGCATTTTACATGTTTGAACCATTTTTGGGTTCTCCCTTGCATACCATGAAGAAGTGTACTCTATGAGGGTTAAAGTGGCTAAGTTCCAAGTGGAAAACAATGACAGCCTCTCCGATTTTCACCCGTTCAACTTTCTAAATCTTTACAAATCCAGAGAGATGAAGATCAATATGAGCTTTCAGTGTGTGAGCAGGTGAGAAAGCCTCACTGAAGTATCCAGAACATTCCGAGCAAAAGAACATATGAGCAGAAAGATATGTCACTGCTGCTGGGGCTGGAGGTAGGCTCTCCCTGATGTTTCTCTGCCACAGTTCTGAGGGAACTACCCTGGCAGTCTGGGCTTGGCTCAACATCCCGTTTCTCCAGCTGCTCAGAGGACAATTGCATTGGACCTGTGGCAAAGCAACACGAGAACCACCTGGTCTGTGCCCTTTGTCACTTGACCCCCCCAAACTAGACATCACTGGTAAGCGCCAGACCACACCCTGAAAAGCCTCCTGGACTATACCGACTAGTACAGATGGCAGGAGCCTCTCAACCACAGCATCTTAAGTTGCAAAATAATGTGGTATTTTAGGAGCCCCAAGCTTTGAGTTATGCTTTGTGAGAACAGCTCCTCCTCTGCAACCTTGGGGCATGGCAAGATTTTATCAACAGATGAATCAGGTGGAGGCAGGCGTGGGAGGCCATCAAAGGGATAGCTCTCTGCCTCCTTGGAGATCTCTGAGGGATCAATACAGTGTCATGGAGGAGGTGATGCCACAGGGATAGGAGACCTCATACTCTGTTGATGGCCCCAGGACCTGGAGGATGACTTCGGGGACTAACTTGGCAACATCTACAAAGCTGAAGAGGAACAAACCCTCAGACCCAGACATTTCATTTCCAGCTAGCTACCCTAAAGCAATGGGTGTCCATGCTGGTGGCACGCTGGGATTGTCTGAGGGAGCTTTAACAATATACAGGTGCGTGCCTGCTTCACACCTCCAGCAATGTGGATGGAGTTGGGCTAGGTGCAGCCTGACCCTGCGACATTTCAAATTTCCCAGACAATTCTGATATGTAGAAAAAGTTGAGATCCACTGCTTCGAGTCCTTTTTTCTCCCATAGGCCACAGGGACATTTGACAAGATTGCTTGTGGCAGCACCGTTTGCAGGAGCAAGAAATTGGAAGTAACCTCAATACTCATACCTGATAGCTCAGTTGGTAAAGAATCTGCCTGCAATGTGGGAGACCTGGGTTCGATCCCTGGCTTGGGAAGATCCCCTGGAGAAGGGAAAGGCTACCCACTCCAGTATTCTGGCCTGGAGAATTCCATGGACTGTATAGTCCATGGGTTTGCAAAGAGTCAGACATGACTGAGCAACTTTCACTTCACTAAATACTCATCCAGAGGAGGGGGCATAAAAAAATTGCAATGTATTCCTCTCACACCATTCCTCAGGGCAGTGAAAGATGAAGGCAGCACAGCTGTGCAGATCAATATGCTTGAATCATACAGCAAGTTATAGAAAGACACACAGTATCATAGGATTTATGCAAATTTGCAAACATGTCAGTAATGTTTTTGAACATATACATATGCAGTAATAGTATTAAAACGGATGGAGGCAAGGCTTGAAATGCCAAAATGAGGATAATAGTTCCCAGTGGGGAAGGAGAGGGCCATCAGATTAGACAGGGGCCACGGGAGCTTTCGATCCCTACTGTAACATTTTCTTTCTTTAAACAAATATAGAGCAAGCCTGGGAGAAATGTTAGCTTTGATAGAATTGGATGGTGGGTACATGGCTGTTATGTTATTCTTGGTTTGAAAGCGTGCATAATAAATATTTAAAGCTACAGAACATAAAAACGATCAAGCTGCTAAAATGACTCAACATATACGTAAGCCTCCAAATTCATCATAAACTGAACAGTACAGACAGCACAGGTAGTAACGCCTTGAAATAACTGAAACCAAACAAAACCTCGCGGAGACTTTATTCTTGAGGCTTTATTAAATCCTTAGAAAAACTTCATGACATTGGTTGCCTGCTACCAAATGCTGCTGTGTGTATTTAACACAAAAAGACACCTGTCAAAGGAAATGAACAGGGTACTGTACATTTTGCATGTTCCCATCCACTTAGCGAGCATTTCTTTTTTGAGACGCTATTGTGTGCCTGGCCCTGAATGAGGCGTAGAGTTTCCCTTTTATCTCTTCCCAATCGTGAACCCAAATGACCATGAGTTTCCCTTCTCATTGCTAAGAGTTCACAGAACTGCGCTAGGAACCACAGAAATGATTTTTCTTGTGCCAGGGTTTTCCCATTTTGGTTTAAGGGCATCAGATGTGTCCAATTATGTACACAGAAGGTTGTGAACGAAGGGGGAGACATGTCCTGCAAACAAACTCACCTTTATGAGAGAAATACAGAAACAGAACAGAGCCCTAGGGGTGGAAGGAGGGGTGGTAAACAGAGGGAGACAACAAGCCTGCAAAATCCAGCACACCAGGAGAGGATCTGACAAAACTGCTGCTGCTGCTAAGTCGCTTCCGTCATGTCCGACTCTGTGCGACCCCAGAGACGGCAGCCCACCAGGGTCCCCCGTCCCTGGGTTCTCCAGGCAAGAACACTGGAGTGGGTTGCTATTTCCTTCTCCTCTGACAAAACTACAAAGGTTGAAATGAATATTTTCATCAGGTGAATTAGGCAGTATCCAGAAGAATGGGTGATGAATGCCAGTCCTTGGGGCCTATCAACTTTGTTGCCAAACCAGTTCTCCGGGCAGGGTACTGGGCAGTGTTCTCTTTGACATCTGCTCACTGACGCAGTCCTCTATGGGGTCACTGGAGCTCTGGTCTCCATCTCCCACAGTGACAAGAGGTTTCTATCTGGGCCTCAAATGTGTAAATGGACCGATCTAAACCACTTTCTCTCACCTTTGCAAACTCCTTTTTTTAATTTTTGTTGGGGGGGTGGTGCGGCGCAGTAGGGGGGCAGCCCTGAAGAGTAGTCAGAAGTGGATAGCTGCCAAACCTGCTGGAGAAGGAGGAAGGTCAACAGGAGGGAGAGGGCATCCTCAAGAAACCAGGGGAACTGGGGATCCCCATGAGGGAGGAAAAGTCTTCCCTGGTGGCTCAGACAGTAAAGAATCTGCCTGCAAACCACAAAGCTATTGGTCTGAGGATACACATGCCTAGGTGTAGAGATGCCATGCTGGGCATATTATCCCTAGATCCACATGCTCTGCTGGGCAAGCAAGGAAGCCTCACCTCTGCAGGCTGCATCTTTCAGGGCCTGTGGCTGCCAGCTAGGTGCAGTCAATGGGAGGGTCTGAGATGAAGCTGGAGGGCAGGAGGAGGGAAGAAGTATTTCTTCCGCTCATTCTCAGCCCACGGCCATGTCTCCTGTGTGGTCCCAACTCCCATCAGGCTGGCTCACCCTTGGTCCAGCCTGTTCACGAGGCCTCCAGCCCTTAACCTCTGTCCCTCTAGCTTTCAGAATGGTAGCAGCTTCCTGCCATCACTAAATTCTGACTTCCCTCACCATTCTGTTCGGCGTCTCAGCTCTTCCATAGTCAGAGTTACCAATTCCCTGTATTAAATTCTCCCTCTGTAAATACCTTGAATGGTTCCATTATCCTGGTTGAATGCTGAGTGGTACACATACTTTGAGGCAGCAGTGTGCCACTGGGTTTGCAACTGGCTTGTATGTTACTCTTGGCTGATGTGGCATTTGGTTTTGAGTCAGAAGACCTAGGCTCATATTCCTGCTCTCCCTGCCAAAGGGTGTGACATTGGCCATTTATGTAACCTTTCTAAGGCTTAATTTTCTCATTTTTAAATGGAACTCACACTGTCTACTGGATCAACTGCTGAGAAGCTTAGATGAGATGACGATAGGAAAGGGCCTTTATATCTACAGAATGCTAAAGTAACTTAAGCAAGTATTATTATCCTCTCAGCAATATTGTTGTTGCTAAGTTTTTGGTCTATGGGTAACATTTTTATAAAATGATTCGTTTTACAAATATGAAATGTTTGCTCTTTCCTATCCACTCACCTCTAAAGGGCAATTTTTATAAGATATTTTAAAGTGAATATTTCCCTTTCTTTTATAGAAATGTTTACCATGTAAATACACAGCCAGGCCCAGTTAGAAGTAGGATTGCTGAGCTCTGTTGGAACAAGCCCCAGGTAAACACAATGTATCATGTAATGGATGTGTGAGGCAAGCCCAGGGAGTGATGGGGTGGGGGGCGGGCAGTGTGAAACATTCACCTTGGCCATCATTATTCCCTGGAATCTTGAAAAAGCTTGAGTTTCGCCTTCCTGCATGGCTCAGTTGTAGAAAATCCCTCCAGATTAGAAAAGGGAAAAGCTGCCCCAAACTGTCTAATTACCCTTGAGTTTAACTGACTCGAACTTGCTGACCCATCAGTTCAGTTCAGTTCAGTCGCTCAGTCGTGTCTGACTCTTTGTGACCCCATGAATTGCAGCACACCAGGCCTCCCTGTCCATCACCAACTTCCAGAGTCCACCCAAACCCATGTCCATTGAGTCGGTGATGCCATCCAACCATCTCATCCTCTGTCATCCCCTTCTCCTGATCCATGGTTATGGCTAAAAGTAGACTGACAATCAGGACTCATAACACCCAGGGCGAAAGCAGGCACCTCTCCATGGGATGTGATTCTTGATGCATGCACATATGTAAAGCTTTCTTTTTTCTTTTTTTTTTTTAAAGGCTTTCCCCACCAGTCTTCTGATGCCTACATCAGGGGAAAAAAAAAAAAAAACTTTTATCCATGATCAGGAACCCAAAGTTCTTAGGGAATGGAATGCTTTGTGATTGCCAATATGGGGTGTCTTGCCTGGGAGCAGGATCTTAGGAGATAAGGTGATTGATGCCCTAGAAGGAAAAGGATGTTGCAGAAAAGGGGAAAAGATGCATACGTGAGGCACTGGGGCACCCGAGCCATACTTCACACTTTACAGGTTTTCTAAGCATTCTCAGTTATCATGATCAAACAAGAGGGGGAAAGATTTCTAATGCAAGTAAAATTATCATAGCTTTTCAAATTTGTCATTCCCTCATATTTTGGAAAGATAGCCAAGTAGAATTATCCCAGGAGTTATTTACAACCTTCTCTGTACTCCATACCACAGTTGCTGCCCTATTTCATCTTTCTGTGATCTGGGAGATATGCCTCATTCATCCCACTTTTCAGATCAGAAAATAGAGGCCTACAGAACCAGGAAGTGGGCAAAGGTGAGTTATGCATCACATCGAGGATGCCTGACTCATGGATGAGTGCACTTAGCCATCCCTCCCCCGGGTGGGTGGGGTCTTTGAAATCATAAGCTCTTCCTGGCTGGCATGCTTGCTCTTTCCAGTGAAGGGCTCAAATCAGCAGTGACCCTTAAACTGTGATGTGCCTATAGCATCACCTGGGAATCTTATTAAAATGTAGATTCTGTGGCAGGAAGTGTGGGGTGGGACCTGAGATTCTGGGTTTCCAGAATATGTCAATGCTGTGGTCCAGGGACCCCACTTTGAGCGGCAACCTCATATACCCCCATCACCTACCAGTTTTTCAGCTATTCACTCATTCAAAATGTCTTGTGATTACTAAGTGCTTACTCTATGCCGTGTACCGTGCTAGAAGCTGGCAGTACAGCCATGAACAGATAGACCAAGCCTTCTCTCTCATGTTGTAGAATGAGACAACAAATCCACGTGGAAGTGAACAAATAAATCATCGTCAGGTACAGGCTGGGAAGCACTGGAGAGACAGTGGCTGGAACAGGGTTCTCTGACCCAGCGCCATGGTCCTGGGACTGTGATCCATAAAGATTTAGTGGCCTATCTGCTATATAGAAATCAAAGTATGGGATGAAATGATACAATGTCTGGGATTTGCTTCAAAATAATATGGGAAGGGGAAGTGAGTGAGGTACAGGTGAAACATAACTGGCTGGAGTTGGTAAGAGTTGAAGCTGGGTGATGGTCATCATATTCTACTTATTTTATGTTGGACATTCTCCAATTAAAAAAAAAAAAAACAGAATTAAAGAACATTAAGTGAGGGCCTTCCCTGGTGGTCCAGTGGTTAAGAATCTGTCTTGCAATGCAGGCGATGCAGGTTCGATTCCTGGTCGGGGAATTAAGATTCCACATGCCACGGAGTGACTAAGCCCACACGTGCACCACAACTAGAGAGTGCCGCACGAGAGCGAGCCCATGTGTCACAACAGAAATATCCCGCATGCCACAGCAAACACCCCGCTCCAAACACATTCATAGGTGAACATACTTTTCAAAAGCTCTGCTATGCTAAAAAACAAACAAACAAACAAGAACGTAAGTGGTTTGGACATAATAGCTGCCCTCAAGGAACTTACAAAGTGCCATGCAGCCTGCTTCTATGTCGGGGGTTCTTCACCTAGAATTCAAGGGGTCTGGGGACCTGGAGGGGAATTTTACATTTTATTTCATTCATCTCTAACTGAAAGCTCGCACTTCTTCCAGTTATGGATGGAGGCAGCAAACCACTGTGATATTATCATGACTCTGTCGCCGAGAGAAACCACTGGCATTTTCATGTCACAGTCACTGTCCTTTCAGGACTCTCAAAATATCACTTCGATAACCCTTCAAATCAAGCTTGATAATCAGTGGGTTAATAAGAAGCTCATATTTCACTACATCACCAATTCCTATCTTAATATTTTAATAACTGTATTTCTTTAGCCACTGTGTTTAATAACTGTTGGTCTCTTGTAATTCTAGATGCTTCTACATTTTCAATTCTTAGTTGGGAGTAGGGGCCAGGCCTCACCAGGCCACCAGAGGGGCCCACGGCGAAAAGAGGGTTAGGAATCCTGCCCCTAGGTCAGGACACAGAGGGACCACACACCTGCCCAAGCAGTGCTGTTCCCCCACCACCACCCCCTGCACACCCACAGGAGGCCGGTGTTGCCCGCAGCAGTCATAAATCTCCCATCCTTTCCCCTCCAAAAAAAATGTAGGTTCTTCAGCCCTCGAGCCCCAATGTCATTGTGACTGCAGCACTCAGAAAGCGGGGGGGAAGGGGGAAGCATCTGGAAGTTTCCAGTGTTTTGGAGATAAGCCTTGACTCTAGTATGAAAGATAATTCAAGCAATGGGTTAAGAAACGTTGGGCAGCAGGCCAAAGAAATGTAACATTCTCCCCTGCTTGTTCTTTCTGGATCACTGGGGCCTTATCTCTGGGAATCTCTGCCTCCAGCGAAGACTCCTGCATGACAGGTGTCATCATCAGATTGTGACAGGACAGAAGTTGGGAGGTGGGATGGAAGGGCTAGGTGAGATGCCAGGAGAAATAGGTGAGCAGAAATACTTGCACTGGAGTTTTGCTGGCTTGGAGATATTTTTGACCCGGTTGCAAGGGTGGGTGTATACATTGGCACAACTTCTCTGGCTGATGGGCAGCAAGACCAAGGTTATGTACAGAGCTGCTGATGGGCACGTTATTGGGGGTCGGGAACTTTCAATTCCCTGGAGCTCCCCCAAACTGGGGACTTTGGATCCTCTCCCGTCTTTGGGGTAAAAATGTTGCTTTCTCCTTGGATTTAGGCGACGGAGACTTGTGGCTTAGGGACATCTGTTAACATGCCATAAAGAGGCCCTTTCATTTCCCCTGACTTCTTACGCAGCACTAAAATCACAGCCTCACAACTGGCCTCACCCTTTGGAGCCTGTAACCGGACACCACAGGACAGCCAGGGCTGCCACAGGAGGAACAGGGCGGGGTGCCCCGGGACACTGGGGACATGCCATGTCATGAGAAAGGGCTCGGAGACCATGAGAACTACTGAACAACTATTGGGCCGTGGCACCCAGCCCATGCCAATGCACCAACCAGGGCGTGATCCCCTGGCTGGAAAATCAAGAAATAAAAGGCCGCCCTGTAGGCTAGGAGCCCTCAATCAGAAGCCTCCCAAGGACCGAAGGCAGAATGAGAGAGAAACAGCCATCGGGTAACTGCTGAGTTGCTCCTCAGTCTGTGGAGGGGTTCCTGACAGGAGCCAGGCCTGGGCTGCCATGCTGGCTTAGCCGCTCCCCAGCTGTGTGACTTGGACAAGTTCCTTAACCTCTCTGAGACTCAGTGTCCTCACCCATAGTAAACAAAGAGAGTAAAACCTCCCCGACCCAGACTCCCACAAAGGTTAAAGGAGCCAGGATCTGTGCCAGCATGCAGCTGACCTGGAGGCGCGCCAGCATCGGCCAACACCTTTCCCGCTGTCTTGAGTGGGAGACCAGGGGTTAAGAGAGCGGGCATTGTGCCTGGACTGCTGGGATGTGAATCCTGGTTCAGCTGCCTCCGACTGTGTGTTCTCCCACAAGTGCATCAGAAATTCTGTGCCTCAACTTTCTTATCCGTAAAGTAGATTTTAAACCTGATGGTGCCTACCCCCTGGGGTTGTCAGATGGTTAGATGAGTTTATTCACAGAAAATGCTTAGTGTGGTGCCCAGCACAGAATAACAGCCAATAAATGATCACTATTATGAGAGTCTGGATTATTGCTCAGTGATCATCCATTGCCCTCATGGTCCCATTGAAGGGAGAGTATACTTTACCACCCATGGCTTTTGGGCTTGCTTGGCCAAAGGGAAGTTGGAAAATCTGATGTTAGCTAAAGCTTAAAATGCCCTGCTTTGAGCTGCAGGGCTGGCCCGCTTGTGCTTCTGTGATGGCCATGAAAAGAATGCGCCCTGGTTAGCCCACTGGTCCTGGAAGGATGAGAGCCCTGTGAAGCCGACTGAAATCTAACCTGAAAACTAGAGCCAAGCCCAAACGAGATTAGCCAATTTGCAGACCTGCAGCTTAAAGCAAGGTCACCACAGTCGATGTGCAAAACTGAAAGCTTGAGAATAATACTCATTGTTCTAAGCGACTGAGTTGAGGGTTATTTGTTATGCAGTCATGGCTGAATGAGAGTTATTATCATTAGTTTTACAAGCCAGCTACAGCTTGGACATTTTGGGGGCTTTAATGGTAAATTTTAAAACGTACTCCATTCCATTTTTGGACAACTCTCATTCTAAAACTCAAACAAGAACTGTTGTCTTTCTGCTCTAGGATATATAAAACAAACATCTGTTCATTCACTCAATCACCATTTACTGAGCACCTACTATGTGCAGATACCACACTAGGTGCTACAGAAACATATGCTTCAGAGACATCTGCATTTAATTCCTGCAGCTAAATCATCTTTTGCTGCCTAACATGCTGGTTCTTAGAAAGCCAAGTTGTGCCCTGTGATGCCTGAGTTCTGGCCAGGGAGGAAGGCTGGCATGCCACGATCACCAGTGGAATCCACCAAAGTCTTTAGCCAGGCATGTGTCTGCTTAGCAGGAAGGCTGTCTGTGTCCAGCATCCTCTCAGCCCTGTAGAAAGTTCTACAGCCTCCAAATTGCCACTGATATTCAGAATCCAAAGTGCTGCCATCTTTTTCCTGACTAAAACCCAGCTCACACCTGGGATGAGAAAGGCCGTGAGTTGCATCCCTCTCACCCTCAGGCTATCAGCAATCCTGGTCTGTAACAGCCAACTTCTTTCCTGAGGCTCAAGGGAATCACAGAGCAGTCTGTCTGGAGACTCCTGCAATAGCTGATGCTGTTTAGAACCTGGCAGGGGCAGGGATCAAGGACCCGGCCGCTCTTTTATCATCCCTTCGATGTAGGCCATCTAAGAGTCTATTATCCAACCTGCGCCAACTGGCAAAACTCCAGGTCAGCACATTTCAGAGTCGGACAGCCCCTCAGAAGCCATTTCACCCGTGCTGCCCTCACTGCCCTCTGCCTCGGCCCTGGGGATAAAGAAAGGGTTTACTCTGCAGATTATTCCACTAGGACTCCACTGTGAGCCTGGGAATAATGGGCCTCGGGTACAGCCTGTGTACAACTTTGTAGAAAGCATATTTCTCTTCTTAAGCGAAACGCGGAACACGGTTACATAAAAATAACTGGTGAGTGTTTATTTCTTCTAAACACTCACTTGGTTTCTGGAAATGTTAAATGGGTGTCCCTTCAAGTCAGAGTTAACGCAGAGAGGGCTAAGACTGGGGACCTCATAGACCTATCACAGCACAGTTACCTCAAGCATTAAATTGGCCATAAATCTCCACGTGGACTTCCCGTCACACTTCTGAGGGCAGCTGTCGCTGCCAGTGTGTGCGACATGAGACACTCTCATCATGGAGCTTGAGGCAGCAGGGCGGCACCTCATGCTACTTCTTTGGAAACCACGCCGATGTAACGCCGCTGCCTGCCACTCTCAGGACAATGTGGGCTTCCGTGTTTATCATGTCATTTTATTCCCTATTTTTGATGCTCTGACACCTTGGGGCCTTGATGACCCTGTGGGGACTGCCTCTCCCAGGGCTACCTAGCTCCTCAACAGTCAACCACTCCCCTGGGAGCCTGTGTCTTTGATGCAAGCTAGCCAGCCCACAGCCAAGATGCCCAACTGCCTCCTTTATGGTCTCTTGCTCTCTAGGCCATGATCCACCTGCCCAAACCACCCCAGGTCAACGAGACACAGCTCCTATATGCCCGAGCCCACTGACATGATTCTGAGTCGCCAATCCTATGGAGGCTTACTCTCTCTCATCCATTCTTTCTCTTGGAAAATCGTAATAAAAGCTCTTGCCCACAGTTTTCCCCTCTCCTTGACCAACCCTGGTACAGTATTTGTCTTTCTCTGACTTATTTCACTAAGCATAATAATCTCTAGGTCCATCCACACTGCTTTAAGTGGCAGAATTTCATTCTTTTTATGGCTCAATAATATTCCATTGTATATTTATACCACATCTGCTTTATCCATTCATCTGTTGATGGACACCTGGGTTGCTTCCATACTGTGGCTATTGTAAACAGTGCTGCTGTGAACACTGAGGTGCATGGTATTTTATTCAAATTAGTGGACTTCTGATCCTGGATAACTCTCTGATGATAGTCAACACATCAGCCTTGGATACTGAACTTGAGGACAAAGTACAAGTTAATTTGACAATTGGGAGTCAAAGGGTGCCTTTGTCAGCTGAGTTACTTGGATGAGGGCATCAGCTGCATGGAGACAACCCTTCCCGGTCCCTTGTCACCCTGCCTGTCTCCCAAAGGGATGTGTCAGGAAGGATCATTTCAGCTCAACTCTATGGGGCTCTGAGGTGAATGCTCCAGAGTTTGCTCCTTGGTGGTTTCAGACTTTCTGCTTCCAGCCTCAGCAGAAAATCCCAACCTCCTTTCTCCCATGTGACTTTCAAATAAATCAAGAACATTCATCACCATGGTCTACCTCTGAGTTGCCCACTCTAAAATTCTGATAGATTCATTGATATAAGCATTATCAGAATTCTTCTACAATTCCTCACAGTGCTTTTGAGTTCATAGAATGCCTTGTAGTTATTTCCTTTCCCATATAGTGACTTTTTTTTTTTAATTAAAAAAAATTTTGGCTGCACAGCATAGCAAGTGGGACCTTGGTTCCCCAACCAGGCATCAAACCCACGCCCCTTGCACTAGAAGTACAGAATCTTAACCACAGGCCCACCAGGGACATCCCAGTGGCATCAACTTTACTTGACATAATCACATGCTGAGTACCAGTGATACACTAGTGAATGTTTAACAATGGACTGTCATAGGGGAATAAAAAAGCCCTAGCTTGTAGTGTTTGCTGATTTCTCTAGTGTAAATACTCACACCTTGGCTGAGTTGAAGCTACTGACTTGAAGTCACTAAACGCTAAGTTGGCAGGACATGTGCACAGTTGGTCCCTATGAACCAGCACAAGCTGACTCCAGAACCCAGCACCCAAATGTGTTATGAAAAACCTCATCCTTTAATAGTTCTCAAAATACCAAAAACTCACTATGAGTCCATGGTGAATAACAAGTGATTAAGGTATTTGAGACCCAGCTGAGCAGCAAGATCTTGGGAGCTGATAGCATTGTACCTCTTCTGTTCAAAGCCGACTGCTAGGGCAGCAAAAGCAGGGATCAGGCAAAAAACCCGGGCATGTACCACAGTCATTAAAGCTGTACACCGAAGGGACAAAGCTCATTCCACTATGTAGTGGTCAAGCACTTTGTACGTGGGAAGTATTCCCCCACAGTTTATTCCTCAAAGTAACTAACTACAAGGCTCACAGCTCCAGCTTCCCCAATGCCTCTGAGATAAACATCAGCTTGAGGTAGGCATTTTTGAGCCTCGATGTTGTTTTATTTCCCTTTGATCATATTTATTATTTACTGATGTCATCTTGGCTTCCCTGATAGCTCAGTTGGTAAAGAATCCACCTGCAATGCAGGAGACCCTGGTTGGATTCCTGGGTTGGGAAGATCCGCTGGAGAAAGGATAGGCTACCCACCCCAGTATTCTTGGGCTTCCCTTGTGGCTCAGCTGGTAAAGAATCCGCCTGCAATGCAGGAGACCTGGGTTCGATCCCTGGGTTGGGACAAATCCCCTGGAGAAGGGAAAGGCTACCCACTCCAGTATTCTGGCCTGGAGACATCTTACGCTAGATATTTTTCTGTCGGCTCTTTTGAAACTCTTCCAGGCTATCAATTAATAAACAAATCCACATAAATAAAAAGAATGAATGAATGATATGCAAACACTTGGTAAACTGCATAACAGTTGTTGTTATTACTAACAGTAGCCCACCCACCACATACCCCTGCTTTCAGGGTCAACCTCAATGGCATTCACCTCCACTCAAATGCCCAAGAGGGTCCTAGATAAGCAAAGAGGGCTAACAGTCTTTATCATCTGGATGGTTATGAAAATAGCAACCGTTGATTGTCTACTAAGTGGCAGATATTTGTCCTGTGTTACAGGAGAAAACATTAAGGATATAAGAAAAATCATAGCCTCTTTCCCTCAGATTTATTGAGTGAAAAAAATAAAGAACAGAGGTAGGAATAGGAAGAGGGACAACAGAGAAGCACCCACATAGGTGGGGTGCTGGAGGCTGTCTGGGAGAGTTTGGGAGAACTGAGAGGAAATGAGGACACGGAGAGAAAGAACCTTCCAAGATGCTCAGGTGTGTTTGAAAGATGAAAAGAGGCAGGTTCTGGAGCAAGTACTGAGAACTATTGCTGTGAGTTATAAACTGATCTTCTAAACAAGAATTACACTTAATCTTCTAGCTGTCAGATATTTTTTTGTCATGACAGTACACCAAGACTGGACCACATGGCACTCCAGTTATACTGGGTATAAAATATATTATCTCCATTACTTAAAATGGTTCATCAGGGTAGGCATTTGTATTTCCATTTCATGGATGGTGAAACAGAGGCTCAGAGAGAATAAGCAACTATTTTAAGACCAAACAAACTTATAAGTGACTGAGCCAAGACACAGTCTCCTACTAGGAAAATAATAACGTTGAAAATAATGAGTAGTAATTTCTCTTTTCAGAATATTAAATACAAAAGCAAAGCATTATCAGGGAGACATCTGTATACAAGTGATGAGGGGGATGGCTAGTGTAAGTGCTCCAAAGAGTGAAGAAAAATTCTCAGAGATTCTCCTAGCCCAGGTGTAAAAGAGCTGAACATTGATACCTGCATGCTCATTCCCCCTAGCGGGGTATATGCCAACCCCAAGAAGTAAGCTGTGGCAGAGAATTTTCATAATATCCAGGTATCTATCTCCCAGCACAAAGCTCTTCAAAATAAAGATGACCTCTGGCACTCTGGTGGTGGGTAGCATTGAATCACAGTCTCAGTGGAAGTGGCATGCCCCACTCTCAGAAGGTCTGTCTCTGCAGGGAAGGGACTTTCCCTTTGTCTTTCCACCTTCCAGTCTGGAATGTAGGCATGGTGGTCAGCCATCTTGGGCCATCAGAACAGGGGTATCTCTCTGGGTATGCTAGAGCACCCCAATGGACACACCCTGGGTCTCTGACTACTGTATGAGGAAGAAGTAAACTTCTCTCTTGTCTAAACCACTGTTAGATGGAATCTCTGTTAGAGCAACCCAACCTTCCTTTGAACCTGACAACCCAGTAATTCCACTTCTTGGTGTACATCAAAACAATGGAGGGTGGAAACCTATCAGAAGACAAGACTCTTCACAGTAGCTTTGTTCCTAACGATCAAAAGCTAGAACCAACCCAAATATCATTCATCAATGGGGAAGTGGATAAATCGACTGTGGTATATTCATCTAGTAAAATACTGCAGAGGGGTTCCTGGGTAGCTCAGCTGGTAAAGAATCTGCCTGCAATGCAGGAGATCCCAGTTTGACTCCTGGGTCAGAAAGTTCCCCTGGAGAAGGGATAGGCTACCCACTCCAGTATTCTTGGGCTTCCCTTGTGGTTCGGACAGTAAAGAGTCTGCCTGCAATGAGGGAGACCTGGGTTTGATCCCTGGGTGGGGAAGACCCCCTGGAGGAAGGCATGGCAACCCACTCTAGTATTCTTGCCTGGAGAATCCCCATGGACAGTGGAACCTGGAGGACTGCAATCCATGGGGTCGCAAAGAGTCAGACACAAGTGAGCGACTAAGCACAGCAAAGCACAGAATACTGTAGAGCAATTAAAAAATAAAGTACTGATCCACACAACAACATGGATGCATTTTATGGACATAATGCTGTAAAATACATTTGGTATGATTCCATTTATGTACGGTCAAGAACAAGCAAAACTAATCTCTGGTGACATATGTCAGAATAGTTACCTCTGGGTGGGATATACGGACTGGCAGGGGACAAAAAGAGAAGCTCCTGGGAGTGCTGACAAGGTTCTTTGTCTAGATTGCTGCAGAAGTTACACGCTTGAACAGCCATACTTATAGGTGTTGTTACAATGCATCTGTGTAATATTGTAAAATCTGTTTCCTTAAATCCTCTTTTTTCCATATGTTTTTCTTCTAAACAAGATGGAGCAAATTCCATGTTAAGGAAAAGCATGTGCAGACACACACACACATGCACACCCCTTAGAACAAGACAAAGTTCAAACACCATGGAAAACATAGTCAACTCACTACAAGTAATTGTGCCAGACACATAATGGAGAAATTAATTTGTGGCTGCATATTGAAAGAAAAAAAAATAGATTACTTCCAAAACCCAGAGAACACAAGATGTCTCTCAGGAAACTAAGTTTCCATGGAGGCAAGGCCATGAGTCAGGAGGAGAAGAAAAAAGTCATGTCAGGGGCAGCCAAAGTTTGTCTTCTCTTCCTTAAATGTCAGTGCCCACTGACCACCAAGTCATCCCCATGGCTTGTTAAAGTAAATGTCACAAAAATTATGGACACCACCAGATTCATCAAATACACTTGATGAGCTTAGTGGGGGGTGGGGATTTTTTTGTTTTTATTAAATAGACAGTTTGCATTGCAGTGAGAGGTTTCTAGCTCACACCAGCCAGAAGGTCATTCCTAACATGGAATGGGTGGTGCATGAGATGTTTTCATTCTTAGGCTGTGCTCAAAATAGGAAGAATGTGGTGTTTAAACTTTAAGGCAGCTTCCTCGCAATGCAGTCACCTATCTCAGCTGGCACACATGAATCCACAAGAGTACACAATAGTGTGTGCTAAGGAGGTCCATCCACTCTGCTCCACAGTGGAGGAGACATATTTAAAATCACATATATCATGAACGCAAAAATCATCATGGTTCTAAAGTCAAGACTTCCAAGTAGTTCTGTATTTGAAAATGTGTACCCGCCATACTATCAAGGTATTAATTCTCTTTTCTCTACCACCAGGAACACTTCAGTGGAAAAGTTTGAGAAGTACTATCTAGAACTGCACAGTCTACTCTGGTATTGAAGTTCAAATTTAAATTAACTAAAATTGCAAATGAAATTAAAATAAAATTAAGGCAAGTTAAAAATCCAGTCTCTCAGTTGTGCTAACCACATGATCAGTGCTAAGTAGCCAGCCATAAATGGCTGGTGGCTATCATATTGGCATAGATATGGAACATTTCTGTCATCATATAATGTTCTATTGGACAGTGCTGAACTAGATTACAAAAATCTGGTTAATCTACAGCAGTGCTCCAAGATCCTTCCCCCCTAGCTTGAGAAGAAGAGAGGAAAGTCTGAGGTATCAGATAGACTACTGGAGAAACTGACCTCAATTCCATGGTCATATTAACTGAGAGTCTACCAGGTTTTAGGTGTTGGGAGAAAAATTAAAAACAAACAAACAAACAGGTATAGACCTCAGGAAACATCTTCCCAAACCAAGGATTGAACCCAGGTCTCCCGCATTGCAGATGGATTCTTTACTGTCTGAGCCACCAGGGAAGCCCAAGAATACTGGACCGGGTAGCCTACCTGTTCTCCAGGGGATCTTCCCAACCTAGGAATTGAAACAGGGTCTCCTGCACTACAGGCGGATTCTTTACCAGCTGAACTACCAGGGAAGCCCCGTCAGGAAACATACCCATCAATTACTCTAATATAAGAACCTAGTATCAGACCTTTTGGTCAACATCACCTTCAGAATACTTCTCTCCGCACTACTCAGAGAACAACCCCGAATAGCTTCGCTCTTAAATGTGGCTCATCCATTAGTAAAGCAGATAGAAAAGGAGTATTAACAACTGGCACAGAATTCATCTTGGGGGTTAGAGTTGGGGTCCTGATTTGAGTTGGGAAAATCCCTTGGAAGTTACTGGAAGTGAACTGGGAGATTCAGTGCAAAATGGTCAAGAGTAAAGTTACCAAAGATCTGGAAAGTTCTCTTCATGATACAAAAGATGGATGCTTATTCTCAAGAAAGAAGGACACAGAGGCCTGGAAGAGGCAGCGATGAGAAGGGAAGAAGGAAGCTGAGAAAGAAACACTTCATGGTGTTAAAAGGAACAAGACCATTACATGGAAGTGCTTTTCCAACTTACCCACACCCCATCTTGAATCTTGAGTTGGTATATGCATGTCGGCCACCATGGTCTACATTCAACACGGGACATCTTTCTGGACCTTCTATTTTACTCCATCATATGAGGTGCACTGACCCAAGGATATTTTAAGAACAGGGATACTGGCAGTTCAACATGACATTGTTCACCATGGAGGATTGTTTGCCAAAATAGTCATGGTAATTACCCTTTTTAGTTTCCACACCCCATACAAAATTACTATGCAGCTCCTCCCATCGAGAGGTGAGACTATTTCTCCTTCCCATGAATCTAGGCTTATCTTGACTTGTTTAAGCCAACAGAATGCAGCAGAAAATGTGTTATGCTGCATGTAGCCTCAAGAGGTCTGTTCTGACTCTCAACTTTTATTCATGAAGTAAATATGGAGTGGAATGGAAGGTTCTAGAAGATGTGCTTCCTGATGGGCCTCCTTGCTTCCATCCACCCCTCCCCTGTCTCGGTATGTCCTCAGCACAGCAACATAAGCCAGAATAGGTCCCTTCTTTGTTAAAAAGCCCTTCAGTGGCTCTTTGTCTCATTCAAAGTAAATGGCAAAGGACCTACAATCACCCAAAGGTTCTGTGTGACCTGCAGTGTAGCCCCCACCCCAGCACTTCATGCCTCATCCATTCTGCTCCTAGCACACAAGAGCAAAGCCTCCTTGCTTTTCCTTGAACATGCCAGGCACACACTCCTGCCTCAGGACCTTTGCATTACTGTTTCCTCTGCTTGGAACTGTTTGCTCCCAGATCTCCACATAATACATTCCCACCAGATTTTTACTCACATGTCAACTACTCAATGAGGTGTTCCCCAACTGCTTGATTTAATATGGCACCCTCAGCAATCCATATCCTCCACCTTTATATTTTTCACAGCATTCTCAGCACCTGACAAGCTATACAATTTACGTATTCTGTCTACGTTGGTCTCCTTAGAATCTAGCTTCCTGCTTAGACTGTAAGCTCTATTGGCAGAGATCTGCATGTGCTTTGTTTATTGTTGTATCCTCAACACTTAGGACAGTGACAGGAACATAGAAGCAGCTCAATAAATACTTGTTCAGTGAACAAATGAATAAAACTTAGCTATTGGAGCAGATCCTGTCAGTGATCCATACATATCCCTCAGACCTTTTAGGTTAGCACCAGTAGATTTTCAACAGCCAGCATGCATCTCTGAGCCTGAGGGCCAATTTTCCTGAACCAGTACTGTAAAAGGCCACTCAGACCATGCACAAGGTGGACTGGAAATGCTGGCAAACTAACGCCCCCAGAAGCAGCCTCCAACCAATGACTCGGGAAGTGAAGTGAAAGTCACTCAGTCCTGTCCAACTCTTTGCAACCCCATAGACTATACAGTCCATGGAATTCTCCAGGCCTGAATACTGGAGTGGGTAGCCATTCCCTTCTCTAGGGGATCTTCCCAACCCAGGGATCAAACCCAGGTCTCCCACATTGCAGACAGATTCTTTACCAGCTGAGCCACTAGGGAAGCCCTGATTCAGGAAGGCAGAGTATAAATACTCCAGCTCCCTTGCCCCATGCAAGAGATAATTCTCCTGCAGGACTAAGCTTGGCAGTACCCCTCCACGGGCTCCCCCCTTCCCTGTGTCATAGCCTCATGATGTACTAGTATCTCCAAATACCCCAAATAAACTACCTATGTGCTTAGTCACTCAGTAATGTCTGACTCTTTGTGACCCCGTGGCCAGACTCCTCTGTCCTTGGGGATTCTCCAGGCAAGAATGCGAGTGGGTTGCCATGCCCTCTTCCAGGGTATCTTCCTGACCCAGGGATCGAACCCAGGTTTCCTGCATTGCAGGCAGATTCTTTACCGTCTGAGTCACCAGGGAAGCTTATACTAGGCTCATTGTCTCAAGTTTACTTCCGAGAGAACCAAAATCAAGACAGCTGAGAGACCTGACTGACTGCACACTGAGTGAACATCTTCCGAGTCCCCACTATGTGCCAGACCCACAAACTGCGCCCAACAGAAGATGTCTAATTCCTGCCTGATGAGCAGGGCAGAGGGAGACTTATGAAGCTGTTATGAATTAGATGACCATCCTCACTACATACCGTTTTCCAAGAAAAGAAAGAGAAGGATTAAGAAGTTCATTATAGCTTTCCTCAACAGCTGTCCCAGAGCCCCAGTGACATGTCTTCAGCCCATCTTGAAAATTAAACAAACAAAGGCTGCCTTGCTTTTCCTTTAGACTACTGATCAGATTCATCATGTGACCTAACCCAGCTAATCTCAAGCATCCTAAAGCTCTGAAAACTGTGGTCCTTCCCGGCCAATCCTCCCACACACACTCCATTCTCCCTTGAGTCATTCCCTCTGGTGGATAAATCAGAGTTCCTAATTCTCTTGTGATGCTGTAACAAGCTGGCAATGGTCATGACATGTACCAGGGGAGGGCATCAGATCAGATCAGATCAGTCGCTCAGTCGTGTCCGACTCTTTGCGACCCCATGAATCGCAGCACGCCAGGCCTCCCTGTCCATCACCAACTCCCGGAGTTCACCAAGACTCACGTCCATCAAGTCAGTGATGCCATCCAGCCATCTCATCCTCTGTCATCCCCTTCTCCTCTTGCCCCCAATCCCTCCCAGCATCAGAGTCTTTTCCAATGAGTCAACTCTTCACATGAGGTGGCCAAAGTACTGGAGTTTCAGCTTTAGCATCATTCCTTCCAAAGAAATCCCAGGGCTGATCTCCTTCAGAATGGACTGGTTGGATCTCCTTGCAGTCCAAGGGACTCTCAAGAGTCTTCTTCAGCACCACAGTTCAAAGGCATCAATTCTGCAGCACTCAGCCTTCTTCACAGTCCAACTCTCACATCCATACATGACCACAGGAAAAACCATAGCCTTGACTAGACGGACCTTTGTTGGCAAAGTAATGTCTCTGCTTTTGGAGCCCCTAAATCAGAAATAATAAGATTTCTCTCTTAGAGGCAGCGTGAAATGAGAGGCAAAGAGTGAGGCGGCTAGAGATAGGAAAGGGATGAGGAGGGCAAGAGGGGAAATGAGGTAGCTGGGGGCAGCTTTAACCCAGTTCATGCTAACACACTTTTAGAGGTGTGTGGGAGTTAAAAGTGTGCACATCCCTGTCTGAGCACAGACACACATGACACGCACAGCTGTTAAATTACAGATAATGAGCTGCAGAAGCAGAAGAGGTCTATGGGAAATGTACCTGTCTAGTGATCACAGACTACTGGGCATTTACAAATACGCAGGGGAAATGCTTAGGAAGAAGCAGGATCATGATGTAAACGTAGCCTAGAGAACACAACTGAAAAGAGGAAACAGAATCACCAGATGGATGGACAGATAGACACACAGAGAAAAATCAGAGTCAAGCTCCCAGGGACCGATTCGGCAGTTAGAGGAGGATGAGACAGCGCTGTGCAGACCTCGACCACCATGGGACTTAGGACACTGGAGGCTGTGGATTCACCCTTCTCTTCCTCTCCCTTCCTCTCTCCCTTCTCCCAAGCCCTCAATCTTTCTGTGTTCTAGACATTAGGGTGCATTCCAGGACAGGAAGGAGAGGAATTTGAGAGGACACATACCCTCCTCCTCACTCTCCAGGTCTAGGATGACGGCACTCGAAAGGTTTGGTGTTGCCAAGTCTGGCTGGGGGCTGATGGTTAGAGCAAGACTGAGATGTGGTGGTGGATGCTGTGGCGGGTTGCCCAGACACCCTGTCCTAGATGGAGGGCTTCTTCCCCCAGCTGCTGGGAGTGCTGGCTGCTGTTTCCTGCTCTGGGAATTGCCGTCTGTGAATGGAGCTGCCTCCCTCAAGGTTCATTCCGTCCCTTCCCCAGAGGCAACCTGCACCCAAAGACGGGTCAACCGGTGGACACGGACGCCCAGTCTCCTCACTTCAATTTGGTATGACTCCAAAGGGTCAACTTGCCTCCAGAGCAGACATCTCCAATGTGTGGCATGGCCATTCCAGTCCTCTCCTGCTGGTCCCCTTACTTCCCTCCAGCCTGTGTTGATCCTGCCAGCTTCCCCTGTCAGTTTCCTGAACACAAACCTCTGTCTCAGAGTCTGGCCAGGGAACCCAGATTCAGATAGTTTCTAGGAAGAAGCCCAGCATCCTGAAACCATCTACCAACTAGATCCTTCACTGAGTTTAAGGCTTAAACAGAACACAACAGAATCCAGTAAAACCTAGCTTTCCCAGCATACAGAGATTTGCATTAGATAAATCACCTAGTGGTTGGGTTCAGGAACTGAAAGAAAGAACAAGGCAAACTTTCAGTTCCATGTGAGACTAGAGGGGCCACCATCGTCCTGAGATTTCAATTCATTTCAATCTTCAGCGGCAAAGCTAGCCTTAACCACCAAACGTGGCACCTAAAGCACTACCCAACTGAACTGTAATGCAAGAAGACAAGCCACATATGTAACTTTACTTTTTCCAGTGGCCACACTTTTTTAAAGTAAAAAAGAAAAACTGCAAAAGAATCTGGTGAAATCAAGCTTCATAATGGATTTTAACTCAATCAAGCTTCATAATGGATTTTAACTCACTGTCTAAAATACTATCATTTCGAAATGTGATCAATGTAAAAAACACACTAATGAGGTATTTTGCATTCTCTTTTTCATATTAAGTCTTTGAAATTCCATGTGTTTTTCTTACACCCAAAGGACATCTCAATTGGGGTGATAAATTTTCATTAGAAATATGGATACTTGACCTGTATTTTGATTTCATGAAATCGACAGCTGGAAAAGTAGATTCATAATACCAAAATTGCTCTAAAGATACTAAAACTTTTCCAAAAACTGAATCAACTGTCAGTCTTAATTTACATTGATTAAAATAAAATAACATTTAAAATCCAGCTCTTTAATCACACTGGCCACATTTCAAGCACTCAATAGCCACTAGTGGCTAGTGGTTGCCATATAAGACTTTACAGCCTTAGAGTTCTTGACAACTGAATATTCTGGTCAGCAGTAAAATGGTTATTAAGCTGAGAAAAAAACAATCAGGTTACTCTTCCGATGGGAAGAATCATCCTCAGTGAACCGGCTTGCTTGTATATGTCAAAGAGAAGTCTTCCAGTATAAATGGGCTACTGTTCAAGAACACTACACTTATTTCTACATGGGCTCTATAAAAAGAATTCTATCACCACAGATTCTTTCCCACCACTTACTAAGTTGGGTTCTCATTTTCCTTCTGGTATTTGTCAAGATTTTACTGGCACACTCATGCTTCCTTGCCTGGCTTGATATTCTTGATATTGTCTGGTAAATAAATCATGTGTGTTTATGCTGAAACTTTTCACTCTCTGCTTATCATTGGAAAATTCGAATCTTCCTTACTCGAACTTATACTTAATACACATTGTTCTCTGACACATTTGAAAAAGTAGAACATAACCTGTTCCTCCTGCTACAGCTGGTATCTGGAACTTGAATGCCATTTGCTAAAAGTGAACACTGCCTTAGTATTACACACTGAGGGACTGACTAGTGAAAACAGCTCTGCATATAGTGGCTACACCATCCCACTGGATCATTGTACCTGGAGTCCAGAGAATCCAGACTGACTCCCACAGGACTCAACAAAGCCCCCTATCCTGAGTCTGTGACTGTCTAGACAGTGGACCCAAATGCTTTTGTACACAGGACCTGCAGGGAACACTTCCTATATTCACAGTTGGATGGCACTAGGTGATAACCACTGACCTCTGACCTTGAAAGCTGTCCTGCCTCACAGACAAGGTGTTACTTGTATCTGGAATCAAAGGAGGTTCCAGCTGGAAGGAACATTAGGAATCAACTCATCTCTCACTGTGCAACTCAATGGTGGGAGCCTGAAAAGCTGAACTGGGTGAAATGTTCATCTTTAGGAGGGCAGTACTGGTCTACTTTTTCATTATCCTCAACAGCCCAAACGTATCTGTCTGGTGCCATGGCTCCCACCCTTGCTCTTCATGTCTCTCTTTCCCCCTTTCACTTTCTCTTTAGTTCTTTCTTGCCCCCAATTTTCCTTCAAGTCAGAGACCACCTCTCTAAGATGCAGAATCCTCAGTGCTTTCCCTGATCACATTTCACATAGCAACTAAATGCCTTGATCTTAACACAAGTGGACATGGTGTCAGGGGACTCCTGGGGAAAGTCAAGCCTATCGGATTGCAAACCAAAGCCAGAAGGAGACATGAGAATCTCTGAACAAATTTATGACCACTTCTCCACCACTTTATAAAGCAGGGTTCCTCAGATGACATTTCTCCTGTGAAACCATTCAGTGTTCTCTGGACTACAACTTTACCCCAGAGGTTAAGGGTTTTAAATAGATATTAGCCTGCCACCAATCCTATCCCTGCTCCCCAAGCACACACCTCCACTCATGAAGTTCCATGCACAGGATTCTCCTGGTCCACACAGGTCTATTTGCTACTGGCTTCTGTGCTCACTGGGAGAAACAGCCCTTAGTGCTGCACCTTCTTACCATTTCCTTCTGATTCCACTCGTTTCCTAATTATAAAGATAGATTTCCTGTCTTATTATTCTAGCATAGTTAGATTTCACTGAGAGCCAGAGAAAAGAGCCTTGAAATGTGGTTTGAACTTTTTCATTCCAGCGTAACCTTCATCTCCCCATAGCTTTAATTACAACAGTAAAATCATATAAGTAACACTGCAATTAATAGAAGACATTTGTAGGAAGGGCATTAACAAATGATACTATAATAGCAGTCATACTCACAGGCTAGAAACAAATCCAAAGGAACTGAGATGCTGTTGAAAAATAGCTTAGTTCAAATGATAACTGGATAATCTGTTCCTTTTTAAAAATCTAAGTATTGCTCTTTTCCACTCCAGTGGCTCATGTAAAACCAGGAGGGCAGGAGAAGGAAAGACTTAAACCACGGACTCCCAAACATGGAGGTTCAAGGTCTAACTGAGTCAGCAAGCCTCATCACAGTTGTGGTTGGCTACGGTCTCAGCACTCAAACGATCTTTAAAGTGCGGAGATAAAACAGACATATACAAACCAAAGTAAATAAATACAGAGTTGGACAAGAAGAAAGGCATCAAATAAAAGTCTCAACCAAACCAAAAGCTGGTTCTTTGAAAAGCCTAATGAAAAGATAAACCTCTGACGAGAACAATCAAGAAAAAATAAAGAATGCAAAAATAATATTGGAAATGTAAAAGGATATGGCGCCTAAGAATTTCTCCCATTCAGTGTCAGTTCCAGCTACCTTCTTTGGGTATCAATTTTCTGAATTTTCAAGCCAGTTTCGTTAATTCATTCAGTATTTATTGGTGTGCCCAGGATGCACAATGATCAAAAGCCTACCTTGTCTGTGAAATGATATAAAACAAACAAAGCAAATCAATTTATCACATGCCAGGTAGCAGAAATACTTGGAAGGAAAGTGAAGCAGGTCAGGAAGTGGAAAGCAATGAAGAGTTAATTTGATACAGGGAGGTCAGAGAAGGTCTCTGTTAATTTGGTGACTTTGAGAGAGCCCTGGAGGAAACGAGAAACTAAGCCATGAGAATATGTGGGAAAGAGAATTCCAGCTGGAAGGACAGTGAGTGCAAAGGTTCTGAGGCATACTGAGTAGGCCAGTGTGGCTAGAGCGCAGTGAGGGGGGTGGGGCACCTGAGCGGGAAGAAAGACAAAATGAGGGCTGCTGCTGCTAAGTCACTTCAGTCGTGTCCGACTCTGTGCAACCCCATAGACAGCAGCCCACCAGGCTCCCCCGTCCCTAGGATTCTCCAGGCAAGAACACTGGAGTGGGTTGCCATTTCCTTCTCCAATGCATGAAAGTGAAAAGTGAAAGTGAAGTCACTCAGTCGTGTCCAACTCTTAGCGACCCCATGGACTGCAGCCTACCAGGCTCCTCTGCCCATGGGATTTTCCAAGCAGGAGTACTGGAGTGGGGTGCCATTGCCTTCTCTGAAATAAGGGCTAGTAATATTAATCATGCTTATCTCCCAGGTTTTGAGCAATACTCACAGAGGAATAAGCATGCAGAAGGGCTAAGACAAAGGGTTAGATCCTGCTCTGAAATGGGCTTATAAAGGGGAAGAAAAGAGACTAAGGGGATCATTTTTATTTGGTCCTGTCTCTATGATACTGTGGCTCCTTGGGCAATAGCTTTACCAGAGAAATGAAAATTTGGACCAGAAGGGTCAAACACTGTGACCAAAATGTATCGCACTGGCTCTTGACAGTCTGTGAGAGATTGTGAAATGGAGTGCATGGGAGCAGAATGTTCTGGTTTGGATCATTAAGGAGAGGAGTCCTGGAGTCAGACTGCTTGGGTTCAGCTCTCTTTTAGATGTCTGTGCTTTGGAATGTCACCTAACTGCTTTGCCCTTTAGTTTCCTCAGCTGTAAAACAGGAAGAAAGACATGGTGGCTTCCTAGGACTGATGGGAGGGCTGAGTGAAGAAACAGACATAAAGAGCCAGCACCGTCCAGGCACATTGGCCCTCCCAAGGCCGTCATGGAGGCCTGTTTTCCCCTCTCTTAACCAAAAGCATCTGTTTCCAAACTCATTTTTTTAAAACTATAGAACTTGTTCTTAAATATTGTGTGGAATTCTAGCACTGTCTCTGAGCCAGATAAAAGGGGCACTGCTCCAGTTGAAGGCGGAATCAGAAAAACACCAGCCAGGTCTATGTTCTGAGAGGCCCCATCCAGGCCTAAATTCCCATAAGTACCATCACCTACAGAAAATGGCAGGGTGGGAAGAGAGGAACAAAACAATATTTCTGGCTAAATAATCCCTCCTGAATGATCCAGAATTTCTTCTTTGGGATATGTATCTATCCACAAGAAATATAAACACATGTTCTCCAAAAGTCATGGACAAGAATGTTCATAGAATCACTATCCGGCATAGTCTTAAACCAGAAAAGACCCAAATGCCCATGGACAACAGGCTGGATAAATAAATGCACTGCGGCCTGTTTCCATGATGGAATGCCATATAGCGATATGGATGAATGAGCCCTGCTATATCCACGACAGGCTTGAATCTCACAAACATATGTGGAACAGAAGAGGCCAGCTACAAAAAGGCACATACTGTATGATTCCATTTATGTGAAGTACAAAAATAAGCAAAATGAATCCATGGTGTTAGAAGTCAGAATAATGATTTTCCTGTGGGCAGGAGGGAACAATGTGCCCCTCCCCCCACCCTGCCCCGTGACTGTCCAATCAATCCAAAAGTATTTCTCGTTAAGAAAAAATTCCTTGTGTGGACTTTATTTGGTTTTCTTTTTTGCTTTTTCTGTTAAAACTAGACTATTCAATTATTGGGTTAAGAGCCAATTAAGTAATTAATCAGTAAAATGGTAATTAATTGAAAAATTTTTAAAGTATGTCTTAGGGGAGTAAGTTTAGGTGAGAAAATTGAGGTTCTAAGAACATGTTCAATTATAATTGGCAAAAGTATCATTTGGAAGAATGGTAAACTAAAAATCCAATGTTAATCACTATGAAAGTTGATGTCACCACTCTATGACCCCCCACCCTCAAGAAAAAGTCCTGAAGTAGCAGGAACCCATAAGTCCAACTCTTATTAAAATGCAATGTTATTAAGTTCATTTGTTTAGCTTGAAATGAAACCAAGAGATGAGATTCCATGTTTGACACTGAAAGGAAAGAGTAAGAGTTTGGGGAAACTTGAGCCACTCCCTGTAGTAAGTAAAAGTAACATTTCTGTGTCTTCTTTTAAAACTGAAAGGAAAAAAGGCAACTTAGATGGGATCATCTTTGTTCCTTAGGAGCATTACAGTAATGTAGGGGACAAGAGAAACTGGGAAACAGCAGAGAGAGCAGTGGATCAGGAGTGGAGGCGGAGACCCAGGACTGTTTCCGTCATGTCTCCATGGCTAAGATGCAGAGGTCTGAGGCCCTCCCAGGCCTTCTAAGCTCTCCTGCCCTAAGACTAGATGCTGTGTACAGGAGCCAATAGAAAGAAAGCCTTCACTCCACGTGAAGCCACTGGCCACAATCCCTTAACAGCTGGTTCATAGGAACATCTTGGGCTTATAGGTAACTGCAAACATGACTTCTTCAACTGAAGCCCATGAAAGAATCCTCTGAAGAGGGCATGCTGTTGCTCCCATCATGGGATCAAACACATCAAATGAGCTTCCATCACCTCTAGAGGTACAGTCAATAGATCCAAGTTGGATGGATGCATGGTCCAGGGCAGTAAGGTCTATGTTTTGGGACTACATCAAAACCCCTTTCAGAGATGATAATTAAGAATGAAGTATTAGGGGTCTGATGCTGGGTAACAACAGATCTACTGGCACAGGCTCCTTCCCCAGCAATGCAGAGAAACTTTTTGTTCCCCCTTTCCATTTTATTGTTGACAAGATTACAGTAAGATTATTTTCAGACTTTTTTCTTTCCACTAAGAGGTGCCTGGTTACCCCAACTCTAGCCAACTCCTTCCACTCAAACTCTGCCCAATACACAGACACAGTCTTTCCAGTGATCCCTCAGCCCTGAATGAAACATCATTATTCAGTGGTTAGTTATATACCAATCCTACCAGGGAAGCTTTGTATCATCTAATTCTAACTTGGGCTCTGAAATCCTTTCTAACACCCTAATGTCAAGACATTCCTTAAAATACCTGAGGACAACAAATTGGATTTTTCCAGACTTCCCCCATCTGTTTTCCAACTACTTCCATATGGCATCTCAAACTCCCCCTCCCCAGCCTCACCTGCCTGTCCAATCCACTGCAGCTCTCTCGTGGTCAGTGAGGTAAATATGATGCCCGTCAGGACAGGAGGGCAAAACTTTATTTGATTACCCCCATGATAAGCGTATGTGTGCTGTATGTCTTTAGAGGAAGGTACATGCATGCATATACATGTCATTTTACAGCACACGTGTGCACACCCAGTGTCACAGCTAATTCCCATATGCTAGACATTCAAATCCCATTCTATACTGAGGGCAGGCCATACATGAGAGAAAAGACGGGCAAAGACCAGTTCTCCTGGGGGCTAAAAGGGCACTGCTGGATAGGTACCTAGCCAGATATCAACTCTACCAAGAAATGTATATAAAGCAGCTTGGGCATGCTGGATGCTACTCATGATAAACTAGCACCGTACACTGAAGAACTTGATGCTTTCAAAATAGACAAGGCAAACAGACCAATGGAAATTTCTGCACAAGAACACATACAAAGGTGTGTTTCCAGAGAAAGAAAACGCTCCCTAGGTGCCAGCCTCCACTGTGTACAGAGTAGGCTTTTTCCCCTCTGGGAGAGCAGATTCTTCTAAGATGCAGGCAACCTAGTTCTTGAGCCTCTAGCAATGAATGGCTCCAGCAATCTGAGAAATTAGCCAAAGGGAATTTCATTTTTATTCCCCTCCACAAATACCAGTACAAAGATTAACAATGAGTGACCTCAGCCCCATCTGAACCCCACACCGACAAGGGCACAAAGAAGCCCTTTCCTTCCATGCCGTTTGCTGCTGTCTTGACCATATATGACACACAGAGAAGAAATTTCAGTGGAGGCCTCCTCCTAAGTGCTACTCTAATTCTTTCCATATTTTTGGCTCCAGGGCATTTACGAAGACTTTAATGAGCTGAACAGCCAATTGCATCATTTTGTCACCCTGTAGTATCATTGTACTCTCACCAAATCCATCCTAAAGCTCCTGAGTCCTGGTCAAACTCTGCACCCCAGTCACCTACAATCCACACTTGTAATCGCTGAAACCACCTTACCTTGAAATGTGGGTCTCCTTTCTCTCCTGGTTCCACTGAAGATGCATGCATATGTCCATGACTTAACCAGCTGCAGTGAATGCTCTCATGATCCAACCTATCTTCTGTATCTTTCATCCCAGGAATTGAAGCACTTTGCAGCATTATACCAATGTCCAAATACTGCCAACCAGAGCATTAGACTCTATCTACCTTGAAGAATTGCCCTGAAGGCCAGGTGCAAACCCTCTCAGTGAGGAAGCAACCACCTCTGGAGGCAAAAAGCTGCTTTTCACAGGTCTTAAATGGTCACTGGGCCACCACCTTGATCCCTGAGAGCCTAGTTGGCCCCACTAGGTACAGCGGACAACAAACTAATGAACTCCCCTGCCAAATGCGTGGGTTTTGTGAGGACAATTCTTGCTGCATCTCTAGATGACTTTATTCCTTGTTATTATCAGCTATGTTTCAGAGAATTCCAAGATCCCACCCCCCACCCCCACCACCACTGTAAATGAGACTATGAAATAAAGTTTGGGTAAGTGAAATTATGCTGTAAATTAGATAAGAGTGTAAACTCCTTGGAGGAGTTGAGTATTAGCTTGCTTGTGTACAAGTTGTACAGCCTTAGACATATAAATTACTTCTTGGAGCTTGGGTTTCCTCATCTAGAAAATGGGGATGGAAGCAGTCCTTGATGGAGCAGACAGCTGTAGGAATGAAATGCCACAATATGTTAAAAGTGTTTGGAACGGAGCCAGGCATATCCTAAGTCTTCAATACATGTTAGTAAATATTAGTCTTAGGCCTATAGTTTGGTAGCACATCAACTCAATTTCACTGACCAGTTAACGGGTAAGATTTCACAGTGGGTAAGAGTCCACAGGCTCTGGAGCAAGGCTGCCTGCATGAAAATCTGGGGCCACCTCTTACTAATTTAATTGTGTGGCTTTGGGCAAGGTACTTAACTTCTCAGAGAGTAACGTTATTCCTCTGAAAAATGGGAGAAATAGTAATACCTGGCTCTCAGGGCCACGGTGTGATTGAAACACCTTAAGATACCTATATAAAGTACTTCTAACAGTACCTGCAGCTCGTACACATTTAGTAGATGTTGGCTAATGTTATTGCTATTTATGCTCTGACTTGGAGAATGATTATTAAAATGGCTACAGATTCACCGTCTCCCTGCATTCACACCCTTGAAATCTGACACTGCAGATCTCCCTTCAAGCGGTGGAACTGATTTTCCCACTCCTTGAACTGCAGCTGGTCACGTGCCTTGCTTTGACCAATGGACCATTAGCAAACACTATGCAGCAGTGGCTTGCAAAAGCACTTGTGAACTGGGACTTGCCCTCTGTTGCTGCTCTTGAGAGCCCTGTGTCCACCTGTAAACCCAAACTTGTAAGCCCAAGCTAGCCTGCTGGAGATACGAGGCCACGTGGAAGAGACGCAAGGCACCCGAGCCAAGAGCCACACCCTGACTAACAGCCTGCCGTGACCCTCTGACCTGCCTGTTGGCCACAGATACATCCAGGAGGCCAACAGAGGCCAGCTGAGCCAGTCGAGAGAGACGAACTGCCCTTACAATCCACAGTATTATGAGCCAAATAAATGGTGCTGTTTTAAGCCATGAAGTTTTGAGGTGGTTTGTTACATAGCACGAGCTACCTAAACCAGGCCTTCTAGAGATTTCAATGTACTTCCATGTATTATTCTTACTTCTGAATTCTTGTCTGTCAGGGTTTAGTGGCCAACCTGAGAACTAGATGCTGTAAGGCATTTTACAATAAACACACACACACACACACACACACACACACACACACAAAGTCCTGTGCCTTGGCTAACCAGTTTTTCTAAAGAGAGCAAAACCCCCTCAAGACATTTCTATTAAAAACAGCTTAAGAGGAAAAGCTTCTTGGTATAATTATAGACACAGATGGGATCTAAAAGTTGGAACATAACAAGCAGAAAACTTTGTGGGTGGAAGGGACATTAAAACACAGGGCGGGTTCTCAACAATTACAAGCTTCCACTCATGAAACTGGGGACTGATTAGGCCAAGGGGCTAGAACTGGCTCCTGGCCATGGCCTCTGAAACGTTTCCTCAGCTCTTCGCACTGACATCAGCCTCTTCTTGTTGATCTCCTCTACCTGGAGTACCATTTCGGCTTTAGGTCATACGTGATCCTATGTGACCCTCGGGGAGCTACGTTACTATGTGCATCTGCATCTGGTCTACCAGGCAGAGTGCGAAATTCTTGGAAAGTGTTAATAAAAATCTGTCTCCATCCCTCAGAGCACCTAGTGAAGTTCCAGGCACAGATTAAACAGTCAAGGAAACCTTAACTGATCACACAAAACCAAGTACTGAGGTTTTAGAAACTCAGTGGTCGTTCACAGAAAAGAATCATTGTGCTCCAAAGTACTGATGGCACCTCAATTTCTGCATCTGTGAATGGTGAGACTGCCGTGAGGAGGAACTGAGATAATGAATAAAAAGCGCTGTAACTATACCACCGAATACTACTTGGCAATAAAAAGGAACCAACTTCAGATGCACTACATTCAGTGAAAGAAGCCAATCACCAAAGATCACATATTACAGGATCTCACTTATAAGAGCTTTCTGGAAAAGGCCAATTCATTGGGAGAGAAAGTAGGTTAGTAGCTGCCTGGGGCTGTGGTGAGATTGGGGATTGACTGGCAGGGCAGGAGGGCTGAGAGACATGTTCCACAGTCAGACCGTGATGGTGGCAGCACGACTCTTCAACTTACTATAAAAATCATTGGATGGTACCCTCAAAACAGGTGAATGGTTTGATATATAAATTACACCTCAAGAAAGGTGTTTAAAAACATGCATAGGGTTTAGAGAAGAGTGCCTGGCCCAGAATGAGCACCACCTAAATGTTTATCAAATCACATAAATAAGCCTTATTCTTGGGAAAACCCAGGGAGAGCAGTGCTCACAAGGATGCTGAAACAGCCTAGTCTTTCTAACCCCTTGTTCACCCCACCTCCTCATCTCAGAGAGCTAAACCCAGGGATCCTCTTCCCATGAATCCAGGATGCTGTTAAGTCCACCATATGTGTCTCTGGCTGCTACTGTCCCTCCCACTGCCAAAATGCTACACAGTTTATTAAACGTCTCTTGTTTATGTAGCTCCTGATGCCAAGCTGAGTTTTATTATACTGAGCCAACTGGTCTTAGGCAAGATTTTTCGGGTGGGGTGGGGGGAGGTGCTGGGAGGAGGGAACCATCATAGTATGAAGGGAGGGAGATTCCTTAAAACCATGACTCCAAAACAGCTGCTGATTACTCACAGAAGCCCACACATCCCTGCCCTTGACAAATGTCAGGCCACAGGGTAGTTTGAATCCTGATCAAAGCCTGGACAACAATACTCTTTGGGCGGAAGGAGCTGGGGAGGGATGCGAGTTCAAGAAAGAGAAAAGGGCAAAAGGGATGGGAAAGAAATCCCTGTTTGAAAGAGATTTACACCCAGGCTCTGCCACATAGGCAAGAACAGGGAGGGTTTCATTTGTAATATGGTCCTAGAATAGACAAGAGCCCCAACCATACAATTCTTCTCCACTTGTGGCTTTAGCATCATGCCCTGAACCATCTGCGTGGAGTTCTAACTCCGTCCTGTTTTATCTCCTGGCCTTCATTATAAACTGGCCCGACCACTTGGTTCCCATCAGGTCACATGCTCATTGATGCTGGTGGAGTTAATCTTCCCAGCCATTAAAGTACATCTATCCAAATTTTTTTGAGAGGGAGAAAAATATGACTCCATCTCCCCACAGTCTCCTCAGACTTGGCAAAACAGATACCTGGAGTCCTGCCCAGACCTAGTAAGGCCAACCCGGTTCCTCCACTCAGTGTCAATATGCATGCAATCATTCAAAGATTATTTATGGAGCACCCACACATGACAGGACCTGGGCTCCCTACCCTAGCAGTGCATCTAAACTTGAACTTGCATTGGGATCACCAGGAGAAATGGGCAAACACAAATTCCTGGGCCCTAACCCCAGAGCTCCTAAGTCAGTAGTCAGCATTTATAACCAGCTCCCAGGTGATGCTAACACCACCGGGGCGTGGACCAAACTTTGAGCGGCACTGTTCTAGAGGTGACAATGGTGAGTAACACGTGCAGCTGGCCTTGAACAGTCATTAATCTGTTACTGGACACAAGGCGTGTATGAGCACAAAACAAAATGATGTACCACGGTGTAAAACATGGTAAGTCTTAGCCTAAGGAGAGACCCAGAGAGCAAGTGTGGGAAATGCAGAGAAGAGGTTAGGCCAAAGACATATTTGCGCACATCACATCCAGGTGCATCTACCTCCAGACACAAGCTCTTCCTGGGCGAAGACCTCATTGTATTCATTTTTCTACTTCTAATACCTAGTACAATGCCTGGTACACATGCTCAATGCAATATCTCCAGAGCGAATGAGTGAATGAATGGAAGCATCCATCCATAAAATTGTATGTTACAAAATCACAGGTCCTGGTATTTTTCTGCCTTGTCAAAAATCAATGTATCAACAAGTACTGAAAGAGCACAAGGAATGTGCCTAGAACATTCTGTCCTGGATCCCAGAGTGAGCATGACATATGTGGTTCCTGCTCTCCTCAAGCTGACATTCTCCACATTTGAGTCCAGAGTTCACTGGAGCCTTTTCTGAGCCCTACCTCTGGCTGGCATGCCATGGTCCTGGGCTTTGAATCCTGGCTTGCTGGACCTGAGTCTTAGGGTAAGTTACTTAACCTCTCTGTGCTTCTCTTTCCTCATCCCTAAAATGGGAATAACAGCAGACATCCTGTGAAAGGACTAGAGTGCAGCTGGAGATGCACTGAGAACAGTGCCTGGCCCATAGAAAGTGCTTGTTAAGTGCTCGCTTATTTTTACTATCATGACTATCACCATCACTATCTTCATCATTATCATCATCAACAAAAGCTGACATTCTCAGGAGCACAAGATGTTATCAGCCTATAAAGTGCAAAACTCAGAAGTCTGGAGACAAAGAAAGCAAGTCTTCCGAGCTTCCAAAGCCCAGCCTAAGTCTTATCGTTTCCTTCCTCTCCCCTTACGTTTCCTGTCCCCCCAACCCTCCAATGTGTTCTTGCAACAGCTTCTGGAAATACCTTACCCGTCTAGAAATCAGGGCCATGGCTGCGATGGCTCGAGTCCAGGCCTGAGTTGGCAGGATTCAGGCAAGTCGGGCCCCTCTCATTCAGCCACACACAGTGTGCTTGACACCCTTTTGGAAACCAGTGACTCTGATGTAAGCCTCCTGCAAGGTGGCAGCTGGTGGGCTTTGGCAAAGCACACAAAGGCCGTGCGTCCTCTCTCCCAGCGACCCAAGGCACCCGGCAGAAGGCCTTCGCGTGACTCCCATTCAGGCTTTTGCCTAATTAAAATGGCATTACCACTTGCCCTGGCAGGCTGCTGCCACCACCGGCTGCCATATCCGGTTCTCTCTTCTGGAGCTTTTTCTTCTTGTGTTCAGTATTTTGGTCCCCAACATGGAACTGAAGATGACTAGATTAAGAGAGAACTGCTTGGCCCTCTTCCCCTCTACCTCGCCCTGAGATCCCAGGTCTGCAGACGATTATTTGCCATCTCTGTTTAGTTAAACAGAGGTTAGCTCAGAGGCCTGGCCTTTGGCATGTTTCTAAAAACCAACAGGCCAAAGTCTTCTGGGTTAACAAATGGACTGCATTTTATAATTGAGCATAAGGCCTCTCAGGGCTGGGCACTCATATTTTATATGAAGCAAGACACTCCTGGCCTGCCCACCTCAAAAAGACACAATGTCTGTCCTGGTGTCTGGCCAGCTGACAGGATAGGTCACTAAATGGATCTCACATTTTCTCTGCAAATTCTAAATTCCTTCCTCTCAGGAGGGGGCTACTTGCCTGCAAGTATCGCCAGGAAATTCTGTGAGAAACTCAGTTTTTTTTTAATATAAATTTATTTATTTTAATTGGAGACTAATTACTTTACAATATTGTATTGGTTTTGCCATACATCAACATGAATCCGCCACAGCTGTACACGTGTTCCCCATCCTGAACCTCCTCCCACCTCCCTCCCCATCCCATCCCTCTGGGTTATCCCAGTGCACCAGCCCCAAGCATCCAGTATCATGCATCGAACCTGGACTGGCAATTCATTTCACATGTGATATTATACATGAGCAAGTCAGTTCTGTCGGCCCTGGCACAGACTGAGTGCCACCTTGCAGTCTATGGCTTAGGAGCTCTTGAGAAGCCACCTGGTGGAGCTTAGGGAGGAGTTCAACTGCCCCAAGAAGCAAAAGCAGTCAGACCCCAAGGTGAGATCCATGGGACAGAGCAACACTGTTTATACCATTCGGGATGGGAAGTGAAGAGGCAATAAAAGAATAAATGACACCTCAGTAAACCCACTACTACCACAATCTCCCCTCCTTTCTGCATGCTGTGGTATTTACTCTTTTATCTATTTGCTCACGTGTTCATCAGAACTTATTCAACACCAAAGAGACTGCATAGGGCATGCTGGTTGAGGGTAGAGGCTTTGTGTTCAAGGAGACCTGCTCAATTTCCAGTTCTACCGCTTGATCAGCTGTGTCCCTGGACAAGTCATGTGCCTTCTCTAAGCTTCAGGTGCCTGAGTGCCATGAAGTGTGGTTGTGGGAGCTAAATGACACTACGCATGTAAACCACTCAGCACCGTGCCCCACACCAGCATTAACTATAGAATACGTGATGATAGGGATGGTGATGTGATGATGAAGATGATGAGAATGAAGAGGAGGAAGAAGATGAAGACGAGGAGGGCTGCTCTTGGGTATTGGGATGAAGCCACCGGTAGCTACTGATCTGGCTAAGGAGTCCTGGGAAACTCCTTTTCCAGCTCCAAGATTCCCAGCCTTTTTTGGATGAAAAACTACATTTGTTCCTTCCCAAGACCTGAGATTCCAGCTCCCAGTTTCTGGGGAAGACAGCCTCCAACAAGGGTAGTAGGTAAGGAAATCAAATGGGGGATTCTGCTCTATTCTTCACTGTTACCTACAATCCTCTCTCTTCTGGGACCCTCTGAATAGAAGAAAATCCACCCACTCACCAGACCCTCATCCTCAAGCTTAGTGCTCAACCTGGTAAGGGGAGAAACCAACTGGGACCCTGTTGTAATAGAGCATAAAATAAAGGCCTTTCATCGTATTCTGGCAGCTGACCACTGGAAGTATTCCAGGCATAAAATGAACCTCAGGTCTTTAGACTCTTCAATGAACATTCAGTGGAAAGACAACATTAAATCACTGAGAGGCTCTTGTGATGGAACCCATAGGTGCCTTTTGAGATTCCCCTCTGCTCTCACCAAGTTCTGATCTTCTCCATGTGTTTTCATAACCTTTGGTGCTCATGAGAATTCTAAGCAGGGCCTTGATTGAACTCATTTAGCAGATGAGGAAGCTGAAGTGGACAGAGGCAACACAGCACTCCCAAGATGACGCTGCAGTCATTAGAATATGAAAAGTTAGAACCTCAGGCTCCAAACACCAAACCTGTGTTCCTTTTCCCCAGTGGCTGTCTAGTCAATATTCAGCTGCTGAACTGAGCTTATAGACTCCTCACTAGCAGAATGAGAAGAGGAAATGCCTGTGACTAGACTAGAGGAGGAGTCAGTATCTCTGAGTGTAGATACTGGGGGTGGTTCAGAGTTCATCTGGGATTGGCAATGGCCGGGGACACGGACAAGATGGTGCCCATGCAGAGTTCTCAGTTGTCTCCAGCCCACATCTTCTGTGGGCCCTTCTGCCCTGAATTTATCCCTTCATATCATCTACCCCATAGCTTCCTTTATGTGGCTCTGCAATGGCTAAGTCCTGTATAGTTTAGTCGCTAAGTTGTGTCCGACTCTTTTGTGACACCATGGATGCAGCCTGGCAGACTCCTCTGTCTGTGGGATTTTACAGGCAAGAATACTGGAGTGGGTTGCCATTTCCTTTTCCAGGGGATCTTCCTGACCCAGGGATCGAACCCAGGTCTCCTGTGTCTCCTGCATTGGCAGGTGGATTCTCTACCACTAGCACCACTTGGGAAGCCCTGGATAACCCAGCCTAAATGAGCTCTAATGACATGACTTGGCCTACAAATCAACGAAGGTCCAAAGACTCAGACTCAGGCTCCTGAACAAAAACATGCCCAATTTACTTCCTTTTCAACCACAAAAGAGAGGCAACAACTAAAGTCTCAGTTCACCCCACTATACAAAGCATATGGGGCCAATTAATGCCAGATAGGAAGACATGCACTCCATGGTGCATGTTCATACAATACCAGGGGCGAGTGCATCGGGGTGGGGGGGACTTTAATTAAAGGCTGCCTGCCACTGTCCTCTTGAAGTCATTGTTCCACCCCTTGACAGCTTTGTCCCTAGACTACAAACCACCTGACTCACTGTCCCCAGGACCACTGCAGGATTTCAGCTTCAGGCTTTCCCTCCTTCAGACTAACACACACCAGTGTAGGTCACATGAATTAGAGACCCCAGGGTGAGCAGCAGCCTGCACAGTGAGTACACACATCAGAGGATCACTTCCTTGAGCAGGGGTTCCTAATTCTTGCTGTGCCACGCCCTCTTCAGCAGGCTGGGGAAGCCCTTTTCAGAATGCTTAATGATAAAAGAAAATACACAGGCTCATAAAGCAAATCAATCATATCAAAATGCAGTTATCCAAATACTCAACAGAAAATTGGTAATAGAGTATTATGTATTCCTGTTTCTCTAACACACGAAATAACAAGATCTAGTGATGAGTCTAATACCACCATGACTTTAAAGTAATGAGCCTATTTTGAGCTCTAGTAGTTGTAACATGATACAGAAATGCCGATGAGTTCTATTAGCAATCAAGTCACAGGTACACTCCTGTGGTTTGTGGCTTTATTTAGAATTGAAGGAAATGCCAAATTTTAGGTTAAGCTTAGTGAAACTGAAGATGTCATTTCTTCCCAAACTTTCTGAATTCTGTCCACAGACTACTTTGAGCTGGGTCATTTCAGGTTAGGATCAACTCTTGTCCCAGAGAAGGGCTAGACCTGATGGACTGCTGCAAAAGACATGAATGAGCCATATATACCAATAAGAGGTATGTTAACAACGAGCTGTTGTTGGGGAGGGTGGAGGGACAATTTCTAAATACTGAAATAACATTCTGAGCTCCCCCTACAATGAAGAAAAAATGATGTTCTGGGCCATGACATTACAAGCATGGTAAAACCACAGCTAAAGCAATCCCAATGCAAGAGATACAGATACCTGCCCTAGTAAAATGAAAGTGGCAGGCTTCTTACTCACGTGTTATCCATTATATTGTTTCTCTTGGTATTAAAATAACTTTCTAGATTAGTGATCATGCCTGTCAGGGCACATCCTTGGATAAACTATCCAACCCACCACAGCCCAGAAAAGGTATATGTGTAGGAGGGTGACTTCGACGGCCATTTTTTGTAGCTTGTCCCTGCTGCACCTCATATCATAGTTGACTAGATCAAGAGTGAGCATCAGCTTCAAAAGCAGCTTAACTATTGGCTGGTCAGCAGCCAATGACATGGCTTGATTTTTTATTTTTTATTTTTTTAGTGATTTAGGTCAAACAGCCTTTCTTCCTCATGCTCTGCTTGAGAATATGAAGTGAGACACACTGTAAGGAGGCAATTCTAAGTGGCACTCAAAGCTAAAACAAAGAAGCAAGCCAGACTTTGCCTCAGGGTCCTAAGAGGAAAGAACCCAGGAGAATCTGAGCCCAGCTAATGGTGGAGAGCTGCACTGGAGACCATGAGCAACAATGATCGGTCTCTAGGGTGACCTCAGATTCATCCTGCCTTCCACTTCCTGTCTCCAAAGCAAAATGGAATTCAGAGGGTCCATGGGGGCGGGGAATCACATTTTAAATATAACTAAACTGGAAGTGAAACTTAGCATCTCCTTCTCCTTCCTCTGGGAAGCCTTCTAGAACCTCTAAGATTGGTTGAGGTGTCCCAAAAACAAGCTCCCAAGCCCCTTTCACCTCCTCTTAACAACAGAGAGACAACATTCATTGTAACGCATACCTATCTCTATCTCACTTCAAACCTTAAGTGTTTTTGTGGGCCAGACCCTTGTTGGTCTCCTTTGGATTTCCAGGGTGTGGCAAAGTAAATGTACTGTAGTATATACTGTAGTTTCCAATGTTATGGAATCATCAACAAATGAAGTTTCTACAGGAAGTCATAGGGACATAAAATAACAATTTAATGATGGAAGCTTAGTGACCAAACCACAGCTCTAAAGAGGAAAATAATGGAGCAGATACCAAACCTTACAGGAGAATACTAGCATTAAGGCCTCTCACACAACAGCTGTTAAGGCAATTTGGTTCAAGGAATATTTACTGTGACCTACCATAGGTCACACTCCCTTCCTATAAGGCTTTAACTATTAAATAATATGAGAAAGACATAGCTAAAAAACAATGCATATACAATGAGATACATATGGTCCACGATACATCATTTGAGGGGAAACTGTCATTAGCATAGAGTCAGATGACCTATATCCAAATCCTGGCCCCACCACCTATTAGAAAAAGAAACTTAGGCAAATTGCTAGACCAAGCCTCCATTTCCCTACCTGTAAAATGGGGCTAATGATACTTACCTCACAGAAGAGTTAGGAAGATTAAATGCAACCATTGTGTGAAAGCACCTAACTGGTACATAAGAGCGATTCATGGGGTTTAGATCTTTTCCCTCAAATACAAAATTAATTGTACATAGTCAGTAAGATGGCGGTTGCAGAAGACAGGAATGTCATCTGTGGCATATTACTACTCCTAAATCCATTCTACCCATGACTGTGATGCAACCAAATTTTACTCTATTTGGAGCAGGCCAGAAAGAAGTTTTAGCTCAGCACTCAAAAACAAAACAGAAATTCAGCATGAGTCATGTATATAATGGTAACTTTTCCAGTAGCCACATTAAAAAAAGTAAAAAGAAACCGGGGAAATTAATAATGTATTTTATTTAACCTGATAAATCAAAAACATTATTTCAATATATAACCTATATAAAAATATATTAATGATGTATTTTACATTCTTTTCCTGATACCAACTCTTAGAAGCCAGGTGTATATTTTACACGTGGAGTGATCTTCTAGATACATTTCAGGTGCTCAATGGCCATGTGTGGCTGGAGGCTGCCTAACCAGACAGCACAGGGCCACCTACCATGGTGAGAGGGACCACTGCACTGGAAATCAGACTGTCAACATTTTATTTATACAGTGGATAAGAGCTCAGACTCTGGGACCAAACTGGGTTTGGATGCGGACTTTGTCACTTACCAGCTGTCTGATCTTGGGCAAGTGACTTTAGCTACCTGTGTCTAACTCCTTCATCTGTAACAGGGCCACAGCCATACCAGCATCCAGAGCTGGCGAAGATGAAATGAACACATGCAAAATGCTTAGAACTGCATCAGGCATGTAGTAAGCTTTCAATAAATGTAATAGTGTTACTATTACAGGTCCAGCAGTGGGTGGGGAGAGAGTGGCGGAGAAGCGGAAAACCTATAGAGGATTAGAGGTTTGCCACTTCCCTTTTGGTGTCACCCAAACTGATTAGGTGACTCTTGCTGTCCTCCCTTACAGGCCAATGCAAGTGAGAATCCTGGGACATGGCGTCCCAGAGAGAAACAGTCCCTTGGAGGGTGGCGGGCCCTCAAGTTTATAATCTAGAGGGAAGCTGAGGAGCTATGGTTCCAATCAGGAAGGCAAAGCTGGCCCCAGTACCATTCCCCACAGCTTGGCAGGAAAAGTCATTTGCAACACACCAGACCATGTCTCCCACTTTCTGTCTTTGTTTCTCTGTTCAAACATTTGCAAATCATTCTGAATTTGGGAGAGGCAGCAGCAGCAACTGTTTTAAAAGGCAAAGTCAGGATCAAATGAAAGCAGACCAACACACAAGTGGGCAGGGGCATTAGAGGATGGAATACAGATCATGAAAATAAAGAAGAAATTAAGAGTAATAAAATTAGTGCCTGCTGAATATAAGCACCTCTGATTCTTACAGATGAAGAGTTATCTGCATCTCTGAACTCCTGATGCTCAGATAGGTCTATGTTTCCTCCCTGGCATTCCTTGGCCAGGTTTCCACGATACGGTTACAGGTCAATTCATTTTTATTTACTTTTTTCTTGAGGTATCACTTACATAAATCTTAGGTGCATGACTCAAAACCTTTTACATACACCTACAGTGAGGTTCACATCATTCAGGTCAAAATATGGAATACACCCAGCACTCCAGAAGACTCCATCCCAAGATAACCACTCTTCGGACCTCTTTCTCCAGAGATTAGCTCTGCCCAGTTTTGAACTTCATATAAATGATATGCCTCCTGTCTGTTTCCTGAGTCCTCAAGCATGTACTTAAGCAAATTATAGCAGAGATGCAGAAGAAAAAGGAGCAATAGAAAGTGACCAAGGACACGAGATTGGTCTCATTTATACAACCTGATACCCAAACAGGGCACCCGCAAAGCAGCCCTCTAGAGCAGGGGTCCCCAACCTCTGGGATCGAAGGCCTGATGATCTGAAGTGGAGCTGATGTAATAAGAATAGAAATAAAGTGCACAATAAATGTAATGCACTTGAATCATCCCCAAACCATCCTCACTCTGCCTAGGTCTATGGAAAAATTCTGTTCCAGAAACTGGTCACTGGTGCCAAAAAGGCTGCAGACTGCTGCTCTAGAGGATGACATCCCACACACTCCATTCAGGTCCCCTGACTGCAATGCAACTACCACTCTCCTAGGTTCCCAGATACTGCACAGGAGGACGTCAGGTCCACAGCCAGCAGGTGCTGAGCTGCAGCTCGACACAATGTCGCTCTATCTGGGGAAAGGTAAGGAGGCCTTGCTTCTCCTGGGACCTTCTTTTCAGTCGAGCATGCAAGTTACGAGCTGGAGACAGCCAGCCTGGGTGGGTCTGAAGCCAACCTGGCCACTTCCTAGCTGTGTGACCTTGGGTAAGTTTCTTCATTTCTGTGCCTTCTGTGTCTTGGTGCGCTCATCTGAAAAATGGGGATAGCAACAGTACCTGCTTCATCAGACATTACAAGGAGTAAATGCCTAGAACAGTGCTTCATACAAATATGCACCTTCAACTCCCCTCTTATCAGGATATAGATGACAAAAAGTCTTCCAACCTTCCTGGAAAGCTTGTGTTTATTAAAATCAGGAGGCAAAAGATAGAAGTTCAGGAAGCATAAAACAGGGAGAGAAACCTCATTCATAAAGGAAGATCTCTGATATAAGCAGGTGTGGGGAATGAAAACATTGCACTCCCTAAATGCATGTTGGGTTCACGCACGCTGAGGTGATACTGTGTGAGCTGGACTTCACAAAATGCCCCTAACATACTGGCAGGAGACCAGACTCTGGCCCCAAACCAGAGCGGGTGTTCACAAAAGAAATTAGAGGTGGGTTACTGTCATTCTCATGACAGCAAACACCAAATCGAGAATCCAGTTGTCCCAGAATATCATCTTAGAAATTCCATCCACCTCTAGAACTCCATACACCCTACAAAAGGTCCCAAAGCCCCAGGACTCGAGAGATGGGGAAGTGACATTAGACAGTATCAAGGGACATCTCGTACCTCTAAAGATTTTTTTTCTAGACAGCAATGAATTTTCAGAGATGCCATGAACACAGTAAGAAACTTTCCTACTAAAACATTTTCCAGTATTATTACAAATCTCCCGTAGCATATTTCTTTCAGGCATCTCACCTGGGAGGAGAGCATGGAGCAAAAATATACTGTTATATTTACTCCCCAGGAGGGTCATAAGGAAAAGCAACTCAAAACCCAAGCTTAAAGGTCAGTTCAACAAAGGGCAAGGGTCAGAGGGTCAGGGTGATGGGACAGTGATGGAGTTTAAAGACTCCTAAAAACCCAGGAAAGCCAGTTATTTATTGCCTGAAATTTTAAAAGACCTAGCTAGGCAGAAATAGTTCTACATCTTTAGGGCACACATAAGGAAGGGCCTCAAAGAATTTCAGATCTAGCAATTTCTTCTTGTTTTATGATTAATGGAGAAAGGACTAAAAAATCTCACTCTCTCATCCCTGCCCCCCAAGCACGTACGTGCATGCGCGTGCATGTGTGCATGACCACAGTTCCAGTTTCACTTCTGACTCAAAATCTTGCTAATACTGTCTATTCGTAAAGTGCTAGCCAGAAAATGTTGAAATGAGCCAAACTGACTTGGACTTTCGCCACAGCATGTGTATAGATACAATGACATTTTATTTCCTTTTCCTCATCATTAATGAGTTTATTGCCTCAGAGTGCTTTAAAGTTCTCCAAAGTAGTTCCGTGGTTTATAAACACCCTAATAGCATCCCCAATAAAAACGACAATGTCCACCTGTCTGTCTGACCCTCAGAAGACTGCATAAGAATTAGGGATCTGGATACCATTTAATCTCTTTGGGAAAAAGGTAAAAGGTCAACCGAAAGCCCACAGGTGCTAGTTAACATAAGTGAATAACTCCATAAAATTAAAAAGGTGTGCCTTCAAAATGAGAATCCTTTGACCCTAATGTCTAACAAATGCACTTTGACTCTTTGGCAAGCAGGGATGAGAAAATTCCTAATCCCAACCTAAAGGTGAGTTAGTGAAAAATCAGCCCTTCACTCTTTACTTTCTGAAAATAACCAGAGACCAGGACATTCGACATCTAATGCTGGCCTTGATGTCACAATCACATGGAGATCTTCTCACTTTGACAACTCTGCCCACCCAGCTTCTTGCCACCCAGCAGATACCAACTGGCACCCAAAAGATTGAGGCAAACACATCATTAAGACACAAATTAAAGCCTGCTTTCCTTCAAAAGAGTTGGCAGTGTGACTTACTGATTACATTTTTAGGACAGTAAAAGCCATTTAAGGCAGCTCATAAACCTCACGCCAAAAATTTTTTTTAACAGATTAAGCCTAATTTTGCTATACAAAGAAAAATGACGGAACTATTAAAAAGGATGTTAGAGAAGAATATTTGGTGACACAGAAAGATATTCTTGTTCTAATAAGTGAAAAAACAATCAGTTTACAAAAAAATCAGTTATAAAGCAATATATAGATTATAAGCCCATTTTATTACAACACATCTAAGAAAAAAACTGGACGATATACACTAAAACATTAAAAGTGATTCTCTTTGGGTGAAAGATGCAGAGATTACTTTTATTACTTCATTTTGTTGATCTTTATTTTTAAAATTTGGTTCATTTTACAGGTCTTAGGCTTCCATACTAAGAAAAAAAAAATTAAGCAGCTACATTTAAGTTTTACTGAAGTCCTAACTCTACCGAGAGTCCAAGATCAATATTTGGTTGAAATGCTTCCCTACCATGATGTACAATCACACACACACACTCTGAATCTCACAAACAATACCAAGCGGAAGAAGCCAGACACAAAAGCTTAGAAAGTGAATGATTCATTTACCTAAAACACAAAAACAACACTGTGATGTCAGGAATTAGGGCGGGAGTTGCCCTGGGGCTAAGTGAGTATTCAGAGCATGATTTAGTGTCTTGCAGTGTTTCTAGTTGTACTTAGTGGGGAGGAGCTGGGAGAAATGAATCTCTGCCAACTCGTGTGGGCTGCCCAGGCCAGGAGTTCTGTTTAAAAACACCCGACCTACCCCTTATAAAAGACAGATCTGGTGGCCAAATGACATGCCTGCTGGGCCCTCAGGCCTCTGACCTAACACCACAAGCCAACAACACGCACATCCAGAATTTCACAAACATAGTGTGAGTCTGGATTCCAGTGCAGGTACCAGGGAGGCAATGTTTCCCAACTCATTCTCCCCTACACTTGGTTTCCCACTGGCTGGCCGTGTAAAATCACAATGGATAAATGAAACAGGGGTGAACACACACACACACACACACACACACACACACACACAAATGAAGCTTTTGCTGTTAGGTTGCAAAAAACACAAAGATAGCCAAGACAGTTCTGGATGAAAATAATGCCTATGGATTCCTGAACCCTCCTCAGCACCAGTTCCCAACATCCTCATGCTCGGTATCCAGGAGGCTGGGATGACTTGGAGAACTGCAATCTCCCCTAAACACTGGGGGACCGAGGGCCCAGGGCCCACTCTAGACCAATGACCTTTGGGTCTCAGGGGGTGGGATGCAGACATTAGCATTTTAAAATCCTTCTGGATGAATCCACTGGGCAGCTCAGGGTGAGAGCACTGGTTTTAGAGCAGCACATATGAAACCTTAATGTGCATCCATTACCCAGGACAAGTCAGGCTAAAAACGAATGTGCTGCTGGTGTTCTCAGCCCTGATCCCCACTGGGACCAGTGAGTGAAGATCCAGACCACAGCCTGAAGCTACAAGCCAACTTACTAAGTGGGCATTTCAAAAAGGGGCAAGAACGCTCCTCAGATTTCTCAAGCCCCTGAGGCCCACGCACACATGATGGGATGCCAAGTCTGTGTCCCTTGGGGCTACTGCATAGGTGCGGGTGGTTTCCGCCATCCTCCACTTTAGAGAGCGGCCATCAGAAGTGGAGGACACCAAATGTCTGGAACACCACATGAGAGAAAGGCAGCCAGCCCCCGACCAGCTCCCACCCCATTCATCACTAGAGGCTGCTCAAGAAGTGAGGGCTCCCTGCCGCTGGTGGTTTGCAAGGGCCTTCTCTAGGCTCCCCTATTTGACAAGATATTAGGCACAAGCCAGACCAGAGTCTGCATTAATGAGACCCACATGGGACTGCTTAAGAATAAACACTCACTTAATCCTATGTAGCTGAACAGTCTAACAAATGAATTAGCTGGTGGCATCCACTTAGGATATATGATCCAATTTATACTATGATTTCTTTCTAAGGGCTGAACTGATTTTGACACATATAAAAATGTGGTTTCAATCACCCACAATTGCACCGTTTGAACAAGGGGGAAAGAAAGGCTTTAAAGGGCCCAGACCTGAGGGGCGTCAATAACAAGGTGCAGTGGAGGAGCTGTGCGCTGGCACTGGGCTGGGGAGGGGCCCTCCGAGGCAGGAGTACTGCCCCAAGGAGGAGCCTGGACACTTTCATCTCTGCTGCAGGGTCCACTGATCAAACATGCAGGCGCGGCCTGGAGAAAGAGCACAGAGAATTCCTCACTGCCTTCTCCTGTACACCGAGCTCAGGTCCCCAGAAAGGGCAGGGGCCTCTGGCTAACTGAAAGGCACTCAAGCTCTGGGGAGGCAGGCAGGTCATTCTATTGACCTGCTGGCCAAGCCAACGATGGTCATCCTAAAAGCAAACAAAAGCTAAGGGCTTTATATGCCCCCAAGAACTTGCACACTGGCTTCAGCTAACGATGTCAGGAGGGAGAAATGGCAGACGAGGCCATTCACAGATCTTTCCCCCGACTCTTCAGTAGGGTCCTTAGCTTTTTCCCATCCCACTGTCACAATATCCGTAGGAGGCAGGTAATACGATCAGCCCCTTTTGACACAGGAGGGAGCCGAGGCCCAAAGATTCCAGGCAGTTCAACTCCACAAGCCAAGTATGAAATGAATCGCTGTGGCTCAGGCCTGGGCCGCTCCCTGAGGCCTGACTCCCTGGGCTGTGTCTGAGGCACCTCACTGCAGCCTTCGGGACAGCCGTCCAGCTGCTGAGATGGGCGTGCACCTGTGTTCTTCACAAGCAGATCCCACAGCTGTCCACATGAAGGGGCTCCCAATGCCACAACAGCTTGGCTCCGTCTGTCCATCTAAGTGCAGGAAACGCAAAAATAACTACTCTCTGTTGTTATGTGCTTGGCACTGGGCTAGTAATGTTCATATCTCTTACCCCAATTTTTATAGGAAAAAAAAAAAAAAACAGGTACAGAGAAGTTACGTTAACAGTTTTTCAGTGAAGAGCGTCTGGACCTAAATCTGGTGATTATTTTTCCCCTTCTGTAGCTCCACTATAATGATGCTAAATAACGATCTGAACTGTCTGTAGCATATTTCCTTGGAAGAGCGTGAAACATTTATTTATTCTCTCAACACGAATATTCCTTTCCAGTCAAATCAAGCTCCTCGAGGAGCCTCAAATAGGCTGCGGCAAAGACTGCCGTATATTCCTTCTGGCTGAGATACAGTTTACAGGCTCCTTTGCAGTTAAGCAGAACTATGTGAGTTCTGACCAAGGGCACACGGGCAGCAATGACATGCTTCTTTCTCCTTTAGGCCTGGCACATAAAAGCCTTCTACACAATGCTCCATTCTCTCTTCTCTCAACTGCTGGCTACATTCAGATGCTCTAAATGCAGGACTCCAAGTCCCCAGGGATTGGCAGAGCCACAAAGAGAAGGAGCCCGTGGCCCTGAAGACCTGCATGGAGTAGAGCATTCCCTGACCAACCCACACTGGACTGTAAAAAAAAAAAAAAAAAAGAAAAGAAAAGCAGTAACACTTTGCTGCGTTACTGTACAGACTTTAGGGCTTGTTTGAGACTTAGCCTACTCTAATACACAGATCACACTCATTTCCTATTTCTTGCACTTTTCAAAATCTTCCCTATTGCTTAAGTCAGTGATTTCCCAAGTGTGGTCCCTAAACAGCAGCAGGAGCTGGCTAGCAATGCAAAGGCACAGGCCTCACTCCCACCCTACACAATCGGCAATTTGGTTTGGGGAGGTGGGGAGTGGGGGTCCAGATGATTCCGCTGCACTCTCGAGTTGGATGCCCAGTGGTCTAAGTGGACTGAGATGTACCAGGACGTCTCCAAGGCAATCTCCACACCTCATCCAGCTCCCCTTCTCTGACTCCTGTGCCCTCTACTCATTTCTGCCCTTAACTGCACATGCTTGACCACACTGCTTCCCCTATGCTTCCCCTGCCCCAAATATCCATGGGCAGAGACCATCTCCCTTACCTCTTGGTAAATGCTGGAAGAAAGGGAGAGAGGGGCATACCCATGATACAGAACAGGGCAGGACAGCCCTTGATCATCAAATCATTGATCATCCCCATTCAACAGATGGAAAATGTTAAGTACCAGAAGACTAGGTGAAGTGTCAGGCTGTAATTTAGTAACATGTTTGCTTTGGGAGGCTTCATGTCTTCACAAGGGCAGAGAGCGGACACAGTAAGGGGTTCTGTACTCGGTACTAAAGCCAGACTTTCTGAGCTCAAATCTTTTTGAGCTTTTTGGGCTTTTGTACTAACTGGCTGTGCAGTTTCACACTGATTATTTAACCTCTCACTGTCTCAGTTTGCTCACCTGTAAAGTTGGGATAAAAGTGGTACCTACCCTCACTGGGCTGTGATGAGGATTTAAAGAAAAACTGTTTGGTGCTGAGAACAACGCCTGGTGTACAGAAAGTTTTGCACCAGGCTAAGAAGTATATTCTAGGGTGGCCTCAGCAAGTCACCTACACTCTGAGCCTCAGTTTCCTCATCTATAGAATGGGGTGTTGTAAGGATGGCATCACCAACTCGATGGACTGAGTTTGAGTGAACTCCGGGAGTTGGTGATGGACAGCGAGGCCTGGCGTGCTGCAATTCATGGGATCACAAAGAGTCAGACACTAAGCAACTGAACTGAACTGAAGGATTAATTGAGATGGTGAATGGTAGGGACTAGTGTGGATGAGGGGCCAGGTCAAGGGCTCAGGGGTTTCCCTCCCCTCCAAATCGGCCTTCTTTGCAACCTGAATTCATACTTGTGCAACCCTGAGTCGGGGGAGAGAATACACAGGTACACATTTCCAGGAAAATACAGTGCAAGTCAGCTAGCAATCCATTCATGGAGGGCTTGGCCTTCCCAGAAGGGTTCAGAATGGGAACTGACCAGACTCCCCAAACCCCTGCTTCATTTCTAAACAAGCAACAATGAAGGCACCATTGCTGATGACCGGAGAAATCTTTGTCCAACTGTGAAAACTGTCCAGAGCAGTTACAGTGCAAAGGTTAGACACAGCTCTCCTCAGACTTGTTATTAATGGATTCCAAAAAGGAAAGGGGCTGCTTATTTATTACCTCCTTCTAGCTCGCCTCTTCCTGAACTAAGGCGAGAGAGACAGGAAGACAAGGAATTTCCTTCCAAACTTTTTTTCACATTTTAAGATGAGAAGCAAATTTACAAGGTCAAGAAAACCCACAATGTCTGCCTCGGGTGAAGAGGCAGGCAAGACAAGCAGGGACGTGGAAACTGTCAGCTTGACTCTTTTTCTTATTCATCCTCCAGCTTCCCTCTGACCTGGGGTGGGGGCTCCATTTTTCTTGAGTTCTTTGACTTAAAAGAAGAATGGGAACACTTAGAAGAGGAATTCACCAAGCTCTTGCAAAGCCAAAGATACACGCAGACTTCAACCCAGCAAGCCCACGCCCAGGTTGACTGTGATCCACAGTGAATTTCATTCCACCATACTCGTTACAATGACAAGGCCACTGGGTGCCAAAGTAAGCTGTGTCGCATTGTCACTGAAATAAGTTTAAAGAAACGCTTAACTCCTCTTACCATGGGGAACATATTCTGATCTTTCCTAATGTGTTTGATTTTACTCCCGATTCAATTCCATTTTTTTACCATGCCAGTTACAACCCATTGGGAAAAACCCTGCCCTGAAAAACTGCCACATACCTGCAATAAAATTACATACATTCATCGTGGCATTGTCTAGAAGAGGAAAAACTTGAGACGCCTTACTTGTCCATCAACAGAACAGATAAACAAATGGAGGTACTTTCATGTAATGAATTATATACAGTAATTAAAAATGAATCAAGTAGAGCTCTCAGTAACAGCATGAATAAATCTCCATATGGAATGTTGAGCTTCAAAAGGCAAGTTGCAGAAATATACAAGCAGTATAAACAATATACACAAATTTAAAATCAGGCAAAACAATACTACATGCTGCTTAGGAATCCATACATATACATTAACATATAAACACATGCCAGGGAGTTATTAACATAAATTTCAGGGTATGGTTGAAGAAGGTGAAGCTGCTGAGGAGTCTATGCTATAACTTTATTTGTAATTGTTTATTTCTTCATCTGGATGATGTTTCTTATATCATTCTCTATCATTTTCACATATCTGAAATTTTTATAACTAAAAAATCTGTCAAGGGGATGGCAATCTTGGGACAACTTTGCTTCTTCCTTTTGGATTCAGTGAAATAAAAGTTCTCCAGTTTCAGCCCCAATTCCCATTGCAGGACAGAAGGCGAGCCCAGAACGTAGACCTGTGGGAACATGCCACTGCCTTTCTTCCCAATCAAGCCAAGGTGCACCAACTTTGAAGGAAAATGGTTGTAACTGAAGCAAGTTAATGAAATAGTAACTCCTCTCACCATGGCGAACATACTCTGATCTTTTTTCTAATGTGTTCAAGTCTATTAGGATTCGACTTCATTTTTTTCCTGTGCCAGTTACAACCCCTTGGTTTGAATTCATGACCCATCAGAGTCACAACACACTCTGAAAAATCCTGCCCTGAAAAACTAGCACCTAGCTGGGGCTAGGTCCAGGAAAGATGGGGACACCATGCCACAATTCACCAAGGATCTGAGAGATGTGTCAGTGTGGAAGCCGTTACTCCAGGGAACACAGTCTAGAGGAGCCACAGAATCTGAACCATAAAGTCAGCTGTCTATCAGGGCTGTCTCTGGGTGCATATGGCACCCAGTGCCTCCTTTCTAACTCTATGGAGATTCTCGACTCTCTCCCATACTGTGTGAATTCGGGCAAATGCTGGTTCAGAATAAATGTTACTGCTTTGACTTTCTCTGTATATTGCCAAGGAGAATGTTTAACTAAAAGAGGATATTTGTTGATCAAGACCTATTGTGTAAATAGAGTGATTGATTTCTGAGATCTCTGTCCTCACAGCTAGAGTTAGAACCTACCAGATAAACAGAATCACTTGGCTGGAAGGAGTCCTAGACCAGTGCTCCTCCAATGTTAACTTGCAAGTGAGTCCCCTGGAGATCTTGTTAAAGTGCAGCTCTGTGTGCAGGAGGTCTGAGGCAGCCCAGTGACGCTGGGCTGAGAAGCACTCTGGAAAGATCAAGAGTGATACCCTAAACTGCCATCTGCTCTAAAGCTGCCAAGGTCGAGGGATGGGAAGGACCTGATCCCTCTCTCTGAGTACTTTGCCGGATGAGAACCTGGCTCTTCAGAGCTGTGCTTCAGTACTGATCCATTCATCTATAGCACGTCTCTGCTGCTGGATACACCAAGCCAGCAAATTGGCCATGAAGTTTCTGGCTGCTCCCAACTTAGAGGGCATCCCTGGCCCACAGTCCTCTGAACTCTTGCATCTCAAAGTGGGACCCACAGATCAGGAGCATCACCATTACCGGGGAGCTCCTTAGAAATGCCCAATCTCAGACCTTCACTCCAGATCTACTGAATGGGAATCTGCATTTTAAGTGAGATCCCAGATGACGCACACGCACATGAAGGTTTCGGATGCACTAGCCTAACCAATACACAATAACAATACACAATACTAGACAGCAGGCCTCCACGGCGTCACTGCCTTTCTCACGGGCACAAACTGCCGGCTCTCGTTCCCTCTCCCTATCTCTCTCTCCGCCACCCCCACAATGCTCAGATGCAAAACACTGCGTGCACGACTGATCTTCCTTCCAGGGAACACTTACTGGACACATGCCGAGCACTCTCCATGCTTTAGCTAATCCTCACGACACTCTGGGATGTGGGAAGTTTTGCTATTGCTATTTCACAGATGAGGACACTGAGGCTTCACACGGTTAGGCAACTTTCTCGAGCCTTCCAGCAAGTGCTAATGGCTAACAAGGAAAAAACCAGACTGTCAGTTGCCTCTCCCAAAAAAGTGATCCAAATGCAGCTCAGGGAATTCCCTCAGTCCAGTGGTGAGGTCTCCGTGCCCTCACTGCCAAGGGTCCAGATTTGATCCTTGGTCGGGGAATTAAAATCCCATAAGCCTCATGGCTGGGAAAAAAAAAATGCAGCCCGGGAGCTGATGACTCTGACTTTGAAAATGAACCTCCCAGGGAGAGACCTGAGGGGTTTCATCCTTGTCCCATTTCTCAGAGACAGAAGGGAGGGTGCTTCTGACCCTAAGCCCAAGGGCCTGCCTCCCCGGGAATTAGGCTTCGGGAGAGAGAGCAGAGGACAGCAAGAGGGGAGTTGCAACCTGAAGTCACCCAAAGGACAAATGCACGAGATGAGAGGCTTGCCCGGTGCTCCTGGACCACAGTATGTGTGTCTGCATGTCTCTGTGTGTGTTAGTGTGCATTGACGTAAACTCCCGAAGTGATTGCCTGCTTAGACCTGAGCCAACTACCATCAGATAAAGGAGGAAAGACAGAGGGGAAACTGCATCTGGAGGGTAGGTGAGAGCACTGTTTTGATCTCATTTTCCACTCCTTGAAAGCTACATTAGAGATACCGAGTGGAACTTTCTAGGGGCAGGAGTTCTATGGGGCCTCATTCAGAAGTGTCAAGAGGAAGAGCCCCAGTAGGATGAGAACCCTCTGCTGATCTCCTCCGGGGCTTGCCTGCGGAGCCCTGTCAGGTCACCCTGAAGAAGCTTGGGCTTACATTAATCAGAGGAGTGGAGGCAGCAAGAGCTTTAGATCCTACTTTAAAAATAAAACCTCAGCGTGGTATAACAGCTGGAGACACATGAAAGCATCAGCAAATCCTCCCACCTATACCTGACGTAGACCAAGCTAATGACTCACGGCACTTCTTTTGAGTCAGTGAATATCAAGCCTCAGAATCCTTCTCAACACAGTGCTTCCACAGGGACTATCAAATGATGAAGATAGGCACACCTTTGAAAGCTTGCCTGCCATTGGTGTTAAGGTAACGAAACTTTCTGTGAGACTCAGGAGACCAGGTTTCTATTCCTGGGTTTGCGATTAAATAGTTATATGACCGAGGACCAGGTCATTGACGTCTCAGCAATTTTTTCCCCCCACGTGTCAAGTGGGAGAACTGAGAAGTAAGAGACCTTGAGTCGCAGAAAGGGGTTGTTTCTGGCAGATAAGCTAAGTTGACTGTTGGACATCTTGGATGCCAGCAAGTTTTCCTGTCTGCCACACCTCACTGTGTGGCAATGACGACCCAGGCATTCAGCTGGGTGTCAGGTTCTAACATCTGAGAAAGTCCAAGCCCATGCCGTATTGCTGGATTGGCTGATCAGCCACACCAGAAACTGATGGGAGACCACGGCTTGATACTTTTAGCCTAAATGTTGCCCTGAAATCTCCTGGCCAAATGGCTTCAATATATCACTGTAATTTTAAGACAGTTTCTAGACATTCATAAGTATTCAGATATAAATCATTTCCAAATCTTTGTTCCCACACCTGGCATCCAGGGTGCTTGGAAAAAATGTGTGCCCAAGAGGGCACCATGCGAGGGCAGAGCTCAGATAAAGAAGAGAGGTGATTTTTTTGCTGTATCTCTGAGGAAAACCAAATAGCCATAGTTTTTCTGTGAGGAAAAGAATAAAATGGGTCTAAACTTTGCATTAATTTTTATCTTAAACAAGCCAACCTCTATATTTGTGACGAATCCCCTCAGACCTCACAGACTTCTGAGAGACACAGTTCTGACTGGCTCCATACCTTGCCACAACATTTTTCTGCCTCCAGTTTGGTAGTTTGAATGATCAAATTATAAGGTTAAGGCTTTATGCTTTCCAAACAGGAGCACAGTTTTGCTAAGGTAATGGGTAAGCAGGTGCATATTTGCCAGCAAGCAGGTACCAGGGACTTCCAAACACTTGAGAAGAACGGTGCATCCTGGGAAAGGCATGAGGCCTGAGCAAGCAGGACTGGAAGGTCTGAGAAGGGGTAGGACTCCATGCTGGCTAGGTAAATCCTAATGGGTTCTTTCTAAAGGAACCCTAGTGCAGGCTGCCAGGCTGCTGGACGGCTGGGGCTGCACTCACACCCCTGCCCTGGGAAACATAGATTCCAGCCAGAGGCGGGCATGGTCTGATGTTGGCTCTTCTCTGTTTAAGAAACCAGAGAGGGAAGCTGGGTTTTAGATATCCCATCCTTCCTCTGGCCCTACCTTCCCCCAAACCACCAAACACAATCAGCTCACGGGGCCCTGCGGGAGTGGGGGTGGGGGTCTCGGCGACGGTGGAGCCCCACCCAGCTGAGAGCTCTGGGGAGAAGTGAGTCCTCCCTACTACATCCTGGGAAGTAGCTTCTCGACTAAGCATGTCCCCCTCTGCCCTCCGCCAACCCCAAACCTCAGTACAGAAGCAACTTCATTCTGAAAAGCTTTCAGTGTCTCTCTCCACACACACACACACACACACACACACACACACACACAGAGGACAGGCGGGCGCTGTCCTCCTGGCCTTTCTTTGAAGCTGCTGTTCTAGCAATTCTTGACCTTGGCTGTGCAGCAGACTCACTGGGGAGCTTCTTTTTAAAAAAATGCTTCGACCTACCCCCCAAGATTCAGAGTTAATTGGCCAAATCTACCCCACATAGCTCCAAAGTGCAGTCAAGGCAGAGACCTCTGAGCTGCTTCCTCTGCCTGGCACACCCTCACCACACCCCTGTGCTGCCTCCCTTCTGCTGGCTAAGTCGTAGTCCCCCTGCTTTGGGTCTCAGCATAAATGTCTTTTTCTGGAAGCTTCTCTAGCTCTCCCAGGCTAGTCTAGGTCTCTAGCTATGTGCTCCCATAGCACCCTGACTTTCCCCCATACAGTCCTCATACCTGCCTGCCATGTGACAGGTACCAGCTCCAAGAAGACAGGGACCGTTTGTGCTACTGTTCACCACCACAGCCCCTGGGCCCAACAGAGGCCTGACCCAGCAGAGATGCTTAACAGAAAACTGAACAAATGAATGTCCTTGGGACACACTGGGAGCAATTTTTAAATCAAGCATTTTCCAAACCACAGTAGGATACCCTGACCCTCTATAGGGCAACCGAGAGGGCAAGTTTCCAGTTTGGTTTTTGCGGCACAGATTGACTAGTTTTTCACCAAACTATCTCCTTCCCTCTGGGCTCAGTGCTAGACCGCACATCCCAGCCTCCCTACTGGGGCATGGGGGGAAGCGAGCAATGTGATTCCACGCCTAGCCCATCAAAATCACTTCCTTCACTCTCCCCACATTGCTCTCTCTTGTCCCTTGACTGCTGGCTGAATTTGGGAATCCATTGGAGGACTCTGAGGCCCTAAAGGAGGGTGGTGCCACAAGACAGAAGGAGCCTGGGGCCTTGAATGACCACAGGGAGCGCTGCACCTTCCGCGACCCCCTGGCAACCCACACTGGATGGTGGTGTGAGGGACAAACATCTACTGGGATAAGTCACTGAGGTTCGAGGGTGTTACGGCAGGTAGCTGACCGAGGGAAGGACACAGTTGACCACTGAACAGTGCCAGGATTAGGGGCATTGACCCTCTCAGTGATCAAAAGTCCACATAGAACTGACACTCGGTCCTTCCTGCCTGCGGTTCCTCGGTATCCAAGGTTCCTCATCTGCAGATTCCACCAAGCACAGATTGTCAAAAAACATTCACGTGAAAGTGCACTTCAAACTTGTGTTCTTAAAGGATGACTGAATTTAATACATTTTTTTCACCAGTTTACTAAAACTTCAGGGTACATGGAATCCATAAACTCAAAGGTCAAAGTACAGAAAAATCACCTTGACTTACTTGGGACTGTTGTTTTGATGAACAGGCTTCTTTCTGCAAAAGATGTGGGAACTGGTTCAGGGTAACTCATTCTCTACCTCCAGCCTGGCCAAGTGTTACTAAATCAAGTGGGGAGGTGTCCTCAGGTGCCACTGGCATCCATCTCCTCTTGACCTGTCACCTGTTCTCTGGAATCCAGGAAGGATCCTGGCTTGAATGGGGACCAAATCTACCCAATTCTTTACCACTGATGTTGTCTCTAACCAGCCATGCCCAAGAAGAGAGACCCCGGCTCCCACGCAGACAACCAGAGCATTCCAACCATGAACTAAAGAAGCAACTGTGATTATTTTCAAAGTCCAGAACCCAATGCAAATAATTCACTATTTTTCAGACAGAACCAAAGGATTTTCATGTGCTTTTATTTTTTAAAACATAACAGTTGCAGGAGTTCAAAGCAGAATGAAACGTATATATTTTCTAAAATTGCCAAAGTCTAATAAAACTTTAACACCAACCTGTTCTTTGAACTGAACTCACGGTTTTATTTATTATGAGTCTCCGGCACCCACTGTCACTCACCTCTTTAACTTTTACCTTTAGCACTTCCTTTAGCAAAAAAGAAAGCAAACCCAACATGCCATGAAATAATTTGAGAGAGATCCTCTTTGTATGCCTATGTTTCTGTGTTTCCATTCAGTTAAAAAAGAAAAAACACCACCACCACCCAGAAATTTCATGGTTTAAGACCATCATTTCCAAAAGGGATTAATTATTTACCAAATACTTACTGCCCTCCAAGCAAGGCCTCACAGGAAATACCAAAACAACTGACCCAGGCTCCACACTCCAACAGCTGACCATCTGGATAGGAAACTACATTTAAAGCACAATTAACTCCAATAAAGGTTAAACGTGGAAACACCATAAAAGGAGGTAGAGACAAAGTGGTAGCCAAGGAGCAGTGGATGGCTCCCAGATAGGAAAATGTATGCATTCATTCAGTCAACAAATATTTTTTGAGCATTTGTTATACGCCAGGCACCATACTTGCTGCTTGCACAGCAGTGAGCCAGCCAGACAAATGCGCAGGCGCAGCTTCACAAAGGAGGTGGTACCTGAGCTGGGCCAGCAGCCATCAGTGGACGGAACACAGGCCACAACAACAAAGACAACTAAGCACTTCCTAAGCACCTTCTAAGTCTGTCAACCTATTTAACCTACCCAACAACCAGAGGTAGGTATTTTTATTTGCATTTTACAGATGAGGAAATTGGACTTCAAGAGGTTAAATTACTTGCTCAGGGTCACCCAGAGCCGGATTAGCCCCAGGCAGTCCTCTCCATGGCCTTCATTGTTCGACACCACACCCTAAATCATGAATGGTCTGGAATTCCCGGGCAGAGAATTTCAAGCCCAGTCTTTGCCATGATCTGAGCCAAGGCGACGACACATGGGATGAAGACACAGGAAGGAAACTTGTGCAAACCTGCTAGCGGCGCATGTCAGGGAAGGCATTCCACCCCAAATTCAGGACAGTTCAACAAAGCCCAAGAAAAGGGTGCTATGTGCCCAGAGTGTAAGTGATGAAGGTCTTGGTTTTCTCGGCCAGTGCCATGGAAATTCACACCAGCAGGCCATTGAACAGTGAAACTACACTACCAGATGCTTTCATTCTTTAGTAATGAAAGCCCCTGGGGAGAAGAAGCTCCTGTATGGAAAGTAGAGGTGTTTTTCCAGCCTGACCTGACTGTTTTAAAAGTGACTTCTCCTTGGTTCACCATGCACCTCCTCACCACTACACACACACACACACACACACACTCTCTCTCTTTCTCCTCCCATTCTTATGGAATAGATTCATCACTGGATTCCATCAAACATCTTACTAAACTGTTGAGTTTAAGACAAAGAGTGGCCCTCCAGTCGCAGCCCAGACACAATGCAAATAACAGGCTGTGAAATGAAGGACCCAATTAAAGGAGACCAGCAACTGCAAGGCTCTAACTTGGGCCACTGTTTGGGGGGAAGATCTAAAAAAGGCATTTGGAGATAAGACAGAGCTAAGGGAGCTGAACAGCTGGTTTGTGTTCCCTGAAGATAGGGGCTGACAGTCCATCAAGCACTCCAGGAGGTCGTGTTTCACAGGCATCCCTCAAGAGAGGTTAAAAATAAAAAACTCCCTAGTTCTGGGCAAGGTCACAGACCCAGGAGGGTTGTTAGTCTCTGGAAAACAAGGTCACGAGGGCCTGAGGAGGATGAGCACAGCCAGGCTGGGCATAGCCGAGATCCACCAATGACTAACCTGTAACGACTGGCCTGTCCCTTTCCTAACTTCAAGCCTCAATGGACAAAAACAGGTTAAAACTGCACAACGTGTTTCTCCAAAAGTCACATGGTATGACCATACGAGCCAGCAAGTAGGTCTGCTTGTAGACACATACCAAAAAGAAACGAAAATATGTGCTCACACAAAACCTTGTACACAAATGACTATAGTAGCATTATTCAAAATGGTCAAAAAGTACAAACGACACAACACAGCAGATGATTGGATAACCGAAATGTGGTGGATTCATGTGATGGAATATTATTCAGCTATAAAAATGAATGAAATACTGACATATGCTACAACATGGATGAACTTTGAAAACATCATGCTAAGTCAAAGAAGCCAGACATAAAAGGTCATGTATTAATATTCTGTGACTCCATCTATGTGAAATGTTCACAATAGGCAAATCCATAGGGACAGAGAGAGAGATTAGTGATTGCCAAGGGCTGGGGGGAGGGGCAAGTGAGGAATGACTTCGAATGGGTACAGGGTTTCTTTTGGGGGTGATGAAAACTGCTTCAACTAGATTGTAGGGGTGACTGCACAACTCTGAATCTAGCACTGAAGTATATGCTTTCAATGAGTGAATTGTATTTCATGCAAAAATATCAGGCAAACTCAAGGAAAATTCTATAACGTAACTGGTTCTTCAGAAATGTCCATGTTGTAAAAGGCAATGTCAGGAAAGGCCCTTTTGTATTAGTCTGGCAACTGTTCTGTAAGTTTGAAATGATACAAAAATGCTAAACTATCATTAAAAACAAAGAGACCTGGCGGTGACCCCTTCTGATATCTGGGTGCACTCCCTTATAGACCTGAGCCTCTCTCATAAGCTCCCCAGCCTTCAACCAAGTTAACCAAAGCGGGTGGGGGCAGAAGGCGGTGAGTGCTGCTCGCCGGGCTGCACTGGCAGGCCTGAAGGGGAGGCGTCTGGGGCCAAGGGGCCCCCTAACAGCCCTGGTGAGAAGTCCTGTGTTGCCACCCAGAGAACATTCTCCCACCAGCACCCAAAATGACCTTACCTTATGTATCAAAATGAGAGTGCCATGTTACAATCATTAACGCTAATGACTGCCAAAATGCTCAGCCATAACCTGACCCCCTGACCAGACCGCACCTCCAGGGGAGCTCTAGAGCCTCTAGACAGGGGTCCCCAACCTCTGGGATCTAATGCCTGATGATCTGAGGTGGAGCTGATGTAATAATAATAGAAATAAAGTACACAATAAATGGAACGTGCTTGAATTGTCCTGAAATCATCCCCCCTCCCCATCCCTGGTCTGTGGAAAAACAGTCTTCCACGAAACCCATCCCTGGTGCCAAAACAGTTGGGGACTGCTGCTCTAGAGCATTTCTTTTCTGATGCCCGGATCCTGGGTTTGTCTGACTGCCCAGTGTGCGTACAGCCCCAGGGCCTTATTGGGCTAGCTTTCATCCCAATCAAACATTTGCTTATTTTTCTCATCTTAAGTCTTATGATTGGCAGGATACATGCCTAACAGGTGAGGAAAGATTCTGTGCACGTTTGTCTCAGACAGAAAACAGAATGAACATATAAGACTGACCTAAAAAAACCAATCAAGTTCCCCTTCTCCAATTTCTCCAAAAGTCTTACTGGATTTTGATTCCCAGCAAGGCTCCTCGATGCCTTGGAACTGCCCACAGAAATACTTGATGTTACTGTGGACTAAATCAAAGGGAATTAAACATTAAAGCACTCAGATAATACTGCAGGTTTGTGACGGTCTGAGCTACAAGACATATGCGTGTGCACATGTGCACGCGCACACACAGGGGAGGTGCAGCTTTTCTCTAAGATACTTCATCATCATCTCTTAAGGAACCTCTCCCCTACTAAGGAAGCTGAGATGCTAGGTTAACAACGGGAGTTTCTTGCCATCCCCCTTCTTTCTGATTCCTATGGAAAACTCTGAGTCCCAGAAGTGTTTCCCTACTAGTTACTAAAGGGTGACATTCCCTGTGCACACATGGGTCACCTCTACATCCCCAACTTGGAATGCAAGAGCAGATGAGACAAAAGGGAGAAGCTTCGGTCATGGTGAACTGGGGCTAAATATCTTTTGTTTAAAATACTTGCGTGTGTGTGCATGTGCATACACACACACAAACACATGAATTCAAGGGCAGAAGGCAGATTAAAAGATTTGCATCTAGGAAATTCCAAAAGAGTATCGATATTCTCCAATTGAACATTCTTAAACTGAGGTTCACCTACCACAGGCATCCCCAAAGACTTTCTGGCAGTATATTGGGTATCCAGATCTTCAGCTTCCCTGTGTTTGCCTCCCTAAAGCTGATCTGCCAGATCTGTGGTCTCCTGCTTCTCCTTACCCTTCCTCCAATGCTTCACCTCCCCTCTTCCTAAAGTAATGTATGAAAAATAGTAGTGTCAGTTGCTCAGTCATGTCCAACTCTTTGCAACACTGTGGGCTATAGCCTGGCAGGCTTCTCTGTCCATGGAGTTCTCCAAGCAAGTGTACTGAAGTGGGTTGCCATTCCCTTCTACAGAGGATCTTTGTGACACAGGGATCAAACCTGGGTCTCCCACATTGCAGGCAGATTCTTTACCACCTCTGAGCCACCAGGGAAGCCCAAAGTAATGTATATTGCCCACCTATCCTCAAGCTCACCAGGGTGCATAATCCCAGGGAATAAGGAGCTCCTGGCAGCCAAAGGGATAATTTAAGACAGCATCAGTTTAGAGGGGCAATTCCAAGAGCAGAGCAAAGGAAGCTTCAATAAGAAATATTGAAGGCTATGGCACTGTATTTTATTCAGGTGACAAATTCACAGAGGAGCTTTATGTCTTATATATTTATTTAGCTATGCAGCCACCCATTCATCTCAGAATCAGAACTCAGAAGGGAGATGGGCCAACACCATCTATTAACACATTCACTTGAGTCAACAAAGAAAGTCAGTTCTTTTTACTGACTGAAAGCAAGTTTAGTTGGGCTGACTGGTTTGAGAGAAAGAAATGGCTTCTGCAATTAGGGCATATAGCAGAACTTTTTTCATAAATTGAAAGGTTTTGATGAAGACAGGCTTAAAGCACATATATACACGTGTGTGTCTTTAACATGCACAGAAATCACCCAGGAATCTTTTAAAAATGCTGGTACTGATTTGGTGGGGCTAGGGAAGGCCTCCAGACTCTGCATTTCTAACAAATTCCCAGGGGCTGCTGAAGTTGCTGGTCCATAAATCACACTCTGAACTGTGAGAATATACAATGTGCTGGGAGATGTACTTTTTGCAATGAATTAAAGTTATTTAAAAATTCAGATATCAAATATAAAGTGTACAAGGGGGTGCTGAATTTTTTAAAATATATTTAGGAAATATTCCAATAAGAAAAGTTCAAGCAACCCTGATTTGGGCCACGGTTGGCAGCCTGAGGATAAGAGGCTTGCATCCTGCCTCTGTCATGTATGCAGAGCTGAACTCTGCTTTTCCTCCGAAGCCGAGTCCCAGAGGAATTTACTGCTTTGCTAGCCCTTCATGCAGCCTTTGTTTCTGGTGGCAGACTCCATGGCCCAAACCTTCAGATGTGGGAATCGTGGCTGCAGCCGTCGAACGTAAATAGCCTAACTGGGATGGCAGGGTGGGCAACCAACCCTGTAAACAGTCAGCAAAGCAGTCGGGATTCCTGATTCAAGAGTAAATGGCCTCCTGGGCACATATGCACAAAAGATGAAAACTCTAATTCAAAAAGAGACATGTACCCCAGTGTTCAAAGTAGCATTATTCGCAATATCCAAGACATGGAAACAACCTAAGTGCCCATTGACTGATGAATGGATAAAGAAGACGTGGTGCATCTATACAATGGAATACTACTCAGCCATAAAAAGAATGAAATCATGCCATGTGCAGCAGCATGGATGGACCCAGAGACGATCATACTAAGTGAAGTAAGTCAGACAAAGACAAATATTATATGATACCACTTATTCGTGGATGCAAAAAATTATACAAATGAACTTATTTACAAAACAGAAATAAACTTACAAACATAGGAAACAAATTTATGGTTACCAGAGGGGAAAGGGGATAGGGAGGGATAAGTCAGGAGTTTGGAATTAGCTGACGTGCACTCCTGTATGTAAAATACAGGGACCTAGTGTATAGCACAGGGAATTATATTCAATATCTTATCAGATCAGATCAGTCGCTCAGTCGTGTCCGACTCTTTGTGACCCCATGAACTGCAGCACGCCAGGCCTCCCTGTCCATCACCAACTCCCGGAGTTCACTGAGACTCACGTCCATCGAGTCAGTGATGCCATAATAACCTGTAATGGGAAAGAATCTGAAAATATATATAAATATATATTTGTGTGTGTGTAACTGAATCACTTTGCTATACACATGAAACTAACACAACATTGTAAACCAACTATACTTCAAGACAAAAATGTTTTAAGAGTAAATGGCCTCATTAACAAAATCACAATAAGAGCTGGTATGAATTGGCATGTGTCAATGTGCACATTTGAGCAGAGAAGGCTCATCTCATGGACATGTATTTCTGCAGGTGTTGAAATATGGGCTTACATATCTTGACAAGATTCTAAGCAAAATCACCAAGTTGCTCAAGTCTGCAATCAGTCCCAACTTACCCATCAGTCACCCTTCTCCTTCCAGACACGCCCCCCATGGTGGACTGGATCTGTTCTACATTCTAGTAAGTCTACTCTTAACTCCCCAAACAAGCCTCTACCATCCCTCTTTTAAAGAAATTTGAAGAGAAAGCTTTATTTAAACATGTGTTCCCAAATCCTCTGGACTAGCAAAAACCTATTTGAGCATATTTCCACTTCAGAGAGATGGAAAAATATAAAAAGCTCTGTGGCAAAGCAGACAGGCCACATAATCCGGGTTCATGGACAGCTGATTAATCTCAAAACTGGAACCTCTTTAAGAGCAGGAAGTAGGCTCTTTTCTGATCAAGAGCAGAGAAGCCACTAATTCCAGACCCTCAGCTCACTACCATGATAGACCCCTTGTAAAGCTGGCACACTCACACAGCCTTCCTCCAGGAGGGCTGCTATCTTGAAAGTGCTTTGTCACCTCTAGAGAAAAGGAACTAATTACTAATGTTCGCACCTGGAGGGGCCCCATTCATTCAGGCTGGAGGCAGAAGTTTAGATAGAACTGAAATGACTGGGAACCCAAGATCTGGAGAGAAAACGAGAGCGCTTTGAAGGGTCCTGAGCCTTTAAAAGACATGCCATCTCCCAGCAGCTAAGCTCTCGCTGAACTGCCAAATGTCAGAGCTAAAAGGAAACTGAGCAATCATCTAATGATTCAAATTATTTTTATTATAGTGAAGAGGAAGCTGAGGACTAGAGAGGTAAAATGACCTGTCATACAGCTTCTTAGTGAAAGGAGCAGAAGCATCACCCCAGTGATCTTCTGCCATACAGCCCCGCCCTGCCACATTGTTTCAGGCTGACTATTGTAGATGAGAGAACAAGGGTTAGTCTGCCTGGACACAGCAGGTACACTCAGTGAAACCACAGCAAAGGGAATCTCTTCCCTATAAGCTAACCAGTCCCATAACTGAGGCTGAGGGGATGTCAAGAGTGAGGATAACTTCCCGTTTGTGCAGACAGGCATTTAACAACCAGCTTGGGTGGTGGGTAGCCCTGACTTGTAGCCTGTGCTGATTTCTGTAGTGTAAACACCCCCAGCATGGCAGATTCCAACCTCCCAGCAGGTTGCCACTGAGCACAAGTTGGGGAGAGACATTCTGCAATCAGCTCTCGAGGGCTGGACTAGTGAGGCCAGCACACTACTACAATTTCTGAGAAGTCCAAATGACTTGCATCACAAGATGGAATGACCCGTTGTATCATGAGGAAAAAAAAAATCCAGATTTGTAAGAAAAATTCTAGCAGCATACCCTTCTCACTCATTTAACCCTAAAGCCTCTACTGCCAATGTCCATGGGACCCAGGGAGAATCAAAGTTTTGAAAAAGTCACTTGGTACATCCTGCCTGTATCTCTGATGACTCCAGGCGGGGTGCTGAGAGGTGGAATCAACATCACGTATGTTAACATCTGGGCAACCAAGCATTCCTTTCCCAGCAGCAGTGGGATCCAGTTTCCAAGGTGATGCATGAGCTCAGACCTCCATCTTTGCCAATGTCAATGGAAGTGCCTGGATTCAGCTTTGGGCAGCCCTCCACAGGTCTCATAAGCAGGGAGGAAAACATGAAAAACCAAATTCCTCCTCAATTTCCTTTCGCTGAGAGGAGTTCCAAGGCTGAGGGGAGCAACTCATCAGGCAAAGTTCTTAGCCTGTGCTTTCCCTGTGCCAAACATTGATTGGCTAATGGAGAAAAAAACCTGGTGTATAAACAAAGGTGGCTGATGACATCCGAGGGTCTGGAGCAATTCCTTTACATCGTTCTGACAGCTAACAAATGGAAATAGCTCTCAGGGAGCGTGTTTAAGGAACAGCTGGAATATGTAACGGACATTTTTCTGTGAGCTTGACAGGTTGAGCTCTCTAACGGTTGAGCTACACTCACTGGACACCGATCAGAATGAACTCTGCCATTCCTTGGAAGGTTGCCAAGAGGCCTTTGAAGAGAAGGGAATCTGGGGCCTCAGTTTCAGAAATGGAGGAGAATAAATACCAGACAGATCATAAGCAGACCTGATTTAAAGAGAAAGACCTATAAATGCCAGTCTCTCGGCTTTCTCCCTGGTTTCCTGACCCTATGACCCATCCCACCTAAGTGGCACACAGGCAACCCTTCCCAGAGGGTCACCTGTGGGGAGATCCTGCTGTGTGTTGCCTAGTGGTCTTTAGTCTTATCTCCCCACACACTCATGATAAAGTCAACAGATGTAAGTTCCTGATAGATACACAAGACATAAGATACTATGCCTTATACAAGGACTCCCTCTAAGCATCATTTAAATGACAAACTCTCATGAGACCCCTAAGATAACCTGATTAACCAAAATCTGGTTTGCCTTCAGTGTTTCAGGAGCACACTCATTCTCCAAAGCGAGGTGGTTTTCAAAATCAACAACCAGAGAAACTTCTCAGAAGCATGAGATTGAATTTTAAAGATGCCAAGATTCAAATCAAGTACACTGGTACGATCATTTGTCTTCTTTCAGGCTCAAAGGAGTTACCATAAACAATAACATGCCTAGAAAAGAGTCTGGGAAAGTCATAAGATCTAAAGAAGCCAACAGTCCAAGAGTAGGAGACATACTTCTCAACAGAGCAGCCCTGCATCCAGCCCTGTGACCACGAGGTCCATCCAGATACACAAACCTTATGGCAGCAAAGGATGACTTGATTAGCTGCAAGGGGCATGACCAATCAATCAATCCTCCTCACGGTCTAGATGCCGTGTGGAAGCTAGGAAGGAGAAACTGACCTCTTGAAAGACATCATCAGAAGTTATGACAGCCTGGAGGGGCAAGCTGCTGCTACAACAGTGGAAATCCTACTGCCATTGGTAAAAGTGAGGAGGAGAACACAGCATTTTCTTCACACCTTCTCTCTCCCTGGCAGTCTTCTCGCTTTTCATAACTCTAAAACTGACCTCCATTTCGAGAGATCCAACTCAAGGCCATCTGGCTTGACCTCTTCTAATCCACTTCCTCCCTCCACCCCAAAGGAGATTAAGCCTACCTTGGATAACCACCAGAACCTGATGATTACAAGTCAAAGATCTTCAGAAGGCATGACAACTGATAAGCCAAATTAGTACCAAGGCATAAAATCGAGCGGCACTGTCTTTGTTCTCTAGTGATCAGTGCCCCATGCTGCCCACCGTGTGGCCCTTTGTGCCACGAGACACACTTAAAAGTCAAGAGAGACACAACTGCTGAAAAAAGAATGAGGAAAACAAGGGCACTCCCAACAGGCACTCTCTGACTTTCCTTAAGTCTACTTAGCACTTCCACAAGCCTTTTCATCTTCAAAGCATTTGAGGAACATCAGCTAAGTAATCCTCCCAACAGCCCTGCAAGGTGAGGAAGGATTATCTCCATTTCACAGATGGGGAAAAGGAATATTTTGAACACCAGCATAAAACCTGGGACAGACCAAATTGCCAGAAACTGGGCTGGGCTCCCTCCCGGTGTCTTTGATGTGCATCCAGGCCTGCCACGGTATCTCATCCCCAACCTGAGCGCTGCCGAGGGCTCCAAACCAGGAGGGAGCCAAGCAGACGGAGAGCCAGAGGCAAGAGAGACAAGACTCTCATGCTAACACTTTCAAGTCTATAATTAATTCATGATTTCACCTGACTGTCTGGTTAGAGGAGGTCCTTTTTGAAGGTTAGATGGAGGACGAGAAGGATGTGGAAGGAGGAGGAGATAGCTTCTCCACTCACCTCCTGAGCAATGACTCTGATGTTCCTCGCTCTACAGCTCCACTCCAGTGGGAATTTTCAACCAACGCTGAAGACAGTGTAAGCACGGAGGGACAGCCACCTTAAATCCTTCCTGGACCCAAGGCAGTTTCTTAAATACGTGAAAAGCCTTCGGCATCGTGCTTGTATTATCCAAGTTTTCTCATATTTTAGGACCAGACTTTCTGACCAAATCTCAGTTGCAAAAGCCAGTTGGAACCCTGGTCAAAACCTCATAATTAAATGCAATATAGGAACTCTGTCTATCCAGGCTTATTACTCAAGGCAGAATTCCAAACTGTGGCAGTCTCAGAAGTTCTTGAATTTTCAAAAGCTTTAAAAGCTCCTAGAGATTCAGGCTGCCAGTACAGACTTCAGAATTGCCACTTTTAAGTTTGACCATCTGCCCTGTCGACAGCTACAATCCAAGCTTACCCATTCCAACCCTCATACTTTCTTTCAAACTACTCTCCACTCTAGAAGTGAACTCTGTGTGCTTTGCACATCTAGGTACACAGCAAATGGAGAACTCGGAGACCACCCTCCCTGTTTCTCCAAAACCTCTAGTCGGTTCTTCCTATTAGAAGCCCACAGTAAGTATCTAAAAAGGTGTATGAACTCAAATGGAGGAAGCAGCAGTATGTTGAGGTCAGTGGTTTTCAGCTGAGGGAAAAGACCCCGATGCTTGGAAAGATTGAAGGCAGGAGGAGAAGGGGACGACAGAGGATGAGATGGTTGGATGGCATCACTGCCTGGATGGACATGAGCTTGAGTAGGCTCCAGGAGTTGGTGATGGACAGGGAGGCCTGGCATGCTGCAGTCCATGGGGTCACAAAGAGTTTGACACGACTGAGCGAATGAAGTGAACTGAGATTATGACCCCAGGGGGCATCTGGCAATGTCTGGAGACATCTTTGGTTGTCAAAGCTGGCATGGGAGGTGGCATGGGCAAAGGGCATCTAGTGGGCGGAAGTCAGGGATGCTGCTGAGTAGCCTACAGTGCACAGGACAGCCCCGCCCACAAAGAATGACCCTGCCTCCAATGCCAACAGTGCTGAGGGTGAAAAGCTGGGTTAGATGACGACCATCTCGGAGAAGCGCATGCTGAGCACATTGTAAGTGGGTTTTCAGTAAAAACTGACAGCTTGATGGACTGAACCATTAGCTGCCTCTATCCCTGGGACCAACCTCTGTTACCACAATAAGAAAAAGAAATCAGACAAACTCAACGAAGAGCAACGCAAGTAGCAATTCTACTTTCTTAGAACAGAGGCAGGAATCTTGACTGTTTTGCCTGTGAATGAAAGCTGATGGTTTATCTACTTTAAGTCACCAATGAGATGTTTTATGGCAGGGATCACATCATATACTTCTTTTATCCCCAGTGATGCTGGATACATGGTACGTGTGAAAAAAATTTGTTAACTGATGGATGATCATGGACTTCAATTACATCATAGGGAGGGGACAGACAACCAAATACAAAGGAAAAAAGAAATAGAACATTTTAGCTCTATCTTATTATAGTTTTAAGATAACATACCTAGGGAAATGGTCAAAAATTAGTCATTATATAAAAATACAACACAACAATACCCCCTCGAAAAAAGAACAGCTCTTCAATATACAGCAACATAGATGAGTTACATAGACATAATAAGATCCGTCAAAGGAAGCCCTGACACGAAAGACACATACTGTGTGACTCTATTTTCATGAGGTTCAAAAATAAGCAAAATGAATCTATGATAGTGGTCAGAATTGCAGTTATTATTGCAGGAGGTGGGATATGACTAGTAACTGAAATGGGCATGAGGGAACTTTCTGGAACACTGAAAATGTTCTACATATGGATCCGGTTGGTGATCAGATGTGTTTGCAAACACACAAAAATTTATCAAGCTGTACACTTAAAGGGAAAACAATGAAAAACGCAAAGTACAAAGAGGAAAAACTCAGCCACAGTATAAAGTTTAAAACTAGCTTTTAAACAGGTAGACTTATGTTAACAAGGTTCTTTCCAATGATAAATATGCACGGCTTTCATGCAAATTTCAGCCACAAGAGTTGTCTTCTTTCTTAATTAAAATGCAAATATAGACTCGATGGCTAGACAACAAGGCAGGAAAAAAAAAAAAAAGACTCAGCCAAAAAGAACACACTAACTTATTTCCCATTCAAACAGTGAAATTAAATCCAAGTCTGACAGACCAGGTCTGTCTCCAAGCATCTCTCACACACACACACACACAGAGTGCTGCTTTTGATGTGGCTGCCTGGAGCAGCTCATAACAAGAATACTACTACTTAAAATCTAAGCAATTGCATTTCATAATTAAGAAACCATCCGTGCCCTCTCCCTCCCAAGAAACAAGAAAAAAATCATTAGTTTCCTGCTACTGAAAAAAAAGATGGTCTTTTTAAAATTAGTAAATTCTCAGCTATGTCCCCTTAATTTCTTAACACCATGTAACACCTGCCTCTATTTTTCTTATCTCCATTTTAAAAGCATACCTTTATAGATCATTGCAAAAATTCTCTACCTGTATGTGTAAGAAGTCAGAGAGAACAGGAAGAGAATATTCAGTTGCCAAAGCCAACCTTAGCATTGTCTTTTAAAACAATAACTATTAAAGAATGCCCAATATATGTTTATTGATTAGGTCACCATGCAGTTGAAGAATGTTTTTCTACTAAAGTCTTTATAAAGAATTATTTTATTTATCCTGTCTCCCTACTCAGATTTTGAGCTTCCAGAGGACAGGGACTGTTTTGTCAACTTTGCATTTAAAATACCAAGACATGTGCATGACCATGAGGCCTTCAGCATCTGTCTGGTGAACAACTGATGGATGGGGGTGATGACTAGATGGGGAAAGAGGGATGGGTGGGGAGAGGGAAGGATGAAGGAATGGGGGATGGATGTATGGATGCATGCACAGGTGGATGGAAGAGCAGGTTGAGGGATGAGAAGATGAGCATCAGGTTAATGGGTGAATGGATAAATGAACAAAGTACTATCAGATGGATTACGTACTTTGGCAAATTATTTTTAAGTTCTCAAATCGTTTCCATTAGACCTCTACTTACAACATTTCTCAGAGTCAGATTTGTAGTAGGTACTTAGTTAACACTTGTCAATTTTAAGAATTAAAATAGAACCTCATTTTCCAAAACTGACGTGATGAGTAGACTGTCTACTGAGGTAGAATACTATGGCATAGAGAAGTTAAAGAACAGCCACTACTCAGCTATTAGATTTGCTGAACAAAGTCAAGGTTGATAAAATGGAAATTCATAAAGAACCTGAAGAGGGTGAACATAAATTGCTCCCCACATTTAGAAGTATTAGGAACAACTTGCAGAATTACTTATTCTAACGTGTATATAAGCACTTAAATAATTCAAAACTACAAATGTCTAGGAAAAAAGTATCGTAGACTTCACCTCTAAAAAATGACATCAGGGAACAATTTTAACTTTTCATGGCACATGCCTTAAAGTTGGTTGATGGCAGAACCCCGGGCTGTGTGGACTGTGGTCATAACTAATCGTTTTTCACCTTCTAACCCACTATTCTTTATACACTGTATCTAGATATTCTTTCTATCACGCATGTGTAGACATGGATCTTTAGATGGTTCTTGAAGCCTCAAACCAAGTTTAAGCAACACTATACAAGCATACGTGACAGAGCAAGTACACCCCGTCTTCCCAGACATTAAAGACAACAGCTATTGTCTTTTCATGTTTTATCCCTGTGTACTGTGTCTACATTTTTGTTCCTACTTCAAGCTAGAAATGATAGCCATCCAAAAGCTTTAAGTGTTATTATTCTCAGAAATGCACTAGATTTTGAAAGCTCATGTCCAAGTTCGAAGTTTCGCTTAAAAAGGAAGTCTCAACTGACAACTTCAATGCAAATCAAGGATAACACTTCAGATTCCAGTCTGAAAATATTCCTGGTGCTGATGGCAAGTCGTCAAGGATTTTCAACAAAAGATCTGCTCATAAGAAGGATCATGCCCTTTAGATATCCATGCTTTTTTTTTTTTTTGATATCCAGGCTTCACACTAAAAATAAAACTATGTTTTTACAAGTCTATACCAAAGTTTGCTGCCTTTAAGATATATTGATCAAAGGAAAGGATCTATGTTAAACCATGAAGATGCTAAGATAAAACTGCAACAAAAATATTCATGACAGAATAATCCCATTTCTTTGCGGCCCTATCCACAAACACATATACACAAACCGGAAAGAGAGGTCTCTGCTCTGAGAGCCTTCGCTGTGAAATTTATGTCTTTCAGCCACCAACCTGAACATCAGTGTTTTCTTCTATTTGCCCCTTGCTGTTAGAGCCGCTCTTCCTCTCCTTCTCGTCCTCTTACTGACTCCTCCTCCTCCTAATCTTCATTAACCATTCTCTGATTTTCAATCTCTTTCTTTCACTTACTATTAGACGGGCTGGATGAATATCATCACAAAGGTAAGCCCTGGAAAACTGCACTGGAAAGAACCCTTGGCCCAGGCCTTTGAGAGAATTTATCATAGGTGGCAAGACAACACGGAGATTTAAGGATTAACAAATCCTAAAAGGGTGGAGATGTTTCTTTCTACAAAGTTCGTGTGAATGTGGAAGAAGTTGAGGGAATTTCCAAGCTTCCTTGGTGTTGGGTTGACGGCAGCCAAGCATGAGGAGAAACACACTCTGGTGTCCTGACAGACTGAACTTGAGGACAGGCTCCAGGCAGGCCCAGAAGAAGAGACTAGCATTCCTGAGAGTGAAGGAGGAAATGACCCAGACCAGCCTGGGCCAAACACGGAGAGGCCCAGGGCAGAGCAACCACATGGGGGGGGGGGGGGAGCAGGGGCAGAGCACTATGGAAAGGAGAAGGGAAGCGCTAGTTTCTGGAAGTGTGATGAAGACATCATCTCTATACCTCAAAACCCCTTTAAAAATGAGCAATAGTGAAAAGACTCCAATAAAAGGAACGAATTCTCTGAACGCACCATCTTGCTTTCTCATAATATTTAGGCATCATTCAGCTCCTTGTCCTTTACCTCTTCTTTTTGCAATGATTTCTTACTGCTTAGTTTTCGTAGAAGCTCCCGACGTGCAAGAACAGGATACAACCCTCCAAATACTCTGCAGTGAAGTCAACAGGCTTCACGCTTATATAGAAATGTGAGCAGCCCCACAACAGATAATAACATTGAAGCCCATGCTCCTGTGGCAAGTCTGCCATTTCCAAACTGCTATGCCCATGCTCTCAGGCATGATCCAGACCTTCCTTAATTCCCTAAAATGAGGCATTTGTGAATGTGGGTGCAAAGAAAGGCCATGGCTGACAAAGCAAGAAACTGCAAAATTAAACAAAGTCATGACACTGATGCACAGAATCCACAGTCCCTTATTGCTCATCCAGAGGCACATCACTAGAGTGGTTCATAGAATAATCTGGAGCCCTATTACCAAATATGCAAATACCTTGACCACGCTATAACTTCTACAAACATATCTTTGATGCCCAATTCTGACTGTTCTGATCAACACAGTGCCAAAAAGAAACAGAAATCATCTCTGGAAAAATGTATCTTTCTCAGATAAGCCAATGTCTGACCATTGCATATGAGAAAATGAACCATGGAGGGCATAAGTAAGTAAACTTACTGCCAAAAACTTGGATTTTGTACTGCATTTTATTTTACTTGTGGCAGCTTGAAGAGTTTAATCATAAATATTCGTGGTTGACGTGAAAACAAAACTGATTCCAATCTGTTCACCCATTCTCAGGGCACTTGCTCCCACTTTATCTACCCTCACGTGGTTTATATAATCCCAAAAAGCTGCAGGAAAAAAATAATTTTAATAAATGTCATGGCTGAATATTCACTATTCAAAAGAAGAGATTATATTAATTTAAAAATCTTTATTTAAAAAAATTATGTTGTGTAAACTATGTATTGTTTATGGCTTCTGTCTTTCTACAAGGCCAACTTGAGTAGTTATGTAAAAAAGAAAAGACTACATGTGTCTCAAAGCCTCAAGTATTTACTATACGACCCTTTATAGAAAAAGTTTGCTGACCCCTGATATGTAATAACTCAATGAACAGAAAATCTCAATTTGTGTGTTTTTAAAAGAGTTCATGTGTGTATGTCTTCTGAAATTCACAAACCCGCAAATCTCAGTAAAGAAGCATTGTGTCATCTCCTGTCAATAATGGGTGTCTGTCCAGAAGGCTGATAAAGCAGGTAGATGTAATTTTCTTGCTATTTCGTGAAGGAAACAGCCCCTCTTTCAATGCTCATTTCAAGAAAACTGTGATTTGAAATTAGATAATAATAGTACCTGCAGTAACCTTCTCTCTCTCTCTCTCTCTCTCTCTCTCTCTCACACACACACACTCTTCCACAGTTTCCTCATGGGACCCACTCATTCATTCAATATTTAATGAATACCCACTGGATGCCAGGTACTATGCTGGGCCCCAAGAACACAAAGCAGATGAAGATTTGGCCCGCACACTGATCAGGCTATCAATGAACTGCAACAGGCATGTCACAAATAATTATGGACCCACGTGGTAAGTACTGTCCAGAGGAGTATCTGTAAAATATGAGACCGTTTTGGTAGCAAAATGGAGGGAGCAAGCAGATGCAGAAATTAGGGAAGGCTTCAGAGAGGAAGTGACATTTGGCTTGGGGTTTGAAGTCTGAGTAGGAGTTGTTTCCAGTGAAGATGAGAACAAAGGGCATGGAAGCAGGGGAACAGCTGAGGCAGTGAAGTAAAACGTACATGGCGGGGCAGGGATATACAGCACATGTGCAGCAGGGAGTGCCAGGGCGGTGGTGGAGCCCCAAGGGATGAGCTGGAAAAGTGGGCCAGGGTCAGGCCTATGCCCTGCTAAGGAGTCTTGCCTTTATCTTTAAAGGTGGGAGCTATAACAGGTGTTTCTTAAGCAGAGGAATAATAAGCTCTGATTTGTGTTTTAAGATAACACTGGAGATAGGATGGAGGAAGGATGAGAGGCGAGAGAGACACACAGCGACACCTTCCCAGATTTATCAGTGTGTGTCCAGCTATAGGCCCTCCCCAGCACACCCAAGGAAAGGGCCTCCATAAATGCAAGATGCCCTAATGCCTGGGTGAACCGAAGAGAGAGTTCACACAATCTGTTCGTTGGAAAGTATAGGACAGTCATAATGTGCCAATTTTCCTTCATAAGAGGCAAAAAACCCTTCTCCTCCGTATTGCTTTTGTGTCTAAAAATCTGCAGTATCCCCAGCAGAGCCCTGCAAATGGCAACAAAAGTAGACAGAAATGCCACAGTTACCAGATTTTGTGCTCCTGGTCAAAAAAGAATGAAGACTCTGTTTCCAAGCCCAGAAACATCGATTAGTACAATATCCTGATCGCGGCCCAGACATCTCCAACTTGTGGAATGTTTGCTCCACACTTTCCCTTCAGAAATGCCTCCTCATTACAGAATTCTTGCAAAAGTGAAATAATTCCAGCTACTGTTTTTCCCATAAAAGGGACCACTGTGCTTCTGCTACTTTCCCCCAGCATGTTTCTGTAGGTGGTCATTTCAACAATAAAGGAAGTTCAAGGGTTCAAACAGATTTCCACTGTTACAGCCCAAAAATTTGAGGTTTTTTCAAGGAAGTCCCCCCTACCGAGCAATTATGCTTGAATTCAAGGCTGGCTCTTTCTTACCGACTGCTGTGGGGAGAGGAGGGCAGAGGGGACCGGGTGAGGAATGGGGTGGGGGAGGAGAAGATAAGAGACTAAAGAAATCAGAGCACTCAATCAGAAGTAAATGGTTGCAACCAGCCATCCGACACCATGGAGACTCAGGAAGGGGGAGGAGAGAGGAGTCTGGGGGATTGTTTCATTCCTCACTCTTATTCTTGGCCAGTTTTTACTTTGATGAATTGATACACTGAAAGGGGGGAGTCCTACAGGGGCCATATGGGCACTATCGCCTGCCCTAGAGATCATATTCAGAAGGTGCTAGAAGGAGCCAGGTAGAGCTGCAGTATCTAGTAGGGAAGGTTTGCTTGTTCCCAGGGCAGTCTTGTAGATTACCACACTGCTTAGCCCTCCCCAGCGAGGTCTCCACCCCTGTGTGATGTCCCTTAACCCCAGAACAGGGCAGGCCTGCTCCCAAGATGCCAGCCCCCCCACCGCCCTGCAGTGTTGCCATGGGCAACAGAGAACTGCTGCTGGGCCAATGTCTTTTCTTTTTTCAGTAATCATTTTTAATCGAAGTATAGTTAATTTACAATGTTGTGTTATGTTCAGGTATGCAGCAAAGTGATTTAGTTATACATGTACATACAAATATATCTTTTCAGATTCTTTTATAGATTATTATAAGACATTGAATATCATTCCCGGTGCTTTACAGTAGATCCTTGCTTTTTCTCTCTTTTATATATATTACTGTGTAGATGCTAATCCCAAACTCCTAATTTATCCCTCTTACCCTCATTCCCTTTGGTAACTGCAGTCTGGGTTCTATGTCTGTGAGTCTATTTCTGTTTTGTAAATAAGTTCATTTGTATCATTTTAGATTCCACATGTAAGTGATATTATATGATATTTGTCTTTCTCTGTCTGGCCTATTTCACTAAGCATAATAATCTCTAAACCATCCATGTTGCTGCAAATGGCAATATTGCATTCTTTTTATCGCTGAGAGATAATCTCCATTTTCTTCTGCCTTTCTGCCACCCCATTCCGGGAAGGACCAAGACTAAAGGTGACTCTAGCCACATATGACTGAGGGCCCTGCTGCTCCACCCCGAGTCTCTCATCTCTTTTCTTCGGCCTCAATGTGTGTGTGTGCGTCTCTTTCTGTGTTGTGCATCTCAAAGTGGAATTCATTATTCTCACCTGCTTCACAGAGTGCATGCGTGAAAACATCATAGGCTAGAAAGTCCTTATCTCCCTTTTTCCCTTCTGCTAAAACTGCTGAGGCCCCAGCCACCCAGTTGCCCACCTCCCAGGTCCCAGTGGATCCCGTTCTCAAAAGCTGCTAGGGTACCATTTCCTTGCTACTGCTGCTGCTGAGCACAGAGCAAGGAACCATTTGGAGCCAACAGGCACTGCTACGAACAAGCACTCTTTTCCATGTATTGCCCGATCATTTCACCACCAAGAGAAAATGTTATGAAATAAAAGCCCTGACAGCACCCACATTTTCAGAACCGATAGCACAGGAAAGCACAGCACTGCCAATGATGAGAATGACTGAACTGTCACACTAACATCCGCAAACGCACGCTCCCAGGGGAGTTATGGAGGCACCACTGCACCCTGAGCCACACGGATTCATTCCTGTCCTCCTTTGCCGCAGGTGACTTTCACATTTCTGCTTGCTGCCGCCTTGTGCTAAAGGTTAGCTCATTTTACGAGGAAGTGGACTGAGGTGAAGCGAACGTAGGCGCTTTGGCATAGCAGGGCGTGAGGGAAAACACACTCTCATCTGGACACTGTCTGGGCCGGTCCCTCCTAATAAAACCTTGAAGAGAAAATGCCCAGAAGTAGTAGCCCAGGCCCCAAGCGGTGGTAATATTTTAAAAGGATGGGCTAATGTCATTCAGTGTGGTTTTCGAGGCCTGCGGTGGAGGTGTGGGGTGTGTCAAAAGGAAATGAGATCAGTAAAAAAAAAAAAAAAAAATTATGAGAATGTTTCCTCAGGCTTGCCCATGTTAAGAAGTGTCTGACTGGATTTCGTTTAGATTTCCTTCAAATGAGCTCCCTCCCATGATGAAGGGGTTATTCTGTTTCCAGATGCCTTTTGAGGGTTTTTTTTTAATGGGTGCCTCAAAAAAGGCTACATTAACTCTTCTCTTTTTATTTTTTAACTCTTCTCTTTGTTTATTTTTTTATTTTGAAATTTGGGTCTGCTTTGTGTTACCTTAGAAAACTCAGATGGCATCTGTTATGGCTGAAGGTGGGAGTGAGGGCAGAATACCCCTTCCTGTAGGGAGGTGATCTCAAGAAAATGCTTCAGGAAAATAAAAAGTCATTTCCTAGAAATAAAACATAAATGATATCTGCATCTTTTTATTTGAATTTCTAAACTTATCTTCCCTTGTCATTTCATGGGAATGAAAGTGAAATTCATCCTTTCAACTTAAATTCTTCCTATTTAGGAAAGATCAGTCATTTCTTTGGCCAAAAAAAAAAAAAAAAAGAAATATGTTTAGTCCAACAGTTAGAAAGTAAGACTCACTGCCTGAATCTCTTTAGAGACAGAGCTTCTCAAATACAAGGCAGAATCTAGTTACAAAAAGTCACAGCTCTTGTCTGATGGCCTGTCTCTTGTAAGGAGATGCTCCAGGACGCTGATCCAACACGTATTCAAAGTAGAAAAAGCAATTTTTTCAATGCTTATCAGCTTTTTTGGTCCAACTTTTGAGACTGTCTATCATTTCAACCTTTCCAGTGTAGAAGGATTAATAAAGAGTGATAGTTCCCCTGAGGACAAACAGGTGAGCAGATAGTACAAGCCAGATTTATCATCCCAATAAATCCACTTCTCAAAACAAACAGACTTATCATTTAGAAAAGCATTGTCCTCTCCCATTTCTGGGCAAATGACTACATTTTTTTTTTCTGGGAAGGAAAAAAAGTATTTTGCATAGAGTCTGGAAAGATTGATCAATCTGCCCAAACCTGTGGTTTCATTTCAATTAATGCCTCAGTGAAAACTGTATCATGACATCAATAGAGAATGACTCATAACAAAAGCGACTTGCATAGCCCACATTAAAAAAAAGAGTCCATGTGAATAGCACTGCCACCACTAAAGGGTATTAATTAAGCAGCCCCTATGATCATGATGCAATGAACTTGAGAGGAGAAAAGACAACAATGACAACACTGCATAAACTTTAGATGGATAAGGTAGCCACAATCCCAGACAGAATCAGAATATTTATTTAGAAAATGGGGCATGTTTATTTACTGTAAGAGAAAATTACATATACAGGAATTCTTCTAGACTGATCTGAAAAATTCTTCTAAATACTCTGTCTCATTCTTGTGTGTTTGCATTTGAACACACACACACATATTTGGGTGCACATGCATGCGTTAAATATAGGTATTCTCATATTCAACTAGGTGCCAGGTATTCTCATATTCAACTAGGTGCCATCTATAAATTGCTTTTCAATTAAGCTATAGTTAAAACGCTTTCTAGTTAAAGATTGAGGACTGACAAACTTCAGCCCATGAGCCAAACCAACCCATCATCTGTTTTTATAAATAAAGTTTTATTGGGACACAGTTGTGTTCACTCACATACTGCCTACAGCTGCTTTTGAGTTACAGTGACAAAGCTGAAAAGTTGCAACAGACGTTGTAGAGCCTGCAAACTTAAACAATTTACTATGTGAATCTTTACAGAGAAAGTGTCAATCTCTGATGAAGAACAATGTATACCTTCTCACTCACACATAAGTCAGACTGTACTCATTGTTCAGGTTTCATTCAAAAATCTCTAGACATTTCCCCCCAAATTATTGGAAACTGTTAAGTATTATGACACACTAAGAAATCAGATAAGACAAACTTCTGAAACTTAGTAAAATTACTACCTTCATTTTGAACCTTAATTCCTTTGGAAATGTTTTTGAGTCATGCTCTTGATAATGATGCTATAACAGATACCTATCACTTTACTATATAATATGTACTATAAATACATTACTTAAGTGTATAGATATCATTGAAATGGAGCTACATAAATGTTATTCAAACATGTTTTATTTTATTTTATTTAACTTTACAATATTGTATTGGTTTTGCCATATATCAAAATGAATCTGCCACAGGTATACATGTGTTCCCCATCCTGAACCCCCTCCCTCCTCCCTCCCCATACCATCCCTCTGGGTCGTCCCAGTGCACCAGCCCCAAGCATCCGGTATCGTGTATCGAACCTGGACTGGCGACTCGTTTCATATATGATATTATACATATTTCAATGCCATTCTCCCAAATCATCCCACCCTCTCCTTCTCCCACAGAGTCCAAAAGACTGTTCTATACATCAGTGTCTCTTTTGCTATCTCATATACAGGGTTATCATTACCATCTTTCTAAATTCCATATATATGCATTAGTATACTGTATTGGTGTTTTTCTTTCTGGCTTACTTCACTCTGTATAAGAGCTTCATACACGCACAAGATTTTGCCATTATATCATATGGACTGACAGACACAACTCTGTAACTATGTTTATTATCATTAACTATCACTTCATTCATCTCATTGCAAAAATCAGGAAGATATGTAACAATCAGAGGCTGCTGAACAGCCAACTGAAATCCCCTGGTAGCAAAAAGTATGACACTACATGTAATTCTAATACCATCATGAAATACATTTCTCACATACATCTTTCCTGAATATAACAACCACTCACCCTTTACAAAATGAGATTATCCTATTTCTTTAAAAAAAAAAAAAAAGTACTTGTTCTTATCTCTCATGTTCTTTTTTCTCATGCACTGTGTTTAAAAGAGCATTTGGGGCAAATATGAACATGGAACAAGCAACTGTTGGGGGGGTGCAAAACTGTTACAGAATCTGGTCACAAGTTACTCTATACTATCTGAGTCTATTTCAAGGAATATTTCATATTTCCCTCTATCTCTAAATATAATAAATCTGATTTCATTTCTCACAGAGAACCTATTAATTATCCGTAGGTGATACAAAATTCTCTTTTTTAAAAATCTAAAGGTAAGGCTCTCACCGTTTGAGGCTAAGGGCTGAGCATAATACACATCATTACTGTCATCCTCTGTCAAGCCCATGCCCCGCAGATGACAGAGACAGTGATGGAGTGTGGTAGAGTAGCAATGATTGGGTTATTCTGTATGTAGATGCAGCCTGTCACATTCATGATGTGGATCTAGGGTACATGACCTCATTCCATAGCTAGTCAACCTAGAGCAAATGTAATTTATTGGAGCCAGGAGGCCTCATTATGATCTGGCATTCAACATAGCCCATTCCTCTTACTGAAGCAACTCCTCTTACAAAGAAAAATGATAGCCATGTAAGAAATCTGTATTACCAGTCTTCATTTTACTGACAAGGTTTCTAAGGTAGTGGAGAGAAAATATATTGCCCAGGGTTTGCCAATCCATTACAGAACATATTAAAATGAGTGCATATTAAAACGATTATGCAAAATGAATAAGGGAAAATCATTCACTTGAAATCTCATCGGAATTTTTGGCTTTGGCGTAACACTTTTATGACACTTAGCCAAAAGCACCATCTCCCAGGAAAAGTTTAAGCTGCTATTGCTTAATTTAGGATTCCAAAATATCCTTAATGTCTCGAAAGCCACTTGGAACTATCATTTCTCTTCCTCAGTGGAAGTACCCCACCCACACCACAGTGCTTGCTAAGTTTCACACAAAGACAATATGGCAGGCTGGCTCCTTCCAAACGAACCATAACAGGCTCTTTGAAGGACAATTGGAAGATCCAGGCCAAGAAGCCGAAGTTTCCTTTGACTAAGTGACAGCAGTTTTACCTTTTGATGTAAAGACTAAATGTAGGAGTGAGGAAGACATGTGAAAGAGTGTAAAAATGGGGGAAATGTAAGCTAGCAACATTTATTCACAGGTTTATTTGAGGTTTTTCCAGGAATTTTCCATTATATCACAAAGTAAATTCAACAAAGACAGCCACTCGAAAATCAATGGGAGTGAAGACCTATGTATTGAGGAGGCTAGGGAAGTGGAATGAAGGGTGTCAGAAGGAACACTAATCTCCTTACTCACTGGTTTTCTAAGGTCTGTTTGTTTTTTTTTTTTTAACAAAAAAATTGGAGCAGAGAGTTGCCGTCAGAAAGGTCAGTCTAGTCTCCCTTCGATGCTGTTGCTGAAAGTCTGTGCGACCTTTATCTGGGTAGATAATGAACTAGTTATTATCTCCACGGAAGGTCTTGACTCTTTCTATGCTCCCCATCATCAACTCGCCATGCTTAATTCAACCTGTGTTTATGCAGCTCAAATGTAATCCCACCAGATTCAGCCATCCCCTTCCAGACAGCGATACTCCGCTAACATCACGCTGGTATCACTTTCAGGAAGGATGGAGAAAAAGCTTTATCATTACAAGGAGACCACCCTCAGACATAGCCACTTTTTTTTTTTTTTTTAATGTTTTGGCATGTTTGGGGGTTTTCATTTCTCAGTGGATCTGAGATAAGCCACCTGGAGAGCTTTTAATTGTTTCTTTGAGGCTATTGTTATTTATACTCTATGGACACTTGAAAGGCAACTCTCATGATCTCAATGAAAAATGGTTTCATTCGCTGGATCTCATTCCAGGCACAGAAACACTCAGCTAGGTGAGAAATTCCAGACACAGGAGCTCTTTTGCAAACAGATTTTTTTTTTAAAGAATTTTAAAACTTCTCATTTGTGCCACCAGTTCTGCTCAAGTTCTGTCCACATTTACCTAAGCCTCATTATTACCCCATCATAATAATAAGCAGTACTGTTCGCCAAATACTTTAGCTTTTCCTCCTTTGTTTTATCAACCTCTTTGGGATTGGGTGTGGCCATGTGACTTACTTTAGCCAATCAAGGATAAGCATGAAGGGAAACCTTTAAAAGCCAGTAGGCAAATTTACTACATTCCCCTTCACAACACAGGTCTCAAAATGGAACCTCCACCAGACTGGATCCCAGAACAATTAAAACTAGCAGAGCACCCCTGTTGACACTCCTTAGACATGGAGTGGGAAAGGAGAATTAGACATTTGTTACAGTGAGCTCCTGGGACTTGGGGGATGTTTATCATCACAGCATAATCCAGCTTATCCTGACTTTCCTATTGCATTTCCTTTGACAACTGCTGCCCTGTCTCCAAAACATGAATATGTTCCTGCAACAGACATGCTCAGGAAAATTCCCAAGGATTCAAAAAAATCATAATGAAAAGACAAAGGCATGGTAAAATTAGGTTCAATCAACCATAGACTTTCATTAACTGCTCCTACCTGATTCCTTTCAGACTCTTCATGCATGGTATTATGCTTATTTACATCAATAGTGTAGTACTGTGTTTATTTTTCATCACCCTTTTCTTGACCAGGAAACTCCAAATGTTATGGTAGGCAACAAGTACACTGTGCTATGGAGTGAATCTTTATGTTCCCCCCAAAATTCATACTGTAAAGTTCTAATCCCTCAGGGGCTGTATTTGGAGATGGATCCTCTAAGGAACTAATTCAAGTTAAAAAAGGTCATAAGAATGGGGTCCTGATCCAACAGAATTAGGGTCCTTAGGAGAAGCAATACCAGAGAACTCACACTCTCTCTCTCTCTCTACCATGTGAAGACACAGTGAGAAAGGGGCCATTTGCAAGCCAGGAAGAGAACTCTCACCAGATACTGAATTGACCAGAACCCTGACCTTGGACTTCCAGCCTCATTACTGTGAGAAATAAATTTCTGTTGTTCAGGCCACCCAGTCAGTAGTGTTTCATTCTGGCATGCTGAAACACATTGGGACTAGTCACATGGGCATACAAGGAGATAAGTTGGTGATCACATGAAAGGAATTTCTCTCAGGACTAAGACGCTAGGATAAAAAGACCTCATTCTAAGGAAGGACAGATTTGAACAATCCATGACAGACAGATAGGTGTTAGGCACTGGGCATGGAGCTGGGGACATACAGGCCAATGACATGAACACATTGGCTCTGATGCCAAAGAACTCACAATCTAATGGAAAATATACTGAGTAAACACATTACTTCAGTCCCACCAACACTTGCTGAGCACCTACCAAGAGCTATATTAAATATCGTGTTGGGATTTGGACTAGGTAATACATAATTATTACTTTTATGTAATTTTTTTGTAAATTATGTAATTTTTATGTAAATTATCGCTTTCATAGAAGTATATATGCTGCTCAATCATGACAAACACTCCATGGCCTTCTCCCCACGTGGTGGTACTATTATCTTCAGAACCTTGCCATCTTCTCCCTGAGTTGGTCTCAGACTGACTGACTTACCCTGAAAGATCATGAAAGAAGTCTGACCACTATGGTGCCTTGTAAATAGCTTGTTGTTGTTTAGTCACTAAGTCGTGTCCGATCCTTCCCCGACCCCATTGACTGTAGCCTGCCAGGCTCCTCTGTCCATGGGATTTCCTAGGCAAGAATAGCTGGAGTGGATTGCCATTTCCTTCTACAGGGGATCTTCCTGACCCAGGGATCGAACCCACATCTCCTGCACTGGCAAGCGGGTTCTTTACCACTGAACCACCAGGGAAGGCCTTATATTAATAAATAGCAGGGGATCCCACAAGATGAACTAGTAACAGCCTCATCCTGAGCTCCACTAGGCAAATGCTTGGCTCACAGAAAAGGTTCGATGATAAATGTCTTCATATACAATTCAAAGCAAGTGGTCATTGTGTAGCACACAGCACAGTATCTGAAGTAAGCATACCAGTAGACTCTCGTGAAGGGTAAGAGAAGCAGGTTTGAATTCTTACCTGAATCCTGGCAAAATAATGCCTCTAAAAAGCAATATCAGTATTCCTCAGAGAGAGCCTGCTGTCCAGAGCCTTTCCTCAAATCTCTCAGATCAGGCATCACTTCATGCCAGTCTCTCACAAGGAACCTTAGGCCAGATCACAGGAGACCCATAACTTCTCTGTTAGAGAAAAACTGGGTTATCTTCCCTAGGAGATGAAGCACAGATGTCATCCCAATTGGGTTTTTTATTACTATCAGGAAAAGTGAGAAATTGGAGGAAGGCTTCAAAATATGGTTTATAGGGATGAATAGAGAGCAAAATCAGAGAAGGCAATGGCACCCCACTCCAGTACTCTTGCCTGGAAAATCCCATGGATGGAGGAGCCTGGTAGGCTGCAGTCCATGGGGTTGCTAAGAGTCGAACACGACTGAGCGACTTCACTTTTTACTTTCATGCATTGGAGAAGGAAATGGCAACCCACTCCAGTATTCTTGCCTGGAGAATCCCAGGGAAGGCGGAGCCTGGTGGGCTGCCATCTATGGGGTTGCGCAGAGTCAGACACGACTGAAGCGACTTAGCAGCAGCAGAGAGCAAGATAAAGGAAAACAGAAAAAAAGTGGTAATAAGTCTCTGATGGCAGAAGACTAAACACCACAATCTCCCCCAACTCTGGATTTACTACATTAATGCTTCAATATGGGAAGAGATTTGCTGAGAGTCTATTAGATGGAGGTCATGCTCTGCTCCAGGGAAAACAAGGCAGGGGAGACCATGGCAGAAGACACAGGTTTCCCAGCATACCAGAGCCAGTGGGATGGAGGGAGGAGGTTTAGGAACTGACATCAGCCATCCTTTCCTCCAGCCAGACACCTTCTTTGCACTGTGAAGGTCTGGATGCTGGAAACTCTACTCTGGGTTCTGTGGGTAAGGACCCCATCCTGACCCCTCTGCTCCTTCCAGCATCCTCCCACATTACAGACAACCTGCAGCGTTTCCCTCCTCCTCTGTGCTGGCAACGCCCAGAAACCAGATTATGATAGACCTGGGCAAACTACAGGCTTTGCCTTTAATTAGACAGGATAGCAAGGTTAATGTCGGCTTTCCATCTGAGTGAGGTCGGAAGAGAGTGTTCACGGGTCCTAGGAATACAACACTCATGCTTGCCAGCAAGCGTGCACACGGACAGTTATGCAAACATCCTGGCCCTGGGCATTCTGGGGTTTTATTTTGTTTTAATCTGAAAAAGTCCCATGACACAACCCTCCTAGACTCTGCTATAACTAACTGGGGTGCAACTTGAAAATGGTTTTCACTGTCTCTTGTCTTCTCCACCAACACTTGGGGGAGGCCACAATCCACAAGGCACAGGATCTGAACACAGGAGAGGACCTTGTGGCAGCTCCCAGCAGACCTGCTGCTTATCAACAGGAAAGTACACGGGCAGTGCTGACAGGGAAGGGTGGCCATCAGACACATTTGCAGCCTCATGAATTGCAAGCTAAGGGGGAATCTTCTGGAATGCAGTCTGCCAATTTGAGCAATGGGGCCCGCGGTGGAAATAGCCAGCGTGGAAGAGCAGCCACGTGGGCTTGGGAAAGTCAGCGGAGTGGTGCGAGCCTCAGTTCACTCATCTATAAAGCAGACATAATCACCCTTGGCTCTTCTGACCTCACCGTGCTGTGATGAGGATGAAATGAGATAAGGTGTGGGAAAGTGCTTCAGAAGATTCTGGAGCCACCCACAGTCAAGGAGTTATTATATCCCAGCCTATCCAGAAGGTGAGTCTTGGAGGCTAATTTGCAAGCTAAATTGCTGGTCACCAGTAGCTCTCACCAGGTGGTTCTCTTGCACCTTCCTATCTGTGTGGAGAATGAGGTGTTGCACCCAAAGGGGGCTGGGGTGTAGGGGAAGCCCAGGTGGACACTTCAATCAGAAGGGAGCATGGCCTCTGGGATGCTCTGACCACACAAGGGAGAATGGACACGTCACATGTGTTACATGCCTGCTCCCTCCCAGACAGTAAGAGGCAGCTGGGCACATGCATGGGCATGCCACGCGCTTCCCCCACACACCTAGGAGCAACGTGTAGAGAAAGCTGACACCATTACCTTCTAAAATTAAAGAAGCAGTCCTCACTCCTCCTTTCTGTTATCTCCTCCTTTGTCCCCTCTGAGAAAATAAATTTTGGTATAAAAATCTCTTCCCCTGGAGGACTGGGAAGGGTAGTACCTCACTGTCTGGGTGCCAGATTCTCCGACAACACTGCCCTTCCCTCTACCACTGTCTGGAACACTTCCATGGCGCTCAGGCCCCTGGAACCCGCTGGGCACTTTCTCTGTGATCTGTCCCTCTTGATGAGTAAATTGAATTGCCTAAGAATCAAGATAGAGCCTAGCATATAATGTTGACTCATTCAACAAATTCAACAATGATTTACTCAGTTCCTACCATGTGTGAGGTAAGCACTGGGACATCAGAGACTAGCTACTTGCTCACCCAGCCTGCTCACCACTGAATGACATTTCCCAGCATCCCTTGAAATTGTATGCAGTCACATGACTGTGTTCTGGCCAAAGGAATATGGATAGAAGTACCCAACTTCCGGGCATGACTGTAAAAACCGTCCTATATGATCTCCATGTGCCTTCTCCCATTTGCCTGTCAGAGGCAGACTTGGAAAGAAAGAAAAGCCCTAGGGGATAAGAGAGCTGCCACAAGAAAGGGACCTAGATTTCTGAATAGCCTGTGGAAGACCATCTACTGAACACCCACAATGAAGTATTATGTGGGCAAGAAATAAAACTTGTGTTTTATTTAGTGACTTAGATGTCTGGAGTTCTTTGTTACAGAAATTAGTCTACCCTCACTAATGCAGCTGGGAGCATGATGGGGAACGAGACATGGCCCCTGAGCCTATGAAGTTTTTGGTTTTGTGAAAGAGCCCAAAAACAAACAGGAAATTACAACAGAGCAAGATAACTGGTGTGGAGAGGGAGACACAGAGTACAGTGGCAGTTGGCTCAGTGAAGGGCTTAGTCAACAAGGCAACTCAGCGAAAGGGGCATGAAGGCCAGGACCAGACGAGGCTGGAGGAGCTCTAGAGCTTGGCATGTAAGAGGACTCTGAGCAATCTTAGACCTGGGCCCAGAGCCATGAGTCTAGGGAAATGAATGAAGAGGTGAGGCTGGTGAGAGGCTGGGACCAGTCATGTGGTCCCGAAACCAATTCATTTAGATGCTACCAGGAAGAGCAGTAAGAGACCACGGAAGAATGTGAACTGAGGAGTTATGTGACTGGATTTGTGCCTTGTCAGATGCGCTCTGCAGGAGTGTAGGCAATGGATTAGGAGAGAGGAAGACAGGCAAGCACGATGACCAACCAGAAATCTCTTCTGTGCACCAGACCCTTGGGCACCGATGTCAGCCCAGACCCCACCCACAATGACCCCAATCCTCGGCCATCATGATTTGGACAGTTGGCCATCTTCTCCAAGGGCCTAATCTCAGCAGAATCACTTCTCCCTGGCCCCGGTGCTTCCCTTCCTCTCTACCTGCCAGCCTGTCCTCAAGGTCCCAGCAAGACTTTCAGCAAAGCCCACGGGGGCTGATGCCACAAAGGAAGAGGCGCTCTTATTCCATCTTACACTCTCCATAAACAAAGCTTAGTAAGCACCCACCCCAAGACAAGTGCCACCGAAAACAAGGACAGGACGATGAGGTGGTTTCCACTATGGTCTTAGCAGCCAGACACAACCAAATAGGCTGTCAGAAAGATGGGCAGTGCTTGCCTAGAAGGGCAGGGACAATTGCTACAGAAATGTCACTAAAATACTAGAGCTGTCCAGGCAGCCCTGAAAACAGAGGCACCTGGAGGAGGAAGGGATCCACTCAGGCCACCTGGTCCCCAAGCAGAGCTCAAGCCCCTCCGCCACAAAGGAGCAGCTGTGTCTGGGAGTGAAGGACACTCCAAGGGAGCCAAGAAGAAAAGATCAAGAAGGGTCTGGGGCAGATTTCTATTTAAAGCACAATCTTAAAGGGGACAGATCCTTATTTTTATTCATCCCATGTCTGAGCACAAAGAAACAGCATTTTATTTCCCACATTCATCTCTGGCTCCCCTCTGAAGGACAGCGTGGCTCTATCATTCCATCGGTGAGATGCTCAAATGCTCCAGGTTGCCCTGGCTCTTCATTTCCCTCCCCAGGCATTACTAAGGGAAGCGGGCGACAGGCATCACAGCAATGTGCCCTGTAGCAGTACTGTGGACCTGGGACCGTTCCACCAAGAACAGAGGGAAGAAACGAAGCTGGGCCTGTCTCAGCAGTGGGCCATCCTTCTCCCTGCCCTTGGTCCACCCATGTGGCAGAGGCTGGCTAGTTGGTTGGCATACCTGTTTCCTTTCTTCTCGGACACATGGACAGACTGCACGCACCAACCTACCCCGCATTGCAGTGTGGCCATGGGACCGAGGTCTGGCCAACGGAATGTGAGTGAAAGAGAACTTACAGGTCCTCAGCTGGGCCTGGATCACAAACTCAATCCTCCAACTCTCTCTTTCCCACCCGGCAGCTGGAAGGAGAGGGCACCCAAGTTCTCAACAAGGGTACAGATCAAAGATGGAAAGAACCTAGGTCCCTGAGTTAGCATTTGGGGAAGAAACGATCACTGAGGATGGTGACCTGACCAGGGTCACACGACTGGTTGAAAGAAACCTTTCCTGTGCTCCACCACCCAAAGTTGGGGGCGGCTGGTTGAGGGAGCTGGCTAAGCGTTAACTCACACAGCTCCTCCCCCTATTCGTTTGAGTGAAGACTCCAAACTGTTAACGTTTCTCTCAAGTTTCCTAACATCCTCTATACCTCGCAAAAAAAAAAAAAAACAAAACAAAACAAACAAAAAAAACCTTACAATGTTGAAACAAACACTGATTCAGTTATACATATATAATATATATTTTTCTTATTCTTTTCCACTATCATTTATTACAGGATGTTGAATATAGTTCCCTATACAATAGGACCTAGTTTATCTATTTTATATACAGTAGTTTGTATCTGCTAACCCCAAACTCCTAACTTTGCACTACAAAATGTGATGTCTGCCGTCACTTTTTCACAGATGGCCTTTATCAGGTTGAGGAAGTCCTCATCTATTCCTAGTGTGTTCAATGTTTTTGCCATGAAAGTGTGCTGAATTTTCTTGAATGCTTTCTCTGCATCTACTTAGATGACCATGTGCCTGCACCTTCTAATTACAAAGTGAATAAAGACCACTAAAAAGAAATTCAACATGCAGCCCACTTCCCCATATTTCCACTATAGTAATCCATTTACCTTTCCTCCTTCCCTTCCAGACTGTGAGTTACCTGAGGTTAGGGGCCCTCATTAGATGTATTTGTATCCTCAATATCTAGTGATATGTCTAATACATAGGAGTCACTCAATACATGTTTATGGAAATGATGAGAATCAGGGTAAACAAGAACTGAAAGGCCCTTTCCATGGAAAAGGGCTATTGATGTGAAGACTGTGACTGGGATTAAGGCAGGGATGTTCTTAAGGTACAGTGTCCCTTACCATAAGCAGTAAATACCACCTGTCTATAACAAAGAATTAAAAATCTCAAGTAGGCAAGAGGCTTCATAGTCTAAAGACAGAGTAATAGCTATGGTCTTCTTATAAAGATGGCTTTGGAACTTTTTCCAGTGCCCAAATTAAGGAGACAAGATACAGTAATAACTCAGTATTCTTGTGGCAGATAGCAAAAAGGGCAATGATTCTTCCCTTCCTGTATCCACACCCCTTACTACTCTCCAGTGAAGAAGTAGAGTCTCTTTCTCCACCACCTGAGTTTCAGTTGGTCTTGTGATTTCCTTTGACCAGCCCTAAGCCCAGGCCTCAAGAGGTTATGCATGTTTCCCTGCTCTGCTGGAATCCTGCTGATGATGACAGATTCCAAGCTCAGGGACCTCCTTACCCCAGCCAATAGCCAGCCATCCCTCAAATGGAAGGCCATCTTAGACTGGCCTGTTCTAAGGTGGCTTGACAGCTAATCTGCAACTTGTCACTGACCAGAGGGAGCTCAGCTAAGACTAGAAGAATGACCCAATTGCCAACTCATAGAATTATGGGCTAAATAAATGGTGGCAGTTTTGAGCCACCAAGTTTGGGGGTTATCTGTTACAAAACCAAAGCTAACTGATACAGAGGTAATGTCTGCCTGAATCAGAAGACCAGGGCTATTCCTGGATTGCTAACTAACCAATTTGAGAACCTTGGATAAACCACTCGACCTTTTTGGACCTCAGTGTCGAAAGCAGAGAAACAAGGAAAGTGTTTGGTAAACATCATTAAGTAGACAAGGCCCTTCCTCAGAAAATATATGAAACAGATCAAAAAGGACCTGCTCTGGTTCTCGAAGAAGCTAAACCCCATCTGTTCAGCTTTCCTCTAACTCCCACCTGCACTCCCTGAAATGGTACCCCAGAAATCTGTGGATCAGGCCTGGAAAGCATTGTGCCATTCAGTTTCTCTAAGGCTTCTTCTGGGCTAACATCCCATGATTCCAAGCCTGGAGGGGAGACTTAGTTTTGCACAATCAATCCAGGTTGGCCCCTCTAGTAGCACTGCCCACACTATGTAGTACTTGTTTACTTATCTGTCTGTGCTGCCAGACTGTGAGCAACTCAACTACAGACTGCTCTTCCTCCTTTTAGAATTCCTTCCCTACTTCCATGCTTGCCACGTGCCCCACAATACAAAGCATCTAGCCAAGAATATCAAGTAAGCAGATGCTTAAATGGATGGGTGGGTGGATGGATGAAAGAATAAATGAATGAATAAATGACCACATGAATGGATAATTCATCAGATAATAAATGAATAAGTAAATGAGCACATGAGTAACTGCGACATGTTATTCACAATGTTTCAAAGATAGAATGAATCCAGCCTTCTCCCTTAGCGGAAGGCCATGGCTCCAAATAACATTTTTAGCATTGTCAGATTACTCTCGGCAGAATGTCTGAAACAACAGTAACTAAATTAGTACCTCTTGGAAAGCAACCCCAGTTATTTTCTCAGATTTCCTATCATTAATTCCCTCCAAGGACAGGAAGCATCTCTCCTCAGGCCCAACCTTGAAAATGCCAGCCAGCCTCTTCCCAAACCCAACCCTATGGATCACCCTCCCCCACTTGACAGCTGGCATGCATGCCCAAAGATTTGCTTATGCCCTGCATAAACACAACTGTCTGCAGAAATCTCTGCCCCATTTGTCCACTGTTTTCCCAGAGAAAGCTCACTTCATATGCCACCCACTTTGGCTTGGTGGGGTTCTGGGGTGGGCTCTGCAGATTTCCAGCTGTGTGCTGACAGCAGGGACTGTTCCTGTCCTCTGTTAAAGCCTCTGCTTCTTGCTCTAAGTTCTTAATGACTACTTTCCATTTAAAATCATCTTTAGCTTTAAAGGAGGTTAAGTTTGACAGGGCTGTAAGCCAAGATAATGTGGCCAGAAAGTAGTCTGATGAATTTAATATCTATTTCTTTTAAGGTGGGGAATGAACATGACAAAGTGCAATCTGGAACAGAAATAGAAATAAATCCCAGAGAACTAATGCAGTATCGCTGGGGTAAAGCAGTAAGTAGGCATGCTTTAAAGAGATGGGAGTACCAGACCACCTTACCTGTCTCCTGAGAAACCTGCACGCAGGTCAAGAAGCAACAGTTAGACAACAGACACGGAACAACAGATTGGTTCAAAATTGGGAAAGGAGTACAACAAGACTGTATACTGTCACCTGGCTTGGTTAACTTAGATGCAGAGTACATCATGTGAAATGCTGGGCTGGATGAATCATAAGCTGGAATCAATATTGCCAACAGAAATAACAACCTTAGATATGCAGATGATACCACTCTAATGGCAGAAAGTAAAGAGGAACTAAAGAGCCTCTTGATGAGGGCGAAAGAGCAGAGTGACGAAGCTGGCTTGAAACTCAGCATTCAAAAAACTAAGATCATGGCATTCAGTCCCATTACTTCATGGAAAACTGAAGGGGAAAAAGTGGGAACAGTGACAGACATTATTTTCTTGGGATCCAAAGTCACTGCAGATGGTGACTGCAGCCATGAAATTAAAAGACGCTGGGTCCTTGGAAAGAAAGCTATGACAAACCTAGACAGTATATTAAACAGCAGAGACATCACTTTGCTGACAAAGGTCCATACAGTCAAAGCTATGGTTTTTCCAGTAGTCATGTATGGATGTGAGAGTTGTACCATAAAGAAGGCTGAGCACCAAAGAATTGATACTTTCGGATTGTGGTGCTGGAGAAGACTTGAGATTCCCTTGGACAGCAAGGAGATAAAAACCAGTCAACCCTAAAGGAAATCAGGGTTGGTTCATTGAAAGGTGAAGCTCCAAAACTTTGGCCACCTGATGAGAAGAGCTGACTCATTGGAAAAGACTCTGATGGTGGGAAAGATGGAGGGCAGGAGGAGAAGGGGATGGCAGAGGAAGAGGTGGTGAGATAGTATCACCCACTCAATGGACATGAATTTGAGCAAACTCTGGGAGGACAGGGAAGCCTGGTGTGCTGCAGTCCATAGGGGTGCAGAGCATTGGACACGACTTAGCAACTGAACAACAACAAATGGATGCCTGGTGACCTTTTGAGTTTGAAGAGATCTTTGCGACAGTCCATGGAATTCTCCAGGCCAGAATACTGGAGTGGGTAGCCTTTCTCTTCTCCAGGGGGTCTTCCCAACCCAGGGATCAAACTCAGGTCTCCTGCATTGCAGGTGGATTCTTTACCAGCTGAGCCACAAGGGAAGCCCTTAAAGAGATTCAGTCATGTTTAATTGTCTTATTATTCTACTATTTAAACTGTGTGCCTCAATGGATATATCAGTTCTTCCATAAAGTTCTTTAAGCTCCCCAGAACACTGTGCATGCCCAATAATTATGATGTAAAGTGAAAGTCGCTCAGTCCTGTCCGACTCTTGGTGGCCCAATGGACTGTACAGTCCATGGAATTCTCCAGGCCAGAATACTGGAGTGGGTAGCCTTTCCCTTCTCCAGGGCATCTTCCCAACTCAGGGATCGAACCCAGGTCTCCTGCATTGAGGGCAGATTCTTTACCATCTGAGCCAAAAGGGAAGCCCAAGTATACTGGAGTGGGTAGCCTGTCCCTTCTCCAGTGGATCTTTCCGACCCAGGAATCAAACTAGGGTCTCCTACACTGCAGGCAGATTCTTTACCAACTGAGCTATCAGGGAATCCCTGATACATACATATTTTATGCAATCAATATTTATATTCCTTAAAAGTTGTTTTTCAATGGAATCATTATGTCCTTTTAAAACTTTCATTAGCCCTTATATCATACTAGTAACATTGAAAAGCAAAAAGGACCTCCTTTCTCAAAAAAAAAAAAAAATGATCTAGTATAATCCCACCTGCTAGAGATAACCACTCTACTTTTCTATGTATTCTAGAGCAATGTTTTTCAAACTATGGCTTGTAGTCCATTAGGAAATCATGAAATCATCTTAGTAGGTCATGACCAGCATCTTAAAAAAGGAAACAGAAAAAAGAAGAGAAGAAAATGGAATTTGAATAAAGTAGAATACAAGAGGGAAAGATAGAATAAGATAGTAAAAAAGAAAAAAAAATACATCAGAATGCATTAGAGAAAAGTAAGTATTGTTGATAAAACTATTGTTCCAGCCACATTCATCTACTGGGTCACAAATGTAAAATGTGTTTTTCACTGTGGATCATGATAAAACATTTTGTACAAAGTACTGATTTGGTATATATCCTTCCAGACATTTTCCCCCAATATTCCTACATCCTTTTAATAGACATGCAATAATCTGCATACTATTTAGTGGTAAGTGTTTTTACCTTTGGAATATATCATAAACATAATTTTGAGTTAATAAATATCTATTTGTATTATTTTAATGGCAATAGTCTGTTTCACTGTTACAATATGTAGTAATGTTGTTTGCTGTGCCAATATATAGTAATGCTGCTTCTTCGATCAATTTTCTATTGCTAATCACTTATTACTAATTACTAATGCCCAGTAACTCTTAATTCTAAGCAACACCGAACATCTATACATTCTTTTGTTCAACTTATATACTTATTTTCTCAGGTTAAATTTTGAAACAACATCTCTGGCACACAGCTTTTTGATATATTAATTTCATACAGCCAACTGCCTACCAGAAAATTTATACCAGTTCCACACTTCTATCAGCAATGTCTGAAAGTACCCTTATATCCACTCCATTTTCATTCCCACCCCAAACTTGGTCATTATCAGTGTTTCATTTTGGCCGATTTGAATAAATTAAAAAATGGCAATTTATTTTAATCTGAGTTGATTAGTTATCTGAATTGAGGTCACTCACAGTTAATTTACACCTGCCTTCAAGCAACACTACAGCATACAAATAGGCAACCACTGAACTAAAAGAGAATCCTGTGCATCCAGGAGGTGAATCTTTTGGGTCTAGGTAGTAAAGGCCTTAGTATCGGAAATGATTCCTGCTACAGCCACTGCTTTCACCTTATCCAATCTACTAAGTTACAACAGAACAATGAATTAGGTATAGCCAGATGTGCAGCCACTGCCTCTTTTCATCACACATCGGAAACAGCTGGGACTCCTTGAATCGGGAACCCTTCTGTCCAGAGGCACAATCCCAGCCCTTCTGAGCATCCAAGGTCCTACCTGAACACCGTCTGTATGTTTTTGGTTTGTTTCTTATTTTATTTTTTTTTTTTTGCCTCTGCTTCCCCATCATAACCTGGAGGCAGAAGGCTATGGCAGTAGCGATCGGGTGGTGATGGAGGGAGACATCAGGCCCACACACACAGGAGCTGGGCAGGGTAAATGGAAGACCAAAGCTAACGTCACATGGGGATCCTGGCTGAAGCCCTTTTAAGCAGGCAATGGCACCCCACTCCAATACTCTTGCCTGGAAAATCCCATGGACGGAGGAGCCTGGTGGGCTGCAGACCATGGGGTTGCTAGGAGTCAGACACGACTGAGAAAATTCACTTTCACTTTTCACTTTCATGCACTGGAGAAGGAAATGGCAGCCCACTCCAGTGTTCTTGCCTGGAGAATCCCAGGGACGGGGGAGCCTGGTGGGCTGCCGTCTATGGGGTCGCACAGAGTCGGACACGACTGAAGCGACTTAGCAGTAGCAGCAGCAGCCCTTCCAGCCACCAGCGGAGCCTGGAGCCTCGATCCTCCATTCCTCAACTACCAAAAAAAATTCCACATTTGCATCACAGCCATTTGAGGGGCTTGTGAAGTAACGTACCAGCAGAAAGCAGTCACACAACAGATGTTAAGGGAACGTGTGTGCGCCCATGAATTTGCTTGATGTCCGCGGTGGGTTTAAGCAGGAGGTACACAGGTCCTCAAGAGTAAATCTGCATTCTTAAAGGCCTCTTATTCTGCATAAAGCTCTCTGCACTTCCCATCTGATAAGTAGAGAAAAGTACATCCCACCCACCTGCCACAACCCCACCTGCCACTTCTGACCTTACAGAGTGCTTGCACCAGGCCTCCAGGGCTTAAAAGCCAAAAAGTCAGTTACAGTCTCCTCTACATTTGAAGAAAATCTCGGTTAATGTTCCAAAGCAGTTCCCTCATGAAAAAACTCAGCTCACTTATCCTCTAGCTGGGAAAAGGAATATAGCGAAGTATAGTCAAGTTGAAAATCATGTTCAAATTTATTATAAAAACCCACTTTCAAAGGCCCAGCTGTGTGTCACTCAGCATCAGGGTCCCCTAGGGGCATCACACACCTTCACAGCCAAAGGAACCAAAGTGAAGTCACTTAGTCGTGTCCAACTCTTTGCGACCCCATGGACTGTAGCCTACAATGCTCCTCCTTCCGTGGGATTCTCCAGGCAAGAATACTGGAGTGGGTTGCCATTTCCTTCTCCAGGAGATCTTCCCAACCCAGGGATCGAACCCGGATCTCCTGCATTGCAGGCAGACGCTTTACCATCTGAACCACCAGGGAAGCTCCAAAAGAACCAAAGGCTCTATCAAAACACCCAGCACCCCAGGGGGCTGCCTGGGTCTCCAGTAGGTGGCACATATTCTCAGGAGGCTTGAAGGAGACAGCTCAGACTCAAACAGTCAGGCCTGAATTCTCCCATCAGGCTCATTTCAAGCTAAAGAGTGAGGAAACCTGGGAGGTTAGTGGGATTAGGGGGATTATACTACTCATGGGATCCAGGACCACCAGCCTTGGCAGTGGAGTCTGGAAAGCTAGCTTGTGCCAGGGGTTTGAAAGAAAGTCCGGTGGGCAGTTTTTAAGAGTTTGCTTGAAGTGAAGTGAAGTGAAAGTTGCTCAGTCGTGTCCAACTCTTTGTGACCCCACGGACTGTATAGTTCATGGAATTCTCCAGGCCAGAATACTGGAGTGGGTAGCCATTCCCTTCTCCAGGGGATCTTCCCAACCCAGGGATTGAACCCAGGTCCCTGCATTGCAGGCAGATTCTTTACCAGCTGAGCCACAAAGGAAGCACCATCCCCCCATTTGCTTGAAGGCTTTTCAACCCCCAGAAGCCACAAAGTTCCATCTAGTCCAGGTTGCCACCTTGTAGGTCAGAAATCCAAGATCCTGAAAGCAGAGCCATAAGAATAAACCCTGTTAGGGGGACAGACAGGCTTTCCCCTCTTTGTCTCTTGCCCTTCTGAGAAAATGTTCTGCTTTGCCTAAATTCTGCATAAAATCTTGATGGTCCAGGTAACTCCCACCAGCTCTAAAGCTAATCCCTTCAAGGGATTAGAGGACTCAGGACTCTTCTTCCTCTAGTCCCTCCCCAAGGAAAGGAAGCAATCTGAAAACCCACAAGAATCCTCCTCCTCACAAACGAAGAGCTGAAGCAGCACCAATAAAGATTCCAACATCAAACTCTGATGACACAGATTTTGCCAATAACTTGAAACCTAGCTTTGTGAAGAGGCCTCATCTGAGAATCAAAATGCCCTATAGCTGTGCTTTAATAGAAAGAGAGGCAGAAAAACAGGTCCTTTGAAGCAAATCACATTTCCTTCATTTTAGACACCAAACTTGGCCATTAAGCATCAGTCATCATCTTGACACTCTAGAAAAACAGAATGAGACTTTTGCTTAGTCCAGAAGCCAAGATACAGAAAGGAATAAAAACAGCTTCTGTCACAGTCACTGTCACAGCCTTGAAATATCTTACCAGGGAAGAGTTTTGTACAACTACCAGGCAGGGAGTTTTCACCCAAAAGAAATGTGTAGGCACATTCACCAAAAGATAGGAAACAGAATGTTCATAGCAGTATTATTCAGAATAGCTCAAAAAGGAAGTTATCCAAATGCCCATCAATAATAGAATGAACAAATAAACTATGGTACAGAGGAATACTATATAGCAATGTAAATAAATGAACTACAGCTACGTGAAACATAAATAAAATTTTGACCAAAAAAAAAAAATCCATGTATCAAAAAGCACATACGGGATGATTCCACAACATTAGAAGTCAAGATAATGGCCACCTGGGGAGGTGTGACAGGAAAGGAAGTTTCAGGATTTCCAGAGGGCTGTGAATGCCGTTTCTCATTCCAGGTTCTAGTTAAAGAGGTGTGTCCAATGTGTAAAAATTCACTGAGCTGCAAACTTATAACTTGGGCATGTTGCTTTATAAGTAGCTCTTAAAAGTGTTACAAATATATGTATATCATTTTTATATGTGGGGAGAGAAAGAGAATGAATGAATGAATATGAATGCATTCTTTCCGTTCCAGGTAGCAACATTTCTCTAGAAACTACAATTCTGTTAACAAGTTTTCATTTCCATTTGCTTGTTGGAGGAAAGCTGTTACCCTGCTCTGGTCCCACACAGAAGCTCTTTATGTCTCTCAGGAAAAAAAAAAAAAAAAGACTATACAGTTTAAAGTCTCTCTTATTTCATGAAATGATGCCAAATACTTTGGAGTACTTTTGTCATCTGTTCATTTTCAGGAAAACCAGACCTTTTTTCTCCCTGTGCTGTACCTCTATGTCAGTCAGGGTCAGTTAACTGCTGTAACAAATGTCCCCTAAATCTCACAAGAAGAGTTCACTTCCCCTTCATGTGAAAGCCAATCAGGTGGTGGCAGACAGCCTTCTATGCGGTAACTCTGGGACCCAGGGCTCCTTCTGTCTGACGACTCTACCACCCCTGAGGGCCTTGGAGTCTTCTGCTAAATCCTCTGCATGCAGCCAGCACAGTGGGGAAGAAATAAACTTCAGAGGGCTATGCAGGAGCTTTTATAAGCCCATCCCAGAGTAGAGTAATTACCCCTTCCACCTTCCACTGGACAGAACTCAGTCACATGGTCCCACTTAACTGAAAGGGGAGCTGGGAAATGCAGTAGAGCTGTGTTGCCCGGGGGAAAGGGAAAGAGCTGGTGAGCACCCTAGGAATTCTCTGTCACAGTCTGCTCAGATCGGTCCTCTTCTTTCTTCTGCTAGATGTTCCACGCCTGGTGTCTGACTGCAGGGAGCAGAACACAAAGCCCTGGGCAAGTCATTACAGGACACGATACAGACCGGCCCAGAAAATGAGGGCTTGGGTGTCCACACTCAGCGCCACTTCCACAATGGCACACGTCCTCAGCCAGGCCATCAGTGGAAGGCCACTCATTTTCACTATGCATCCAGCTGGCCAGAATATTTATGCTGGTTGAGGAGCCATAGAGGCTGAGTTTTACCCATTGTTCCATCTATTTCCTTTACCCAAGCCCCCTGATAATGATAAAACAACAACAAAAACAGTAGCACTGATGGTACCCAGGTATTCCTTAGCCTTACTATGTATTCTGTGTATACGGCACATGCTGCCGGAACTGTTCATGGACGGATGTACTCAATCTTTACTCAACAAGATTGTTGTGAAGATTCTCTGTGGTTAGTCCTAAAAGTATTCCCATTTCACAGATGAGGAAACTAAGACCAAAAAGACTACAAATTTGCCCAAAGTCGCACAGCTGGCAAGTGTCAGAACTGAGAGAATCAGAGGCCAACATGGCCTTTTATGAGAAAGGCAGCTGGGGTCAGGAATGCAGCCTGTGATCAGGACAAAAATCCCAACCTTCCAAGTATAAACCCTGAACTCAAGCTTCCTCAAGAGGGATTGACCCAACCAAGGTGAACAGGTCACAGAAAGGAGTACAGAGCAATATAGAAAGAAAACCAAGTCCATCCTGAGAAGTCAAGGAGGGTTTTGGTGTTTTGTTTTTTTTTTTAATTTTCCTTCTCATTCAATGTGCTAAGTTACTTCAGTAGTGTCCAACTCTGTGACCCCGTGAACTGTAGCCCCCCAGGCTCCTCTGTCCAGGCATGCCTGGTTCTCCACGCATGAATACTGGAGTGGGCTGCCATTTCCTTCTCACTCAATAGCTGTTTAAAAACTCAGAACTGACAAATCCATCAAGAAAACCCAAAAGGGCTTCAAAAATTTACCCTGACCAGCCAACACTCTTTTATAGCCTACACCATTCACTGTCTTTACTCAAATGTGTTTGGAAGTGAATCTCATTTCTCACTATCAACTGTCACCCTATCATGAGGCTGAGATTTGCTGGGTTTAGGCTATGGGGAAAGGGTTAAAATAAAGCCACACAAGCAGCAACCTTATGCAACATATGTTCCTTCATGCAATTGGATTAGTTTTAATTAGTGAAGGCTCAAACTTTGCCAGCTGAGCCCTAGTGACATCTGATACCTGAGGAGGGTTCCAAAATCTCTTCTCTCACACTGAAGGCATTTAACCCAAGTGAAACTCTCCACAAACTTTCCATGACATCCTTCCCAGTGTCTTTCCTCAGTTTGCCCACTCTCCCCCAACACTGCCCCAAACTTTGAAGCATCCTTATCTCCTGTTTACAAGGCAAAAAGCCCTATGGCTGTCACATGGAGAAGGATTTCTGTGGTATTTATTCATGCTGCACTCCCCACACCACACACAAAGTTCATCTCCAGAATCAAAGTCTTGAGAAACATGCGCCATCTTGCAAATGGAAGAACTTCAGGGGTGAGGAGGGGGCTGGCTGAGGCAGCTGAACTCTGATGTGAAATTCAAATGGAAAACACAGCTATACTCGCATTATTAAAATACAGATCCAGGCTAAAGGAATGGAGTCCAGATGCACACTGGAGAGAAACATAAATATTGATATTATATTCTAATGAGCATTATGTCTCACTGGCTGTCATCCTTCCCCCTAGCTCCTAGTTCTTTCCTCCCTCAGATGTCTAGTAGCAAAAATCAAGAGTAGCTGAACTCCAGAGTACAGCTCCTTTTCACACACATCTAAATGCACTTCAATGTAATAATAATAAATCATCTTTTAAACAACTTTCTTCATCCTCCAGCCAGGCTTCAAGCATCAGCTGAAAACAGTTGCAAATCAGCATTCTCTGCTACTTAAAAATTTGCCTAAAAGTAACAAGTTCTTTTTTTTCCATCTCTTTTTAAATGCTACTTTAGCTCTATCTTGGAAAATTCCTACTTCTAAGTTACCCCTGGGGCCTCTGAGGCCAGATTCTTAGCCTTGTGTCAAATGGAACTCTCCCTAACGCCTGCCACCAAGACATCGTAAAGAGCCAGCGCCCTCAGAATGAAGTGAGGAAACTCCACTATTTTCAATCTGTGTTAGAAATCTTTTTTTGGCGTTCAATCTTGTTTCTTAATTGGGGTACAACTGCCATACATTATATTAGTTTCAGGTATGCAACATAATGGTTCAATATTTGCACATATTGTGAAGTGATTGCTCCGATAAACCTAGCTAACATCCACCACACCTTACATAATTACAATTTTTTTCCTAGTGATGAGAACTTTTAAGATTTACTGTCTTAGCAACTTTCAGATATACATCGCTATTGATCATATTCATCATGCTCTGCATGGCATCCTTGGCACTTACTTAGCTTAGAACTGGAAGTTTGCTCCTTTGCTCCTATACATGGAATCCCCAGTTCTTAGTAGGATCCTACTGGATACTCCACAAGTTTCTGTGGAATCATTATCTTCCATGGCCGTATTCACACAACAGCCCTGGCAGGGGCTGAGGTAAGAGCACCGGAGTTAACATGCTGCTTTCTTATGTTAAAGGAGTACTTACTCTATCTGAAGTGAGGGAGCAGTTTCTATCTTAACCAGAGTGTGGGTTACACAGTGGGTCCATTTATAAAAACTCACCAAGCTACACATTTGAGGGCTGAACATTTCTCTGGATGGAAATTGTACACTGACTTTTTAAAGAAGACTATCCATTAGGATGCCTTTTCCATTTTTCCGAGACAGCAAAATAAGATTCACCAAGACTCCAGAAATGCCTGCCTCCTCAACATTCAGAAATGGCTTTGCAAACAAAACGCATTAGACACGTGAGATTTTGCTTTTGCTCCTCCTAAAAGGAGCAAGGCACACTGTAGTCTGGTTTCTTTTGGAGCAAGTCTGGCAGAGTAAGAGGCGAGGGGGGCTTTCCTCTCATTTTCAGTTTTAGGCCCATCTGTATAAGCTGAGTTGCCTAGCCCTGAACATGAAACAAAAGATGCCAACAGCTCTAAGTTGGATCCAGCTGCTTCTGGTTACTTCCACCAAACCACTACTGCTTCTCACCAGGATGGCCTCCAAGTTGGACTGTCTATTTCTACCTCTGCCTCTCTCAACAGTCTCTTCATGGCCCAGTAGCCAAAGTGATGCTTTTAAACTCTAAGTCAATTATGTTACTGCTAGGCTCGAAACCCTCCAGCGAGTCCCCATTTCACTCAGTGCAAAAGGCAAAGTCCTCACTCACAACGGCCTACTTGACAATGCCGAGCCACCTTCCAGCCCCCTCCCTGGCCTCCTCTCCTGCCACTCTCCTCCCTGCTCGCTCGACCACATGGGCTGTCCCTCCATCACACAGGGCATGCCGTCACCTCAGTGCCATGGCAGGAGCTCTGGTTTCCTCTGCTGAAACGCTTCCTCTCCACTCGCGAACTCATTAATTCCCTCACATGTCCCCCAGTCTTCACTTAAATGCTGTTTCCTCAATGAGGCTCACCTGACCACCCCATCGAAAACAGCAACCTCATTCCAATCCTACGGATGGCCCTCATGCTGTGCTAGTAGCTTTTCTGCCCGTACCACTGATCACCTACTAACATGCTTTGAAATCTCCTTAAAAGTGTCAGGTTTGCTGTTTATGGATTGTCTCTCTCCTCTGTAAACACCTTGTAACTTCTTGTTCACTGATGAAACCCCTAAAAGGGTGTCTGGCATATAATAAATGAGTGAATCTGGATGATAAGGTCACTGGTCAATTTTTTTTTATTCCGATACTTCTCTGCATGACAAAAAGAAGCCACAAAGGACACAGAAATCTTCAGAGCCATCTGAACGCGAAGAGGGACAGAGCATTGCTTGGTCAGCTGTCTCCTTCTCCCTGAGCCAGCAATTCAAAGATTCAGGCACACGTTTATACTTACTTGAAAAAAATGAACACGGGCCTCCCACTCTGCATGATCCAATTATAGTTCCAATAAAATAACAGCCGATAATTACCAGGGGCTCACAGGGACAGCTCTAAGTGCCTGAACATCTGACTCCCCGGTCCTGTCAACAACTGGATGCAGCAGGCACTGGGTTTATCTCCATCCCATAATAGATGAAGAGCGAGGACCCAGGATTTGAACCACGTGATCAGACTTCAGCATCCGTTTTCTTAACCACATGTCCGCTTCCTCTCAACAATGAGATAAACCAGATACCTGACAACCTTGCTCAAACTAAGCCCAAGTACACTCCGAACGTCATGAATTCCAAACCTTTCTTGAAGGTACAGAGCACAGGGACATAACGTTCTCACCAGGTATCCTCCAAGAAAGGCAGGGACGAGCACTTGAATTCTCTGCTTTTGACAAACCAGGCACTTTGGAGGCAGAGAGATGGACTCTAGGACCCAGAGAGTCCTCTTGCTGTCCAACTTTATAGTCATTCGATGGCTGCAACACCAAAGCAGATTCCCCCAAATAAACTCTTTATGCATTATACACAAGAACATTTAAATAGCCCCTCTGATGGCTGTAAGTGAGTCCAGTTTGAGCCAGACTAACCTCATTTCCCTTTTGAGTAGGGTTATTAGACTGGGAGATCAAAGGAATGCTACAGACATATGGTATCTTGATTTCAGCAAACCATTTGACAATCACTCATGATGATAGATCTTGTGGGCAACGTGGAGAAATGTGGTTTGAATGGGAAGGTGGGGGGAGCATTCAGGGCTGCTGCAACAATGGTACCCAAGAAACAGTGATTAACAGACGTCAACTTGGAGGGATGCTGTTAGTACTGCCTGCCAGTGGGCTCTGGCCTTGAGTCCATCTGAACATTAATTTTATCAAAGATGTGGGTGATGGGCTAGAATCATGTTTATGATGTCTGCAGAGAGCAGACTGCTGTGGGCAGTAGCTGACACATTGAATCAAGATTTTAAACCATCAGCACTGATTGGAAATGAAAGAGCAAAGCAAGCAAGATTCAATTTAACAGAGACAATGGGGGAGTCTTGTGAAATTTAAGTTCAAAAATACCAACTACACAAATGGAACAGAGGAAGCCACGGGTAAAAGAACTGCCACCATAAAGGATAGGGGTTTGTTGGGCATAAGAGCAATCATGCACCAGCAGTGTCCTGCAAATGGTTAAAGCAACAAGGGCCACCTTAGTCCTAGGGGTATATCAGACAGAGAAAGGAACAGGTACACTCCTGCTCTCCACCTGTGGCAGGGGGCAACCAGAGTAGAGGGGACAGGAAACTTGGCATCAAGAGTCCTGGTTGAAGGAACTAAAGTTGTTTCACCTGGGATGAAGAAAACTTAGAAGTGACAATAATAGTCACCTCTAGACACTTAATGATGTCCTAGAAAAGAGATGATAAGCAGATTCCATATGGCTCCAGACAACAGATCAGGACTAAAAGGCAGGCACTGCCAAAAGACAGATTTAGTCTCAGTGTAGGTAATGACTGCTTTAGAGTGGTAACTCTCCAGTAACAAAGTTGGGATGTGGATGGCCTTTCCTAGGAATCTTGGAGGGCACAGAAAGTCAATGGGCTTCCACTTGGGACATCTTTAAAAAGAGTCCCACCTTGGGTGGGCAGTTGGATGTGATGAATGCTAAGGTCTTTCCCAACTCTAAGATCCCAAGACTCTCCAACTCTTGTTAACTTCATTTTATTCTTGGTTAACTTTGAGAGTCCCTTGGACTGCAAGGAGATCAACCCAGTCCATCCTAAAGGAAATCAACCCTGAATATTCATTGGAAGGAATGATGCTGAAGCTGATGCTCCAGTACTTTGGCCACCTGATGCAAAGAGCCGACTCATCGGAAAAGTCCCTGATGCTTGGAAAGATTGAGGGCAGGAGGAGAAGGGGACAACACAGGATGAGATGGTTGGATTGCATCACTGACTCGATGAACATGAGTTTGAGCAAGCTCCAGGAGTTGGTGATGGACAGGGAAGGCTGGCATGCTGCAGTCCATGGGGTCACAAAAGTCAGACACAACTGAGCAAACGAATGACAACAGTTTTGAAGGACTTAGATGTTTCATAATTAAGTGATTTTTCATCATATGGATGATCAGGTCCTCAGAAGCTCTATTTCAGTACACTCAAACCTTCTCATGTTCTCACGCCTGTCTTAGTCATTTACAAAGATGAGCTAGACAGGGTCTCTGCCCTCTGTGGGCTTACAGTCTGCTTAGGAGGGTTCGCCAAAACCTTATTTCAACAAATTTAGACCTTAGAATGGGAGCTTTACATTTAGAAACAATTCTTACCTCATTATCTTCTGTTTTAACTTGTTATCAAGATGTGATTCATGAGGAATTCTTGAAGCGAAAAGAACTTTCAGGAAGTTTTGTGACTGAGGGTTTGTTCTGGGGATACTCTTCCCATGATTGTTTTTAAGTGTCTCACAAAATCTTGTGGTTCATGGTTTTTATTAGAGTAAAAATAAATTCAACTGAACTATCGGAACAAAATTCCAACTACGTTTAAAATTGTCTTTGTTCTAAAATTTCAAAATATTGGGAATTCCCCGGTGGTCTAGTGGTTACGACTCAGCATTTCCACTGCCATGGGCCTCGGTTCAATCCCTGGTCAGAAAACTAAGATCCTGAAACCCACAAGAGTGGCACAAAAAAAAAAAAAAAATTCAAAATCAGTGGATCTTTAAGATGTTTGGGCTAACATGGGACAAAAGGAAAGATGTCATGTATAATTGGAACTTAAAGGTGATGACCATTATAGACAAGAAGCCCTGAGACTGAAGATGTGTCTGAGTGCTTCTGTGGAATTTACACTTTCCTGATGGCATTGTGTAGAAAACACTTCCACAAACACAAAGAGAGAAATCTTTACTGTTACCCTCTTAGAAATATCAGCCCAACAGAATCACAATTATTTCCTAGGTAAAATAGTTAGGTAGTTTTGATTTAAAAGCCCAATTCAGTGCAAGAAAAGTCTAAAAAGAAATGTGTTGCTGTTACTGGTTATGAGAAAGTTATACCCATGGATTATTAACCTTTGAAAGATTGCTTTCTTCTCGGTTGCTCCATGAGAGGTTTTAAAGCAGCTTTCAGTAGAGCTGTTCGGATTCCATAATGTCTCAGAAAAACTTGCTGAGTAGAGCCAGGAGGAAAAGACACCTAACCACAGTGCGGAAAACATCCCTCCCCACCCCCCACCAAAAAAAAAAAAAACAAACAAAAAAAAAACACATTAACCAGACTGTAAAGGGGTTTTGTGAGTGGTAGAATGAACAGAATGGGAAGGAAAGGGATCATCCTTCCAAAAGCAGGCTGAACCCATGATGAGCGTTGCCATACCAAACCCAAATGAACGATTCACCCCAAGTGTTACTTCTTAGACTACTTCTGGCTTTAGCAGTTTGGGGCTCAGCTGTGGCTGAGATTATGTATTCCAAATAGGTAGCATGGATCTCTTGGGGCCATCACTGGCCAAATTCCACAGGAAGACAAATGGTACTCTCAAAGGCTGGCTGACAGAACACTGAGGAAATGATGGAGTATGTCTTCATCATTGTAGGCCTGAGTTTGCTTTGTGCCCCTTCTCACCTTCGAAGCACTGAAGACCTCCTCCCACCCCAATAAGAGGTTCAAACTGTGAGCCCACTTAAGGGTGGTAAGTTATATCCAGACCCACCACTGAGCGTCTGGAAGGGTGTGCCCATGTGGCAGATGTAATAATCCTCAGGAAAGAAGTTTAGGGAAAAAGAAAGAGAAGCGTGACCTCTACCACACTCTCGGTCCCAGGTCTTCACCTTCATAGTTCAAAGATTACACAGACAGCTCTGGCATGGGCTCTCCCAGACCTAATGAGCACAAGTGCAAGCTCAAAGGCAAGAAGGTTTTATGGGAGTTGACCCCAGGGAGCACCCATAGGTAAGAGATGGGGAAAAGAAGGCAGAGAATACACAGTGTGTCTGAAGACACGTCACCACGGTGAGCAACTACAGCTCAGTCCTCTGGTGAACTCTGAGAGATGGTACAGAACATGCCTTGGAGCTCTCTCATCCAAGGGGCAAGGAAGCAGGGCCATGGTCCCCCAATGTCCTATCCATAACTGGTTGAGTACTGCTTCAGGGGCATTAACTCACTGGCACTTCTGGATTGCCCTCTGCATAGGGCCTAGCATGGTCCATCAGGCAGGAAAAAAAAAAAAAAGAAGCCCCAGGCACAGTCACAGGAGTTAGCAGTAAGCAGCCTTCAGACTCGGAGAAGGCAATGGCAACCCACTCCAGTACTCTTGTCTGGAAAATCCCACAAATGGATGAGCCTGGTAGGCTGCAGTCCATGGAGTCGCAAAGTGTCGGACACAACTGAGTGACTTCACTTTCACTTTTCACTTTCATGCATTGGAGAAGGAAATGGCAACCCACTCCAGTATTCTTGCCTGGAGAATCCCAGGGACAGAGGAGCCTAGTGGGCTGCCGTCTATGGGGTCACACAGAGTCGGACACGACTGAAGTGACTTAGCAGCAGCAGCAGCCTTCAGAATGAGAGGTGAGAGCTGAAGGAATCTAGCAGAGCACCCACACAGTCTGCTGTCCAGAAGGAGAAAAGCTAAGATAAAGGTTAGCACACAGTTCTAGAAAATTCACAGGTGGAAGGCAGCAAGCAAGGGATCAGGTTCCACTGTACCGAGAAGATGACAACTCCACAGATTAGCAAAGAAAGCACAGAAATGAGCCAGTGAAATGTTACAAAGAGAAAAGCAATATACACATTGGCCTGAAGAACAAGAAAGCCTGGCGACTTAGGGAACAGCCAGTAGAGCTCAGTGTGACTGGACTGGGGTGGAAGGTGAGGAAGGCAGGGAGAGACATGACAAGTGGACAGAAGCATATTGATTGAAACATTGGAACTGCTCTAGATTTGTGCAGCCACTCATAGGAGAAAAGTCTAATGTTTGCAAATATAGTTTGTGCACTCAGACCTGGACCCTAATTCTAGGCTCCAGCACTTTCCAGCTGTTACTACCCAGAGTAAGTTGTTAACTCTCAGTAAAGTAGGAAAATAACAGGACAATAACTCTCATAGAGTCATTGTGAAGACTCAATATGATGATTCATACAATGATCTTAGCACAGGGCTTGACATAGAGCAGAACTCAATGAATGTTAACCAGAAAAATAAAATCAATCCACTCGTTAGATAACAAACATGTCACTGCAGTAAAATGGGGAAATGATGGTCTTTTCAGTATGTGGCAACGGATTAATCCACAGGGAAAAAGGCATCTTGCCCCTTCTTCCCACCATGTGTAAATATCAATTCCATGTGAATCATGGATCTAAATGACAAAGTCCAAACAAAAAAACTTCTAGAACATAGAAGAATATCTTCATGACCCTGGGCTTAGTGAAGAATTTAAAAACAAATAAAACCGAGCACAAAGAACACTCACCATAAAGAAAAGGATCCATAAAGTGGATTACATAAAAACAAGAACTTCTGCTCACCAAGAGGCAACACTAAGAGAGTGAGAAGGTACATGACAGAGGGAGGTAACTGCAACATCTACAGCTCACAAAGAACCCACACCCACAACGCACAACAACTCCTACAAGAGAAGGAAAAACACACAAAGAACCTCATTGCAAAATGAAGAACAAATGAGGAAAGGAGAACATTCAAGTGGTCAAAAAATATATGAAAATGTTCTCAATCTCATAAGCTGTCAGTGAAGTGCAAATTAAAACCAAAATGAGACTTTTATTAGCTACCCACAGAGTAGCTACAATTAAAAAGACCATACCAGTGTTGGTAAGGACATGGAGCAACTAGAACTTCCATATACTTCTGGGAGTATAAATTGGTACCACCAGTTTAGAAAACTGTTAGGCAGTAGCTACTAAAGCCAAACATATATATCCCCTTTGATCTAGCAATTCCACTTTTAGACATATTCCAAACAATTGTGTACATATATGTGTGTGTGTGTATGTATATATATATATATATATATATACACACACAATATTCCAAACATAAGCCCACCAGAAAGCACATAGAAAAACATCTGTGGTGATAGCCCTACCCTGGAAATAACCCAAATATTCATCATTAGAACAGACCAACAAATGGTGGTATATGCACACGATGGAATTTTATTCAGCAACGAGAAGGAACAATCTACTGTATATACAACAACATGGAAGACTCTTACAAATATAATATTGGGTGAGGAACACTAGACACTTAAAGGTATATATACTATGTGATTCCACTTACACGAAGTTCAAAAACAGGAAAACCTAATTGACGGAAGAGGTCTGCCCTTGAGGAAGAGGGTAGTGACGGATAAAATGGGCCTTGGGAGGGTGGTTCAAGATACAGCAATGTTTTCTTCCTTGATCTTGGTGATGGTTATGTGAGATGCTCACTTTGTGAAAGTTAACCAAGCTATACATTTATGGTCTGTGCCCTTTTCTGTTGATTTTCCCGATGGCTCAGCAGTAAAGAATTTGCTTGCAAAGCAGGAGCCACAGGAGATGTGGGTTTGATCCCTGGGTCAGGAGGATCCTCTGGGGGAGGGCATGGCAACACATGCCAGTATTCTTCCCTGGAGAATCCCATGGATAGAGAAGCCTGGTGGGCTACAGTCCACAGGGTCACAAAGAGTTGGACACAACCGAGTGACTTAGCATGAATTTTCAGCTTCAATATAAAAAGTACTTTAAGACTCAGAAACTAAATACAATCACTGCTACTGCTAAGTCACTTCAGTCGTGTCCAACTCTGTGCGACCCCATAGACGGCAGCCCAACAGGCTCCCCCGTCCCTGGGATTCTCCAGGCAAGAACACTGGAGTGGGTTGCCATTTTCTTCTCCAATGCAGGAAAGTGAAAAGTGAAAGTGAAGTCGCTCAGTCGTGTCTGACCCTCAGCGACCCCATGGACTGCAGCCTTCCAGGCTCCTCCATCCATGGGATTTTCCAGGCAAGAGTACTGGAGTGGGGTGCCGTTGCCTTCTCCAAAATACAGTCAACAGCAACCCAAAAGCCAATGTCATTCAAATGTCTCAGGATGAACAGTTTGGGGTTGAGCCCCATGAAATAATTCCAAAATCTCCAGTTTTAGTGACCAAAAAACTGGACTGAGTCCATGTTTATGACCGTAAGTCTCAGAAGGCTCTCCATACAGCCAGGGAACCCCTCCATACTTCTTTCCTGCATCCACATTCCCTTCCTGAGACAGCACTAATGCCTTGTCTTCTCTCCTCACATTACCAACACCCTCTCAACTGATGATCTCTCCGAGAAAGTCAGAGAAAAGAGACGGAATTGGGTAAGAACACCCCATCCCACTGCTACCAGTTCACCAGTCCACCTGTCCCTTTGCCCATATCTGTCATCTTCTCTCCAGTTCCTATGGGCGACGGTGCTCTGATCCCTTTCCCTCTCAGCCTCTCAAGGACTTCCATAATTGTCCAGTTCTTTCTCCAGCATCATCAATTCTTCCCTCTACATGGAATCTAAACATGCCTCAATATCAACACCTTTTATGAAAATCTCCCTGGGCCCTGCATTCCCCTCCAGCCACGGCTCCATTCCTCCCCTACCTTCAGAGCAACACTCCTTACAAGAGCTGTCTGTGCTTGCTCTCTCCTCTTCCACTTATCCTGTTCTCTTCACCCCTCTTATGTGGCCTTCCTCTGTACCCCTCCATTGAAATGGCACTTAGCAAGGCCACTCATTGCTAACAAGGTACCAGACTCAATGGTCTTACATCAGCACTCGTCTTCCTCTCAGAAGCATTTGACCAAAATGATTCCCCTTCCATTCCTGAGACACCTCCTCGTGGCTTCCATCACACCACTCTCCTGATTTTCCTTCTAGCTTGCTCACTGCTCTTTCTTCTCTACTAAACTTTTGAAGTTGGACTGCCCTAGGATAAGTCTTGGCCCCCTTTTCTTTACTCTCTACCTGGTCCTGAGCTCCAGGGTTTCACATATCATCTCTGCCCTTACATCTTGCATCTGCATCTCCAGCCTGGACCTCTCTCTTGAGTTCTGAATTCACACACCTAATTGTCTTAGACACAAGCATCTCATGTTAACATACACAAACAGAAAAGTATCAGTTCCATTCCCTCCTACCCCAACTATAAAAGATCTACTCTTCCACAGACCTTACCCGTTTTTGGAAATGGACCTTCTATAAGCTATTTAAGGAAAAAAAAAAACCCACTAGGAGTCATCCATAATAATTATTATTATTTTCTGCTCTTATGCCCTGTAACCAATCCAATTGGTAAGTCCTGTCAATTCTATTTGCAAAATGAATTTACAATCTGAGCCTTTCTCATTGTCTACTGAGTCCCAGCCATGGTCACCACTTGCACCGTCTAACTGGTTTACCAGCCTCCAGACTTGCCTCCAGAGTGACTTTGCTGAAGTGTGTGTCAGATGATGTCACCCCTGCAAAAACCACCCCAGCTTGTCTCAGGGCAACAGGAAGAAGCTATCCAAGGATGAAGCAGCATGGAGAATGGTGATATGGGTGGAAAGGCTACACAGGGGTATGGAGGCACCCAGACACATTCAAGGGGGGAGAAAAGGGAAGTCCGATCACTTTTAGGCTTCCTCTTCCTTTGAAACCCCCTTAGGCTTTGAGCAATGCTGAAGGGAGATGCATAACATAGCAAATGCCATTGGTTCTCCACCCACAAACAGCCCCTTTCCCCTTCCCAGGCGACCCCTGCAGACATTCCCAAACACGACACAGACATTGTATTTTAAATATTTATTTACTTGGCTACACGAAGTCTAAGTTGCGGCATGCAGGATCTTCACATCTAAAAGGTCCCGCATGCCACACCACAGACTTTTGACACCTCTCTGCATGGCCCAGGAGCCTGCTGAGCCCACACCTGGGGTGGGTCTCAGAAGCCAGGGAGTTCAGGCTCCAAGTGTTCTCCATCAGTGAGTGCTGAAAGTTGATGGATAAATACTCCAGCCTCCTCATTTCTCAGCGGAACACTTTCAGGTGTGTGCTGGATTGAACCCCAGTTGCCCACTCCCCCACTCCCTCCCCGTGCTTCATGGGATCCCCTCTCAAAGAAACTCCTTGCACAGAAATCCTTGTCTCCACCTCTGCACACTGAGAAACCCAAATTAAGACACAATACTGTGCTTTTCCTCCCAAAGGTAATGCCTTTATGACATCAAACAGGAACAATGTCATCCTAAATTTATGTGGACAAGAGAAGAGAGAGGTATGGGTACAAAGCATGGAGATCACGTTTTAGAAAAACGTAAAAATAATAGGAGATTTTAAGCCTGTCCCTTTTATTATATGAGCCCCATCTTTATTCATGTATAAATACACATAAACAGAGTATGAAAGAAAGTGAAAAGTGAAAGTAGTCAGTCGTGTCTGACTCTTTGTGACCCTATGGACTGTAGCCCACCTGGCTCCTCTGTCCATGGAATTCTATAAGCAAGAATACTGGAGTGGGTTGCCATCCCCTTCTCCAGGGGATCTTCCCGACCCAGGGACTGAACCCGGGTCTCCCGCACTGTGGGCAAATTCTTTACCAGCTAGGCCACCAGGGAACCGCCTAAACAGAGTATATGTTCATCATACGTTCATCACTTGTAAGCACACACCAAAAATCCCCTTTTCTTCATTAACCATTAGTCTGTACTCCAAACAGTGTAAAGGATTGTATTAAATTCAGGGTACATAACTACCCACCTCTGCCTCTAAAGAAAAAAGGGAGAAAACTCATTCTCTCCAGTGTTGAGTTTCACTTATGAGAAATCTCATTTAAGGGGCAGTGTGTGTCACACACACACACACACACACACACACACACACACACACACACACACACACACGGGAAATGTATGCACCACTCAACAGTCTGCAAAACTTCCCTCCACTCCTTTTGAAGTGAAATCACCACTCCCCCGACCGCACTCCCTAGATATCAGCGCTGTTGAAAGTGAAGGGCCTGTCCCTGCTGTGTGGTTTGGGGTAAAAAAGGAGGTAGGATTAAAGCGCTCATTTCAAGTCCCAAAAGTAAAATACGACTTGGCCCACGGCAGTCCTAATTCTTTCCAGAACTCATCCCCGGAATTGCCCTTTAAACAACCAGTCATTAACCCAACTCCGGGTCTTTTATAGCTGCGAAAACCGATCGCGCACATCATTTATTCATTACGCTTATTATTATTGTTATTGCAGAAAGCAGCGAATTCCCGGGCCGGGGTTCAAAGGGGTTTTACTTTATTTTATTTTTGGGAAGGAAGGCAGTGCTCGAGCGGGAAGGGTTGGTTAGAAGGCTGGGCCAGGTTGCAGGGCAGAGGTGCCCGGAAGTCCCCGGGGAAGAATGCCGAGAGCGCCCCCGCCCCGCGCGCTCAGCGGCCACCGCGCACCGGCGCAGCTGCTGCAGCAACCGGGGAAGCTTCTTATGTAAGTCGGAGGCGCTGACATCACCTTCGCTGTGAGCGTCGCAGCCGCTGAACTAGGCGCCAAAGGACCGGCATGCTAGCCTAGGGCCCCCGCCCACCGTCCGCTCGGTTCTAAATGACTCCGACACCTCTTGATTTGGCCAACAGTGCGCCAGGGGACCCTCCTGAGCGCCAGAATTACATTTATTGGGAGCCCTGGGATGTCGCAAGAGTGAAGTTAACAGGCAGCAAAGGTGCTCAGGGGTCTTGCACACGCGAGTGAAATTGGATGATAGTACACGTTGGGGTGGGGGGTGGGAGGGGGGCGCAGAACACCTCCAAGATTCTTGGAGGGAAGATGGCATAGAGAGTCATTCAGTAGGAACCCTGTTGTGGTCAGGCCAGGAGAGATGCCCAAGGGTCTCCTCGACCTCCCCAGGGTCCAGGACACTTCTCCCTCCACGCCCCTCCCAGGCCACAAGGCTGGAGCAGAGCGCTTCGGAGTTCACTCTGGGAGGCGTGCGGCGCCACGCTATGGCGCACACAAGCACAGGGCACAAGTCCGGAGCTCGGTGCAGCCCCTGAGGTCACAAGAGGGCCCAAACTGCCACAGCGTAGCAGAAGCCCTAAAAGGCCACTTCTCGAGCCCCCCCACCCCACCCCCACCAAGCACGCACTGGGATGGGGGTGGGAGGACTACACAGGGCTCAGGACGGGCTGCTGGAAACCACAGAAGTAGCACCAACCCTCTGCCTCCCGAGGAGGGACAGAGAAATCGAGCCCCAGAAGTCAATGACAGACCCCTCTGCCTTCTCTGTCCCCATAAATGCTCCCTCTCAGTCCACCGCTGCCTTTGAGGTCAGAGACCGCCCCCTTTAACTTTCTCCCCTGGCGTCTGCATCCCTCACCCGAACTCTGGGAGGACTGGGGTGAGTTCCAGGGGAGGGGAGGGATGGGGAAGCAAGAGTAAGGTGTAAACCGCAGCAGGCGCGGCGCCGCGGGGCTGGGATTGCGGAGACCGCGGAGGGCGCGAGGGCGCGGCGCCGGAGCGAGCGCTAGGCGGGCGGACCGCGCGGGTACTCACGCACTGCCTCCTGCTTGGGGTCCAGCGTGCCAAGCACGCGCTGCACGCCGCCGAGCTTGCCCTGCAGCGCCCAGACGCGACGGTGGGTGAGCTGGATGTCGCTCTCGAGCTCCTGGAAGAGACTGCACGCGTGCCGGGCCACGTCCGAGAGCTGCCGGAGGACGCGGGCCAGCGCCGCGTTGCTGACCGCGCACAGGTCGAGCATGAGCAACACCGCGGTGGCTGCCGCTGAGGACGCCTCGCCAGCCACGGACGCCGCCTCCAGGACCCCTGCCACGCTCTCCTCACCCGCCGCAGGCGCCTCTCCGTGCGGTGGCGGCGCCTGGTCGGTTGGCGCGGGAGGTGGCGGCCCGGGAGGCGCGGGGGGTGCGCGGGGAGGATCCTCTGGCCCCGGCGCCACGGCCTCGTCCCGTCGGCCGGGCAGCTGCAGGGGCGGCGGCGGCGGCGGTTCTGCGCTGCCTCCGATCGCGTCCTCCGCCAGGTCAGGCGCCGGGCGTCGCTGCCGGCACAGCCACTGCGGCTCCACGATCCGCTTGGCGAAAGGCATCCCGCGCAGCCGGGCCGCGACTTTCCGGTCTCCTCAAAGCGCCCCTGGCGAGCGGGGAAGCGGACGCGCCCACCTGGGTGGAGAGGCGGCTGGAGTCCGGCGAAGGTGCGTTCGGGCAGTCCAGATACGCAGGGGGCTCCTTGCTCACCTGGCTTCCTCCTCTTCCCCGCCCTCCCCCTAGCAAATCAGTCCAGCCGGCCCGTGCACCGTTCCCTGAGTAGGATGACAAGCACGGGGCGCAGAAATCCCGGGGCGCGCCTAGGCTCTCCTCACTTGCTTCCAACCCGGGTCGGCTGGCTCAGCTCCATCATTCCTGCGCTCGCCGCCGCCGCCGCCGCCGCCCCGGCCGCTACCGCCGCCACCGCCTATATAAATGGGCGTGTGTGTATGTGTGTGTGTGTGTGTGTGTGTATGTGTATGCGCGCGCGAGCACGCGCACGCGCGTGTGTCTGGGTGGGTGGGTGGGTGTGAGTGTGTGCGCGCGCCTCAGTTTGAAAGTACCCCGGCACAGGCCTCTCCCCGCGCGCCCGTCGGCCGCTCCGGGGAGCAATTGCGCCCGGGATCTCTCGCCCTCTCTGGGCGGGGAGGTGGTTTCGGAAAGGCGCTTTGAAAACCCGGAGAGAGGAATCTGCCTCCAGCCCAGGCGCAGGAGGCGGCGCGGGGGCGGCGGGGCGGACGCAGGGCAGGGGAGGGGAAGGGGGAGAGGCCGGGGCGAGGGGGCGCAGCGCCCTGTGCGGCCGCTGGGAGTCACTGGTGGCCTCACCTCTCCAGGCTTGTTCTGATGCAAAGATACTTCTTCGCCTCGGTGGGGTTAGGATTGAGACTGTCAGCGTGGTGGGGGCGGGGAGTCCTCAAGTTGGGGTTGGGGGTGTAAGGGCGGAAGGAGGGTGGGGTATTGGGGATGCAGCAGCTTTGACGTGTTGGAGCAAGTTGCTTCGCCAAATTCCAGCTCTGAGCACGTCCTTTGCGTTCCTAGCAGGGAAATCTGGGCTGCCCCTCAGAGTGCATCCTGGTGTGGCCAGACTGGCAAACGTGCTGGCTTATACCCCTTCCTGGGTATTCATCTGCCGCTGGGCTGGACCAGGACTCTATAAGAACATCATGAATGAGACCCAAACCACCCATGAGCAAAACCCCAGAAAACTGCTTGCAGAACTCATTGGCACGTCAGATGGGATAAACCAGATTACCTCCCTGTCACCCTACTCTGCTGATCACACACAGGGATGTTAAAGCTCTCCATCACAGAGTGGATGATTCACAGAAGAAAATAGTTTCCCCCTCTGGTTAACTGAAAGGTGTAGTTTCTAAAAAGGCATGTACAGTATTTCGATTGCACCAGTCTAAGGCTGGATGCTGTCAGCCTAAAAGCTAAAAAAGAGTTTGAGAAATGTTAATAAAATGCATGCCTTCATCTCTCCAAAAAGAATACTGTAAAAATATTTTTTTTTATTTTAAAGCCACAAGCCAGATCTTGGGAATGCAGACTTCATTTCATGTGTCTAAAGAGAACATGGAAAAAATATGTTTTATGGCAACAATAAAGCCCTCCAGACCTGTGGTGGGGTCTCCTCTCCACTCTCCCTGCCGTTAGCAGCAGCCTGCATAAGGCCTCACGCTTGGCACTCTAGACGGGCTCACACTTCAGTTATAAAGGCTTCAACAGACATCCCTCTCCTACCTCAGAAAATAACATTTTTGTCGAGAGAGTGTCCTTGTTCATAAAAGATCCAGGCTGAGGATGTGGGGGTAAAAGAACATGATGTCTTCAAGGTACCCGTGGAAGTGGTTCAGTAGCAACAAGAAGAATGATGGTGATAATGTATATGGACAAAGAAGGAAAAAAAGAAAAAAGGACAAAATGTGCAAAATAGTGAGTCTAGATAAAGGGCATATTGGGATTCATGGTACATTTCCTTAAACTTTGAGTTTGTTTCCAAATAAAAAGTGAAAAAAGAGAATATTCTGGAAAAGCATCTTTTGGTTGTTTGTGGTTTTTTTTTTTTTTTTATCTCACAAATCTAAAGAGCTTAGAGCTGCCTGTTTTCAAATTCAGCTTGACTTTTTAAATATGTTCACAATTCTGAACATGAGTTCTTCTAGGTAGCCAAGCCACCCGCTCCTCCCTAAACACTGAGGCAGAAAGAATAATGAGGGTATGTAAAAGCATCCAGTTAGGGGGCCTTGCAATGGGTCTGCCCCACATCTCACTGCCCCTCCCCTGGTACTGCCCTAGTCCTAGCCTTCAGGGGCCAGTGCTTCGAGGCCAGCAGGACACGACCAGGGTGGGGTCTCATTCCTAAGGGGAGCTTTGGATTATTGGGGAATTCCTTCCTTGGCCCTGACCACCAGACAGAGGTGATTGAAGAGGAGGACAGAAAAGTCCCATGGGGAGGGGAAGCTGTCCTCCAGGCCCAGGAGGAGGAGAATTCCAGGAAGTAATTAAGTTCTAGAGCAGGCTAGCTACCTTGGTGTCTGCCCCAACGCAGTCAGCAGAGTCAGGACTTCAAAACGATTCAAAGTACAGTTCGGCTGTGTGAAAAGGGAAACTTTTTGTCATCTCCTGGACTCCTGCTCATGTGCTACATAAAGCCACGTGGACAAAATAAAAAGCTTTGATTGTGGCTATTGATCTCCTTCATTCTCAGTGCCCCCCCCCCAAAACGTCCTCTGGTAGCCTGCAGGGACCTCTCAAGGTCACTTCAGCATTTTCTTCTTGATAAGTGTGAAGGATAGCTTTCCTTTCAAAGTCACCAAAAATAAAACTAATACAAATTAAAATATGCATTCATACCGGTGGGCTGATGTCTTTCTCAGTCCACTGGAAGGTGTGAATAAAGGCACTTTTAGAGAAGTGATTGTTAGGCTTCCCAGACACTGTCTAAAAACTGTGTGCTAGCTTTGCAAGGGCAGCTTCAGACCACCTCGGGCCTCACTGTATCCCTCTCACTTCAAGCTGCACCCCGACCCCCGTCCCACCCCTCAGCCACAGTTTTAGTTTGGTTCCTACTTCATAGAACTGAAACACGGAAATCATGTCATCATGAGGGGGTGCATGAATATTCTTTGTGCCAATGAATTTTCCATACACCGAGGAGTTGTTGTTCTTATTCAAATCTCAGATTGCCCCATTTGACTCCAAGTTTTCCCACAAAAATCTCTGATGAAAACAAGATTGACATCTGAAGCCAGACTGTTACATCTACTTATGTGTGTGTTCATCTCTCTGGATCACGATCCCCTCCCCCCACGCCCATGTACACATATTTATCACCAAGAGCTTGCAGCCAAAAGGGAAAGAAAGGAGGCATTTAAAAATGACCCCACTGCGGAAGTCCCAGCAGTCATTCATGCAGCTCAAAGGCCAGCACAATCCGCCCATAAACTTAAATGTTCGGTCAGTATAAACCTTATGCCATTATAAAATGAACGAAGCATACTGTGTCAGCACACCCCCCAGTTACACTCATGCCTGTGGCAGTCCAGCGGGGCCGCGGGCTTTGCTGAAGGAAAGGCCTGGCATGGAGGGGCCACCCAGCCCCTTGGCCTCCAGCCTGGCTAGCCTCGCACTCTGCAGAGCCGTCAGCAAGCGGCCCCTGGAACCTCACAAGCAACCAAGCAGAAATACCCGAAAAATTCTTCACCAAAAACGTCTGTTCTGTTTCAAATACACCAGCACAGATGCTGCACCGCCATTATTTATACTTGAAAAATATTTCTTTTGTCCTAGAAATTCCAGGAGACACATGGGCTTGTTAGAATAACCGTGTAATTATAGTGACTGGAGTCTCCCTCCCTCCACTCAGTAGCACCTATTCCTCACAGAATCACTTTTATTCACTCCTGAAAGTCCTGCCACTAAGTAAAAAGCTATTAAATAAAAAACATTTTCAGTCAGTTTACTGGTCAAAATTATGAGCCTCCCATCTCAAGCCAAGTTACCTGAACCATTTTGCAATAGGAACATCTATCAAGTTTACATAAGGAAAAAGCAACAATTGGAAAGTAAATGAATGTGGTTTGTCCATAAAACGTAATGTGAAGATATTTTGTAGTGGGGGTACCTTCCACTTGCCAAAGGTGGAAGCATAGATTTCAGAGTCTGGAGCACGGGCTGGAGAATAAAGGAGAAGCTGCCATTCTTGGGAAACTACTGGAGAGTCATATGGTTCACATTCAAGCAGAACACTTTTTGGAGCTCACGGTTATCCTATACTCAAACTGCACCCACAAATAAAGTTAGAGCACAGAAGAACACCTTGAGGGCAAAAGAAAAGCTGAAGACGAGAGAGCCGTGAAACACATGGGGAGAAGGCATCTGCACGGCCACAGAGAAGGCTGCAGAAGATATTACTGGCCTCTCTCTCCACATCAGGGTTCCCAGGGATCTTCTCCCCAGTGCTGTTATTTGCTGAGCTCTGAGATTCCCCAGTTCCCGCTCTCCTTTAGCTGTACTGGGGCACGGGAGGAAGCCAGCAGCCCGTGCTTATATACCGTCCCATTGGAACCAGCACGTTTTCTCCCAGATCTGTGGTTCACAGCATGGACATTATGTCCAAAGCCTTCTTGAATTAGTTTCTGAGACTCAAAAGTTCAAGTTCTTCTAGTTCAAGAACCTCAAATTTGGTCTTATGTACCCATGTTCCCAGGGCTTCCCCGGTGGCTCAGTGGTAAAGAATCCACCTGGCCAATGCAGGAGACATGGGTTTGATTCCTGGGTCAGGAAGATCCTGGAGAAGGAAAGGGCAACCCACTCCAGTATTCTTGCCTGGGAAACCCCATGGACAGTGGAGCCTGGTGGGCTACAGTCCATGGGGTGGCAAAAGAGACACGAGTTAGTGTCTAAACAACAACAATCCATGTTCTCAGGAAACAGCAGAGGGAAAAATTCATTAAATATCAAAATGTGAATCCACCGTACACATAAGTTCAGGTACCTGACTATTGACAACTATCATGTGTATAATTTCCAGGGCGGTGGTGGAGGGCGGGGGGTGGTGAAACTATATACCACAACAGAGGATTTCCTTTGTTTTCGTTTGTACTTTTCTTCCTCAAAATCTTCATCTATGAAGTATGCAGGACAGGGTTGTTTTTTTTTTTTTTTTCCTGCATTTTACTGGCAGGGAAACATGGGCAGAAAAAAAATCATGCTATTAAATGGTTTTCCCAAAATGCCAAAGACAGCAAATCCAAAGACTGTTGCAACCAGCCTTTTTATCTTCCCTGCAAAGAACTGTTGATTACTCACATTGTTTCCAATAGGAGAGATTTCAACTTCTTTCTTATCTTCAAAAATCCTAGCCTCACATTTTAAAACTGAATATAATTTTAAACATGCTAAATCTGGATCTAGTCAGAACTGCAAATACATCAAAATAACGGACAGAGTTAAAGCAGATGGTGATAGCAAACAACCAGGGAGTTTCATTCACTTATTCGTCCCTCTGGTTATGCAACAAACATTTACCGGAAGCTTTATTTACTGAGTGCAAACATTTATCGGGTGCTCAGGCCTCTCTTGGCTGTCAGGGATATAAAAGGAAAGAAGGCACAAACATCGCTCTCCAAGGGTGGAATCTAGTAGGGTAGATAGACATGTAAACAAACAATGGCAGGGCAACGCGGGCAAGCTGTAATAGAGAGAGGAATTAAGTGCTGCCCAGAATCCCAGGGCGATTACCACTGTCTGGGGGGATCCAGACTGGAGCAGGGATGCTAAAAGCAACTCGGGTTTCAGTGCTGCTTCTTACAGCTTAGGAACAGAAAGATTGAAGCTGAGACCAAGCATCACCACATGGTTAAAAGCAAAACACAGGGGCCCAAACTGAGACCCTCCAACCAGCTGCGAGGGAAGATGAGCTTCTGACTAGTATCATTAAAGGGCATTTGCAACAAATCTTTTCAAAATCCTACAAACCAGTTGGTGGGAGAAAGAATGTGGAAATTATGTTGCTTTTCTTTTGAAAGCTGACTTAAAAAGTTCACTCTTTGGCAGGGCTCGCTTTAGAAAGAGGAAGTGGATTTTTAATATATTTACTATAAAGCAAAGTCTTCGACTGGGTAAAGTGAACCACCATCTCTGGAGCACATGGCCCTAATAAAGCGAAACAGCCATTCCCCAAGGGTTCACAAGCTCCCCGCCGGCACCGCCCTTTTTTTTTTTTTTTTAAACTGTTCAGATTTTGGTCTCCAAGCACCCTTCTGTAAGGAAAACACCCAGTGCTGGCCTTGACCCAGAGGAAGTGCTTTGGACTGTGGTGGTCCTGAAGTAAATCAGCTCCAAGAGAGGAACTTGACGGAGTGAAATCTATGACTCGCATTATCAGTCTGGGATGGAGTCCTTGTGAACGGCGGAGGCAGCAAACTTCAGACTTTATCAAGATCGTTGTGCTCATTAAGGAAGTGAAATTAAGCCAGATTTGAAGGAAAGCACTGGAGTAATTACAGAGTTATGAAGATTTAAAAGCTATGCGCCTGGGCACGCAGAGCGCAACGTGTTTCCTTTGGGTTCAGAGACACCGCAATTACAGGGCTTAAGGGTAGCAGAGCACCGAATTAGAACTCCCCATTAGTTTGATTAATCACTGATGTAAGTGCAGGCACTGCAAATGGCTATGGCTCAGCTTGATTTGTGTCTCTTCCTTGCCTCCCTCTCCCCCTTTCTCCCTCTATTTCCTTTACAAGATGAGGGGGTCAGGGAAGAATACGAACCTTGTATTAATGATAAGACACTGGGTGCAAGAAAAGTTAAAACTTCCTAAAGCTTAATGATTTCCCTACATTGGTGCTGGCTTTGCCAAGACTTGTATAATAGTGTGTTCTTTCTGCCTCCCAGGCTGTTAAATGGTAATGGTACAGCAGTGACATGTTAGTAAATCTAATAAGAAAACCGGAGAATAAAGTATTTTATGTGGGTGTAGAACAAGTTAACATCCCCATAGAAAGCTCACCAAGATAATAATATATGATATTGCATTTGACAGGCTATAACAAAAAAACAAACAAGAACCCCCAATATCTAGCCAATTAGCAAAAATGGGTGAGAGCCTGGCTCTTTTGAAGGAATTGTTACACCCTTCAGATAAAATTGACTTATAAATCTACTTGCAGAAATTCTGTCTTTCCTGGGAAAATGATGCTGCTGGTGTGAGGTAAGTATTTTGGGGTCAGGATATTTGACTTGGTGCCTCCATGTCAATATAAGCAAAAGTATGGCCAATTTTTTATGAATGGGGAAGACAAAGGCTCAAAAAGTCAGTGCACTAATTCAAACCTAGCACAACCACTCAGAGGAAGAACGCTGTAAAGGAAAATCAGAATTCTTGGCACAAAGGCACTTTACTGGACAGGCCAGCCTTTGAATTGTGTGCTGAGATGACCCTTGATGGGAAAGGTGGTTTTGTCAGCAGGAGATTTTTAAATAAAAAATGTCACTGAAATTTATTTCTGTGGCCCTTTTCATATTTGCATGTGAACTACAGGGCTCCTGGGATCAAATGGGAGACAACTGACCAGCCATGCCTCTTAAATTATTTTTCCGGAGGTGTTTTCTTTCTCCACCTCAATTGTAAAGATCCAGGAATAACAGCCCAGTGAACAAAGTAGACATTTTTATTTCTCATCCTGTCTCAATGGTCTCATAATGGGTTCAATAAGAGTCTGGAAATAATGAAAGCTTCTCCATGGAGAAACACAAGACTCACTATACGAAAACAGCAGCGCCTTGGAGTCTCCTATAGTAACGGCAACACCAGAAGAAACATTGCAGCAGTCCGATTTTCCCCCTTAAAAGAAAAAGAATTTTAAAGGTGATCATCGTCCACACTCACTAGGGTACAGACGGAATATCAGGCCACTAAGTGAAAAATAAAATAGTTATCCAAGAATTCTGTTGGAAAAAAAAAGTGGTCAGCAAGTGCCTGGGTTACAGGCTCATTTTGATTTGTTTTGAAACATGTCTCAAGTATTTCCTGGGCTTCCTTTGTGGCTCAGCTGATAAAGAATGCGCCTACAATTCGGGTTTGATCAAAGACCTGGGTTTGATCCCTGGGTTGGGAAGATCCCCTGGAAGAAGGAAAAGCTACCCATTCCAGTATTCTGGCTTGGAGAATTACATGGACTGTACAGTCCATGGGGTCGCAAAGAATCAGACACCACTGAGCGACATTCACTTTCAAGTATTTCCTGTGGGATTTGGGAAGAAGCTCAACCCTGGTTGCTATGAAAGTCATCAGAAAATGGATGGGGAAGGAGAAAAAGCGAAAAAAGGATTTGAGGGTTTTAAATCATTTTCCATTTTTCTTTGAATTTTGCCTTTCTTTGCCCTTAGGAGAGACAGTGTTCATTTTTAACCACCTGTAGCCTTGCTCAGGTTTGCTACTGTGACAGACACAGTCATCTGCCTCCCCACTAACCCCTTCTCCTTTTCTAACAGCATCTCCGTTGTGTTCCGGGTGGCAATGGCAGCAGCCAGTCTGCTCCCCATCCTAGACTCCCTTGCATTCAGGATGGTCCAGATGACGCAGTTCTGGATAAAGACTTCCCTTCTCGTCTTTGGCCTTGGGGAGTAGACTGGAGGCTGAGAGGGAAGGGCTGTCCTGCCACTGTGATGGACGCAAAGATGAAAGCAAAGGCGTAAGCCTCTTGGAGTGTAAATAACAGAGCAGAGTGATGCCCCAGGCCTGGCATCCCCCACTCCAGATTTCTTTTTTGTTTGTTTTTGTTTTATTTTTTATTTTTTTTAATTTGATTTTATTTTTAAACTTTACAATATTGTATTAGTTTTGCCAAATATCGAAATGAATCCGCCACAGGTATACATGTGTTCCCCATCCTGAACCCTCCTCCCTCCTCCCTCCCCTACCCTCCCTCTGGGTCGTCCCATTGCACCAGCCCCAAGCATCCAGTACCGTGCATCGAACCTGCAGATTTCTTGCATTGTGAAAAAAATAACCCTCTATGCAAGCCAGTTACTACACGTGGTCAGATGTAGCTCTGATTAACAGGAGTCCCAGTTCCTTACAAAAGCATTGCTCCAACAGTCCAGCACCAGAGCTCTGGATCTTCCTCATTCATTCATTCCACAGATGTCATGCAACAAATACCTACTATGTGTTTGTGACTATTCTGGGAACCAAGGAATCGCCTTTGAATTAAACAAAACAAAGACATGCCCTCAAGGTGTTTCCCTTCCAGTTAAACAGCATTAAATCATCATTGTCCAATAACAAACAGTTTACATATTCAAAACATGGTGCTAGTCCAGTTCTAAGATAAAGAAGTACTACAGATGTCATGTAGAACATGACAAATATAATTAACATTGCTGTATGTTACATATGAAAGTTGTCAGAGTAAATCCCAAGAGTTCTCATCACAAGAAAAAGACTCTGCTTTTCTATTTCTTTAATTTTGTATCTATATGAGATGACAGATGTTCACTAAACTTATTGCGATAATCATTTCGTGATGGTTGTAAATCAAATTATGATGCAGTACATCTTAAACATATAAGATTCTATATGTCAATTATACCTCAATAAAAGTGGAAGGAAAAAAGATGATTCTACTGGGTTCATATACTTAAAATAATAAAAAAGAAATGATGTCTGTAGCAGGTGATGCAGAGTCCCTTGCAGAACGCCTTCACCTGGCTGGAGCACTCAGCTTCACACGGCTGTAGACATGGGCTGCTCACAGTTGCCACCTGCTCCGGAGGATTTCCTGTGTCCTACTCAGGCTACCCGGGAGGTTACATCCCTCTGGAAGGGCAGGCAGGTGGTACAGGGTGGAACGACTCAGTGGTACAGGGTGGAACACTCTCTGTGCTGCTATCCACACCCCAGAGCTCTTTGTGGTATCAGGCTGAGGCTGCCTTGTGCCTGAATCTATCTACATCTTTGCTCAGCTCCTTCCCCTGCCAGCCCTGCTTCCCTCACCCACTAATCCCCGAGAGCTCTCTCTCATGACATCATCTGCACCAATCGTTCCCTTCCTCAGGCTCTGCTGCTGAGAACACCACGTATGACAGGATCTGCTTCCATTTTTCTTTCATTGATAAAGAGTATAACTTTTTCATTTCCCCTGCTTGAACAAACCATCTGACCACTTTCTCATTTTAATTAAGGTTCATAGAAATTAGAGGGGCTGACTTATAACTCAGAGCTTATTATCATTCAACTAAATACAGCTAGCTACCATGTTGGTTCTGACCAGTACAACACCCTAATTGTTCTAATAAATTGTTGCTGTTGTTCAGTTGCTAAGGCATGTCTGACTCTTTGCAACCCCATGGACTGTAGCATGCCAGGCCCCCTGGTCCCCCACCATCTCTAATAACAAGCCATTAATCTTTCACCTTCAACTGATCAGCAGATAAGAAAAGATGCATAAAGCTTCTGAATACTGAAGAAGAATGTCATGAAAAGTATAAAAACAAGAAAAGTTATGAAAATCTCCTCTAGATCAGTATTCAACTGATTTCATATCTTAGGTACACATTAGGATACGGCTGGTACCTCAGAAACTAATGTTAAAAGTATCATGACGATTATACCCATTTTGCATTTGTTGGGAATAAATACTATCCATACTGTGATTTGTTATAAACAATAGCACCAAATATTTCATATTTTGTCTTGGTCTGCTCAGGCTTCCATAACAAAATACTAAAGGCTGGGGGACTTGAACAACAGAAATGTATTCTCACAGTTCTGGAGGCTGAGAGTCTGAGATAAGGGTGCAAGCATGGTTGGGTTCTGGTGACGAACCTTTTCCTGATCTGTAGGCTGCCTTCTAAGTGTGTCCTCATATGGTGGAGAGAAAAGGGCTATTTGGTCTCTTTCTCTTCCTACTGGAGTGGGGAGCCATTCCCTTCTCCAAGGGATCTTCCCGACCCAGGGATCAAACCCAGGTCTTCAGCATTGCAAGCAGATTCTTTACCATCTGAGCCACCAGGGAAGCCCTTCTCTTCCTCTGTTGTTGTTCAGTCACTCAGTTGTGTCTGACTCTTTGCAATCCCATGGACTATAGCATGCCAGACTTCCCTGTCCTTCACCATCTCCCCAGAGCTTGCCCAAGTTCATGTCTATTGCATCGGTGATGCCATCCAACCATTTCATCCTCTGCCGCCCACTTCTCCTTTTGCCTTCAGTCTTTCCCAGCACCAGGGTCTTTTCTAATGAGTCAGTTCTTTGCATCAGGTGGCCAAAGTATTGGAGCTTCAGCATCAGTCCTTCCAATGAACGTTCAGGGTTGATTTCCCATCATGGGGGCTCCACCCTCATGACCTCAGGTTAACCATATCACTTCCCAAAGACCTTACCTCCAAGTACCATTTCATATTATTTTTAAAACTCCCCAATGTGTCAATAAAAAGCACAAAATGAAAGAATTATTAACATTATGTCATGAAAATAGTTTTTGTCTATTTTGATGCTTGAACATAAATTTAAATTTGCACTAAACTTTAATATACATTCAGTCTAAGACCACATAGGAAATAATATGTCAATTTAAAATGAATTTGTTGACATTCTTATATAAACAACTTAAAGGTAAATAAATTGTGTCACCTGTCGAGTATAAAAATATCAGAATTTATCTTTATAGCTTTTCTAAGTGTTAAAATTGCATTAAGATGAATTTCCTAGTATAAGTTTGAATTATCTGTTAATCTCAAATTAAACAGTATTTGCTTAAACTCAGATATTTCATCATTCACTACACAAAAAAAGATAAAATGACTTTAACATTTTAAGGGACTGAAAAGATGGCAGGTTATTTTCAAAGTGGTTGAAGTATCCATGAGATGGAAATACTAAAACAAGTTGATCTCGAGTTGCACATGATCTGAATAACTGTGACTATCTTGTCCTAAGTTGATCTGTGAGCTGTAGCATGCCTGGGGCCCTTGATTTATCAGCCATTATATTAGTAGGTAGTCAGATAACAGTCCTTAAGTGCCTTCCTCTCTCCTAGAACCTGTCGTGTCATACTGTATTTTTTGGAACAAGTAGTAATGGACTTACTCAAGGAAAAAAGTACACAAGATGTGAGATGAACAAGTCTCTTGACTGGAAAAACTCTGAGCTGAGTTTATGGAATCTCCAGCTTTAGAGATATATTAGAATGTCTCTCACCTCAACATCTGGTGTTTAAACATTCAGTTACTTAGAGGGAAGGAAATGAACTAAATGACCCTTTCAATTCTAAAACTACATGTTTCCAACCACTGGTGTTCAATATTAATCCAAGCTGAGCTATTCCATGCTGCTTTATGTCTTCAATGTTAAAGCCCATGAAATGCATGCACATTGTAGACAGAGTCTAGACCACAAGCACAAAGCAGTGCATAAATGAAGATAACCAGAGAGAACCATGATCTGAAAGATAAGATACCCAAACTGAGTTTCCATTTGGAGAAACTAACTCATCAACTTTATAATAACTGCTGTGTTTTTTCCTACCCAAAACATGGGATTCCATCTTATTAAAGCCCTGAAATTCATATGACCTTTTTTCCTCCTTCATCTCTTTCTCCCACAGATGCCAACCGAGTAGCTAAAACCTAGAACTAATTGACAGGTCTGCCCATGCACTGCCAAAACTCTGCAAAATCCCCCTGGGCGATTTTTTGTAAATAGAGGTTTGGATCTATTTTTTAAAGATAGCATTTTGATTAAACATTATACTGAGTTATAAAACCAAACTTAATACTTTATATGAGTTCTTTATATATCAATGCTGACATTTATTTATTATATATGTTGTAAATAGACAAAAGCAAATTCAAATCTTTGTATTGAATGGTGGTTTACTTTCCTCTTTCCTCACATTTTAAGAACTCCTGTAATGAGTCTAAAAAGTTGTCACTGTAAGGATTTCAACTGGTATGAAGTTAGCCCTCCATGCTTAGGGTAGGATCCAAAGGGTAGAGCCTGGGACTCAGAATCAGAATCTCAGAAAACAGTACTCTCTCGGTGACTTCAGTGACATTCCTTGGGCAAACTACTCATCCTTTCTTTTCTTGCTTCTCTTTCAAGTCATAATTCTCATCTTTACATACAACAGTTCTGAAAATAAGCCTCAACAAAAGAGCTTGGTGATTTGGGGATGAAATGAACCATCAAGTACTGCTATCTCCAGTATGATGTTTTCCAAGGAGGAAATGACTCCTCTAGCCTTTTCTCCATAACTGTCTAAACCAATTTCCTTGGAAAACATGCCTGGAGGTTTGTCCATTTCAAATGATGCAAACAAAAGGATCCTTCCTAACTCTGGGGTCTCAAGGCAAGAGTGGGACACAACTGAGCAACTGAACTGAACTGGACTAACTCTCTGGAGTTACTCTTCTGTGGTCTAAGAGGATTATTAGGCAACAGCTTCCCAGGAGGTAAACGGTCCCAAACACATTCCCACTACTTCTTCCAGTACCTCCACCCACCTTACAAGACCACTTTTCTGTCTTCAGGATACACTTCTGAAAATGAGTACACACTGCTTCTTACCATGGTGTGATCCCAAGCCAACATGAGGGTATGCTCCCCTTCTCCCCCAGCTACCGTTATTTCTTCACATGTGAATCCAGGGTTCAGTCCATTCAGTAAGGTTTTTAATTTTTCTCAAAAATGCTCTATTAGATGCAGGATGAGAAACAGGGGGTTACCTTGGGTCTGCTGCTGCCGCTAAGTTGCTTCAGTCGTGTCCAACTCTGTGCGACCCCATAGACGGCAGCCCACCAGGCTCCCCGTCCCTGGGATTCTCCAGGCAAGAACACTGGAGTGGGTTGCCATTTCCTTCTCCAATGCATGAAAGTGAAAAGTGAAAGTGAAGTCACACAGTCGTGTCCGACTCTTCATGACCTCATGGACTGCAGCCTACCATGCTCCTTCGTCCATGGGATTTTCCAGGCAAGAGCACTGGAGTGGGGTGCCATTGCCTTCTCCTTGGGTCTACTTCAGGGTTTTATGTGGTTCTCAACCTTGTCTGCACGTTGGAATCACCTAGGAAGCATTGAAAATGATCGCTACCTGGCTTCCTATCACCAACTCCACTAAGAAGGTCTGGTCTAAATGGTCCAGGGTGCAGCCTGGAGATGAGAATTGTTTAAACCCCCTAGATGTTTCTAAGATTCAACCAAGGCTAAGAATCAATTGGAGTTACAAGATTTGACTTAAGTACTGTCACTAATTAGCTCTGTGACCTTGAGCAAAAGAACTTTTCATTTATCCAATAGGTATTCCTTCGCAGCTTGTTGTATGCAAGATAGTGCTAGGGACTTTATCTCTACAGCCTCCAAGGTAAGTGAATTGGACTCAATAATTTATTTATTCATTCAGCAAATGAGTATTGAGTGCCTACTATCTGCCGGACACCAGGCAGGACACCAGAGGTACAGCCGTGAATTCGATGGACAGACTCCCTGCCCTTGTGGAGCTTATAGTTTAGTTAAGGGAGTGAAAATGAAAGAGCAACATCATAAAAAAGGGTGGGAAGATAACAAGAGGGTCTGGCAGTCAATATGAAGAGAGTAGGAGGAGGGGTGGAGAAGGTGGGGAAAGGAGAGAGGCACATGTGGTTCAGTCGCTCAGCCGTGTCCGACTCTTTGCAACCCCATGGACTGCAGCCTGCCAGGCTCCTCTGCCAGTGGGATTTCCCAGGCAAGAATACTGGAGTGGGTTGCCATTTCCTGATCCTCCCGACCCAGGGATTGAACCTGGGTCTCCTGCATTGCAGGCAGATTCCTTACCATCTGAGATCTCAGGGAAGCCAATAAGAAAAAGTCAAGGAGATAATATCTCCCGGACTTGGTGATGGACATGATAGAGGAGTGAGAGAGAAAGGGAAGAAGGCCAATTCCTAGGTCCCAAGATTGAGGGTCATTCACTTAGGGCAGAATGTGAGAGAAGAATCATAGCCAACCCAGAAGGTTGTAGGGGTCTAGAGCTAAAGCATATGAAACTGGGGCAATGGAAGCAACTGCCATCTCAGACAGATCTCAGGGCAGAGGCGGGACCCTAGCTGAGAAATGCAGTGATTCTCACAAGAGGTCATTTCCGGACCTGGGCTGGGTTTTTATATCGCTAAAGGTGAGGCCACTAAAGAGCCTGAAGCCACATGCCGGGGAGTGGAGAGCGGTAGGGAAAGAGAGAAACAAGATCCACACCTACTGTTGGATAATCTGAAAAGTAAACACATGTATGTCCCTCTCCTGGGGGGCAGCTCTGAAGGACCGGTGGACAGAACACCACTGCTTGACTGAGTCACGCTGGGGGCAAGGTCCTGCTTGGAGAAAGGAATGTATCCTGGGTGAGAACAGCTCCAGTGGATAAACATTTCCAAAAGGCGGGAGGCGCATGTGGAAGGAGAGAGGGCAAGGGCAAGCTGAGGAACTGAGGTCTTCCTCTAAGTGTTTCTACCCTCTCCGAGAAAACTTCAACTTCTCGTGTGTTTCTGAGGTTCCAGTCTTTCCTTCACATATGTTTGTTCCCCCTTTACTGCTCCTCCAACCTTGAGCACAGACTGAGAGCCCCACATAAGGGTGTACCTGTGCAAGGGAGGAAAGTGAGAGCTGGGACTCCCAGTTACTTCCTGAAGCTCCCAGGGATCCTTGCAGAGGGAACAGCAACTTACCAAGAGGAAGGTCCATCTCAGAGCCGGACGTCTATCCTTGGGGATGTTTGTAACACCTCCTGGTGGAGTTGGGAGTAATACACAGAGAAGTGGAGTGATAGGGGTGTAGGGGTGGACAACTTGAGATGGGGCTGGGAATCAATCCGTCCCTTTCCCATATACCATGGGGAAGCAACCCTGAGGAGTGAGATGGAAACTTCCATTTGATGTACAGAGGCAGAACACCAGGCACAGTGCCTGGTTCAGAGTTGGCAATCAGCAACTGGCAGCCATGATGATGGTTATGATGATTATGACTATTGAGATTCAGTTGCTATAGATATCCTGTGGCCTTAAATGATCCTAGAATGGTTCACAGAGGAAGAAGCCCCACAGGCTTAGAACAAGTAGATTATAATGTGGAGGATTTGAGGACACAGTCAATAATCCAGCTCCAAATCAGTCCTTAGCCTTCCTTTCCAGCAAGTGTATGCTGGCCAACTGATGTTCATGTAACTCCCACTCAGACCACTGCCTGAGGAGGGCAGAAGACGCTGCAGGAGGCGAGAGAAAAATCAGAGCAAAACAGGGCCAAGAGGTGGGATGGGAATGGAGAAGAGAGGAGGATAGGGCCAGTCAGGGTCCCAACAGGGAACAGACGGGATATTCCAATGAGGATGATTTGCAGAGGGTTCTTTCACAGAGGGCCAATGGCAGTGGGTGGGAAAGTGCAGGAACTCAGAACAAGAGGCAGCAGAGCTGTTACCATCCACAGGCTTACAGGTTTGATGGGAGAGAAGTTACCTGGAGAAGACGGTCACACAGGCTTCCCTAAAAGAAGCAGTGACCTTAGGTCAAGGGACAGTCAGCCCAAAGAGGTGACTGAGCAGAATCGATGTCTGGACCTCACAGTCCTCCCACCTTTTGATCTACTTCCAGAACTCTCAATAATTTAGACGTAGCTGGAAGTTTCTGCACAAGGGAACCATGTTGACATAATCCACAGAGCACCCAGGCCACAGAGCAGGAAGGCACCCCACTTCCCCCCACCACCATGCCCCGCTTTGGGAAGTTCACCTTAGGCCACTTTGCTTTTACAAAAGACATACATCCACACCTGTATTCCCTAACCAAAAGAAATCCAAAGAGATTCTCACTTTTACAAGAAAAGGCAAAAAGGGGAAATAGTGCTCAGCGTTTGTTTTGCAAGGAGCAGGTTACAGAGGCAGCAAGCACCCCCAGAGGTGAGAGGGTCGCTGCCACACTCCTCCTTGGGACCTGTGCTCAGCATCTCAGCAGCCAGTCGTCAGGCTTTTACCCAGGTCTGGGAACATCTGGGCTTTATCTCGATTTATTGGGTGCATCCCATAGCAAGATGTGTTTGAAGGTCATTGCTTCCTGAAAGTTTTCATAGGAACACTCTACTTTCAGATAGTGGAGAAACTTGTATTGGGTTTTTTTGACGTTTGTGTGTGTGAGAGTGTGTGTGTAAAGAGAAGACCCCAGCCCGTCGGCAGCAGGACAGGCAGAGTTTATCTCAGAAATGATGATGGGTTTATAGTCACCATCCAAACTCTCTCTTCACTCTTGGGGTGACAGACAAGCCTCATTCTGAAAACAGCCACATATAGGAATAAGTAGAGAACACCCTGGCAAAGAAGCAGAGTTTTCCTGGGGGAAGGGTGCTAACAGGACCACAGGGAACTAGAAAAGTTACTATCAGGGGGCAAGAAGAGGTGCCAGGGTGGAGGGGGAAAGCAGAAGAGCTCATAAAAGAAAATAAACATTGGGCAGAGGACGGCATGGAGTAGAAGGTGGCTGGACAACGTGTAGCTGGGGTCTGTGATAAAGGGCTGTGGCCTGAAATCAGGGAGTGATGTGGGGGGCAGGGGATGGGTTCCTGTTGAGATATCACATTTTTCATAGTCCAAGACTTCACTTTCTTCTCTTTTACCTAATGTCCTCCCAGAAGTCCTACAGAGCTTTCCCTAACACTGCAGGGTGTGTGGGTGTGTGTGTATGTGTGTTTTCACTTGTCACTAAATGATCAGCATTCAATGAAACACTTCTATTTTGGGGGCATTACCACCTCTAAAACAAGACGCAGAAAAGCAGAGGCAACTAGGGGCTGCATTTAATCTTCTCTAATATCGCAGTGCGAAGGAAACTGGGGAATGAAAACATAGTCATTTAGAAAATGGTTGATGAGTCACTGATTGGCACTGGGTAGAGAAAAAGAGAAGTCATTATTCATTCAGAGTATGCCTGGTCTTTTAAAAATAGGCTCGTCACTCTGCTGGAGGGGGTGTCTGGGCTTTAGAGATGGAGCTGGTGGCAGAGGGCAAGGGCCGGACTGCCCCAGGCTGGGAGGGCTGACCCTCCTCCTCTATCTCCCGGCATCTCAGCCGTGGAAAACCCTCCAGCTTTAAGAAACAGAAAGACAGCTTAATGCTGCCTTGTTCTTCCTGTACCTCTTTCTTGAGGCCTTAATAATACTTTGGGGGAAACTTCAGCTTCAGAGGAACCAGGCCAAATAGAAGAGATGGCACTTTTTGTGACCATAATTTTGCCAACAGACCCAACCCTCCATTACTCACAGAGTTCCTTTCCCAGGTCCTGGGCTACCCAGGTCTCTCTGTCTCCCTGCTCTTGACATCTTTGTTGTTTATTAGTTCTGTCATCAAATTAGTGGGGGTAGGGAGATTAGATTAGAACATGGTGAACCATTCACTGGGAGAGGAAAATGAAAGCCCCAGGAAAGCAGAGCTTTGGGGAAATGCTTGGGAATTTGGTCTCTGCGTGTGTGAGAGGAAAACAAAACACAATGAAAATCCTGCCCACTAAAGGTTTGCCTTTGCCTGATAGTTCTTGGGCCTTAATGTGCAGATCTGGGCAATGGGTGAGGCACGGAACCGAAAAGAACTTAACTGCTTCACAATGAGAAGGGCAAAGAAAAGAATGGATCTAGAAGAGGAGGGAGGACAAAGGCCAAGTCAGACTGAGTTGGAGACACTGGGAGAGAGATGCTGGGAAAAAGAGGAGCAAATTTTGGGCTGAAAGGAAATGGAGTTTGGGGGAGAAAGATAAGGGAAGAAGATTGCTATGTGCTACAAATGTGAGTCCTTCTTTACATTTTGTTGATATGACACAAAAACTTTAAATAGCTTTTTAGTTATTTTGTGTTGCTGGAGTGTTGTTTCTTGCAGATGTAGCACTGAGCTGAGATGGACATCAGGGTGGCCAGGATTTATGCAGATTACAAGTCTAGAGTGTTCCCCCATCCCACATATGTTACGACATATGCTTAACTTTCTTGTATTTTGGCTTCTCACTTGTTTAGTTAGTTGTGCTGCTCATACTGGGCTAAATTTACCTACCCTAAGTAAAGACAAAGTCTTATGTTGGGTCTAGTTTCAGAAACAGGGGCAGATCTGCAAAGGCTCAGTTCATCTCTGCTAGGAATTCTATCTTGAATATTCAGCTGGGTATTCATACTGAATACCCAGAATCTTCCAACTTTTCAGCCTCTATATCCTTCGAGAAACTGCTAAAGTACTGGAGGTAAAGGGAGACTCAGTGACCTACAGACTATTGGGGAATGCTCCCATTTTGTTTGGAGCCTACAAGTATAATACTTCTCATACAATATTATTTTAAATATCATTATATGAATAATATACAATTTTACATATTTTTATCAGAAAAAATTTTAATCGTATGCACTTTATTTAGTTCCTCAAAATCCAGAAAATTATTTTAGGCAAATAAACCCTCCTTTAGTCCCACCAAGATGGAACTCTTCTAGAAAAAAAATTGTAGAACAATATACTAAAAGAATTAAACATCTTAATCCAGCAGAATTTATTCTAGGATTCTAAAGTCTCAACAGACATCTAAGAAGTATTTCTTAAGACATAATGCCCATTCTTGATATTAATAATAATCCTTAGCCAACTAAGACTATACAGACACTTCCTTAACAAGATAAAGAATCTCTCTCATAAGCCAACAGCCAACATCATGTCTAACCTTACCAAACAAGCAACACAAGAATTAGAAGCATTTCATTATAGCAAGGAAGAAACAAAGAAGTCCTGATATCACCATGTATTATTCACGGTCATTGAACACTGCCCTGTAGGTTCTAGCCACTATGGTAAGACCTTAAACAGCAAAAAGTGGAAAAACTTATCAACATTCCCAGATAATTTACTTGTTTGCCCTGAGAAACCAAAAGAATCTAATGAAAAACCAATGGGCCACAATCAAATTCATTAACGTGGGCCATTTATAAAAAGTATATACAAAATTCTATCATCTTTTCTATAAATAGCCATCTTCAATTAGAAAATACATTGGGAAAAAGAGTACATTGTTAATAGTAATATATGTTTGTAAAAGCTAGTTTCAATGTGCACAGTGTGCTCCACTGCACACTCATCTGCGACTTTACTGAGTCTTTACCGTATTTCAAGTACTGAACTGCGGCAGAGCTCCCCAACGTATATGTTACAGAGAAAAGCCCAGCACATCCAATCTGGGATTTCACAGGTATCTCTGCTTAGGATGAAATGTAAAAGTCACCTTTTTAAAGTAACTGTATTTCAGTTACTAAGGGGGTTCTGTTAAAGGGGGAAAGAGGGTTGTGCTGAAAAGAGAAATGGGAAAAATGCTAATAGAGGCGGTGAGCAGCTGGGGTTCCATTTGCTGTGCCCCATCCACCCATTCTCCTCAGTCCTCCTCCCGGAAGGCTGGTGGGCTCCCTTGCTTCTAGCTGGGTTCAGCCAATGGGGAGTCCCAGCAGGAGATGGGGGGCGGTGGAGAAGAGTGAGGCTGGTGACTGCTTCAGTCTCCTGCTTGCTCTCCCTTGGGTGTTGCTGCCGGCTGCCTGAGCCCCAGACTTGTAGCCTTTTCTAAACACTCCCCAGTAAAGCCCATGTTTGCCTCGCTTGCCTTCTTCAAGCCTGGCATGATCAGAGCTCCCCACAACTGCCAGTCCTGGGTCCTTGCACTGTCCCTTAGCTGCTTTCTTTGAACCCTGCCCATGCTTTTGTAACAGATCCTTTTACTAAACCTTCCTCCAAGTTGCCCTGACTGATACAGTGATATATGCTCATGGCTCAAGTTTGGGAAGCTGAACTGTGCTATTCAGTCCTAATAAGATGAGTATCATTCTCCCCATTTGACACAGGAGGAAACTGCAGGGTCAAGAGTCTGGAGAGCTAAGGAAGTATCATCAAACTATTAAATGGCTGGATGGTACCCTGCTTTAGAACTTCACCACACAGCCTCTCAGGTAAACCCAAGGCTGTATCCCACTTCCAACCCACCACTTTGCCATTCCTTCAAGAAAAATATAATAGTAACTCTGGCCAACTGGCATCTAACTCCTTGAGTTTCTTTTCTTTCAGGCCAAATGCTTTACGAGGCTGGGCTTTGAGGAGTGGTTGCCTATATAGCCTTGCACTTAAAATCTCTTCAGTGAGCTGGTGGATTAGGAGTTTGGGGAGGAAAGGAGTCCTATACTAAGCTTTAGGCTCCCACAGAACTGACACTGTTGTAGCTGGCTATGTTCAACTTGAAGTGATAAAAAATAAAGCATAATAAGCCTACATCCACCCAAGAGTGACAGACTTCTGAGCTGATTTCTCCCCTTCTGAGACCATAAGAGGTCTCGCAAAATTTAAGCCAACTAACAGACTCATGTTTTTTCTCTGTCTCCCTTAGATTATAAAGGTTTCATAAATAACATGACACTTCATAAAATCATTTATGCAGCGAGGATAAGGACTTACACATTACTCTTTAGACGGAGAGAGGAGAATGTTAAAATTTTAAATAATCTGATGAAGCTCATTTAACTATTTACTGAAGAAAATCTGAGCTACTAACATTTTATTTTATGCTTCATTTTTGCTTTCTTTCTGGCAGGACAACTGTTCTTATAAATTTGAACACTGAACTTCTTTTTTAAAAAATTACCTTTTCTGCATTTGCTAACAGTGAAATAAATGCAAATCCTCAGACAGTCCTTAGAAGGAAGTGTAGCATTATGGATAATAGCTTGTATGGCATCAGCAACTCAGACTGACTCCCCAACTGTGTTATCTCAGGGAAGTTTCTTAACTTCTCTGTGTTTTAGGATCCTCATGTGTACAGTGAGACTAATGATGGTATTTGCTTCATAGAGTTACTGGGAAAAGTACATGAGGCAATTCATGTGGGGCTTAACATAAACACTCAATAATTCCTACTGATTATTTTGTTTCCAAGGCAAACCGTTCAACATCACAGTCATCCAAGTCTATGCCCCAACCACTGATGCCAAAGAAGCTGAACCTTATGAAAACCTTACAAGACCTTGTAGGACTAACACCAAAAAACATGTCCTTTTCTTCATAGGGGACTGGAATGCAAAAGGAGGAAGTCAAGAAACACCTGGAGTAACGGGCAAGTTTGGCCTTGGAGTACAAAATGAAACAGGTAAAGGCTAACAAAGCTTTGCCAAGAGAATGCACTGGTCATAGCAGCACTGGTCATAGCAAACACCCTTTTCAACAACACAAAAGATGACTACATGTGGACATCAGCAGATGGTCAATACTGAAATAAGATTGATTATATCCTTTGCAGCTGAAGATGGAGAAGCTCTATATAGTCAGCAAAAACAAGACTGGGAGCTGACTGTGGCTCAGATTATCAGCTCCTTATTGCAAAATTCAGGCTTAAATTGAAGAAAGTAGGGAAAACCACTAGGCCATTCAGGTATGACCTAAATGAAACCCCTTATGATTACAGAGTAGAGGTAATGAATAGATTCAAAGGATTAGATCTGGGAGACAGAGGGCCTGAAAAACTATGGACAGAGGTTCATAACACTGTACAGGAGGCAGTGACCAAAGAAAAAGAAATTCAAGAAGGCAATGCTGTGGTTGTCTGAGGAGGCCTTACAAATAGCTAAGAGAAGAGAAGCAAAAGGCAAAGGAGAAAGGAAAAGATATCCAACTGATTGCAGAGTTCCAGAGAAGAGCAAGGAGAGATAAGAAACCCTTCTTAAGTGAGCAATGCAAAGAAATAGAGGAAAACAATAGAATGGGAAAGACTGAGATCTCTTCAAGAAAATTGGAGATACCAAGGGAACATTTCATTCAAGGATGGCACAACAAAGGACAGAAACCTAACAGAAGAACCTAACAGAAGCAGAAGAGATAAAGAAGAGGTGGCAAGAATACACAAAACTCTACAAAAAAGGTCTTAATGACCCAGATAACCATGATGGTGTGGTCACTGACCTAGAGCCAGACATCCTGGAGGGTGAAGTCCAACAGGCCTTAGGAAGTATCACTATGAACAAAGCTAGTGGAAGTGATGGAATTCCAGCTGAGCTACTTAAAATCCTAAAAGATGACACTGTTGAAATGCTGCACTCAGTATGCCAGCAAATTTGGAAAACTCAGCAGTGGCCACAGGACTGGAATATGTCAGTTTTCATTCTAAAGAAAGGCAATGTCAAAGAATGTTCAAACTAGTGTACAATTGCACTCATTTCACACGCTAGCAAGATAATGCTCAATATTCTTCAAGCTAGGCTTTAGCAGTACATGAGCCAAGAACTTCCAGATGTACAAGCTGGATTTAGAAAAGGCAGAGGAATCAGAGACCAAATTGCCAGCATCCATTCGATCATAGAAAAAGCAAGGGAATGCCAGAAAAACACCTACTTATGCTTCACTGACTATGTTAAAGCCTTTAACTATGTGGATCATAACAAACTGTGGAAAAATTCTTAAAGAAATGGGAATACCAGATCACCTTACCTGTCTCCTGAGAACCCTGTATGCAGGTCAAGAAGCAACAGTTGGAACCGGACATGGAACAATGGACTAGTTCAAAATTGGGAAAGGAGTATGTCAAGGCTGTATTTTGTCACCCTGCTTATTTAACTTATATGCAGAGTACATCAGGCGAAATGCCAGGCTGGATGAATCACAAGCTGGAATCAAGATTGCCAGGAGAAGTATCAACAACCTCAGATATGCAGATGACACCACCCTAATGGCAGAAAGAGAAGAGTAATTAAAGAGCCTCTTGATGAGGGTGAAGAGGAGAATGGAAAAGCTGGCTTAAAATTCAACATTCAAAAAACTAAGATCATCCCAGTGCACCAGCCCCAAGCTTCCTGTATTAAAATAAATAAATTTAAATTAAAAAAAAAAAAACACTCAAAGTGAAAAAACTAAGATCATGGCATCTGGTCCCAACACTTCATGGCAAATAGATGGGGAAAAAGTGGAAGCAATGATAGATTTTATTTTCCTGGGCTCCAAAAATCACTGCAGACAGTGACTGCAGCCATGAAATTAAAAGACACTTGCTCCTTGGAAGAAAAGCTATGACAAACCTACACAGCATGTTCAAAAGCAAAGACATCATTTTGCCAACAAAGGTCTGTATAGTCAAAGCTATGATTTTTCCAGCAGTCATGCATGAATGTGAGAGTTGGGTCATAAAGAAGGCTGAGCACCAAAGAATTGATGCTTTCAAATTGTGGTGCTGGAGCAGAGTCTTGACAGTCCCTTGGACCGCAAGGAGATTAAACCAGTCAATCCTAAAGGAAATCAATCCTGAATATTCATTGAAAGTACCAATGCTGAGGCTCCAATACTTTGGCCACCTGATGCAAAGAGCTGACTCACTGGAAAAGACCCTGATATTGGGAAACATTGAAAGCAGGAGAAGGGGATGACAGGATGAGATGGTTGGATGGCATCACCAACTCAACGGACATAAGTTTGAGCAAACTCCAGGAGATAGTGAAGGACAGGGAAGCCTGGTATCCTGCAGCCCAGGGGGTTGCAAAGAGTCAGACGTGACACAGCAACTGAACAGTAACAATTATTACCATCTTGAAACTTCTAAAGATGTCTGTATGCAAGTGGACTGTAATTTATAGAGAAAAACTAGCATAAACCATCATATAAGGCAGAACTAATGGATGGTCTGGACTACAGAGTGTCATAGAAATACAGATGATGGAGAAATTCCTTCCAGCCTGGTATTCTAGGGAAGGCTGCATGCTGAAGTGCTGTTTGGATTGACCCAGAAGATGGTTGGAATTTTGATACATTAGAAGGGAAGGAAACAAAGGAGACAAAGGCCCAGAGGAAATGAAGGCAAGGTCATGTCTGGGGAAGAGAGGAGGCAGGAGCTCAGCTGGAGCACAGTATGCATCAGGGGTGCGGGAGCCCGAGGGCCTGGAGGCTGGATGGGAGAAGACAAGACACAAGATAGGATGCAGGTGGGCTGGTCTAGGGCCTGTGAGAAACGGAAGCCAAGCACAAAAGGAAAACTGGGGCTGGAGTCAGTAATTTGGATGATCGCATCCTGACTTTCTATTCATTGGCCCATGAGACCTCTGGATTCAGTTTTTTCACTTAGGAATGGAGAGCACTGGATGTGGCTATCTCTTTGAGACTCTGGTTTCCATTCTTTTGGTCATACATTTACAAGTGCAATTTCTGGATCATATAGTGGTTCTATTTTTAATTTTTGGAAGACCCTCTACCATGTTTTCCATAGTGGTTACATTGTTTTACATTCCCACTAACAGTGCACAAGCGTTCCAACTTCTCCACCTCCCCAGCACCATCTGTACTTTCTGGTTTTTAGATAGCAGCTATCCTATTGGGTGTGAGGGGATATCTCACTGTGATTTAGATTTGCAATTGCTCTGATGATTAGTGATGCTGAGCACCTTTTCATATGCTTGCTGGCTGTCTGTATATCATCTTTGGAGAAATGTCTATTCAAGTTCTTCACCCATTTTCTAATTGGGATATTTGACTTTTTTTGAGTTGTAGGAGTTCTTTATATATTCTGAATATTAACCCCTTATCAAATATATGATTTGCACTGTTTTCTCTTATTCTGCAGGTTGCCTTTTCACTTTGTTGGTTATGTCCTTTGATAAACGACACTTCTGAAGTTTTACGCTGTCCAGGCTGTCCATTTTTGCTTTTGCTGCCTGTGCTTGTGGTGTTATGTCCAAGAAATCATTGCCAAATCCAATGTCATGAAGCCTTTTCTCTTTGTTTTCTTCCAGGAGTTTTAGCATCTTGTATGTCACCAGTCCGTAAACTTCCCAGTTGCACAGGGCTTTGGCTTGCAGTGAGAAGCCCAGGGACACCGGGGACAGCTGCACAGGAACACACAGGGTCCAGACACCAGAGCAGTGCAGCAGACAGGATGTAGGATAACTCCTTGGGACACAGGCACCAGCTCCAACATCCAAGGATCAGTTGTACTGTGTAAAAGAGTGAGAGAAACTGCAAGTCTTTATAGCTCTAAGCATCCTCTCGTGCATTAATTCAATCTACACTTACCATGCATCATACATGATAGAAGACGTGGTTCTAGGCACTTTGCATGTGTTCTTTTCATCCTCTGGATGCACAAACTAAGCATCTACTAGGTACCTGTAGGCACTGGGGATTAAACGTGATCGAGACACATCACTCATGGTCGAGGAATTCACCATCTTGCCAAAGTCACCAGGGTTTGTATTCGTTTCCCTGTTTCTCCTTCTCCCTCTCTTTCTTACACTCTGGCTCTTCTTTCTCTCTGACTAATCTTGCTTATAGCTCAACATATGTCAGGCTGTCAACATATGGCATATTTTGCAAACAGATAAACAGCGGCACATATGCAACCATATATTCCTGGCACGCAGATGCCCCAGCTTGGCTTCGTCAGCCTCAGCAGAAAGCGCTTGGTAAGTCTCTCTCAGAAATTCAAGAATGCAAGAGCTGCTTATGTATCCTCTGACAAGTGGTTAAAAGAAGTTGTTCCTTGTCTTAAGTGTGAAAGCGGGAAAGCTGCCTCCCTGCTCTTTCAGTCCAGAGGCATTCAAGACCAAAGGCTCTGTCCTCACTCTCCACTGTCTGGGATGTTCTGACCAGAGGTCAATTTGCCCATTAGAGATCCTTTTGTTTCTCCATTGGCAGTGATTCATTATCTCCTCTGTGGCAGTACATCAGCCCTCTGTGGATGTGGATGAGCTGGACTCTAGGAGTCTCAGGTATATTTTGTCCATGTAAAAATAAAAATAAGTGTGCAGGAGACTCTGTAGATATCCCCCCCCCCATATCCTTCCACACTGTCATTTCCCTGCACATCAACCCTAATGTCTGGATCTGTATTTCTTTGTCTGAGGGCATTCTCAGCTCGTGCATGCAATAGGCCCTGAACTGCCTCTCCTCCAGCATCCCTCAACCCACTCCTCATGAGACTATGCTGGATGAATACCCCAGTTTTCTCACCCTTCATGGATGATTCTGAAGCCTTGGCTCCCAGAGCTCCCATGGGGAGACTTGCTGGGTAGTATATCCTAGTAGGCTTCCTTCTTTTTCCTTCCTCTTTCCCACCACTCCCCTACTGGTGTTTCCTGCAGTTACCCCATAAACAAAGTACTTGTACTTGAATCTCTGTGTGAGGGTTTTCTTCGGGGGTACCTCAATTAAGATACTCTGGAATTCAATTCTGGGGAAAAGGGTGAGCAATTATAACACAGGATCTCCTCAAACGTGGGCTTCTGATGGTGGCCCAGGAAGCAATCTGCACCAAAAAGAAAAATGCTCCTGGATAGCAGTGGAAGCAGCAGCAGATCCCACACTGTTGGAAATACTCCACCCAGAGTGGGTCACTGGGTCTGGGAAGAATTTGTCCCAGCAGCTAAGCAGAACTGCCCAGCCCTGGTCATGAGAAAATGTAAACCAAAGATAGAGTGAGTAAGTTAGCTTCTACCCCTTTTTCTACTCCGGTGCGACTTCTTGCCTCCTGCCTCTTAAGATCATGTTTTCTTCCTTTTCATGTAAAGATTAAAATGATACACAAATGATAAGATCAGGGAAAGCTGCAACCCAAGATGAAAATGAACATGGCTGTTGGGTTGTTATAACGGCTCAGCATATACTAAATCTGAGTTAACATGTAACTGCTAAAAATTCGGGTTAGACCCATAGAGGCAAAAGTCATTTAACAAAGGTAACTCCAGACATCAAATTTTAAAATTATCTTTATTATGATTGTCATCCAAATTTTTCAGCGAAGTCTTAGGGGCAAATTTTATAAGCTGACTATGGGAAGGAAGAAAATAAGAGTCTGAAATGAGAATGGTGCCCAATACATCTTGACCGTTGATTCACTGAGTAAGCTCTAGGCCAGCACTGTCTAACAGAACTCTCTATGATGATGGAATGTTCTAGAGCTACGCTTTCTAATACAGTAGCTGCTAACCCCATGTGGCTATTGAGTATTTGCAATGTGGATAGTGCATTCAGTATGTATTGCTGCTGCTGCTGCTAAGTCCCTTCAGTTGCGTCCAACTCTGTGTGACCCCATAGACGGCAGCCCACCAGGCTCCCCTGTCCCTGGGATTCTCCAGGCAAGAACACTGGAATGGGTTGCCATTTCCTTCTCCAATGCATGAAAGTGAAAAGTGAAAGTGAAGTCGCTCAGTTGTGTCCAACTCTTAGCAACCCCATGGACTGCAGCCCACCAGGCTCCTCCATCCATGGGATTTTCCAGGCAAGAGTACTGGAGTGGGGTGCCATTGCCTTCTCCGCAGTATGTATTACTTAAATAACTCATCTATTGCATTATTACATATGCTGTTCAATAGAGCTTTATAATTGCGATACAATCACAGAATGGTTATTTCAGTGCCAGCTGTTTCCCTATCCCCTTCTTCTTCCTCTCCCCAGTGAAGCCCTGACTTGAGACCATTTTCCTGTCTTTGACTCAAGTATCCCTTTCAGCAGGGGTCCCCAACCTCCAGGCCATGGACCAGTACCTCCTGTCAGATCAGTGGCAGCATATGAGATTAGAAATAAAGTGCATGATAAATGTAATGTGCTTGAATCATCTAGTAACCATTCCCTCACTCCTGATCCATGGGAAAATTGTCTTCTATGAAATTGGTCCCTGGTACAGAAAAGGTTGGGGACCACTGCCCTACAGGACTGATTTTCTGTCTATTCTTCAGACTTGCTCGCTGATCACCACCTCCCAGGCTTTGGGATCTATTGGTGGAAAGGATCACGGAGTTTGTTCATCTCCAAACCAAATTCCTCTTTAATCTCTTTCTTATTGACTCAACCAGGAGGTAAGGACACCAGAGAAAATGTGGTGACTTGCTGCAAACCTTACATCATGGACATCATACCCCTTCTTCCCTTCATCCTTGGGCCTGCTCTGAATTTGTGGAGAGACCCTGACAAACTACTCCTCATGGAATAGTGAGGCAGATGCTGTCAGAGGTCTGCACACATCCCCTTAGAGGCCTTCACCATCTTCATGCACATCTGTTACTCCCAACCCCCTCCAGCTGGGACCTGCAACTGTTTGTTGTAGGAAAGTCCTCAGGCTTCAGGAACCTGCTTTGTCTATGCAAGTAGATCCAGAAGTGCCTGGGAATCTACAGTGCAGTGACTTCTGATCCAGTGATTAGCAAGACAGCAAGGTGGGTGGTCTACAACTACTCCAGCTCCCTTGTCCCCTGGTTAGGATTTACACTATCCCCAGACCAGGACTGAGTCCGGGTTACCCTCCAGGGACTTCACTTGAAGTATGACTCCTCCTTGCAATTCTTCTCTTTCCAGTTCCATTTCCTTACTGCTTTTTATGAACCTTCATCTCAGAGTCTACTACTGAGGAATCCAATCTAAAAGAACTATTTTCTTACACTCAAAAAGGGATTCCCAGGTGGCACAGTGGTAAAGAATCTGCCGGCCATTGCAGAAGATGCAAGAGACATGAGTTCAATCCCTGGGTCGGGAAGATCCCCTGGAGTAGGAAATGGTAACCCACTCCAGTATTCTTGCCTGGAGAATCCTGTGGACAAAGGAGCCTGGCGGGCCACAGACCATGGGGTCACAAAGAGTTGGACATGACTGAGTGACTAAGCACACACACAATAAAAAAAAAAAAAAAACTAAAATCCTCTACAGCTTCTTCTCCTTGTTTGGTTTTTTGGTTTGTTTGTAATCTTTCTTTTTTTAACCTTATTTTCCAAGAGACCAGTGGGCAGAAATATTTTCCAATTAAACATTTAAAAATATTTTGAGCCTAGCAGAACAGATCAGTGTTACCTTATACTCTTGAAAATGGTGTTCTCTGTCCAACAGATACATTCTTCAGAGGTCCTCAACCTAAACCTGTGAATCATTACCTCGGTGTCAGGTCCTCAAAATATAAAGGGAAAGAGAGGGACGTGTCACGATTCAGCAAATATCTGTCGTGGGTGTACAGCATTTGAGGCATCCATCCCAGACGGAGAGACGACAGCAACAGGGCACCCCGAGTTGCTCTCATTTCACACAGTTTTGGATGAATGTGCTCATCAGACTGCTGAGCAACATGCTTGGCGACGAGGACTTATTAAAGATGGAATTGGGCTCTTCAAAATCTTTTTTAAAAATTACCAAAGGGCTACTTCATGGCCTAGTTTCTTTATTAAGCAATAATGTATGGAACGTCTTGTTTTCAGTCCTCAGCAGCTGCCAAAACCTGAACATGTCAAATCCAAGCGATCACAGCCATCCAGGAGATCTATTAATAGCAAGATAATTTTCAAGTCCACTGTACCGAGCAGTGTTTTGTTTTCTGGTTAGGCATATAATACATTCCATATCATGTCTGCTGAGTTCTGTTTTGAGGTTCCACTTTTAAAAATAAATCGGGCTTGTTTTAAATTAGGGCAACAATAAATCCATCAGTGTTTGGTATTTTGGCTTGGGATACTGTGGGACCACAGCTAATATCTAGGTTTATGGAACCTAAATTAAAACACTCTTTTTATATTCTTGTACTGTGTTTCCTGGTGTTTGTCTGGAACCACAGAAGTGAAAGAAGGAAAAGAGTTCTCTGGCAAGGAAGCAAATTGTAATAATACAAAGAGGCATATTATCTAACATGGATTCTAGTCTGCTTGGGGGCATCTCATATGAGGGGAAGAAAGGCACAGGTAGGAAAATACATGTCCCCCCGTTCTAACCATTTACCAAGGCCTCTGCCTCTGTATCTGTGTGTATTTAAAAATCCTTCCCTACTGCAGGGCCATAAAGCTATTGTGATGGTTAATTTTTCAACTTGGCTAGGCTATGGTGCCCAGTTATTTGGTCAAATACCAGTCTAGACATTGCTGTGAAGACATTTTACAAATGTGATTTAACATTTATATCAGTAGACTTTGATAAAGAAGGTTACCATCCATAGTGTGTAGGGGCCTTATTCAATCAGCTGAAAGCCTTCAGAGAAAGGACTGAGCTTCCTCAAGGAAGAAGGAATTTGTTCTCCAAACTGCCTTCAGACTCAAGACTGTTAACAGCAACTCTTGCCAGAATTTCCACCCTGCTGGCCTGCCCTGGGGATTTTAGACTTTCCAGTCCCACCCCTACAATGTTGTCAGTCAGTTCCTTAAAATAGCTAAATAACTAAATCAATCTCTCTCTCATATATATATATATGCACACATATACATATATATGTATCATGAATTCACACACATACACCAATAAGGTATATACACCAATCTATACATATACACACATCCTATCGGTTCCATTTCTCTGGTGAACTCTAATACAGATATTCTCTTATGTGTTGTTCTAAAAGTTAAGTTTGGCATTTTACAACTAACTTCTTAACCCATCTGGAATTGATTTTGAGGATATATTCCTGATTTATTATTTCTTCAGTCAATTTCATGTGTTTGAGGAAATAAAAAGAGTTAAATGTCTGCGTTTGCCAGTCCTCTTGGTTGTAATTTTGTGTGTCTTTTTAAAAGCATAAACATCTAGTTCTCACTGCACAAATTCTGATTCAACAGGTCTGAGTTGGGGCCTAAGCACATATATTTTGTTAATACAGGCGATTTTGAAGTTCTATCTAGAAGAAAATATAGAATGAATATTTTTAATATCCTTTAGATAGGAAACATCTGAAAATGACATCAGAGACAAAATCTACTAAGAGAAAAAGCATGAAATATTTGACCATATTAAATATTTCTAAACTGTATAGAACCATCAGTTATAAGATGAATAAGCTCTAAAGATCTAAGGTATAACATGGTGACTAGTTGACAATAGTGAATATTGTATAACTGAAATTTGCTGAGAGTAGAACTTAAGTGTTCACACCAAAGATAAGGTAAATATGTGAGGTGATGCACATGTTAATTAACTCAATGGTCAGAATCCTTTCACAATGTATGAAAAAAAGTGTTAGTCACTCAGTCATGTCCAACTCTTTTGCGACCCCATAGACTCTAGCCCACCGGGCTCCTCTGTCTATGGGATTCTCCAGGCAAGAATACTGCAATGGGTTACCATGCCCTCCTCCAGGGGATCTTCCTGACCCAGGGAGTGAACTCAGGTCTCTTACATTGCAGACAGATTCTTTACTGTCTGAGTCACCAGGAAAGTATATGTATATCAAATCATCACTTTGCATACTTTAATTACAATTCTATTTCTCAATTAAACCTCAATCAAGCTGAAAAATTCATATAGAAAAGTGCATCCACAAGATTTTTAAATTTCTGTACAGCAAATACCACCAGAAGGAAAGTAAAAAAGTAGAAGGACAGACTTGGGAAAATGTACGATACATATTAAAAATTAATATCCCTATATAAAAAGCTCTTATAAGTAAATACTACAGGAAAAACGAATAGATCAGAATGATTAAGAAACTGAGTTCTGGGGTCTCCCTGCATGGTTCTGAATCCTGGCTACAGCACTTACAAGATCCTGGTGGACACATTATTGCACCTCTGCCTCTATTTTTGCATCTCGAATATCATAATAATAATAACTTCATTGGGTGATGATGAATATTAAAATAGGTAATGACTGCTAAGGGTTTAGAACAGTAACACATTGTAAGGCATCAATAAATATTAACTTTCTAATTAAAAGAGGAACCTTCCAAAGAAAAGTGGACAGATGACATAAATGGTTGATTCACTAAAAGCAACAATAATGTACATATATCAATATCTAAGTGACAAACTTATTCCAAGATATACTTAGCATACAACCACTGGATGCTAAATGAATCTTTTCAAATAAAATAATAAATTGGCTGCCACCAAGAATATAAAAATAATTTAATGACCTTTTAAATTGTTAAAATAAAACATGAAAACCTATGCCTGATTCAAGCTGTTTAACAGAGTAACAGTATTAATAGCTAACATTTAAACAGCACTTGCTGTATGCCAAGGCATCACATGTTTTGCATTCTTTTGCAAAGAATACTATTATGATTTCCTTCTTCTGGCTGAGGAAACTGAGGCTCAGAGAGGTCTAATAATTTGTTCAAGGTCATACAGCTAGGAAAATGGCAGATCTGTGGTTGATCCCAAGCAGTCTGTTTCCTGAGTCTGTGCCTTTAACTGGCATAAGACAGAAAAAAACTATATATAAATATGAAAGATCATTTCTTAATTATTTGGTGTCTGAAAGTTACAGCTGTGAGCTATCCAGCACGTTCCCTGGTCTCTTGCAGGTTTCCTAACTTCATGCAGTTTCATCAAGCATTAAAGCATCAGGGTGGACGTGGTGGCGAAGATGTGCTAGCTGTCAAATGGTTCCATTGTGCTGCTTGCTGTCACTTTCTGAGGGATCTGTTGAGGGAGATGGACAACATGAAACCTCTAACTACAAGCAGGTCTGTCAACTGACAAGGTTCTTATAATTTCTGCTTTCCCTCTCCATCAAGACCACCAACTATAGAAAGTTATTTATAAGGTTGTTTTTCCCAAGGTTGTCCATCCCATTCTATTGTGCAAGAGGCATTTTTATACCCCATTACCAGCACAGCTCTGTATACACTACAAAGAGCAAATGTTCAACAAAAGTATAGATGAGGAGGAGGAGGAGGCTCAGGCATATTACCTAGCAAATGCTCAAAAGAGGGGTGATGTGGCTGACTAGTTAAAAGCAGAACTTTAGGGTCTGAGTAGACCTGGGTTCAAATCCTGTCACCACAATTTACAACTTGTGGGTCCTTGCGCAAGTCAGTTAATCTCCTGGTGTCAAATAGAGATAGGAGGGCATTCTAAAGATTTAATGATATAATTCTTGTCAAGAATTCAGCCAGAGCTGCTACTCTCGATCATCATCATCAACATTTCAACTTAACAAAAAGCTTAGAAACTATGACTTCATCACATTCAAAATTATCTATAGACTTCAATGTCATCTGAAGCAAAGACATAGATCTATGCCATGGAAGACAGAAACTGAGAGTTTAAAGTTTTTGGTGACAAACCTTTCTTGTGGTCTCAATAGTATAAAGTGAGTACAAGATGGTGGCCTCAGGTGGTCAAATGTAATCAAGACTGGTAATTCCATCTGGAGTCACCTGATGAACCTTGTCATTTCCCGAGAGAAATTACCCTCCCTCTGCCCCCAGTACTGTTGTGACTTAGAGATGTTATCCTTTCCCAACTCAGCATGGCCACGGTCATCCACTATCAATGCTTGAGGACAATAGAAAGCTGGCTTGGACCTATTCTGCCTGTTCGTTATTGCCCCACATAACCCCACTTCTTTTCTTTCAACAGACAGGGTTAATATGTGCAGCCTTAGATTATAATTTGAAGTCTGCAACAGAGTCGTGTTGAAAAAAGCCAAGGAATAGATTTTGTTAAACAAAAACCAGTGAAACTAAAGGAAACGTCATCGTTTTTGTACCGAATGCAATCTAATGATAAGCTGTATATGTGAGAATCCATCTGTTCCTTGGGTTGTAATTAAATTTCTCCTTGAACAACCATCTTGTATACTTAGGGGAAACTGTTTACATTTCATCATATCTTTGAAAAGGTAATCGATCTCTATCTTAATCAACCTCTCTTACTTGGATCACTTCTTTGAAAGGCTGATGAACACGGTTGCTTTTAAAAAAACATCTCAGCAGTGAATTTGACTGGTATCAGAAGTACCATAAATCAGTGCAGTTTTAGAGATAGTTTTGATAATGAATGGCTCTGATGCCCAAAGCACCTTTGGCAGACTGATGCAGCAATGGCTCCCAATTTGTTCAAGTCTCTCTATATCCATTGGGGAGTCTCCTTCTACTTAGACTTTAGACTTGGCTGTGTGATTGTCTGATCCACAGCATAAACACAAATGTGATGCAAGCAAAGATTTGAAAAGCACGTGCACACTGGAGCTCTCCCTTTCTTGCTATTCTTAGGACTCTTGTTATAGCTGCAACGTGAATAAACCCATCTGGGGCTGTCTGATGAAAGATAAGAGAAATCCATAGCTGGAACTTAAATGGCTGCCTCAGCTAACAGCCAGCCAGCATCCTAGCTGACCCAGTGGCCACCTGTAAACACATCGGAGTGACACCTAGTTGAGACCAGCAGAAAGCTCATCCATTTGAGCCCAGTCCAGATTTCCAGATTACAAAATTGTGGTGGCTATTTTTAAGCCACTAGGCTGTGGGGAGGTTTGTTATACAGTGAAAGCTAACTGACTCAGTGGCCCAGTTAGAGCAGAGTTGTTGCACCAGCACTGGGGCAGAGGTTGGACTCCATCTGAATTATTTTGCTTATAAACAGCTGTGAAGGACACGAACCTAGAACAACCAAACGTGAGCCAACACCAGGTGGTCCATCCAGCCACAGACACACAGGTACCTCATGGTGATTAGGAAAACTAGAGTACACCCTGTCACAGAGGAGAGGGGCAGGCTGGCCCTTCACTATTCAGTGTTTGGGATCAGTTGAGTAGACACCTGAAATTATGAGGATTTTAGGAACACTGAGAGCCTCCAGTTCAGCACCACCTAAAACTTCATTTGTTTGCTATTTTGTGTTTCACGCTTTGCACAAAGCTCCTGAAGCCCTTGGTTGGATCAGATCAACTGATTCGTGAAACTGAAACTTCTTCTGTGACTTTTTTTCATCTATTTTTCCTAAGTATACGCTCTGTAAAATCTCCCTTAGGAAAAGGGTTCTGTGGTCATATAAATTACTAGATACTCCTGATTCCTCTTGGAATTTCACAATGTACCTCGGTATACTAAAGTCCTGATTGTTTTCATTTATTCCAGTGCTGAGATGTATATGACCATGGAACTCTTTTTGTGAGTAAAATATATTAAATCCTCATTAACCAATGCTTTTCAGAGAATGCTTTGAGAAAGTTTTTTCAAAAAACTTTCTTACAGTGAGATATGGTATACATATGGAAAAGTACATGAAGCACAAGCACGCAGCACAATGAATTACTGTAGACCAAACACTCCTCCAGCTACCACCCTGATCAACAAGCAGATCACTGCCAATACCTCCACTAGTCCCCTGCGCACTCCTAATCCATCAGGATTTCCTCCTTTCTCTCGAGAAAGAACCACTGCCCTGACTTTATGGTAATAACTTCCTTGCCATGTTCACTGTTTTGCCACCTAGTATATATACCTAAACTTGAGATTTGTTCCGTGTGTTTTTGAACGCTATATAAATGGAATTATATGCTACATATCTGAGGGGCAGGTGGTGTAAGTATCTTCAACTTTAACAGAGAATGTCAAAGTCTTTGCCAAACTGAGGGAAAGAGGACCCGCTGACATGCCTACCACCAGGGTACAAGAGTTCCAGTTGCTCACTAGCAGATGTTTTCATTTCTGCCATCTACTCAATGGACAGTGGAGCTTTGAATTTGCATTTCTCTGTTTAGTAAGGAGGTTGAGCACATTTCATTATGTTTACTGGTCATTTGTATATCTTCTTTTGTGCTGCTCATGTTCAAGCTTTCTGCTCATTTCTCAATGGAGTTTCTACTTTTCTCTTAATGGATAGGAGTTCTTTATCTATTCTAGATAAAAGTATTTTATTGGGTACAGGAGCTGCAAATGTATTCTCTTGCTCTTTGGCTTGTTTTTTCTCTTTCTTAATGGGGTCTACTGTTGAACAAACATTCTTCGTTTAAACATAATCACATATATCAGTTGTTTTCCTTTTATGCTTAGTTCTTAGTATGACTCCTGTAATAACACCTGTCTCTGGGGCCAGTGGTATTCCGAGGAGCTGGACTTGAAATAGTCAAGTCACTGGTCACTGCTGCTGCTGCTAAGTCACTTCAGTCGTCTCCGACTGTGAGACCGGCAGCCCACCAGGCTCCCCGTTCCTGGGATTCTCCAGGCAAGCACACTGGAGTGGGTTTCCATTTCCTTCTCCAATGCATGAAAGTGAAAAGTGAAAGTGAAGTCGCTCAGTCGTGTCTGACTCTTGAGATCCCATGGAATGCAGCCTTCCAGGCTCCTCCGTCCATGGGATTTTCCAGGCAAGAGTACTGGAGTGGGGTGCCATTGCCTTCTCTGGCACTGGTCACTGGTATTAGTCAAAGCCAAAAACTGCAGGTTGGAGAAGAAAAGGGAGGTGGGTGGAAATGGGGAGGGCAGAATGCCAGAGAAGGAATGATAGGGGTTATCAAGAAAGCAACAGGGGCCCTTCAGGTGGATAGAGGGTATGACTGCAAGTGGACTGAATGTCACGTTCACCAGACAGCTCCTTAAGCGTGGAAAGGATGGTGGCAGTATCTCAGAATGAACAGAGAATCAGTTAAGAAGATGTGTGGGGAGAGTAATGTACATATCAACATCTCCAAAGGGAATTATGCTGAGAGAATTACCACTCTGGCTGGACCCACGAATGCCATCTTTAAAGCCTTTGCTACCATCATGGATGAACTGGAAGAGGACATCAGCACAGCTGCCAGCAAACCCTGGTCACCCTGAGCCTAGTGGTCCCTGCTAGCAGTGTGGCTCTCTCACTCAGAAAGGTGGTTTTGAGATCAACAAAATATGACAAGGGAGTACAGGGGTTCAGGACCAGGTGGCAGGGAATATGCCTCCCTACTCGAGTGACCAGGCCATTATAATCTCTGATGTAAGCCATCACTGAGTGTATCTGACAAGCCCTTCTGGTCATGTTGGAGTCACCCTGACTCCAAAGGCCATCCAGCTCTCTGGTCATCTTTGCAGTGATCAGGACACATAAGACACAGGCAATGATGGCAAGGGCTTTCCTCATCCCTACTCCACTGCCCATCCATGTGCCTCAACCCTGGAGGCCTGCAGAATTCAAGGATGCTATTTCACAGCCACATTTGACCAAGCTTCCCCTGTTGGCAATGTGAAAATCTTGTTTTCCTCTGAGGCATGGCAACCCTGGATTCAGTGACATTGAATCCACTCTCCAGAGATGTATCTACTGTGACTACTCATGGACTCATCATTTCAAGCATTTTCATTGACCTCTTACGGGTACCACCATACAAGCGGTAGCCATTCTCTTCTCCAGGGGATCTTCCCAACCCAGGGATAGAATTCAGTCTCCTGGACTGCAGGCAGATTCTTTACCATCTGAGCCACCAGGGAAGCCCACTACCACCACACAATGGGGCATTAGGGTGCCCAAATCAGTAAGAGTCATCAGACATGGGGCATAGTTCATCACTGCAAACTCAAAGGAAGGACCTACCGTTAGGCCAGTGGCCATCATTGGATCTGCCGCCAGCATTAGCCTGGTTCCGTATCTAGTTGTCCAACTGTCCTCAGAAACAGGTGGCACAGGGAGCTGCTAAGACAATGCAGATCCGTCTACAATCCTCTCTGGCTGTTCACCGCTCTTGATCCATCTGTGTTGTTTCTGAACAGTCAGCATTTCCAGGTTTTAAATAGTCTGTAAGTTTCCATTTCTTTACACTTTACCATCCACTTGTGACTTTTAAATTATTCTAATTCCTTTCTCCATTCAGCTGTTAGAGCTGAGTTCCATATTTAGTTTTATAAGCTTCTCCCTGTTTTGTTTTATTTTGGGGTTTTATGGTCATGAATTTCTTCTTGCTTGTCACAGACCCAGAAGACTAGAATATTAATACAATGCAGCTTACTCTATGAGGTCAGAAATTTCTTAAAAACTAATTAAAAGATGGACTGGAAAAATTGTTAGCCAGATAAGGTTTTCCTCATGGTTGTCTTTGCTACTGTTTTGTAATCACAGGAAGCTTGAAATCTTGATAGATTCTTGCTCTTGGTATCTTTTCGCTTTATTCTCCTGTGACAAAAGCTACAAGGACAAGAACATCACATCCTCTTGGTAGTGACTGTGGAGCAGCCTTTTGGAAGTCAAAGAACTGCCATTTATTCGTTTGCTCCTACCTGCTAAGCATTGTACTGAGCTGCGGACATACATCACGCAGTTGATTCTCTCCCCAGTTCTGGAGGGAAGTGTTACTAGCCCTCTTTAAAGTGGGAAAGTGAAGATTCACTGAGGCAAAATACCTTGAGCAAGGTCACACAGGTCAGCCAGCCAGTCAATGGCAAAGGCTGGATCTGAACTCCAGACTGACTCTCACCCAAGTTCATGGCTTTCCCACTGCAACATGCTACCCTCTGGTCAGAGCAGGGGACTTGGCTAACTGGTTCTGTGAAATGGGAGAATAAAGTGGCACCTTTGCTGCAGGATAAATGATGAGGAAAAATCCTTTCTATTTACTGTCTTGGTGTGGCTTACCCTAGAAGTGGGACCTAAGAGAGGAATGTGAGTACAAACTATTTCTTTGTGTGGTGATTCCAGGAAACAGTAGTGGAGAAAGTGAGATAGGAAGGTACACCAGCCAAGAAAGGGAAGATTATCAAACATTGGGGGTCACTGGAGCACAGTTCTGCTGGGGAACTTCCAGAGGTTGCCCTGTACCCTAGAGTTAGCAAAATTCACCATGGCTCCAGTGCAGGGCTGAGGCAGCTGGTTTTTTTATCTGCCAACTCCCACCCATCATTAGATGAGGGCGGCCATGGAGGGATTAGTGCTCTGGCATTTGGGTTCCCCCTGAGGACTCAAAAGGGTCCTGTTGGCCAAGCCTTGCAGGTGTCTGTAGTAAAGAGCTTTTGGTGTAGAGGTGGACACCCAGGGGATGTGGCAGAAAACCAATACTGTCTCCTCCACCCTCTGCTAATAAAACCCAATGTGAAAGAGAAAGAAAAGCTCTGGTAAAGAAGAGAAGGCTATAGAAAAGGTTTAAATCCCTCCAAAGGGCTGTGCAATATAATATTCCTGAGACATTCACAGTGGCACCTTCCAATCTAATTTGCCACACTCAGGAAGTGACACCCACCACACTACAGTTTAATAATTTAGCTATTATTCCAGAGCGATCCTATTAACAGTCCATTCATTTTCTCCCCAGCGGTTCAGCCATTGAAATTCACCCACTGCGTCTTGTGACTATTAGTGATACTCTGGGAAGTATTATTCAGGAGCATGTACCGAAAAAGATTTGACAAAGATTTCACATGCAACCTGATACGAAAGACATGATTTCCACATTGGACTGGGGAATGGGCTGGGCTGGGTTGAGTCTCAGACACTCTCTTATAGCTGGAGTTTTTCCAGCTCCCTTTCCCATTCACAAAATGGGGGGAGGGGTGGCCAGTCCAAGCGGTGTTTAGAGATTTTAAAGACTGACTAAATAAAGGGGCTTTTTAATGCTAATTAACCCACTTAATCCCTTTCAGAGACTAGCATTTTCAATAGCTTTAAAATAGACGAAAAATGTAATAAATGGGGAGGGAGGGAGGAGCTGACTATTGAATAAGGTGACAACTGATGTTAACTTGCACTGACTATGAAGGACTCTGATGCTGGGTAGGTTCAGAAAGAGCAAACACCTTAAAGAAAACCAGTACAATACTGCAAAAATTTTCAGTTTCTGCCTCAATTTCTTGTTCAGCAATGTACAACCCATGTCCTGCCTTGGCCAAAGTTGCTACAATTTAGTTCATGTGCCCTTGTGAAAGTAGTTGTAACCCAAGGACTACAAGTAAAATTAGGCCAAAGTAAAATTAGTTATCAAAGCAGACACTCTTTTTAACCACTCCCCCCACTACACACACACACACACACACACCCCTTCACACACATACCTTTCTGATGACAACATTTTCTTTCTTCAAGATGAAATAATTTCTAAGGTGTTCTGATGCTTGGTCTGTACTTCAGCCTCAGGACTTTTTGTTACTAGGGTCAGCTAAATTGCTTGCTGATCCTAGCACTAGTGATGGAATCAGGTTGACCAGGGTTAGAGTTCAGGTTATGTCACTTAACTGGTCTTAGGTTTTTTAACTTGTAAAATGGAGCCAATACTGGTATATTTCTTATCAGCTGTAGGAAAAATTTCCAAAGGAAAACAATACGGTCTCCATAGCAGGGAGGTCAAGTAACCTTTTCTGTAAAGGGCTAGAGAGTAAATATTTAAAGTTTTGTGGACTACCTGGTCACTGCTGCAACTACTCAGTTCTGCCATTGGAGCATGAAAGCAACCTCAGGAAATGCGCAAATGAATACATGTGGCTGTGTTCCAATAAAACTTTATTTACAACAGCAGGCAGTGGGCTGCATTTGGCCCATGGGCAGCAGTCTCCAGCACAGGTGTCTAGGTTTTACCATTCTAGCTTTTTGCTGCCATTGAGCCATTTTACAACTCTGTATTTGAAAATCATCCTTGTCTATAGACATGCAAATTCTGTCCTTTAGAGGTTCAATTTGATGTGCCTTCAGCCCTGTGGCAAAGATCAAATTTGCGAGTATTTGCATATTCATTTCAATATTCCTGATCTATAAATGTGTCTGCTCTTGAACTGGTTGTGCCATCCTACCAATTCCTTCATTAATGAGAAAAACATTTAATAATGTTAAAGAAAAAGTTATTCTGACACCTGTTAAACTGATATGGAAGACTGTATCATCACTATTGCAATAGGTGTCCAGACTATTATAACAGGGCAGACAAAGCAGGCTCAACTTGGAATACTGGCAAAGACAGATGTGGATTTATAGCCAATGATCAGAGTGAAGGAGTCAATGGGTATAAAATTATTAATACCAACAGGAAACATCAAGCATACAAGGATTCTTGGTGAAAGCAGGTCAGGGTAATGAAATATCAAGGACAGAAGTTGAGGAATTTGATCAGATATCAAGGGTGATCAGATGTCAGGAATGGGGTGATTCTCACTAACCTGATTTAGCAGGATTCTTGCTAAAACTGGGCTAGGCAGGCCAAAGACAAGGCCCAAAGATGAGGCCTAATCAAAAGGAGACCTCAGAGGAGCCTGTCTCAAGTTTGGTCAAAGAGCTTCTGTCATGGTAAAGAAAAATGTCATGACACTTCTTAAAGACAGTAAGGCAGATTTATCCATGGGGATTACAACAATGAGGTTTTGTACAGGGAGAGAGAGAGATCAGACTCATCTCCGAAACCAGGACAAGTGAAGATTTATAGCCAAAGGTGGGGTGGGGGTGGGAGTGGGGGTCAGTAGATGGAAAACTACTAAGAGGAAACTGAGGGCTGAGGGAGATTCTGGCTAAGCTGACTCGACAGGATTCTTGCTGAGGCAGGTCTGGGTGGTAAGATATCATGGGCGAGGGGATGAGAAATGTGATCAGATACAAGAGCAGTGGGATTCAAATGGAGGATTGTGGTTGAACTCAGTAGATTCTCAAATAAAGAGACCAAGGACAGCACCCGAAGCTAGGGCCTTGAAGATTTAGAGGGGCCTGACTAGAGTTAGGTTGAGGAGAGAGTCTTTGTCAATCAACATGTGTTCATTTTATATCTGTATGAAAGTCATGGATGAAGCTTTTTTGAAAATTCACCTTAAATCCAGCCAGTATTTTTGAAGGAATTAACACAGCAACTGGCACATGGTGAACACTTAATAAAGTTGTTCTTGAGTTGTTACTGCTGGTTTGTTGTTATGATTAGATGAATGAGAATGCCAACAAGAAACAGAACTCAGCCCAAACCGTTCAAATTCCAGTGAAGGGACTACTTTGTGGGAAGGTTAAGGGAACCAACAAGAGATGTCAAAGGCCAGAGGCTATGACAAGGAGCCATTACCATGTGCTGAGGGCATAAGGGGAGGAAACGGTGTCACTGGATTGCAGTGAGAGCTGGGACCATGGACAAGGGGCCACTGGTCAGGATCTGTGGTCATAGAGGGACGCAATTCTTGCCAGAGATGGGGTGCTGAAACAGGGAAGGAGCAGGGAAGAAATATTTCAGTCTCTCCTCCTGCCTTCTGATCTCCTGCTGGGCCCATTCTTTGGCTGAACTCAATCAGAAGGCAGCTGCCAGGGAACCTGGGTGATATAGTCTGCCTCCTGGGGCACAGAGGTAGGCAGACAAGGATGTAGGATGCATCTTGGGGTGGGGGGGTGGTGAAGAATATCCAGCACAATTATTACTATTATTTTCTTATAATGCTCAAAACCCACAGAACGTACAACACCAAGAATGAAACCTAATATACACTATGGATTTTGAGTGATAATGATATATCAGTGTAGGCTTCTTAATTTTAACAAATGCCCCACTCTAGGGTGGTGGGGTGCTGCTGACAGTGGAGGCAAGAGTGCTCCCTGGAGGATGCTTCGTGCAGAGGGGATCCAAAGCTCAAGGGCAGAGCAGAGGGCTATTAGGGTGCCAAGTTCAGAACCTCTCCAGCGATCTTCAGAACCTCTGCCTGAAAGACCACCTCTCTCACTTCTACCCCTGGCTACTCTTTCTCTTTGCGCATGTGTCAGTTTAAAGGTTACTTCCCCCAGAGATGCCTTTCCTGACCCTCAATACAAATCAGGTTTCTCCCATTATTCTTGACCCTTTGTCTTGTTTTTTCTTCAGAGAGCTTATCACCAGGTAGGATTGCTACCTGGTGATAAGATAAGATAAGATAGATATTTGCCAATCAGTTTATTGCTTGAGTTCCTCTCTTACAGACTATAGGGTTCATGAGAACTGAAACACCACCTACCACTAATAACCCAGTGTTTAGAAGAGGCCCCGGAGAAGGCAATGGCACCCCACTCCAGTACTCTTGTCTGGAAAATCCCATGGACGAGGGAGCCTGGTGGGCTGCAGTCCATGGTGTCGCTAAGAGTCGGACACAACTGAGTGACTTCACTTTCACGTTTCACTTTTATGCATTGGAGAAGGAAATGGCAACCCACTCCAATGTTCTTGCCTGGAGAATCCCAGGGATGGGGGAGCCTGGTGGGCTGCCGTCTCTGGGGTCGCAGAGTCGGACACGACTGAAGCGACTTAGCAGTAGCAGTAGAAGAGGCCCTGACACGGAGGTGATAATCAATAAATGTGTGTCTAATAAGTGAATGCATGAATAAATCAATTAAGTCACTGAAATTAAATGAATGAAAACTAGTTGCCCCTTCTAACCTCACATAACAGCTTTCTCTACTTCCAGCCAGCCTATGGATATCAAGATGCCAGCAGGGTAGGAAAGGACAGGGGAATCAGGACAGATTTTAAAGATGGTTATAAGGACCTGGGCTTGGCTTCTAAGTCAAATGGGAAGGCACTGGAGGGGCTCGGATATCTTCTGCCCCTGCTTCCACTTCACTGAGCACTCTCTCCCATCCCTAGGAGAGGTTCAACAGTAGGGACTCATAGTAGGCATTCAATCAATTTGTTGAATAAATGCATGAATGTATGTGTGCATGAATGAATAAAAACATGATTTCTGTCCCTAAAGAACTTATGAGTATTGTAATAAGATACAATTCATATTCATGGAATTATTGGAGAATTCCAGGGATGGGAGAGGGTACAAGACACATGCCAGACTGCAACCAGATATTTGGTGGGAGAAACTCAGGAATCACATTTCTATATTTTGAATTGGTTCATTGTCTGTCTTGTCTCCACTGTTTCAATTAGAAACAGTTTTAGAGCAGAGCCCAAGTTTACGACTGATTCAGATCCCTGGGGCCCTAGCACAGAGCCCAGTGTCATGAGGTGTGCCAAAAATACTCTTCTGGTTCTCATGCTGCTTCAGCAGGCTGGATTAATTTTTAGGGCAGTGCATGTCACATGCCAGCCCTCTAGACAGACCTTGGGGGATCCCTCTTGGGGAGTCACTCAACATAGTTCCCTTCATGCTGTACAGCTAAGAGATAGCTCTGAGGGGTCTGGTTTTTTTACTGCATTGTCCTACCTCTCCAGTCCCGAGCTGGGAGCAAGGGTTGTTGTTCTGGAGTCACTGGCTTTTCTTTCTGTACAAAGACTAGCCGTGGTGCTCCAGGGTTGTAGGAAAAGCACTGGACACTTACTATCTGTGTGTCTACAGATGCATCATTTCATTTCTCTGGGCCTCAGTGTTTCTCATTTATAAAATTAGAGGGTGGAGAGGGGATAAGAGAATTCCTAAGATCCCTTCCTGCTCTCCACAGATTCTAATTCCTGATTTGACATGAGAAAGTGATTCCCTAAATGGCCATAATCCATCTTCTAACTTCCAGAATGCTCCTAAGCCATGTATGTGCTGTATCTCTGGACCATTTCCAGAGATTTCAGATTTTGCTCATCTTAGAGACACACTTATTTCTAAAATGCCAGACCCTGATCTGTTTGGTAACTGGAGCTTATTTTTATTTTTTGGCATTGAGTTTCTGACATCTGGAACAACTTCCTGTCAGATCCCAGAAGGTTCCCTCCCAGAGTGTCTTCAACAGCAGCAAACAATTTACACCCACCCAGGACCCATCATGCCTAAGATGTCTTGGGGGCATCTTACTGCAATTAGGAGAAAATGAAACCAGGAGCTCAGACTGATGAAAACTGAGGTTGGAAACTAGTACTGAAATAGAAATCATTAGTGTAGTTAAAATGTAGCTGAAAGTGCCAATTCCTTTGAGGTAGCATGTTTGGGAGAGCAAGCAAAGGATGCCAAGTCATTGTGTCTGTAGTTCTGTGGACAGGACAAACTCAAGAACAATATTAAGCTTCTACTTGTTGGTTAATCGGCCAGAGATTCTGATGAGCTGATAAAACAGGAGAAGCCACTGAAACCTGGGCAGTGCCCTTAAACATCATTCTCTTCGAGCTCCAGTAATTGACTAGTTTACGTTGCATGTAATCAGGCGCAGACTCCTTAAAGGACAGAAGCGTGGTAGTTTACATAGGAAGTGATCCTAGAAAAGTACCTGTAGATGAATGGGGAAGTAAGATAGGGAAGGAAAGAAAGCCAATAAAGGGAGGATTATTGAGCAGGGTACCACTGTGACTGCTGAAGCTCAGTCCTGCTGGGGAACTCTGGGAAACTGCACAACACATCTTGGAGTGTGTCACCTGAGGGGCATGAAAACTGGGGTGTTTACCCTCAACTCCAATCTGTCATTGGTTGAGGGCTATTCCTGGAGGCATCGTTGGCCTCCCCATGGAAGTAGCACACAGAACCTTAAGAGGAAGAGCTATGAAGTAGGTATGAAGCTTGAAGTAGGATGCCTTCAGAATGGTAACTGCTGAGGGGACGTGAGCAGGGCCCTGAGAGCACCTGCCATCTTACCCCTGACCATAGTTCACACTGCTGGGTAGTCAGTCTGCACAATGAGTCAGGTGTGGGGGAAATCATAGCATCCTGGAGATGAGTACACCTTACTGATCTCTAGTCTATCCCCCTCATTTTCCAGATAAGAAAATAAAGGTTTAGAACAGCACTGTCCAATAAAAATGTAATGCAAGCCACCTATGTAATTTTTTTGATGCTATTTTTTTAAATGCTAGTAGCACATTTCAACAGAGAAGGCAATGGCACCCCAACTCCAGTACTCTTGCCTGGAAAATCCCATGGACGGAGGAGCCTGGTAGGCTGCGGTCTATGGGGTCGTGAAGAGTTGGACACGACCAAGCGACTTCACTTTCACTTTTCACTTTAATGCATTGGAGAAGGAAATGGCAACCCGCTCCAGTGTTCTTGCCTGGAGAATCCCAGGGACAGGGGAGCCTGGTGGGCTGCCATCTATGGGGTCGCACAGAGTCGGACACAACCGAAGCGACTTAGCAGCAGCAGCACATTTCAAAAGTAAAATGAACAGGTGAAATTGACTTTAATAGCATACTTTATTCAACACAATATGCTCAAACTATTAGCATTTTAACATAATCAACATAAAAGTGATTACTGAGATATTTTGCATTTTAGATACTATGGCTTTGAAAATTTCCACTTACAGCACATCCCAATACAGATTGGTCACACTTCAAGTGCTCAGGACCCAGCTGTGGCTAGTGTCTACCATACTGAATAGCACAAAGTGAAACATTTCCATCATTGCGAAAGTTCTATTGGACACCGCTGGTCTAGTGTCATCTGCTCCAATTTAGAGTGCTCGTGGGTAGGAGACATAGCTGACAAGAAGCCAGAAAAGAACCCTAGGATCTGTAGTTAGGCTGGAACCCTGGGCTTGAAATCTCCCCAAAAATAAAAGGAAGGAAGTTCTGATGGCCCCTCAAGCTGGTGAAAGCCAAGATTAAGTTGGCTGTTTGCACAACCTCCTAGATACAAGAAGATCCTGAGGTCCTTCTCCCCTGGAGAAGGAAATGGCAACCCACTGCAGTACTCTTGCCTGGAGAATCCCATGGACAGAGGAGCGTGGTGGGCTACAGTCCACGGGGTCGCAAGAGTCGTACATGACTGTGCGACTAAACTACCACCACCACCTGAAGTCAAGCTCAGGGAGACCTCTGGAGGGAAAGGTCAGGTCTCTCCTGTTCATCACCATGTCCCCAGCCCAGGACCTGGCCCACAGGAGGCCCTTGAGAGCTCTAGTGAATGGTGATGAGCAGCATCCTTGGGGCGCTGTCACAGATCATCAGTAGGTGGGGGCTGGGGAGAAGCTGTGAGGTGATCAGTGTCGCCATTTTGGGGGTCACCTGGTGACACGGTCATGAGCACAGTGGTGAAGGGATGGTTGGATGAAGGAACCTAAAAGAGAATCAAATCTCCGTCCACTCACCGATCCTTTCATAACAACCATGTGATACGCCATCCCACAAAGAGAGAACAGAGGCACAGAGCAGTTAAGAGAATCTTCCAGCGAGACCACTGTGTTTGCCTGGCATGAACTGCTTTGACATTGGGCCCTACACACATACTTAACAAGAGGCACTTTGCCTGGGGTTTTATTCCCACAATAAATCTTGTCATTTTCTGCTCCCAAGACTGGCTCCTCTCCTCTGTACTACGCTAACAGCTTCCTTCCCAGCAGCCGCAGCAGTAAACGGTGCACGCAACACCGAAGGTAAGGTTTCAAGGTGAAGCCTTTGGAAGTGACTTCTTTATAATCTCATTTATGGCCGTGCCATATTTCATGCTGCAACTCCCTAACGCAGTGGGTGGCTCTCTGTGTCTTCTGGCAAAAGGGAGACTGAGCTGTAATCCCACCCTCCAACCCGCACACACCCCTCCCAGTGGAATTTGGAAGTGAAAGCGCCTCCCGGCTTTTGAAAGGAGAGGTTATCTTCTCTTCGTGCTCCTATAGGGCTACTTGCTACCCAGCCAGTCAAGAGAAGAAATGCGGGAGATGCGGCTGCTCCAAGAAGGCACCTCTAATTCATTCTGCACACTGAGAGGCGCCTCCCCTAGAACTCCTACTGTGCTGTCAAGCCTCTGTCTTCCGTTGGCCACGAGACAACCATTCCTCTTGAGTAGCAACGAGGGAAGGGTGTTACTCTGTTGCTTCCTCCTCTCCTCCGTATATCTAGCCCAACTCCATCAAAGCCCTGCAAATTGGTTGACTGATCTACGAAATGATTGCCAAGTTCCATCTTTGGTGTATTCAAATCACATAATTGGTATGGCCTCTCTAGCAGGCAAACAATGCAATGTGACTGGTCTATGTCTTCCAAGAAGGAGCCAAGAGTCCTACAACCGAGGGAAAAATTCAATGAATATATTAATACTTGCGGTCTAGATCAGTTTCAAGTTCTGTCTGAAGCCAAAGCACAACCTGACTTTGCACACAGACTCCTCCAACACACACATTCACAAACACACACATGATGAGAGGTCCTATAGGACCTTTTGAGGATGTGATCCTCAAATATTCTTTATCTGGCACACACTGGATGCTTAATGAATATATGTTAAATAAAATCAATGAAGGTGGCCACTTGGTTATCCTGGGGAGACTGCATGATCAAGTGGGGAAAAAAAAGTATGGGCAATAGACAAATCTTGCCTCCACCTAGAGCTATCTGTGTGGGCTTTGGCAAATGCCTTGACCTCTCAGAGTGTCAATTTTCTTCATCTGTAAAATGGGAATGATCATATCTACCTCCCAGAGTTGCTGTGCTGATTACATGAGATATTCTCTATAAAACTCCTAGGTACCTCAAAGGCACGTGAGAAACATCAGTTACTTTCCCCACTGTCTGGAATATTCTTGCTCACATGGCAGATCCCCAGGTGTACATGCCAGCTCTCTAGACAGATCTTGAGGGATCCCTCTTGGGGAGTCACCCAACGTAGTTCCCTTCATGCTGTACAGCTAAGGGAACTGTACAGCTTGCCTTGTTATATTGCAAAGCCCTGCAAATCGGTTGACTGATCTACCAAATGATTGGCAAGCTCCATCTTTGCTGTATTCAAATCACATAATTGGCTTTGCAATATAATAAGGCAAGCTGCACAGTTCCCTTAGCTGTATGGCATGAAGGGAACTACGTTGGGTGACTCCCCAAGAGGGATCCCTCAAGGTCTGTATTGTATATTCGCAAGGCTTGCCTTGAATCTAACAGGCCAGGAAGAGGCACTCCCTCCTTCAGCCCTGCTTTTCTCATATCTCTTAGGGCACTTACTGCACTTCTCACCCCACACTGGGTCACTGAGCTTTGGGTCACTGCTCTCCAACTGTGAGGTCAAGACCAAGCTTCCAGCATTTTGTATCCTCAGCACTTAGCATACTGCCTGGCATGTAGTAGGCACTCAATAAAGACTTCCTTTCCTGTGTAGGAAAAAAAGGTAAGAAGTACACATACAAAATGTAACCATGGTTATTTGAAGTTGGTGGGATTATGGTTTGTTTTACTCCTTTGGCAGGGGGGTCTTCTATATTTTAAAAAATATTTTTCCCTACAATAGCCATGTTATATTTGAGTAACAATGCTGTGCTGTGCTGTGCTTAGTCTCCCAGTCATGTCCAGCTCTTTGCGACCCCATGGACTGCAGCCCACCAGGCTCCTCTGTCCATGGGATTCTCCAGGCAAGAATACTGCAGTGGGTTGCCATGCCCTCCTCCAGGGTATCTTCCCAACTGAGGGATTGAATCCAGGTCTCCTGCATTGCAGGTGGATTCTTTACTGTCTGAGCCACCAGGGAAGCCCAAGAATACTGGAGTGGGTAGCCTATCCCAACTCCAGGGGATCTTCCTGACCCAGGAATTGAACCGGGGTCTCCTGCATTGCAGGTGGATTCTTTACCATCTGAGCCACCAGGGAAGCCCTAAGTAACAATATGATTCTGGAAAAATTAATAAATGTATGCTCTATAAGATGATGAATGGGTGGGTAGGTGGATAAGTGTATTTGACACATTTAGGCAGTTTCCATTTTCCCTGATTTTCAGTGTCTGGGTCTGGGGCTGAGCCTGCTCCCTATTTCCTACCAAATGGTTTTGAAGCTCTATTCCTCCCATTCAATTTTACATTTTTCTGAATACCCCACCCAGGAAGGAAAAATGATCCCCAGTTCACCATGCCAGCACTCAGCAAACTTTTGTTACAAAGGTGTAGGTAATAAAAATATCTTAGTCTTTGGGGGGGGGGGTACAGTCTCTGTTCACAATTTCTCAACTCTACTGTCATAGCATGAACACAGCCATAGATAACACGTAAGTGAATGAGCGTGGCTGTGTTCCAATAAAACTTTATTTACAAAAATGCAGCAGGCCAGGTTTGGCCCAACAGCTGCTTGTTGCCAGTCTCTGGTCTGTGACTTTGCCAATGGTGCTTCTCTTCCTGGAAAGCCCCCTCTCCTGCTCCCCTATTTAAATTCTGTCCATCTTCTATCTTTCAGCTACAACATTACTACTTATCATCTACTGTCTTAGCCTGCTGTTACTGCACTAAAATTACACGTATTCTCCCTCGTGGCTCAGATGGTAAAGAATCTACCTGCAATGCAGGAGACATGAGTTTGATCCCTGGGTTGGGAAGACCCCCGGAGAAGGGCATGGCAACCCACTCCAGTATTCTTGCCTGGAGAATTCCATGGAGAGAGAAGCCTGGCAGGCTACAGTCCATGGAGTTGCAAAGACTTGGACACGACTGAGCAACTAAGCACAGTAAGTGCTAGATAAATATTGAACCATTGGCTAAGAAGTGTTCTACTTCAGGGGGGATTTTTTTAAAGTGTATGTTTTGGAATCATGCTTGGAAAGCAGTGCAATGGGAGAATGTAAATATTCCTAATAATAGACTACATGGCTTCAGTCTTATAATGATGTGGGCAGCCTAGTAATCCCCATCCTAGAAGAAAAAGCCACACCAAATGACCTAATGGCAGAGCAACAAGAAGAAGCCAGGTACTATGACTCAATGTCTCATTCCTTAAGAAGTGTCCTCACTTGATTTCTAAGATCTAAAACACACACAAAGAAAGTGAATCGTCTGTTAAGGAATTTAAGACCCAAGTGCAAAGGCGTTTTTAGTAGCTTTGGCTAAGCTGCGGATGATAAATCAAGCCCCACCACTGGAGATGTGAAGTCTCCCTTTTAAATGAGCCACCATATAACAGTCTGTGCAGAACTCTGGCTTCAGCTTTTCGGTTTCATTTTTTCTGCTCCGTCGAGCACTGAGCCTGTGCTCTTGGCTCGGGGAGATGGGCTAAGGTTTATGCTTAAGATCACGTGGCAGTCCCAGAGGCTCTCAGCAAATGTGACCGAGTCATCCATAAATGGTCCTTGTCTGGTGGCAAAATACTTGGCTCTCTCTGCCTAAAAAGGAAATACTGAAGAAAATGTGCATTATGGTCACCGTGCTGCCGAGAGGACAATTTCCTGGCCTGCAGACCACTTGCTGACAGAGCAGGGCCAGGGAGAGGAGAGATGCCAAGCCTGTTGATTCACACTCAGGGCTTTTCTGAGTGTCTGACAGCCCCATACTCACAGCAGTGGCGGTGGCTCTGTTTGTGAGCATACACCATCTGGCCCCAGAGCCCTGCAACTAACTGAAGGAGATCTACTTGAACAGAGCTTTGACATGGGGCTTGAAAACTCGCCTCCTAAGACTCCCTCTAGAATTAGAGATTTAAAGACGTCCCCTTTCTTTCCCCTTCGGTCATTCCAACCACACCACACCTTTTCAAACAGACCTAGTGCATTCATTCATCCACACAGTCACTCACTCACTCACTCAGTCCACACGTCAGCCCATACTGCTGCTGCTGCTGCTAAGTCGCTTCAGTCGTGCCCGACTCTGTGTGACCCCATAGACGGCAGCCCACCAGGCTCCCCTGTCCCTGGGATTCTCAAGGCAAGAACACTGGAGTGGGTTGCCATTTCCTTCTCCAATAGTCTATACTGAGCACCTCACAAATGCCGATGCTTCAGCTGCAGCAATGCAAAAGTCACACGTGGTCCCCATCCTCCCCGAAATTATAGGTCAGTAGACAAGGCAGATGTTCAACATTTATGATTCTGTGTGAGGAAGGTTATGTGAGAGGCAGTATAGTGTGCTATGGATAGGATGACTGTGTAATTGCCATCTGAACCTGGATGCTTTTGAGAGTAAGAGGAGGTGCTATAAATAACTACTCCAGAACAGCAGGAGAAGCTAGGACTGTCCGGGCCAGGCGGGTCATATGGGTCCTCTAAGCTTTGGCCATGCAGCCAGGGACCTCAGTTGACAGGCTCCCTCCTTCCCTCCCTTTGTGACTCTGTTCCTGCTCACCCCCATTGTCATTCTGCTGTTGCTCCTTCACAGCAGAGCAGAGTGAGGTGGTCTGAGTGATGGAGTCCACTGAGGTCAGTGCTTTAAATCCCGCACTCAGCAGCACTGCCAGGCACCAAGCTGTCATCACCTCCTCCTACTCCAGGTTACCTTGAAAAGAACCTTCACCATACAGAGACTTTAAATCCTGACTCCTGCCTTTGATTCCAGCTCCCTCCCCATATCTCAACAATGTGGCTGGGCCTCTGCCCGGGGCTGCCCTGTGATTTTATACACTTTAGCAATACAAGGAGCAGGCTGGCTTTGTTGTTCTGGAAGCTTCTTCTTCAGGGAGGATAGGGGTCCTAAAAACCCAAAGCTCATTGATCTGGCAGTCACCTAGAGCGTGTACCAAAGCATAAATACCTCATCAACAAGCTATCATTTTGTTACACCTATAAGCCTGACCTGTGGAAGATATCTCTTCATTATTAACGGTGGATCTGCAAAACCAGGGGGCTTCCCTGGTAGCTCAGCTGGTAAAGAATTTGCCTGCAATGGAATCTGGTTCAATTCCTGGGTGGGAAAGATCCACTGGAGAGGAGATAGGCTAACCACTCCAGTATTCTTGGGCTTCCCTGGTGACTCAGACAGTAGAGAATTTGCCTGCAATGCAGGAGACCTGGGATCAATCTCTGGGTTGGGAAGATCCCCTGGAGAAGGGAAAGGCTACCCACTCCAGTATTCTGGTCTGGAGAATTCCATGGACTGTATAGTCCATGGGATCTCAAAGAGTCAGACACAACTGAGCAACTTTCACTTTTGCAAAACCATACCATTAATGCCAGCCTTGGGACACATAGCAGATGCTAGTGAGGCTTGGTCCCACAGTCCCAAGGCCCACCTCTGAGTTCACCTACAGCCACACAAATACTTCCCAGCAGGCTGGTAGCTTCTTACCAGAAACATATATAAACCCTCTGCCTGAGTCTTCACCTACCCATCCTCAAGCTTGCTCAACCCACGAAAGGTAATCCTCAACCACAGTGGGACAGAAGGCAATGGATGAGGTAGCCAGGCTCCAAGATGGCCCCAATGAACCTGGCCTCCTGCTATTCATGCCCTTGTGTAGTTAGTTACCTCCCACAGTGAGTACGGCTAACCAGGGTGAGCAATGTAATATAGCAGAAATGATGGTGTGTGACTTCCAAAGCTAAATCATAAAAGGCATTTCTGCTTCCATCTTGCTCTCTTCTGGATCTCTCTGGGGGAAGCTGGCAGCCATGTCATAAGGACACTCACGTAGCCTTATGGAGAAGGCCACATGGTGAGGACCTGAGGCCTCTGGCCAACAGCCAGCACTGGTTGTCAGTTAGGTTACTGAGCCATCGTGGAAGTGGATCCTCAGCCCCAATTAAGCCTTCAGGTAACTGCATCTGATATCTTATGAGAGACCCCATGCCAGACCACCCAGCTAAGCCAACCTCAAATTCCTGACCCTCAAAACTGTAAGAGATAATAAACGTCCATTGTTGCCTTGGACTGCTAAGTTTAGGGTAACTAGTGACAAAGCATTAGGAAACTAATATGGTGGATAAATATCCCAGCTTTTGCACAAGCACAGTCCACGTGGCTCCTCAGGCAGTCCTCAGTGGGACTGAGCCCTGGTTGTTCACAGTGCTAATCTTCTCACTGCACGCTTTGAACTATTTTGTTATTTTTTCCCCTCTGTCTCTTTCTCCCTGCTCTCTCAGTTCTGCTTCCTGTGATCATCTCCCAACTAAACTACCTGCCCCATGTCCTTGTTTTGACGTGTGCTTTAGTGGAACCCCAATCAATATAGGGCATCTTCTTGCTATTCATGGATCAACTTTTAAAAGGAAGACTGCTAACTGCTACTGCTGCTAAGTCACTTCAGTTGTGTCCGACTCTGTGCGACCCCATAGACGGTAGCCCACCAGGCTCCCCCGTCCCTGGGATTCTCAAGGCAAGAACACTGGAGTGGGTTGCCATGTCCTTCTCCAATGCAGGAAAGTGAAAAGTGAAAGTGAAGTCGCTCAGTCGTGTGCGACACTTTGTGACTCCATGGACTACAGCCCACCAGGCTCCTCTGTCCATGGGATTTTCCAGGCAAGAATACTGGAGTGGGTGGCCATTGCCTTCTCCAAAAGGAAGACTAGCTTTTGTGAATATTCTTATGTCTGTAGAAAACAACTATTCTAAGTCTTGATCAAAAACAGTGCTAACATATATTTTATGATTCTATGTATATGACATGTCCAGAACAGGCAAATCTACTGAGACAGAAAGTAGATTAGTGATTGCCTTGGACTGATGGAGGGAATGGGGACTGACTGAAATGGGCCCAAAGTGACAGAAATATATGGGGTAACAAAAATATCCTAAAACTGGATCATAGCAATGGCTGTAAGTCTCTCTATATTTCCCAAACATCAAAGTATTCATTTTAAACAGGTAACTTATATGGTATACAAATTATGCCTCAATAAATATGAAAACTTATTTTCATAGCTGAAACAAGTGTAAAAAAGAGAAACACAGAAATAAGTACAACAGGAAAATCATGAAGTAAAGGATTCCTATTGCCAGTCACTTCCCTAGTGGCTCATATGGTAAAGAATCTGCCTGCAATGTGGGAGACCTGGGTTCAATTCCTGGGTCAGGAAGATCCCCTGGAGAAGGGAATGGCTACCCACTCCAATATTCTTGCCTGTAGAATCCCATGGACAGAGGAGCCTGGTAGGCTACAGTCCATGGGGCTGCAAAGAGCTGGACACGACTGAGCAACTAACCATTTCACTTTCTTTTAGAGCCATGAGAACTAGGTTTACTAGTCTCTTCCAAAATAAAACCAACATATTTGATACAAGACAAGGAGTAATGAAGCCAAACTATGCCTCTTCAAATACATAAAACTAATATGAAAGACAGAATCTCATGAAGGCTTTGTCTAACCAAAGAAGACTCCCCCACAGAAGCCACATCTGTAGGTTTAGTAACCAATATTCATGTCTGACATATAAGAACACTTCTAGGGAGCTTGTGGAGGAGGAAATGGCAACCCTGTGGGAGAACGATGTAAGACACACACAGGCACACACATACATGTACCAGTGACTTGGTTGTATCAGTTAGCCTTTGCTACAGAACAAACCACCCTAAAACTTAGTGGCTTGAAACAACCACCATTTATACAGACAATGATGCTGAGGTTTGTCCAGGCAGTTCTTTTGGTCTGGGCTGAGTTTTCTCACTTGCCTGCAGCCAGTTGGCTAACCTGGAGGCTGGGTGATCTAGGACGGCCACATGCACGTGTCTAGAATTGGGAAGTTATTGGCTAGGGCCACAGGGAAACCACATGTCTCTCACCATTGGGCAGGCCATCTTGGGTCTCAGGGTCCCAGGAGCCACAAGAGAGCAAGCCCCAGAGCACAGGCATGTTTAAACCCTCGGCTTACGTCATGTTTGCTAATTTCCCATTGGTCAGAGTGGGCCACATAACCAGACTAGACTAAGGGGAAGAAGAAATAGATTTCACCTCTGGATGCAAAGAGCTGCCATGCCAGGGCCAGGGGAAGTATTGGGGGCTAGCATTCATATACTCTACCACATCTGTTTGTTTTTGTTTCGTTTTTTAATTTTCTTCTCATTTAAGATCTGCCGGTTGTCACTCTTCTCACTTGCTGGAGAATGTGTTTTGCTCAACAGCTGTTCTAGCAGCTAGAGAATATCATTTATTTTGAGATGAGCCATTTTGCCCTGAGATAAATTAAACTCTAGCTCTTTCGCTTGAAGAGAAAATTCTCTGTTGCCCTAATCAGCTATTGACTAAGCAGCTACCGACTGCTATGGAGACGCCCCCCGGAGTCCGATTTCAAGCCAAATCCAGGACGACATGCCAAGGAACCTGCTGACAGGGTGGATTTGACTCCCAGGTCATGGTGGGCCTGAAGGAAAGAAAAACGGCAGTGTCCAAGTCCTGCAACAGGAGCGGGGAAGAGGGAGGAAGAAAGGGAGAAGAGAGGAAGCTCTCAGTTAATAGAACTGGCTCTGGTGTCACCCTGCAGCAACATCCAAGCACACAGCACTTGGCACTTCAGGAGGAATTCGTAGCCTGGAGACCTTAGCTGCATCTTTTTAAGGGTTGACTCAACTGCATCTGGGGTTAAGTTTGACTAATCACAGGGAAGATGCTGTGTTCAATTACATACTGTCATAGGCAGCCAACACTGTTGGGGTCTGCGAGGGAGGAGGGCAGAGAAAAGACTGTTGGGGAACAGAGGTGGGGAAGGGCACATCTGGCTTGGGAGGATTTTCCAGGGAAAGAGAGAGAGATTTGAGAGGAGTCTCAGCTCCCTGCTGTGAGACAAACATGCGGGGGAAGGAACAGGGCCCTTCAGCTCACTCCTCTCCTGCTTTTACTCAACTCCTGAAACATAGTTTAACTTGGGATCAGCCGACTGCTCAAGAACTAGCAAATAACCCTCTTGTGCAAAGCTCATGTGTAAGCGCGCCCTCAGGGCAGGGGCAGGGCAGGCCAGAGTAGAGAAAATTCTCACTGAGACCTAAAGAATGTCGTTCTTCCCTCAAAGCATAGGTACAGCAGTTCCCCAAGTAGCCCACTGGGAGTTGCAGGGCTTGCTCTTTGGGATGAAGGTTGCCAGATGCCCATTACAATCCAACTGTCCCCTTCTTCCTGGGCACAGAGCTTGACTACATTTCTGTCTCCTTTGCCATAAGGCTTGATCATGTCGACTGAATTCTGGCCAGTAGGATGTGAAAGGAAGCAATGCCACTTCCAGAACTGGGATTTAAGACAGCAGAAATGTCTCCTCCATGTTATCTTTCTCCCTCCCACCACCTGGAAGCCACCACAACCTAGCTTCAATCAAACAGCTAACAGCAATATCCCCAGGGGATCCCAGAGCTACACAGTAGGAGGAATTCGGGTTTCTGACTGACTGGGGAGCAGAGCTGCTTCACTATCTGAACCAGGCCCCTCTGAATTGCTACCTGAAAGACAAATAAGCCTCTTGGCTCTGTGGACTACTGTGCTGTTAAGTCTCTTTGTGACAACTTAGCCTTTTGCCTTAACTAATACTTTCATTCATTCAACCTCAATGTTGTAGGGCCCCTATGGGAGATTCTCCTCTGGTCTCAAGGTCACCATGAGGCCAAAGGGAAATACTAATGAATAAAAAAATCAAAATATATATAGAACTCTGAAAAGACTGTAGAATGGTGGCTGTTTTCCCTGAAATTTTCACGGGGGCTTAGAGGGCAGTATATGTGCACACGATGTACCGACCTTGCACATGACTCAGCCAAACTGCTTCAAAACAACTTTTTTTCTCCTCAAGGTTTATTCCCTGGCAACTATCATCTTCTGCGTATGTATCTCATTCTTTCTCTTGCTCTTATGCTACATACACACACACACGTAGCCCTCCTCCTCCTTCTCCTCCTGGGTGTGTCTCCCCCTTCTACTCTTTCGCCTCTTCTGCAGCCTCCCTCTTCTTCTAGTCTCAGCTCTCTTGTACCCCCTTCCCCATTTGTATTCCTACAGGATATCCAGGTCACAGAAAACAAAAGACCATCCTTAGTATCACCTCTTATTACGAGGCAGGAAAATCAGGGAAACAGAAACAATTTTCATGTTTTTGAAGTCAGGAGGAATAAAAATAATTTAATATTTGTCTCTGTCCTGCCTAGGAAAACAAGTTCAAATGGAGCAGCTACTAAGTACTCAAGAGATAGAACCACCTGGAAGGAATCCTGAAGGGCAACAAACTAGAAAACCAAAGTTCAGAAAGTTACTTTCCTGGAACTTATTAATGAAGAACCTGTCAACCACTTGGGCTCAACCTCTAGCCCTATGCTCCCTCCTGCCCCAATCCCTGCTCTCAAACTTGAAAGGAAGTACATGAGGCCCCTCGACAGTATGCATGCTGGAGCTTTAGCCACCAGATCCACCAGAGGGGGAAGAAGGCAGGCCAGATGCAGGGCTGGGGAAAGGGAGCCAACCATAGAGGTGGCCAGAGCAAAGGCTTCACACCTACCCTACCAGTCAACAATTTCACTCCTAGATATTTACTTAAGAGAAATGACAATGTATGCCTGTAAGAAGCCTTGTACATGAATATTCATGGTTGTTTATTCATTGTAGATGAAAACATGAAATAATTCAAATATCCAACTTGATGGGAACTGGTAAATAAATTACAGTATAGTCACACAAAGGAATATGATCCCGTAATAAAAAGGAATGAATTGGCCATATTACTGTTCCAAAGGCCAGCTATTACAAGATGGCATGGAACAAAGTAAGACAAATATGGTAGTCAGTTTTCAAGATGGCTCTCAATGAACCTGCCGCCTGGTATTACACTGTACATAGTTCCCTCCTGCACCAAACCAGACTAGAGTTGTTCTGTGCACACAACAGAATACTGCACGAATGATGGTGTGTCACTTCTGAGATTAGGTTATAAAAATCTATGACTTCCAGCAGGCCTGTCACTTGACTGGGGAGAAGCTGTGCTATGAGCAGCCCAAAGAAGAGTACCAAATATCAAAGAACTGAATCCTCCTACCAAGAGTCATGTGAGTAAGCTTGGAAGCAAATCCTCATGAGAGACACGCATGAGACACCCTGAGTTCAAACCACTAGCTCCTCAATTTCTGACCTCCAGAAAATGTGTTGAGTAAGAAATGTTTTTTTACATCTACTTTTTAAAAAGGAAGGAACTGCTGATATATACAACAACATGGATGATCTCAAAAGCATTATAGTGAGTGAAAAAAAGCAAGACACAAAAGAGTATGGACTGTATGACTTCATTTGTGTGAAGTTCTAGAAATAAGACAAATATATGAAAGAAATCCCAGCAGAGATTGCCTCTGCTGCGGGGAGCAGGGGGGGGGGTACTGATTGAAAAGGGGCACAAAGGAACATTCCAGGGTGAGTGAAATGCAGTATATCTTGATTTGTGAGGTTAGGGTTGCCTGTATACATTTGTCAAAGCTCACTAAATAGTACAGTGAAGAATTGTGTTATTTCACTACATGTAAATTATACCTCAAGCACACACACTGAGTGCATACACACACACACACACACACACACACACACACACACAAATGGCATTAGGAGAAAAAAGATTATTACAAAGGAAATGGATACATTAAACTTGTAGCTTCTGTTTCTTGCCACATGATGTTACAAAGCAGATTTTTCCCAAACTCATTCTTTACTTATACCTCTTGACTTCATCTAGCCTTCACCTCCATTCCATCTTGGATAACTGCAGCAAAAGCTCTCCCCCATCCATCAAAACCACCATGCCAAATCTGCTGGGTGCAAATGTACAGCTTCACCTGAGACACACTGAAATGAGCATCCTAGGCTCAGCCTTGGGTTGCATGCTTCCAGGTCAGGCTGTGAATGAAAAAGACAAGATCAGGGAGATGATGGAAGCTCTTTACCAACTCTTAGAGTTCCCCTGGAGAAGGAAATGGCTACCCACTCCAGTATTCTTGCCTGGAGAATTTCATGAATAGAGTAGCCTGGTGGGTACAGTTCATGGGGTTGCAAAGAGTTCGACAGGACTGAGTGACTAACACTTTCGCTTTTTTTTCAGAGCTCCATCCTTTTGGGGAACTCTGGAAGACAGGGTGGGATGATCCCACCCAAATTATGAGGAAGCTGGGGCATTTATATGCCAACTCCCATGGGTCAGTGGTAGAAGGCTGATCATGGTGGTGTTAATTCTCCAGAAACGTTATTCTACTGTGTGTGTAGGCAGGGTGGGATCTGGCAGACAGAGAAAGCCTTCAAGCAAAGAAAGGCATAAGTTGGCAGCTGCAATTCAGATCAATATGGACAGAAATGGTAAGACATCAAGGGCTTAGACTTCCCTGGTGGCTCACATGGTAAAGCATCTGCCTGCAACGTGGGAGACCCGGGTTCAATCCCTGGATTGGGAAGATCTCCTGGAGAAGGAAATGGCACCCCACTCCAGTATTCTTGCCTGGAAAATCCCATGGATGGAGGAGCCTGGTAGGCTACAGCCCATGTGGTCCCAAAGAGTCGGACACGACTGAGCAACTTCACAAGGGCTAAGTGTGGGGCATTATAACTGTCTGCTATAAGATCTAAACATAGAGGGCCAATATTATTCCCTGATTGAGTCTGGGGTCTTAGTCCAAGCTCCTATACTGGTTAGCTTTTGCTGTGTAACAAACCACCCCAAACCAAGATGGCTCAAAACAATAAATATTTTGTTTAGCTCACAATTCTGTAGATTGACAAGGAAATTTCTATCTGGGTCAGCTCAGCTGATCTCTGCTTGGCCGTCTCATATGTCTGTGGATTTGAGTTAAATGAATGGTTGCTTTAAGCCACTCATTTGTTTGTGGATGGTCACAAAGGCTAATTGACACATGGGCTAAAGGAGCACAATTAGATCACGTGGTCAGGTAAAGCCTCACGAGAAGGGCCCATTTAACTGAGTCTTAAAAGATGCCAGGAAGATGGGGATGCGAGAAGGGGGCAGAGTGGTCAAGACACAGAGGACAGCAAGTGCAAAGGCTGTGGCAGGAAAGGACTCTATTTGGAGGGAACTGAAGGAAGATGAAGAAATGCCACTAGGTGTGAAGGACAGAGAGACAGAAGATTAAGACACTTGGGGAAAACCTATTCCTACCCTGACTCATGAGAGGAAAGTAGTCATAAAAATATGCTCCTTAAGGGGGACACATGTACCCCCATGGCTGATTCATGTCAATAAATGGCAAAAATCACTATTGTAAAGTAATTAGCCTCCAATTAAAATAAATAAAATTAAAAAAATAAAAAATATGTTCCTTATTAATATCTTTCATTAATAGAGCCTTATTCAAAAATATATCCTGAATATATAGCCTTTTTATATGATTAACAGAGGATACGCTAATAAATGACTCATTGGAAAAGACCTTGATGCTTGGAAAGATTGAGGGCAGGAGGAGAGGGAGACAGAGGATGAGATGGTTGGACGGCATCACCGACTCAATGCACATGGGTTTGAGCAAACTCCAGGAGTTGGTGATGGACAGGGAAGCCCAGCGTGCTGCAGTCCGTGGGGTCACAGAGTCAGACATGACTTAGCGACTGAACAACAACGCTAATAAAATTATTCCCATTTTTCTCCAGTCTTCTCCTGCTCTTCCCACCCCTCTCTCTCTCTTCTCCCCAGGCTCACACAGCTACAGGAGGAGGGAGATGGGGTGGAAGCAGATGGAATATTCCTGAAAGTGGAGACCAAATGAGAACTAAACAAAAGAACTCGGCTTCCCTGGTGACTCAGTAGTAAAGAATCTGCCTGCCAACGCAGGACACATGAGTTCAACCCCTGATCTGGTAAGATCCCACATGCAAGGAGGAGCAACTAAGCCCGTGCACCATAATCACTGAGCCCCCGAGCCGCAGCTACTGAATCTCCAGCACTACAGCCTGTGCTCAGCAACAGGAGAAGCCACCACAATGAGAAGCCTGCACACTGCAACTAGAGAGCAGCCCTTGCTCGCCACAACTAGAGAAAAGCTTGTGCCGCAACAAAGACCCAGCATAGCCAAAAATAAATAAGGAAAAAAAAAAAAAAAGAGTTCACAGAACAAGCCATTAGTGGGAGGAGGCCACTCAGCAAGTTGGCAGTGTGGCCTGCTGGATTCTGGGAAACTGGCTTTCAACTTTGCCACCCTGAAAACGTCCAGCTCTTCTCTGAGTGTTGGTCTTCTCAGAAGATAGCCCAGGTGAAGCCTAAGGCCCTTCTAGCTCTGGTGAAATGAGGTTTCAGGGGACCCAGGAGTTTCATGGGGTTGTGTGTGGGTGAGCAGATGAGTAAGTAGAAATTAATTAATCTCAGATGCTGGAAAAGTATGAAAATAGAAAGGGAGTGAGAGACCTTGGAGGCTGAAGAAGAGAACAGGAGGCAGAATGCGTTCACTAGGTCATCTTGAATTGCACCAGATTTCAGGTCAACAATAAACTAGCCCTCTGATTTCAAACATCTCGTGCTTGGGCACAAATGTGTTTGAAAAGGAGAACAGATGTGGAGGTAGACCAGAACTGAAACCCTTGTCTCAACAGACAACTGAATTCAGCAGGCAAATTACCCAAAAAAGATTTGTTTAGTTTTGTTTTCATAAATGAAGGAAGCAAACTATACCATACCTGGCATGGAAGCAGGCTTCCAGGACAAAAAATGGGCAAATGTGGAAAGAAAACTAAAAAATTTACCACGCCTGAGGCAGTAATTGAGAGACGAAGGATATAGACCTGCTTCTGCTATTAAGGGACTATGTAAGATGGAGAAAATCACATCATCTTTCCAGTTTCCTTTTATGAAGATGTAAGTGGATCGCAGATGGCAAAAACAGCACATGTGACACCAACAGCTCTGTCCAGGCCACTGAGATACATCAATCATCAGTCAGCACGATCTTTCCTGAAACATCTAGACGTGTTCTCGGAGTTCCTCTCAACACAGCACTTCCAGTAACTACTACCAAATTAACAGAATTGACTCTCAAAATGAAACCTATCCACTTTTCTGAACTAGACTACTGGTTCCCATCATTTAGGCTGCAGACTCCTGGGACTCTGTGAGGTTACTGAAAAATGTCTGATGTTAAGTCATACACTCACCAAACTTTGTCTCTAGGATCAGTGAAGTGCTATCTTATCACTGTCTTCATTCCCAAAAGAGAACAGGAACATCTGGCCAAGGGCATTTCAAACTCCTCTTCTGTTCTGGAACTTTCTATTTCGAGGCTGAATTTCTCTCTCTCCCCTACCCACTTCCCTCAAACCTCACTCTTCTAACACTAACATGGTTTCTATTGGTCAGGAAGGAATCTCCCAACCTTGGTTGACAGGGGAAAGAACCAGACAGCAGACGGCAGCAGGTGAGTGACAACAATCATCACTGCTTTGTCCTTGAGATGAGCCGCGATCAACTTGAGGGCCATCTGCCCAAACTGCCTCTCATACTTCAGGTCATCTGGCCTGGGTCTTTCTTTCCATATCATCTCCTAGACTTTGCTAAAGGTTTAATAGCATCCCAGATGCAAGCTTAGTTTCTCCTTCAACATTTAGGGTGGAAAGCTAAGACCCAAGGCAGTACGGGGAATAGGCTTGGGCACCACCACCAACTAGGTGAATGACCTTCAATAGCTTTTTTCATCTCTTTGAGCCTCAGTCCTCTCATCTATAAAGTGGGATAGTTGTGGTGACAAGACAATGCATGTGAATTGCCTAGTACAGTACTGAGTCTGCCTCCTAGTAGGTATTCAACAAATGATATTCATAATGATGATAGACATTTCCTGGACACTTCCTATGATGTCAGGTATTCTGTTAAGCATGTTAACAAACAACCTGTTTAACCAAATGTATTTTCTTTTGGTGACAGGTTGCAAAACTAGCACAGTTTCTGTATCTCAACTTTTGGATTCCAGGTATTGGCTAATATAACATGACAGAAACTATACTGTGTGAGTTCTGAGCCTGGGACCTGAGAGATGGTGCAGCCTTCTGCTGCTGCTCTTGGGACTGAGCCCAGCTGCTGTGTAAACAGACCTGGCTTGGTCTACTAGAGATTGAGGGACAAATGAAGCAAAGCCATGCTTTCCCAGCTAGAGTCATCCTAGCCCAACTAGCCCCGAGCCAACACAGCAGCTGACCTCATCCATATGAGTCAGCTGAGCAGGCAAGCCTGACTGAGATCAGCAGACCTGCCTAGTGGATCCCAGGACACATGCTGCCCCATAGAATTATGAACTAAATAAAGGATGGTGGTTTTCAACCACTATGCTTTTGTGATGACTTGTAATACAAGCCATTTTCTTCTTGACTACACAATTAGACAACATTTCCCATGCTCCTTTGCTCCTAGATTGGTCATGTGACCAGTTCACCCAGTGAAATGTGAGAAGAAAGTGGCACGTGTCACTTTCAGGCCAAAGCAGTTTAGGAGCTGGTGTGCCTTCTTGCTTCTTCTTCCTTTGTCAATTGAATGGATGCACAGGCTCCAGCAAAGGGTACCAACACCTTAGGGGATGTGGAGCCACAATATGGAAAGAACCTGGGTTCCTGAATCACCACATGGAGGAGAGCCACCCACCATAGAAAATATCATACCCATTTGGACTTCACACAATTAACTAATAAACTTCAGTTGTGTAAAGCCACTGAAGTATGGGAAGGTCTCCGTTATGGTAGTTAGCATTCTCTTAACTAGCACAGGGATTGTATATTTAAATTATCCCCATTTGCCAATAAAGAAACTGAGTAAAGAGAAAGTAAGCTAGTACAAATCTGAATATGAAACTAGGCTGTCTGATTCCCAGCAACTCCACATACTAGCTACCCGAGGTACTTGTCACAGTCAATTTTATTAAGAGTCCTTGAGGCCCTCATTAATGAGTTACTGTGTAGAGACGTGATAATACAAGCTTTTACTGTTTCTTGCTCTTCCCTCATTCCCAAAACTTCATAGACTTTGAGGTCTGCGTGAAGGGAGAAATTCATACTGATGTCCCTGTCTCTTCAGATGCTAGCTGCCCCGTCTGTCATAGTCAGAGAGAATGGCCTAATAACTCTGCACCTACAGAACTTCTTACTTATGAGGGAGCTAGCTGCAAGCACAGCTTTCTTCAGAGCTCCGCCTCTGCCACAGGGGGCGCATTCCTGTGCATTTCAGCACTCTCCCTGCTTCCAATGCCTCTCCCTTCACTTACACCACAGCCTCTCTCCACATTTCAAGGATGAGAGCAGTGGAAGGGAGAATGAAACGTTCATTCCCTTTGGTTTCGTTCGACAGTTGCTCACTGAGCACCTACTATGTGCCATGTATTGTGCTGAGTCCTGGCAATGCAATGAAAATAAAACCCGGTAGAATCCCTCCCCTCCCCAAGCTTATAGCTAATGGGAAAAGGAAAAGCAATACATGGGCCACTGATCAAGGTGTGAGTCTACTTAGTTTTCCATGAATATCCAGGACAGATGAATGACGGTGTATACAGTGATTCTTTTGCCAACATCTAGGGTAGCAATTCTTCATGTTAGCCTGAATGAGAATCATCCAGACAGGCTTTAGTTTAAAAAGCACACCATAGGACCTGATGCTCAGAGATTTTGATTTGGAACATCAGGAGTATGGACTCAGGAAATCTGCACCCTTAACAAACTCACTGGGAGGTTCTAATTCACGTTGTCCTTTGAGAAACCCTAGTCTGTAGCAGGGGTAGGGTTTTCTTAGAACATTGTAGATGCGGTCCTGGGACTCATGGGCAGATGTAGGCCAGGCCTTTGAAGCCAAAGGCTGGGGGCATCAAGTAGCACTGTAATGGTGCCCATAACTGCTAACAAGTCAGCACCACAGAAGACCCAGAAGAACAGAGAACAAAGCTCTGTTAAACCCATCAAGTCCCCATGGAAAGATGGAGAGAAAGGGCAAATGTCATCATTGAGGTGATAAACAACACGCTGAATGTGAGTACGCAGAAGCCTTTCAGGGAAGCCACTTGTGGGAACACATTAAAATAGCATAGCAAACAGCAGCACTTTCTGGGAAACTCAGATTTTTCTTACCTTAAATCAAATATTCAGGGAAGAATTCATACGCCAAACAGCAGCACTGAATTTTTGCAAGAAGAGGCACCCACAGCTGAATCCTTAGCCAAGGCCCAGCTCTGGGAGCAGATCACCACCCTTTAATAAGAGACTTGGTTCCTAACGATACAAAAAGGACAAGTGGGTAGAAATCACAGGCAGGAAGTTTAGTGTGCTATGAATAAGAATTTTCAAATAATGTAACAATGGAACAGTTTGCCTTTTCGGGCAGCAAACTGTTCTTTGAAGAATTCAAGTCAAGCCTAGATGCACTGCTGTAAATCTATCAAGTTCTCTTTGTATCTAGAAATACAAATAAAACAAAAACCAAGATTAAGACACTGTCCCTTGTCTCAATGGAATCATAGTCTAGTGGCACAAAGAAAGTATGGCCCATGACTACAATATGGTACAATGAGGCCATGACTCGAGTGTCCCTGGAGACCACAAGAGTGCAGGAGAAGAGGTTTGGACTCAGATAGAAAGGTTGGGGAAGGCTTCCTAAAGGCAGTGTCATGAGATATGAATGCTAAGACACTCAGAGAAGGAGAAGGAATGGCATTCAGAGCTGGAAAGGCAGGGGCAGATCAGATCAGGAGGAATTCTTAGGCTAAGGAGAGAGGTTATCTTGATAATAGTGAGGAGCCACTGAAGGTTGACCTAGGTGGCATCTGGAATGAAAGTCAGTGTCCAACTCTTTGTGGCCCCTTGGGCTATGGAATTTTCCAGGCCAGAATATTGGAGTGGGTAGCCATTCCCTTTTCCAGGAGATCTTCCCCAGGGATTAAACCCAGGTCTCTCACGTTGCAGGAGGATTCTTTACCAGCTGAGCCATTAGGGGAAGCCCAAGTATACTGGAGTGGGTAGCCTATCCCTTTTCCAGGGGATCCTTGTAACCCAGGAATCAAACCAGGGTCTCCTGCACTGCAGGCAGATTCTTTACCAGCTGAGCTACCAGGGTGACTTCTGGAGCCCTTTTCAAAAAAAAAAAAAAAAAATTTCTTCAAGTCTAGAAAACTACTTGCTTTTCAATTACTTTGTAAATTGGTAATATGCATGTAAAATCAATGCAATTTTAGTCACAATTCAGCATTTATAGAATCCTGTGATGTGAGTGAGGTGGTATTATAAATCAGGAGAGAAAGCAGACATTCTTAATAAATAGCATTGGCCCTTTTTTCCTCTTAGCACTCAGCTCGTCTGCCTGTGCTCCTCTTTCTTTTCCGTTTCCACCTAGTTAGTTCCCCAATCAGCTGTCACCATGGGTTTTAGAGACTCAAAAAGCACCACCAGCCTCCAGGTGTTAAGCAACTACTTGTTGGAGGAGTAGAGGAAGCTTTGGGCAAATATGGCCCTGCTAGTATGGAAGACACCACAGGAAGTGGGGCTACAGAGAGTGAAGATTGATGACACTCATCTCTTGGGATCTGATGAGGAAGAAGACAAGAAGCTAAGGGAAGAACGCCTCACACAGTATGAGTCAAAGAAAGCCAAAAGACCAGCACTTGTTGCCAAGTCTTCCATCTTATTAGATGTGAAACCTTGGGATGATGAGACAGATAACGGCAAAACTAGAGGGGTGTGTCAGAAGCATGCAAGCAGATGGCTTGTTCTGGGGCTCTTCTAGACTAGTTTCAGTGGGCTATGGAATTTTAAAACTTCCAATACAGTGTGTAGTTGAAGACAATAAGCTTGGAACAGAAGTGCTGGAGGAGCAAATCACTGCATTTGAGGACTACATGCAGCCATGGACAGGGCTGAGTTCAACAAGATCTAAAGTCTACCATGGATTGGTGCCTCTAAATATAGTGGTGGTGGTGGTGTAGTCACTCAGTCGTGTCCAGCTCTTTGCGACCCCAAGGATGGTAGCCCGCCAGGCTCCTCTGTCCATGGGATTTTCGAGGCAAGAACACTGGACTAAGTTGCCATTTCATCCTCGAGGGGATCATCCCAACCCCAGGGATCGAATCCACATCTGTGTCTCCTGCATTGCAGGCGGATTCTTTACCACTGAGATACCAGGGAAGCCTATACATACACACACACACACACACACACACACACAAGAAACCTTTCCCTACACCCAGATTGTAAAGGAATTCACTTATAGTTTCTTCCAGTACAAGTGTGGCTCATTTGAACTTTTTATATATATCTCACTCTATCTTACAAGCATAAATTCCAAATGGATCAGGGATCTAAATGTTAAAAAAAAAAAAAAGCCACACTCATACTGGAAGAAAATATAAGTGAATCCTCTACAATCTGGGTGTAGGGAAAGGTTTCTTAACTATGCCTCAAAATCTAGAGGCAGTAAAAGAAAAGTTTGACAGGTTTGATTACTTAAAAACAAAATTTTGCATGCCCCAAAACACTATAAACAAAGTCAAAGCACAACTGACAAATGGAGAGAAAAATTCTTACACAAATCATAGAAAAAAACATTACTATTCCTAATATACAAATAACTCTTGAAAATGGGGGGGACAAAAGGCTGGGGGAAGGATGTGTTGAGGAGTTTGTGCTTAATGGTTCTATTCTATTTGGGATGATGGAAAAATTCTGGAAATAGACATTGGGGATAGTTGCACAACAGTATGCATGTACTTAATGCCAATGAAATGTACACTTAAAATGGATAAAATGCAAGTGTTATGGCTATATATATGTATGTCTATATATACTATGCACATGCATGTGCTCAGTCATGTCCGACTCTGCAACACCATGTCCTGTAGCCCACCAGGTTCCTCTGTCCAGGGGATCTCCCAGGCAAGAATACTGGAGTGGATTACCATTTCCTCATCCAGGGGATCTTCCCAACCCAGGGATCAAACCCATGTCTCCTGCTTCTCCCGCACTGGCAGGCGGGTTCTTTACCACTGAGCCACCTGGGAAGCCCCTATATATACTGTACACACACACATATATAACCACTATAAACATTTTTTTAATCACTGAAAAAAAAAAACTGAAGGACAGAGGACAAACAAAACCTACTGGAAAAATCAGAAAAATATTTGTACAGGTAGTTCACAAAGAAATTACAAAAATGGCCCTTAAATGTAAGAAAAATGTTGAAACTCATTCACAATTGCTGCTAAGTCACTTCAGTCGTGTCCGACTCTGAGCGACCCCTCAGACAGAAGCCCACCAGGCTCCCCTGTCCCTGGGATTCTCCAGGCAAGAACACTGGAGTGGGTTGCCATTTCCTTCACCAATGCATGAAAGTGAAAAGTGAAAGTGAAGTTGCTCAGTCGTGTCCAACCCTCAGCAACCACATGGACTGCAGCCTACCAGGCTCCTCCATCCATGGGATTTTCCAGGCAAGAGTACTGGAGTGGGGTGCCATTGCCTTCTCCGCATTCATAATTAGAGAAACACAAAATACAGCAATATTAAGAAATGCTCTCTAAATGATCAGATTGGTAAAAGTTTATTATGTTGACAAGGCTGTGAGAAAAGTGGCATTCTCCTACATTATTGGTGGGAACGCAAACTGGTAGAAAAGTTTAGCAATATGTGCAGAATTACATATGCAAGTTGGCTTTTGATCCAGCAATCTCTCTTCTGTGAAAAACATCCCAAAATACAAGAATACATATGTATAAGATTATTTGTAATTACAAAATATTGGAAACTACCTTAATGTTGATGCATGGGAGACTGGTTGAATAAATAAATGAGGCACTGACACAATGGAGCACTATATGCAGATGCAAAAAAAAAAAAAAATAATGAGGACGATATCTATGAACTGATTTGGAATGAATTGCAAGACGTAACGGTAAGTGAAATGAAAAAAGCACAGTACAAAACAGTACCCATAGTAAGCTCCCCTCTGTGTGAGAAAGAAGAGGAAGAAGAAGATACACATAGGGACTTCCTTGGTGGGCCAGTGGTTGGGACTTCGTGCTTCCAATGCAGGGGGTGTGGGTTTGGTCCCTAGTCAAGGAACTAGGAGCCCTCATGCTGCATGGTCAAAGAATAATTAATTAAAAACTCAAACTAGAAAACATGGGATAATTTTTTTAAAGAAAATACACCTGTATCTGTTCAACTGTGCAGAAGAAATGGAGAAAAGATAAACTAGAAACTGAGGATACTGGGTAGCTATAGGGGATAAGAGGGAACAGAGTGGGGAAGATGGGGGACTGGGAACAGGGTGGTAGAGATGAGAAGGAAGCGACATTTTTATGAGTAGACATCTTTGTTTAGTTCTGGCTTTTAGAACTTTGTTAATGCTTTGATTACCATAAAAAATGATTAAAACTAGGATGTGAAAAGAGCTCAAGATGGTATGCAATTGGCAAAAAATAAGTGTAAGTTGTTACAAGTGAACAATATAACCACACTGAAGGGAAAATAACTAACCTAAGTAAAATTTTAAACAGAAGTTTGATTATATACCTTACGGTAAAAGACATAAAGAACTGTATATTATTCTCTAGTTAGTAAATTGTTTTTCATGGAGGTTTAGTTTAGCAGTTCCAAAACTACTTTATGTGTGTATTAGGACTAAGCAAGTACATAAATTTATCATGGATAGTGAGAAACAGATTTCTCATGGTTGGGGAAAGGAATTACAAACAAGAAAAAGAGGAAAGCTAGGATGAACTCTATAATGATGGACTGGAGGAAATATCAATAGGAACACATGGCTTTTCAAACACATGTGCGTAATGAGATGAAGAGAAATAAATACAGGTATGTGTTACAGGTGTGAGCATACATGCATATGTTCTCTCCTCCCATTACTGAGAGCATGGGGAAGTAATGACACCCCAGTAGCAAGAAGCATACCTATCCCAACATCTTGGTTTCCAAATACCATTCTTCAATAAAAAGAACCAGAGTTCCCTAGAAAAATGGTTATTTCAGAGCTAGGATAGGGAAAATATAAGTTAAACCTGGCATATCTTATGGTGCCAGAAAGTAAGGAAGTGCTCAGAAAATGATGAGGCGTGCTGAAAGGACATGGGACCAACTCAAAGGAGCTTCCAAGGGTCAAATCTGGGACAATCTGACCAATGAAATAACCACAGCAATAGATTATAACCCACAGGAAAAATATCTATACTGATTTTTTTTATATATTTATAAGTAAATATATAAATAAGTAAAATATCAGCTCCTCCTTGCAGTAGAACTCCAATCAATAAATGTAGAAGAAATGTTGGAAGCTGAGAAACACTACTTGGGAAAGACCACAGTTATTCTTGTTCCAGGTAAGAATCATTGATGGGTGCTCTTATGGACTGTGTTCCCTCAAAATTCATATGTTGAAGCCCTGACTCCGATGTGTCTGTATTTGGAGACAGGGCCTTTAAGGAGGTAATTGAGGGTAAATGAAGTCATAAGAATGGCAACCTATTCCAGTAAGACTGATATCCTTACAAGGAGAAAAAGAGGCATGGGGGATGCACATACACAGAGAAAAGGCCATGTGAGGACACAGCAAGAAGGCAGCCATCTACAGGCCAAAGAGAGAGGCCTCAAGACAAACCAGTCTTGCCAACACCTTGATCTTGAATTTCCAGCCTCAAGGACTATGAGAAAATAAATTTCTGTTGTTTAAGCCAACAGAATTTATACCAGATACCATACTCAACAGATACCATACTCAGTCTATGGTATCTTGTTATGGTAGCCCTAGCAGACTAATATGGATGATAAAATTAGTGTGTACAAGTTATCAGAAGATATTTACATCATCTCAATGTCTTTCCTCACAAGACACTTTTTAACTACAAGGGTTAAAATAGTAACTTTATATTGGAGGACCCTGTAGATCCCACCTTAACTAAGAGATCAAGGTTAACATCACTAGTAATAAGACACTGATATCATGAATCCCTGAGACAACAGACACAACATCATTTCTGTTGAATTCTTGCCTAAAATGCAAACCTCAATTTTAAAAAAAGTGAAAAAATATTAGACAAATACAAATTGAAGGGCACTGTACAAAATAATTGACTAGAACTCTTCAAAAGTACAAAAGTTATGAAAGACAAGTAAAAACTGAGGAACTGGCACAAACTGCAGGGGACTAAAGAGACAAGACAACTAAACGTAATGTAGGACCTTGGACTGGATCCCAGACTGGAAAAAGACATCAGTAGGAAAACTGGCAAAATCTAAATAAATCCTATAGACTAATTCATAGCATTTTATCAATTAATATTATCACACCATTTTTGCAACTTCTCTGTAAATCTAAAATGATATCAATGAAATTGTTAAAAGAGCCAATGTTGAATTAAAAGAGTTCAGTATGTTACACTATGAGTTTGTTTACATATTCTTCTAAAATACACACACGCTTCCCAGGTGGTGCCAGTGGTAAAGAGCCCACCTGCCAACTCAGGAAACATAACAGACGCAGGTTCAATCCATGGGGTTTGGGGAGATCCCCTGGAAGAGGGCACGGCAACCCACTCCAGTATTCTTGCCTGAAGAATTCCATGGACAGAGAAGCCTGGCAGGCCACAGTCTGTGGGGTTGCAAAGAATTGGACACAACCGAAGTGACTAAGCAATGAAAAACATTATTCATAGATAGATACATATGTACCAAAAAACATACAAATCTGAGCTTGACAGTGGTTTGGTTCTCAGTGTTGGCTGCACAGTGGAATCAACTCAAGAGCTTTAAAAGCTACTGATGCAGGCTATCTTAGAAGAAAGTAAGCTACAGTCCTTTCTGTAGCCACCTAGCACTCCCTAGTTTCAAGAAAGAAAACTAAGACCTATTCACATCTACACTAAACAGGGGTTTCAAAATACACACAAAAACATGCTTAGGAGTCTGGAAAATCATACTGAAGTAGCAAATAAAAATCACTCTGACTTGGAAAAAAACTGATGCTTGAGTTCTTCCCTTCTTTCCCTCCCCTCTTTTTGATTTTCTCTGTCCTGTCTGAGATCCAGGCACAAGGGATTTCTAAAAGATTCTCAGGTGATCCTGACTATGTATCCCAGGTTAAGAACCACTGGGCCTGAAGGAGACTAAAGAAATCAGTGTTGGCTGCCACTGCAGAGGGAGGGAAAAGCATGGAATCAGCAGGAGAAAACCAACTTCACTTAAAATCTGAAGGAAAAATTACTAAATTTTAGGATGTGTAATTCCGGAAGATGAGACCACAGGTATTTGTTACATTATCCTCAAGTTTGTCTCTATTTCTTTAAATTTATAACATTTTTCAAAGAATAAAAACAAGCTTATTTGCAAGTCCATAGGAGTACTCTTGCCTGGAAAATCCCATGGATGGAGGAGCCTGGTGGGCTGCGGTCCATGGGGTCGCTAAGAGTCGGCCACGACGGAGAGACTTCACTTTCATGCATTGGAGAAGGAAATGGCAACCCACTCCAGTGTTCTTGCCTGGAGAGTCCCAGGGACGGCGGAGCCTGGTGGGCTGCTGTCTATGGGGTCACACAGAGTCGGACACGACTGAAGCGACTTAGCAGCAGCAGCAGCAGGAGTATCATTTTGATGAATGTAAGATATAATCAAGAAACATTGTTAGTTTCATTTTATAGAGATAAATAAAGAAACACGGGCTTCAGATTTGCAGCTATTAAAGGCTCACTGGAAGTCCCATCAGTAATTTTGGCATCTTCTCCAGACCTCTTCAGAGAAGGCAATGGCACCCCTCTCCAGTACTCTTGCCTGGAAAATCCCATGGATGGAGGAGCCTGGTAGGCCTCACTCCATGGGGTCACAAAGAGTGAGACATGACTGAGCGACTTCACTTTCACTTTTCACTTTCATGCATTGGAGAAGGAAATGGCAACCCACTCCAGTGTTCTTGCCTGGAGAATCCCAGGGACGGGGGAGCCTGGTGGGCAGCTGTCTATGGGGTCGCACAGAGTCAAACACGACTGAAGCAACTTAGCAGCAGCAGCAGCAGCCAGACCTCTTGTCCACAGCTCAAACACTTTAATCCTTGCTCTAGGGATTCACCCTTAATAAATTTCTGGTCAATGCTATAATTCGGTGGCTCAGTAAATTAGAAGAACAAGTAGTTAGATGGGAACAATGACAGCGATATTGTTTATAAACAGAAATTAATCTTAAAAGATAAGCATTTGCAATTTCTAAGTAATTCTGAACAGGCTAGTATTCAGCCTGTTTGCAATAGCTTTGGCTGGACTGGTTGTTCTCAGCCTGACTGGTTGGCTGCGGTGCTGCACAACTGATAAATATTTTGAATTTCCACCTGAGTCTTGTTAATCTGTTTGTGCTGATCTGTTTGCCCTTTTTCATCTTGCTCTGCAGTGGGTCCAGTAGCCCATCTCAACAAGAACACCACTTTGCAGCCAGAAAACAGAGGAAGGCTGGTGACTCTCAGAGGGGATCAAGTCCATAATTATCAGGAGGCTTTGTCTAACCAAGCATACAGAAGGTACTCCAGCAAAAAAGAGTATCAGTTAATGTAAGGAAACCTATTGTGGGGGAAAATTATATTCAGTGTTGGAAAAGGGGGGAAATGAATGCTGAACAAAAGAGAGAAAATGTGAGTTTTAGTCCCATTTCCATACAGTGGCTATGACATGTTCTATTTTTATTCCTCCTCTTGTTGTCATCCATCTCCCTTTTTCCTTCCTTTCTTAAAGACTTCAGTCAACAAACATTTATTTATCCAAAAGGAAGTCTAAATGTTTCTGGAAATAATTTGGCTTCTCTGACATTATCAACAACTGCCTTGCCACTCAGTAGGAGAAAATCTCTCCTCCATAATTAATAGGACAAAGGAAACTTCAGGAAATGGTTGTTTTCTAAATTATAATGTCTTTATCTGGTCCTGTGTGCTCAGTAGGATAATACTGCACAAAACTTAGATGATCACATATTCATTAAGCTGACAGCCTCCTCTGCACCCCATTTTACCTGTTCGATGCCTCTATCATCATGTCGAGTGCTGATTAATTTGTGATCCATCTGTCTTTCCACCACACCATGGGTCTCTCAAAGGCAAGAATCTTGTCTTATTCATTGGCATATCCACAGTGACTAGACCTCAGTGAACACTCAAATTAGCATGTCCACCTGTCGCTGGCTTCCCTCTAGAGAAAATTCTTTGCCTTTGTTCTAGATCAATGCAGTAGAGGCCACGGTGTGCCTCTCCAATCCTCCCTTCAGGGCTGGAGTGCTCATTCCGCCCCCAGCTCCATGACTGGAGTGTTGGGCACCCAGCATTCCCCACTTAATGGAAGAGAGCTGCCTCAACAACGCTGTACCCCTTCCTGAGGGTCCATGTAGAGAGATGAAGACTTAGGCCCTCGTCCTCACCCCTAGACAACTCTGTGAAGGTCCTCCCTGCTCCAGCATCAACAGAGGCCTATGTGGCCACAGCACTGAAGCTCAAATTCTCCCTGGCCTCACTCCACTGCTCTCTCCTCTCTCCCAGGTGTTAATCCTAAGAGCGCCCCTAATACACTCAGCAGACTGATCTCTCCATCAGAGTCTGCTTCCTGGGGAGCAGGCCAGGCAGTGCTTTCCAACCAGTTAGAGACGTGTGCTTCTCAGACCCAAGCCATACAACATGGATGCCCGCCGGAGACCAGATCTACATCCGAGCTGAGTCTTCACTAAAGACACCAGAGCATAAGGAGACGGGGCCACCATCTCACTCACAAGACCCCTCTGTTCCCCAGTGCCACTTCTGCCCGCACATCTAGAAACGTCTTCACATCCCTACTCAGACACCCTGTTAGGATCACAATCCAAATAGACGAAAATTCCCTCCAAAGTAACTGTGAACTGAACACCGTGTAGTTAAAACTAAATCCCTCTACAGGAAGCGCCTGCTTCCAATATCTTTTCACAGCTGAGACACCCCAAGCTCTAATCCCAGCCTCATACAGCAAAACCCTCAGCTCGGCAGAGGCGCCCCTGGCACAGACCAGCTGCTGCTCAGGTTTTCCACCACTTGGCGCTCCTCTCAGCTGGGGATGGCTTTGCAATTCCTGTGAAGGAGATGGCCCCCACTGCCCCTGGGCAGAGCTCGGCTAGTCTAGCCCCGAGCCCACCAGAGATGAGAATCATCGAGAGGACTAAGACGATGGAACTATCAGGCAGAGGTGTGACCTGACTGGCTTTCAGTTCATAGCTAGGGAAGCTAAGTCCCTTCACTTCTACCCTGACCTGTCCGCCAGCTTGTCACCTCAGATGCAGCAGTAAACACCCAACACCAGTCATGCAAACGGCTGGGTATCACTGTGCAAATGTCTCTTTGTTAGTCATGTAGGCCTTTTCATCTATTTCCCCCTGTCTGTGGAACATTCTCTCATGCCCACAAAAAAAGAAAGCCTTCTCAGGAGACACTACCATTCCTTTTTAAACCATCCCCTTCTCAAGCAATACAATTTTTTCTTTGTATTTGATAGAATCAAAATCAGATGCTTTGACATCAGGATATCATAAACTGTACTCTTAGTGTTTCATCATAATAGCAGGTTTGGGACTAAAGCCAAACAGTGGCAATTTCTCCCTTTCAAAGAAAAACTGCTTTCAAGAATTAAACAAAATTCTCCTTCCTTATACCATCTTCAACAGACCCTTCCCCAACCCATGGTACATTATTTGAGGAAGAATATCATTTTGTAGAATATCTTGAATATTTCCATGTTTTAAATCAATGCATTCAATGCCTTCAGCAAAAATAAATAAAGTGGAGGCTTTAGCAAATCATTTTAGAGTCACAGACCAGGTAAAAATGAAGGTGAAATCTGGCCTAAAAGAGCAATTAAAAAAAAACAACAACAACAAGTAGAGGTGGAAGAGACTGTCCTGTCTTGCTCCACAAGCAGGGAGAATCAATCTGGAGTGGAGATTTGATGGACTTCAATCTTACCCCTGGCATCTGGGCACCTTATGGCACCCAAACATTTTTATCAGGCAATGTTTACAAAGATCCAGAGAAGCAACAGCAATTCAGAAAAAAAAAAAAATTTCGTTTCAGGATGGAAACAAGTAATCAAGAAGTCAGGGGGTGTATTATTATGCAACAAGAAGCAATGGGCTTATAAGTAAGTGGTGAAAGAAATGACTTAGTAAACAAACCTTTTTTCCCTCTAAGAAGAAAAGAAGACGAGCTAGAGACCATTTCAGGACTTTTTAGGAGGTAAGATTTGAGGTTTGATCTTCTCTGAAGATCCAAAAGAGTGGGTAGCCCTTTTGGAGCCACCATAAACACTGACTATACAACTGCTTTCGATTTACTCTGGGACTCTGAACCGGGATACTTTTCTCAGATGGAGGTTTTGTCATGGCAGCTAGCCCACCAGGCCAAAGTGACTGTTCCTTCTGCTTCCTGTACTGCAAGTTGGTTTATTGCAACCCCTGTGCAATGAGTATCCCCGCCAATCATCCTCATCTAATGGAGAGAATGGTGGCAGCGACGGTGACGCTGATGCTGGAGATGAGAGTGGTGAGGGTGATGGTGGTAGAAACGGGGGTGGCGACGGTAGTGACAATGATGACAGAGGAGATGATGCTGGAAGAGTGACAGTGACAATGTGGTAGGGACACTGGTGATGCTGATGTGTCAAGAGCAGCAACAGTAATGGTATTTAACAGTACAGATGATAGCAGTGCTGATGACGATGGTGGTGTTGATGGAGACTAGGATGGTAACGGTAACAGTGATGACGGCAGTGGTAGTGAAGGCAGTCACTCAACAATGGCAGCATGGCGACGTGGTAAAATATAGGGACAAGGCTAGTCTCTTGCAGAGATTATGTCTCTGTTCCAAAGGCTGCAAGATCCTAGAATTCATTTCTGAACTTCCTTACTGAGTCTTGTCAATAATCAGTGGACTTATTCTGTGGTTCAAAAAGTATTCATTCAGCATCCACTCTGTTCTGGGCTCTGTTCAAGGCACTGGTGATACAGCAGTAAACAAAACCAATGAGACTCTGTGCTCTCAAAGAGTCTGTATTTCAGCCAACAAGACAGTAAACTAAAAAGATCAATAAAATGTCACGTGTAGGGTGACAATAAGTCCTCAAGAGAAAAAGCACAAGACTGGAGGGTGAGGAGGGCAAGCAGGGCTGGGGGTGTTGTCAGAGAGAGAGAGAGTGTGAAAGTCTGGATGATTGTTCAGCAAATTCTCTCTCTCTTCCCACTCCCACTGTGGGCAGAGTCTACTTCCCTAACTCCTTAATGATGGACTTGGTCATGTGATTTCCTTTGACCAATAGAATATTCCTGGAGTGTGAAACAAGCTAAGATCATGCATTGGCTCTTGGACTCTGGCGACAGATCAGGAGGAGAGCATGCCCTTGGGGAACCACTGCTGCTTCCTTCTGGGCCTCAACACAAGCGCACCAACAGCAGACCTGAACCCCACCCTCTCCCCAACAGCAGAGCTGACAAGCCCATCCTAGAGCAACCAAGGCTCAGTCCAACCCAGGAGTATGGAAATAAGTGCTTGCTGTAAGCCACTGAGTTTAGGGGTGCTTCCTAATTCTGGTAAGAGCTGACAGCCCAGAGGAGTCACAATTTCAAATAAGGTGATAAGGGGAGCCCTCGCTGGGGAGACGGCATCTGAGAAAAGATCTGAATGAGGTGAAGCAACAAATAATGCTGGGAACTAGTGAAATATGGTTCCAGACAGAAGGAACAGCAAGTGCAATGGAAGCTCAGAGGTGGAAACAGAAAGAGCAAGTTCAAGGAGGCCAATGTCTCTAGAACAAAGTCCCAGAGGGAAAGCCACAGGAGAGGGGGCTGGAGAGGTGACAGGAGTCGAGGGCAGACTGTACAGGGCCTGGTAGGTCAGAATAAAACTAATGGGAAGCCATCAGAGGGTTTTGACAAGAAGGGTAACTCAGTTTCACTTGATTTTGAGAGGCCTGCTCTGGTTTGAGAGAGGGTGAACAGTCAGCTCTTGGGAGGCAAGAGTGGAAGACAGGCACTGAGAGCCCAAGAGAGATGGCCAGGGAGACACCCAGAGGAGGCATGGAGCAGGGGGGCTGCAGTGGTGATTTACTGTCTCAGACCATCTTTGATGGGATGGCCCAGGCTCTTCATCCTCCCACACCAGGAGCCGAGGAAGCCAAGGCCATTAGGGTTGGGCTCAGGGGTAGTTACTGGGAACAGAACTGAGATGAAAGGCTCCACCCCCACATCGCCAATCTGTTGCTTAGCACAGGGCGCGTCGCTACTCCATTCCTCTATTGTCTGTGGGGGTCTCAGCAATTCAGAAATGGAGGATCTTTTCAGAACAGCTCAGGCAGATGCAAATACAGCCTGACAACCCAGCCACCATCTCTTGTGTGCGTGGATCCTTCTCACTTTGTCCCAGTTGGCAACATGCCTTTTATTCCAAGCATCAGATGAAGAGCTTGCCTGCATCTTGGGAGCTCAGGCTGTTCTTAATCTTTCCTGGTGGCACCTAAAGGGCTGATATGCCTACATTCTCAGCCTCCTTGTTTAGAGGCTCCATGTGAAACGAATTTGTCTGGCTCGGGCACTCCAATAACCCTCCACTTCCCCTCTGTTACCGCATCATCCTGAACCAGCTGCTTCTCTACTTGGCCTTGGACTTCTGTGCAGTGATCAAGAAGGCAGGCTTAGTCCAGCACTTTTCAAACTCTGTGGGAGATGTCACTCTGTTCTTCAAGTTTCATCCCATTATATGGGAAGGAGGATAAGAGTGTGTGTGTGTGTGTGTGTGTGTGTGTGTGTGTGTGTGTGTGTAGGTGCGTGAGGGGACAATATTGCACAGAATATTGATTTCAGTGTTATCAAATAAGATTTGATTATTATTAGCTGAATATGATCATCTAACTTTGTGCTCCCTGTCTTTTTCTTTCTTTGGCTCAAGTTCAAGCATTCAATATGTTTTAGAAGAGAATCTTTTCCAAGTCAAAAATGGCATAAGATAAACGCATCTCTCTGCAAGAATATTTTAAAAGATAAGCAAATTAAACCAAACTAGCCTCAGTCCTCTTTTATTCTGTCAAGTGACCTCTAAGAAAAAAAGGAAAAAATTTGTGAAAAAGGTATCAGAGCAGCTAAATACTTTGTTTCCTATTAATGAATCATCAGGTTTGGAGAAATACTTTGTTCTGACCTTTTGAAGCCACGGGTGTGAGTTCATTTGGCTGGATTCAGTGTCAACCTCAGAGCCTTTGGCTGCAGGTTACCATGACAACAAGCTCCACCTCCATGGAGGAGGAGGTTCTCAAAAAGAAAAAAACTCCAGACAGATGTGTCCTTTGGCTTTTGAGAAAGAAAGCTAACTCTATCAGAGATCTCAGTAGACACTCGAGGGAGGGGTCACAAGACTACCTTCTAGCATCATAGTGGGCTGGGACTGGAGAACAACTCTGGATGCATCAGATGAGCCACCCCATTTTACAGATGAGCAAACTGAGGCCCACTGTTGGAAGTCCCCAAGTCTGGTCCCTGGTACAGTCCTTGGGAGATGGAGTGAAGTTCCTAATGCAGGTCAGTCACAAATATAAACAGCTGATCAGAGGTGTAGAAGAGCTGCTCATGGAGAAATTACATTGCATTATATAAATAATCACTGAAGGGTGTCAAATCTGTGTTCATGATGGGGGAGGACTGGATAAAACGTTTTTAAGCTGGGCCACTATCCTGTTTGGATTCTCTTCAACGACTGTATTTGAAAACAAACCAAAAGTATAAAACTGGCTGAAAAAGAAAAAGGAGTTGGGTGGTTCCCATCAGCTGCTGGTGGCCTATGAGCACTAACCAAGAGCCCCTCACTGCCTTGCGGCCCGCACAGCCTGGCTTCCCAGAAGAGGCTGTGGATCTCCTAACTTCAGACTTTCCTACCTGCCCTCCAACTGTATTTCTCTAGTCACTTAGCCTGTAATTAACTGCTGTCATTGTAACTAACCCTGAGATTTTCATGTATTCACCCATTCTCATTACTGAGCAAAACAAGTCTCAGGGAGAGACAAGTTCAAAGATTCACCCAAGGTCACATATCTTATAAGAAACAGAAGCAAACGTCTGGGACTAGAAATCCAGTGCTTTCTCCACCAACTACGCCACTCATCAAAAAACATTACAGAATGCTAACTGGATGGCACAGTTTAATGCCAGAAATTATTAACGAGTAGAAATGCCACATAAATGCAAAGGTAAGGACAATCTGTTAGTGAGACAAGAGGAAAATAATTGTGAAAGCTAGGACAGGGACCAAACCATCAACAAAAGGATAAAATAAGTAAATACTATTTGATTATCTGGGCAGGAAGTCAACACAAGGAGGAAACTGAGGGATGCCAGCATCAATGGCTGTTAGATCATGAATCTAAGATAGTAAAGCAGAGGCAAATGTCGAGATAAATACAGAATTTTTAAGAGAAATACTTCATTTATGAAAGGCAAAACTAAATAAAATGCATAAGTTTGAGACAGGCCTCTTTCAGGAAAAAAATTACAATCTTCCATGTGACTGCATGCAAGAGAAAAAAACTCAGATTATCTTAAGCAAAAGGAAGGAATTAATTAGCAGGCTATCAAGGGCGAACAGAATCAATGAGAAGCTGGAGGAGAAGGCTTGGAACAACCAGCAGGATCCAAGGCTGCTGCTGAAGTAACAGAAACTACAGCTGAAGCCCAAGTGCAGGCAGCACAGTACTTCCTTTGTTTCTGCTGCCTCTGCTATGTACCTGATCCTGAAGTTTTCCTACATCTTTGTGCCCTTGTTTAGGATTCAGTATCTCAGGTCTGAGGCTGCAGCAAAAGCTCCAATACTTCGGCCACCTGATGCAGAGAGCCAACTCACTGGAAAAGATCCTTACGCTGGGAAAGATTGAGGGCAAGAGAAGCGGGTGACAGAGGATGAGATGGTTAGATTGCATCACCAACTCAATGGACATGAGTTTGAGCAAACTCCGTCTGGGAGATAGTGAAGGACAGGGAATCCTGGCATGCTGTATTCCATGGGGTCCCAAGGAGTCTGACACGACTTAACAAGAGAAGAACAACAATGTCCCGGGAGCAAGTGTCTAACCATCTATTTAAACCTTAGAGAACCAGGGGTAAGACAGAAGGAGGAGCTGTCCCCTTTGCCTTCTATAATCAGACCATCAGCAGGAGGCTTAGATAGCTACTGCCCTCCTACTAAAACTATGCCCAATGGGGATACATTAGTTGGGCAATACTAACTGCTATGACAAGCCTCAAAGTTTAATGGCTTAACACAACAGAAATGTATTCTCCAGGCATGTAACTGTCCAATACACACATCCCTGGTTTGGTAGTCAACCTTCCCAGGATTATTCACAACCCAGGCTAATGAGTTCCAATGCATGTCCAGCAGTAGACAGGGAAAATCTCTTCCCTGACCATGAGATACAGACCTTCCTTTAGGTCTGGCTGGGCAAGCTTATGGTATATCAACTTCTGGACCAGTAAGAACTACTAAGAGAATGCCAGATACCAAACGACTGTGACTAATCGGGATCTGTCCCTGGAGCTGGGGATAGCGTTCCTTGTCCATAATCACATGGAGACGACACTTGGACAAAATTGGGGTTCTGTAGTCCAAGAACTGGGGAAGCAGGGCAAATGGATACTTAGTGGTAACTCAACAATATCCACTAAAGATGGACAAAGCTTTACTTGGTAAGAAAGGCCATTCCACTTTCGGGCAGTGCTTGTCACTCTTCTTTCTCGTTTATGTACATGTTCCAGTTTGACAAAAATCCCTCTTACAAGGTCATGGTTTCCCTGGTGGCTCAGACGGTAAAGCATCTGCCCACAATGTGGGAGACCTAGGTTCAATCCCTGGGTTGGGAAGATCTCCTGGAGAAGGAAATGGCACCCCACTCCAGTATTCTTGCCTGGAAAATCCCATGGGCAGAGGAGCCTGGTAGGCTATAGTCAATGGGGTCACAAAGAGTTGGACATGACTGAGCAACTTCACTTTCCAGGAAAGAACAGCAAAGCAACATCCTCCTTTGTTTTCCCTACAATCCCTTTATTAATAAAGACAAAGACTAGGTATCAAACTAAAGAACAGATAAACCCCCATATCTCAATGCCTTTATATACAATAAAGGTTTATCTCTCACTCACACAAAGTCCTAACTGACAGGTAGCTCTCTCCTCCAAGTACTGGTGACCCATGTTCCTTCCAACTTGTGGCTCTGCCATACTCTACTGTCCAAAAGTCACCCTTTCTATCAGTATCAAGCTAGAAAGGGACAGAACTTAAAGGATTGCATGTGGGCAGCATTTATAGGCCAGGAAACAGAGCATCTCACATTCCGTTAGCTAGGACTCAGTCCCATGGCCACACCTAACTGCAAAGGAGGCTGGGAAAAGGAACCCAGCGATTTCTGCCCCAGATATTTAGCCACTGGGCACTTGAATCCCACCGATGGTTTTTCTTAAGCTTGCTGCTGCCCAAACACTACCAGATTTTATCTTAATGGGCTGCTGCTAGGATGGCCTCCCAGTCCTGAAAATACTAGATTTCCTCATCTGAACCTAGGGGCAGGGCTCCTCATTCTGCTCGCTGCTTGTACTACTCCCCTCCCTTGTAGGAAGGTCTCTGTGAGCTTTAAATAGCTAAGACCCACCTAGAGAAGAGCAATTTCTGAGTGCAATCAAATTTGTCTAAGTCAAGCAAGGGTGCTGACCCGTTTCAGGGATATCAAGGGCCCGAGGGAGTTACTAATACCTCCAGTGAAAATCATGTTAACATTGTCACTTTCTATATCCTTTTTGCCACTGTGGGGTTTTTTTCTTTTCTGAATTTACAAGTAGATCTCCAGATCCTCTGTCGGTTCACTCTTCTGTGTCTTAAGTGCCACGTGAAAAAGAGAAAAAACTGTATGTCTGCTTCTGCTCTACAATGCTGGGAATTTTGAAAATGAACTTGAAGTCTATGTTGCTTTCATCGCTTTTTGAGGCTTTGTGGGCCAGAACATTTGCTCTGTGTATCTATTTCCAACTCATAATTCAAGATATGTAATTAGTGGTGCCTCCGCCCCCTCCCTGGCAAGCTCAATCAGGCAGAGCCCATCCAAATGTACTGCACAGAATCCTCTTCCACAGCAAACCAGGGCAGATGTTTCTTCCTCCAAAGAATCATTTTCCAACAATTCTCCAGCCAAAGAATCATCACTGGGTTGTCACGAAATGTATCTGCTCTGGAGGAGCTCACATTAATTAACAGGGTTATTAAATACTGGACAAGGGGTTGTATGTGGCTAGAATTCTGTTACATAAAGCTTCAAAGGAGACAGTACCATCAGTTCAGTTCAGTCGCTCTGTCATGTCTGACTCTTTGTGACCCCATGGGCTGCAGCTTGCTCAAACTCATGTCCATCGAGTCAGTGATGCCATCAAACCATCTCATCCTCTGTTGTCCCCTTCTCCTCCTGCCTTCAATCTTTCCCAGCATCAGGGTCTTTTCAAATGAGTCAGTTCTTTGCATCAGGTGGCCAAAGTATTGGAGTTTCAGCTTCAGCATCCGTCCTTCCAATGAATATTCAGGATTGATTTCCTTTAGGATGGACTGGTTGGATCTCCTTGCAGTCCAAGGGGCTCTCAAGAGTCTTCTCCAACACCACAGTTTAAAAGCATCAATTCTAGGGAGAGGGTGGGAAGATTTGGGAGAATGACATTGTAACATGTAAAATATCATGTAAGAAACGAGTTGCCAGTCCAGGTTCGATGCACGATACTGGATGCTTGGGGCTAGTGCACTGGGACGACCCAGAGGGATGGTATGGGGAGGGAGGAGGGAGGAGGGTTCAGGATGGGGAACACATGTATACCTGTGGTGGATTCATTTTGATATTTGGCAAAACTAATACAATTATGTAAAGTTTAAAAATAAAATAAAATTTAAAAAAAATAAAAATAAAAGCATCAATTCTTCGGCACTGAGCTTTCTTTATAGTCCAACTCTCACATCCATACATGACCACTGGAAAAACTATAGCTTTGACTATACGGACCTTTGTCAGCAAAGTAGTGTCTCTGCTTTTTAATATGCTGTCTAGGTTTGTCATATCTTTTCTTACAAGGAGCAAGCGTCTTTTAATTTCATGGTTGCAGTCACCATCTGAAGTGATTCTGGAGCCCAAGAAGATAAAGTCTGTCACTGTTTCCATTTTTTCCCCATCTATATAGGTACAAAAATATTTCTTTAAAAAGCCCTTTCAAAAAGCCAGTGTGCAGTTGAACCTCATGCTGTCACAATTTTTTTAGACCTGGAAGGAATCTACAGATTCACCCATACATTCAATGATTTACTAAGCATTAGCTGGGTGCCAGGCACTAGAATGGGTGAGACAGATGGAAATGAGTCCCTGGTTAGAGAAGCTTCCAGATCAGTAGGGAAGAAAGACACAAATCAGCAATTTGATAGTATAACAGAAGTGATTAATGTAAAATTCAGGTGAAAGATATTAAACCTGGATGAGGTCTCACAGATTATCATATCCAGTCAGCCTTTCAGAACCAATACCCCCTTTTTATATAAAAACAAAACTCTAGGCTACCCTTCAGGAAACTACAACACTATTCCCCACTCCCAGAAGATATGAATACTTTAGGAACATGGAGCTGGCTGGCTTCTGTGGATCTTACCCAGCTCAGATTTGTTCTTACTTTGCTTTTTGGGTAGTTTTATTTAAAAAAAAAAAAACACACACACACCACAATCTTAATGTTTTCTAAACACTGAAAGGCTATTTCAAAACTCCTCCCTCTGCTCCTCCTCACGTCCACCACCCTAGTTAAACTCATCCCATCCAAGAGCTCCGTTTCAAAGATGAAGACATTGAGGTCCAGAGATGTGAAGAGCAAGGCTCAGGGATCCTGGTGCCTCCAGTATGGTGTGGGAGGATAAAAGAAATGGCAGGACTGGTTTAAAGAACGACATAGCCTTTGCTTCTCAAAATGTGATCTATGGATCAGCAGCATCAACGTCATCTGGGAGCTTATTAAGATTACAGAATCTCAGCCTCCACCCAAGACCTACAGAATCAGAATCTGCATTTTAACAAGACTCCAGGTAATTTGTATCTCCACTAAAATCTGAGAAGTACTGCTGTAGCAGTCACTGTGGATGACCTCATGCTGTATCTCATTTGCCCGCCTGAATTCATCAGCAGATATGGCAGACAGTTTCCAACAGGCAAGCAGCTTCAACTGCTGGCATCTTAACTCCTTGCAAGTCTAGTGGAGTTGACGCCACAGGGTAAACCCACAACCAGTGAGGGACTGAAGCCAGCAGATAAATGCCACATTCTCCCCATCAACAAACCAGAGTTGATGAACCCCCAGCTGTTATGGTTTGTCCAATTCTGTGAACATCTTAACGTAAAGAGTTCCAAATAATCCTGAAATATTCTGTCTCAAGCTGACTGGAGGATCTTATCAAGATCTACTTTGTTCAGGTGATTGTTTGGTTTTTTCCCTGGCTCCTTGCCATCTCTCCACCTCCTAGTCATCTCCCATGACTTAGGATTACCCCAGGCCTGGGAAAGTAGCACCCAGTAATTTCTTGCAAACAGACTCTACCTGCTTCTCTCATACAGGTTCCCCATGTTGCTTTGGGAATTCATCCAACAATCTCTACCTTTCAAAGCCTTGAATCAGACACCAATCTGACTGAGGCTGGAATTTCAGGGCACTGCTTTCTTTCTTTAGATTGGGTTTTAATCATAGGCTTGCCCTTCTCAAGTCACACTGACCATCGTCCCTTGGGGTCTCTTATTTACTTATTTTACTTACTCTTTCTAAGAGGCATGCCTTCCATGGATGATGACTGTTGATATTCTGCCACCTAGTGGAGGAACCGGAACTGCGGCGATGGAGCCTACAGGCTGAAAAGAAGGAATGAGTAATTTAACCACCGCCATGATCCTACTGAACGTGTATTATGTAGAGACCACTCTATATAGAGGAGCTCATTTAATACTCATAACAACCCCACGATGGAGATGTTTTCCTAATTTCATAGGCTTAAGAAAATTAAGGAATGTGGTGATAGTGATACAGGGAAAGGACAAAAAACAATTAAAGAGCTCATTAATGAATGGGTTACAGGTCTAGGCAACTGAACCTCAACTCTGATGGGGATCCTTTTATAAACCACGTGAAACACATGTTAGAATCATCCCACCTGAGGATAGAGGTGGCAGCAGTTATACTGACTCCCATTTCTCATTGGTTGAGGGGTCCTCAAGAATGTTAACTCATCCACAGCTCTGGGTTGTACCTACTTGTGGCTGAGCAGACCTCAGTGGTGTCAGAGACTGCTCACAGCAAAGAAATGAAGATTTGGGCTCTTGAGGTGGGAAGCTGCCAGCACGCTGGAAACAGAACGTGATAGAATAAGATTCTGGTCCAGGCATGTCACACTCCAAAGTCCATCTTCTAACCTGTCCATCTATACTGTCTCAATAGCTCAACCACATATAAAGCATATCACTCGTCAAGTTCTTCCATGTAGTCAGCACTGCCAGGCAACAGTTGGCAGAGCTCGAGTTCCCCTATCAGTTCTGGGTTAGACCGTAATTTGAAGCCAGGGTCCATATCTTCTATGGACCACCCCTCCCCCCTTGCCGATCACTGTGGATGATTATAGCCTTTGAAATGCTTCATGTCATCATGCTCATGAACAGGGACACTGCATGAGCTGTTTGAGCTTTAGCCTGGCAAGGCCTAAGAGCTGGAAATCCCAAAGCAACTAGTGGCCACCTAGGGCAGGTTGTGGACAGGGGGTGCCACAGCCCCCCAGTTCTTGGTTTTATCCAGGCCCTCCCATCTTTGCATTTTCTTCAACAGTACCAAGATACAAACAGTTATCAAGGAAAGAGCTTTCACCAGACAGACCCAGATTTCACTCTGAGCTCTGCCATTGACCAGCTGAAGGAACTTGAGAAGGTCACTTGACTGGCCTGAGTATTCGTCAGTGGGAGCTGATACTACATACTGCCCATAGGATTGCTAGTGACTGAACAAAATAATGTGCATAAAGCAGACCAGGATCCCAGGCTTCAGGTGCCACTAGTTTATTCAGGAGGCACAGATAAAAAGGGCGGGGAAGCAGGAGGACTAAAGCTGGGAAGGGAGGGCAGCTGCGGCAGGGTGCATTGCTAAGCTGGCTGCCACTGTGGGCAGTGGGAACCTCATTCTGCAGAAACAGTTTGAGTATGAGGCCCTCAGCTCAGAATCACCCCCAAAGAGTGAGGGAACTGCTATATTTGTGGACCAGTTCCTGCGAGTCATTCATTGAGAACCACTCCCTGGGTGCACAGCTGTGGGGGCTGGAGGGGGTAGGAATAAGCCCCTCCAGCCTGGAGATGTGGATGCTGGCAGGTGGAAGTGGGCCGGAGTGCCCCAACAGCACCCTGGACCATAAGCAAGGTGTTAACAGCATCCACTCTCAGCTGCCAGCCTGTGCCACTCGGTATATCGGCCCCACTCTCTTGCTGCCATGCCAACCCATCCCCCATCAAAGACTCTTCCGCCATTCTGTCGAATACAACGTGTGAGGCACTTGCCATTCTTCTCTATCATCATGTTCTGCTGTAATCCCGACGCATTATTCTTTTAAATATTCGTGCCTGGGAAATCCCATGGACAGAGAAGCCTGGCGCCTATAGCCCAGGGAGTTGCAAAGAGTCAGACGTGACTTACTGAGCAGACGCACATAGCTGATGAACAGTGTTGTGTTAGTGTCAGTTCAGTCCAGTTCATTCGCTCAGTCGTGTCCGACTCTTTGCGACCCCATGAACCGCAGCACGCCAGGCCTCCCTGCCTATCACCAACTCCCGGAGTCCACCCAAACCCATGTCCATTGAGCGTGTTAGTGTCAAGTGTACTGCAAAGTGATTCAGTCATACCTAAACATATATCCACTTCTTTTCAGGCTCTTTTCCCATATAGGCCATTACAGAATATTAAGTGGAGCTCCCTGTACTATACAGGTCCTTGTATCTATTTTATATACTGGTGCATCACTCTTCATCTCTTTTCCGCACTACAGTCCTCTCCCCTCTCCTCTCTCACCCAACATCTCTTCCTCAGTTCCCTCATGTTGCCGTCCCCACTCTCTGGCGACCATCAGCTTCCAGTTGTTCAGGAGTCAGTCTCTGTGCTATTTCAGAAGTCTCTTCTCCTATGACTCACGTTAGCAAAACCATCTCTCTCTCTCTTGCTCCATGAAAGGGCAGGTTACCATGCAAAATGAATATTAAAGAAAAGAGCACTGAGGCAGACACTGTGGATTGCTCGGCCAATGGCTATTCCATCCCCTTCTTCTTATCAGGAACTTACTGATTTTTTTTTTTTTTTTAACTTTCAGAAAAAGGCATATTCTTCAGAGAGGTCAAGATCAAAGGAGAAGTACTTTGGGGTCTTAGCCAATCAGGGGCTAGCCTTTCCCTTGCAAGTGACTGATTTAGGCACTGCCTGGGTAAGCAACGTTGGCCAAGGAGACCTGGGAATGCCCAGGGCAAGGTAGGCCTTGCTTATGAAAAGGGATCTTTTTTCTGCTTCTGGACATGGTTACCTGCACGAAACATCCAGAATTGCCATAATCCTCTTGGAACCGTGAAGAAAATACAACAGAATATGAAAGAAATGAACTAGCATCACTGTATTGTGGAGCCACTGTTTCCACCAACCCTAGAGCCAACCTATCAGATTAAGTCCAATATGATATGATAAAGTCTTTATGCTTTAGAACTTGGTTAAAAAAGTACTTATGAGAGAATGATTTTAATTCACAATGTTCTTAATGGCCCATATATTTCACTGGGCTTGGCCACATTCTCGAACATAGTGTCATTATGCATGTAATGTCTGTAAGAATGAGCCTGAAGAGACACAGGAGCACATCTAAATGAGCCCATCTGGCCTTTAATTAATACAACTCCTAAAAAGTCATGTGGAAACTGAATTTTTTCTATGTTGAAGAGCAAGCAAACTAAATTAGATGGAAGTGTTCTGGACAAACCTGAGGTCATGATAGCTTATGAATCACTTTCAACAATAAGACTTCCTTTAAATAAGCAAGCCCATGGCAAATCCTTTTGGGTTCAGAGGAATTTTATTATAAAAGTATATATTCTTCCTGTGATGAGTGATTCCTTAAATTGGAATTTGGCTTCAGGGAATCCGTGAATCCCATGAAATTAGAAGCAACATTCTATGCGTAAATGTGAATTTCTCTGAAAAGATAACTAAGCTTTCATTAGATTTTGAAAGGAATTTATAATTGCCCTCCTACCTACACACACACACACACACACACACACAACTTAAGAGCCACTGCTAATGTTCAGTTCAGTTCAGTCCAGTTTAGTCGCTCAGTCGTGTCCGACTCTTTGTGACCCCATGAATCGCAGCACGCCAGGCCTTCCTGTCCATCACCAACTCCCGGAGTTCACTCAGACTCACGTCCATCAAGTCAGTGATGCCATCCAGCCATCTCATCCTCTGTCGTCCCCTTCTCCTCCTGCCCCCAATCCCTCCCAGCATCAGAGTCTTTTCCAATGAGTCAACTCTTCGCATGTGGTGGCCAAAGTACTGGAGTTTCAGCTTTAGCATCTTCCCCTCCAAAGAAATCCCAGGGCTGATCTCCTTCAGAATGGACTGGTTGGACCTCCTTGCAGTCCAAGGGACTCTCAAGAGTCTTCTCCAACACCATAGTTCAAAAGCATCAATTCTTTGGTGCTCAGCTTTCTTCACAGTCCAACTCTCACATCCATACGTGACCACAGGAAAAACCATAGCCTTGACTAGACGGATCTTTGTTGGTGAAGTACTGTCTCTGCTTTTGAATATGCTATCTAGGTTGGTCATAACTTTCCTTCCAAGGAGTAAGCATCTTTTAATTTCATGGCTGCAATCACCATCTGCAGTGATTTTGGAGCCCCCAAAAATAAAGTCTGACACTGTTTCCCCATCTATTTCCCATGAAGTGATGGGACCGGATGCCATGATCTTTGTTTTCTGAATGTTGAGCTTTAAGCCAACTTTTGACCTGCCTCTTGAGAAATCTGTATGCAGGTCAGGAAGCAACAGTTAGAACTGGACATGGAACAACAGACTGGTTCCAAATAGGAAAAGGAGTACGTCAAGGCTGTATATTGTCACCCTGCTTATTTAACTTATATGCAGAGTACATCATGAGAAATGCTGGACTGGAAGAAACTGCTAATGTAGGTGTTTTCAAAGCCTAGATTTTCTTACAGAGGCATACTCTTGTATTTGAAGGCACTCTGACGGAGGGCTAGTGTATTATTTTGAGGAACCAATGTTCATATCCAATTTGTGAATTCTCAGATGTCACACCAGATGTCCTTATTTTCATGAGGGCTCTTAGGCCCTATGGGGAAAAAATATGTGAAGGAGATTTTGGAACTAGTTGCCATGCCCTGTATTCCCAGGAGACATGGTCGACCATTGGAGTAATGACCCCCAATTTTTTCCTCTATATGTCCCTATATCAATCTAGCCCTTACATCTCACATACTAACTCTGAACTTGGCCACGTGACTTGCTTTGGCCAAGGGAACAACAGCAACTGTGATAGAAGCAGAGACTTGAAAAATACTCAAATATTGGTGATTTCTCTCTTTTTTACTGTTACTGGAGTCCCTGGCACCACCTCCATATGAAAAAGCCTGGGTTGTTAGCCTGATGGATAAGAAACATATGATCCAGTCACCTCCATTATTTGTACAGTCAATCAATCCTCAGAAGCAGAACACTCATCTGGGTGGCAGCTGACTGCAGGCACATGAGTGAGTCCTGTTAAGACAGCAGTAGGACCATCCCACTGAGTCCAGCCCAAACTACCAACCCTATAAACTGAGTAAATAGCTTATTGTTGTAAGCCACTAAGATCCCCGGTGGCTCAGATGTTAAAAAAAAAAAAATGTATCTGCATTGTGGGAAACCTGAGTTCCATCCCTGGGTTGGAAAGATCTCCTGGAGAAGGGAAGAGCAACCCACTTTAGTATTCTTGCCTGGAGAATCTCATGGACAGAGGAGTCTGGCAGATTACAGTCCATGGGACTGCAAAGAGTTGGACACAACTCAGTAACTATAGTTTCACTTTTTTCACAAGTTTGGGGATAGTTTGTTATGCAAATGCTAACTGATACAGGAGGGAAGACAATGGCTGTTTTTCCCCTGGCACCAACATCCTTTGTGGTCGTATATGGTGGAGACAGGAGGAAAGACCAGAGCTGCTGTAAAATTATGTTCCAGACCATGGAAAGGGTCTGCAACAGCCCCAGAAGTGGTGGTCAGCAGGCAGGCTGAGGAGGATGGGCGGCCAGTGAGCAGAGGGGAAATAGGAGCCCTATGCTAGGTTCTTGCTGCCCCTGGCCTCGCTAGAGTGATCTGCACCCCAGAATAACTACTGGGCCCCTCCCTTAACCCACTCTACCTCTCACCAAAGGAAGGTCTGGTAGGGGGTAGCTAGAAAGTGGTTTTCAAGGGTTATTCAGTCCCCTTTTATAAAATGAGAATTAGAAGAGATTAAGTAGGAAGAAGGAACATCAGGAATTGAGTGTCAGAGATGGAGAAAGGGAGTCAAAGAACAAAGGAAAGAAAAAAATGATAGAAAAAAAACAGGAGAGAAAGAAGATGTGAAATGTTACCCAGACTTGATTATAAAGAGTATGAAGGAAAGCATATGATCATTATTTTCAGGTGCCTGCACTCCCAGTAGCCATTTAACCTTCCCAACTGTCCTGGAGAAATCGAGGCTCACACAGGTCATGGAAGGTGCCCTAAAATTACACTGCCCCAAAGTGGCAGGACCATGACCGAGGCAGTCCTTAGCCCACAAAGAAAAGCAGCCTTGACGTGGATAATAACAACAGACTACACTTCCGGGTGCTTACTACGTGCCACACACAGACGGAGTGCTTTACACAGCTCGCCCATTTGGTGCTCGGAGTGGCCAGGCACCAGGATAACCATCATGCCCAGTTCACAGATGAGGACACAAATGTAAAGAGAGGTGAAGCAGCTCGCCCAAGATCACAGAGCTGGGAAGTGGTGAGGCCGGATGAGCCTGGCTGCAGAGTCTGCACCTGCAGCACCTACACCACCACACCCACCAGTGTGCTACCGGAGACCACGCCCACCGCGGGTGCCGCCCTCCGGGGTTCTTAAGTGGCCTAGGGCTAGGCTCACAGTACTGCGACCGGCCTCAGAGGAGGACTGGTCACAGTGTAAAGATCTGGGAAGGCAGGAACATCCGCGAGGAGACCAAGTAGAGCCTCCTTCACGTTATAGAAAAAGGCCTGGCTGCCGTGTGCTCCACAGCCAAGCTACAGCCAAGCATCCCTCTGGGATACACTTGTATGACAGCCCAGTGCACTGAACGTCACAGGAAAGAATCAGGAATGGTTCCCTCTCATTTTTGACGTTTGGGCCTTTGGAAGCTGGAAAGAGACTTTGCTGGGAGCTGTCTGAAGAAACAGTGAGGGGTGGTGAGTGGGAGATGAGAGCACAGAGAGGATATTGGTGAGACAGACAGAGACACAGGGAGGGGAGGGGAGCCAGAAAAGAGGAGGCTGGTCCCCCCGGGTGGTTTTGCATTGTTGACTGCATACCTTTTACATTGAAGTCCCCTGGGAGCCACAGGTGCATCCCAGCTGCACCCAAGCGAGTCTGATTCAGAACTAGATTCCCTAGCAGTCTCCTTCTCTCTAGATCTTAGATGATAATCCCAGGAGAAGAAAGAGTGGAAGATTCCACAGAAATGTTTCGCTTTTGAAGTTCCTCTTAAAGAAAAGCAATCACCTTTGTCTCCGCATCTCCATCTCCTCTTTTCTGAGTTTCTTCTTGGTCACCAACATGCGTTTAAGGCACTTCAAGGCAAGACACACCAGAAATCAGTTTAGCGGGAAGACTCATTTTAAAAAGAAGAAGAAAAGGCTTTGATTATGGTGGCAATGCTCATTTTTGTGATATGAATCCAACTGAAATAAGGAGACAGTGGCTTTGGCAACCTGGGGGATCTTCTGTGTGTTTTTTGCGGGAAATTTCTGGATCTCTGGGCTTTGAGGAGTTTCGGCATCAAACCATCTGCCCCCTTTCCACACAGAACAGAAGAAAGGCAGTGTGCGGGCCCAGATTCTCTGCTCTGTGGTTTGAAAAGTTTCCAGGGAAAGCACGAACACTCCCAAGAACCCTAAGGTATGTATTTAAATTTCTGAGATGGAAGTTAAAGGTAAGAAAAGAACACAAGGTTTCCAAAGGGAAAATTCCAGAAGTAACCATGGAAACAGTTCCAAGGTCTTCAGAGTAGTGTCACATCGAGCCGAGAGACAGCCAGCCCCATCAGTGGGAAACGAAACCCTAAAGCAGACAAGCTAAGCAAAGGGCTGAAATGAACTGAAAATGATTGAAACAATTTTTAATAACCAGGAAGCAATGAAAATCATGGGCTTCTATACATGAGTGATCCAAGCATCCATATGCTTTCTGTAGCCCTTCAGCCTGAGGTTGTATTGCAATCACATGCATACCTCCAGGCTTTCCAAGTGGACCAGCACCGGATTTCAAGACTTTATTTATTCTCATACATGTATTCATTAGTTTACTCTTTCAATCAACAGCTGTTATAAGCTATCAGATGGCTACACCTAGGCATCCATTCAGCACTTATTCAGTACCTACTATGTGCCAAATATTCTACTGCACATGAGATATGATTGTAAACAAGACAGATACAGCACCTGTCTTCACAGAGTTTGCCATCTAGCTTATGTTGTGCTCAGTCATATGAAGGATTCAGAGAAGAAAGAATAAGTTTGTTAACCTCAGGGAAGCCACAATGTCATTATGAGGAAGAAAAAACACAGGATCAGTAAGAATTAAATACTTACACAAGCACTAGATTAGAATTCCAGGCAAGAACACAAGCAATGTCATGGGTGATATATTTCCATTTTCCCCTTTTATCCCTGCCCAAGCTCACCCCCAAGCTTATCTCCAGTTATTTAATACATTGTGAAGTTCCTTTGTGAGGGGAATCCTTAATGAGGTGAATGTATTGAAGCAAATCTACTCAAAGCCTGTCTACACTGCAGTCATCCCTTAACCTGTATCTCCAGAAACAACTTTGGGTGTAGGTAAATTTCCAAATCTACTGATGAAGGGATGGGGTGAGAAGAAATACATCTTTGAGACCTGCTACTTTGAGGGCATCATAAATAACCAGTCCACTGTGAATTATGTTCCTGAACCAGCTCTCAGCCTTTAGGAATTCCCAGTGGTGTCTTCGCTCTCACCTCTGGAGCTGGACTAGTACTAGACAACCCTGCCAAATTCAAAACAAAATGACAGGTTTCTGCCTGCTAGAAGACCAGGAAAATGTGTGGGTCTTATAAGAAGAAAAAAAGTGGAATGTGATCATCAACCTTGACCAGGGATCTCACACTGATGACCGTGTGAAAATGGGGCAGGCCTCCGGGCTGGGGGTGGGGAGGAGATAACCCTGCCCCCTTCCTCTCACCGGCATTGGGCATGCCCCTCCCTTTTTGAATGACACAGATGACTAATTCACCACTTGGGAAGACTTCTGTGTGTATTCCAAGAAAATGACTCCTGGCTTATAGAAGTGAGGCTTGTTTGAATCTTTGGCTATGTAACTCCCAAGATGGACTGGTGGGGAAAAAACTATATGATAGGTTGTGGTGGTGCTTAGTCATGTCCAACTCTATGTGACCCCATGGACTGTAGCCCGCCAGGCTCCTTTGTCCATGGGATTCTCCAGGCAAGAACAGTGGAGTGGGTTGCCATGCCCTCCTCCAGGGGGTCTTCCGGACCCAGGTGAGGGGAAGACTATTACCCTCACCACAGACTGCGCTCCCTTTCTCCTCTGTTTCTACTTTACTTATCACTGGCAGAGAAACAGAACCTGGCAGACAAAGCAAAACCACGATCCTGGGCTATTGTGGGCTAACTGTGAAGAAAGCGGGGTTGGAAAGCAAGTCTCAAGAGGCTCGGCAACGCTGACTGATGGACTCTTTTCAGGCAAAAGTGTGGCAGTCTTGCTGAAGAGAGAATGCCGACTCTGGTTCATTTCAATTTCCTTCCATTTCTCCATGAATCAAAATCATTTTCACTTCATTGAGTTTTGATGATAATCTGGTGATGAGCTACTCATTTGTCAGAATTTTCTAATTAGCACAGAAAGGAAAGGAATCTTCAACATGGTTTGTCTCATTTGCTTTCCTCTAAGGCAGAGGTCATAAATTTATGCAGTTGGCTACCTTATCCGTGGTTTTTTGGTTTTATTTCACTTGGTAGAGGGAAGAAAAAAAATGAGGTCTCCAGATCTGACCCAGGCTCACAAATTTATACTGGGCCTAATTCTTACCACTCTAAAAGGAAATATGTGCTCAAAATAATAAGCACATATTAGTTTACTGTTCTGTGAGTCAGTGATCTGGCCTGAGATCATTGGACAGTTCTTCTGGTGGTATCATCTAGACTTAGGAATACAGCTGCTGTTGGCTAAAGGACTGACTGGAATCTGGTCATCTATGGTGGACTCATTCACACATCTGGTGGTTGATGCTGGCACTTAGTTGGGACCATGTAGGTAATTGATCCATACATCTTTGACCAGCCAGCCCCAGCTTACTCATATGATAGAGTTCACAGGGGTCCCAGAGATCCCTGAGGACCAAGAGAGGACAACCTCAGTGCAGAAGTACTTCTCAAGTTTCTGCTTCTACTATGTTTTCTAATAGCCCACTGCTTAAAGCAAGTCACAAGGTCAAGACCAGATTCAAGGGGTGGAAAAACAGACTCCATACCTGGATAGGAACTGTTGCCGAATCACACTGCAAAGTGAGGGGGGTGCATGTAGGAGAAGAAAGAGTTGTTGTGGCCACTTTTTGCAAATAATCTCCCAGAGCCCTGTTGCTGTTTGAGACAGCAGCCCATGCAAGGACTCCTTTGCATCTGGCTGGCAGTGTAACAGGCTTGGTTGGACTCCATGTTTCATGTTTTCCCTCTGGTAAAATGAAATGGTTTGGAGGAGACAAAGGAAAAGATGTGAAGTGCTTAAAGTTGCCAGAGGGTATTGTTTCAATTACATTTCCATATCTTTACAAGAACAAAATCACACACATATGTATATCTTGTATGTATGTATATACACAGAGAAATTATGTATATACACATACATACTGTGTTCTTTTGATAAGGACACGTGCTAGTACAGAGTCTGGGCACCTCTTTTTTTGTATGTGAAAGCAGTGTTGATAATGTCCATCAAATAAATAAATGCTCCCAACCTTGACTTATTCATTTGATAGAAATAGAAAGTTTTTACATCAATCTGTAAGCTGATCTATATAATCCCCATAAAACACACACATACTCAAACACAAACTCATTATATTTTCAAGCTGAGTAATAATTATTTAGAAGTGATAAGATTTTCTTTTCACTTTCTTACTTTTATGACAACATACGTTGATCCAGTCTATTATTTTGTGTAAGGTGCATATGCCAAAGATGACAAAAATGATGGTGGTATGAGTGGAAGAGGGGCTTACCTGATGGCTCAGCAGCAAAGAACCCACCTGCCAATGCAGGAGACATGAGTTCAGTCCCTGGGTGGGGAAGATCCCCTGGAGAAGAGAATGGCTACCCACTCCAGTAGTCTTGCCTGGGAAATCCCATGGACAGAGGAACCTGTCCATGAGGTCCTAAAAGTGTCAGAGAGTCAGACACGACTTAGCTGCTAAGCATGCACATGCATATCATACATACATCAGTCAGGGTTTGGTCAGGGAATCAGAAACCACTCTAGGTATTCTGAGAAGAAAAAGATTTAATGCATAAAATTAAATGTTTACAAAACCATTGGAAGGGCTCAAGAAATGACGGTAGGGAAAAGTTGTCCCTAGCTTCCAAGAAATCAGGAACTGATAAAAATTGTAGAAAGCTCCCATTCATGGAGATCAACACTGAACTGGGTAATCTACAAAAGAATGTCTAGAAGCTGCTGGAAAACCTCACATCTATTGTCTTGAAAAGCACACACAACTTCTGTTGCCATTCTAATAACTTTTGCTTCTCTTCTGCTTTTCAAATCTTGCAAACATCCCTATCATTGGAGGACTTTATTATGAAAGCTGGCTCGCAAGGGTTTCTAGAAGATAAAGCTACTAGTCTTGGCGCCCTTCAGTAGAGGGGAGAGCACATAAAGAAATGAGGATGAATACTTGTCAAAATAAAACCATTTAGCACAGACCCCCAAGTCTTAACCTTATAGCATGCAGTATTCTTAAGACTGTGATCCCATATTGTATGGACATATTGTAACAAAATGCAGTCAATCTGTACATACTAGTTTTGTGCTCTTTTTTTCCTAACCCAACTTTACTGATGTAGCCATATAACTCTCAAAACCCATAAATTGATCATTTTCATAGTAATAATATATTTCTTTTATTTAATATATGTAAGCACCTTTGAGTTCGTAATTACACAAGTGGATTTCTAATATTTTCCACTGCTATACAAAGTTGTGAAGATCTACTTTCCCTCTTTTTGAATTAACTTCTTACGTGTCATTCTCCCAAAGAATTAACAGGTCAAAGTACATAATCAGTTCCTTAAAAGATACTGTCTTGTTAAAGCTAATGTAGAATAGTAAATTGTACTAATAAACATTACGCAGAATAATCTTACACCATATGGCATTATTCAATCTGTTACTAGCTTTTATTTTCCTCTGAGTATATAAGGGATTAAAAAATATAGGTTCACACTAAGACATCTGGCTTCAAAACAGTTTAAGTCACAAAGTGGTGTGTGTGTGTGTGTGTGTGTGTGTGTGTGTGTGTGTAGCTTTCTCACCATTCTTCCCTGAGTCTGACAATCCCACTCACAACTTTTGGCTAGTCCCTGGATGTTATAGGCCGTATCTCAGGGGTTCTGAGAGGCCTCTGGGGTCAGCCCACACTCCAGAACTGCTGTTTGCCTGAAAGCGGGCCAGCCCTGCCTGCTCCAGGACTTCTAGGGAGAGGGGTTAGGTCACTGCCACACCTCAACTTTGACATGGAGCTCTCTCCTTCAACTCTTGACATCTTTAACCACTCCCTTTGATTGCCCTCTCCCAGCCCCACAGAAGGTCAAGACTGTGACCAGGACTCAAAGTTATTATGCTCGAAGGCCACCTCCTCTAAGAGGCCCCTCTGATATCCCAAATAAAAGACATCTCACTGCAGAACTGCCGTGAGACTTCATCTGTACTAGATTTTGTACAACTTTCATTTTTTCTCAATTGTTAAGTGATCCATGCTTATTGTAGAAGAATTGAGAAATATGGAAAAGATTAAAGAGGAGATAATCACTGTCAATATTTTCCTGTTATCCCTTTAGCCTTTTTCATGATTTTTTAAAGCATAATTGAGAGCATACTATGGATATAGTTTTTTTTAATCTAACATTTTATCATGAGCATATTTTCATGTTGTTAATTTTTTGATGTCTCATTTCAACAGGAACATAAATTCTATTGTACATATGTACTGTAATTAATTCTCAGTTGTTCCATATTTAGGTAGTTTCCAGTTTCATACTATTATACATAATGCTGTGATAAACATCCTTAATAATAAATCTTTGTCTACATGTCTATTTTCTTAAGATGGGTTTCTAGAAGTGCGAGTATTATTATGAATTAAACAACACTTTTATTTGAGAATTAGACAAAATTAAGGATCCTTTTCCCAGAATAATCTACTCAAACATAGACCCAAACTTATGCATACACTTCATAGAAATTTACCTGAAGCTCATGTGTGGATTTCATGGGGGTCCAAGAATCCCTAGGTTAAATATATTTCAATCACTAGGTCAAGAGATGTGACAAAATTCTAAGATAATGATAAATAGTCCTAATTTTTTAGAGCACTTACAAACATCTGTCCCACTTTTACAGTACAGATAGTACTTTACACCTTTTACAATTATTATTCATGTCTTACCACCTTGTTAGACAGCAAGCTCTCTGAGAAAAAGGGTCATGGCTGATTTGTCTCTGAATTTTCCACAGGACTGAGAAAAGTGCCTAACCCACAATGGATGTTCAGCAAAGGGTCATTGAATCAATAACTCAAAGTCAAGAAGGAAAATAAAGTTCCAAATATGATCATCTGGAAAGAGATTTGGAGTATGCTTCACACTCATGACAAACAAACGGTACTAAGAGATGGTCGCCAGAGCCACCACAAGCCTGGTAAGCAGAATGGGGATGTTACTTTGCAGAGCCAAAGGGACAATGCTGCAAACAGATCTTCAGATTTCAGAGCAAGTGCCCAGTGCTCCATTTCTGCAGCGTGGAGGGTGGCTATTGCCTGTCTCTATGATACTGAGGACTCTGCACCAGCAACTGGCCATCAGTTCCTTGCTAGTGAAGTATTTCTAAGAACCACAATGACTATTAACTCCAGGATTAAGATTATATTCAAGTCATATTACCAACCTCAGTTAACTGCTCACAAAGTGCACATTTTTCAAGCAATGTGGAAGTGACCAGACGCATCACTGGCAGACATGCTTAGTGGCCTATCCCACAGCATCCACTGCTCCGTGCCCCTCCCCTGCCCCCCCACCATCCTTCTCTGTGAGAAGACATTCACCCTAATTTGGTTTGGGTTGGCAATGGGCCCAGGCCTAAAGGGTGACTATGATAAATGAGAAAACAATTGTGATAATTCCATCCCCCCTTTGCAGGTACTGCTTTACCTCACATAACGACTGCTCAGTCTTCAGTCAGACTTTTTGCTATCATGGCTCTTGAAAAGTTGCACCACTTTGTGAACAATGACTCCCTTTTTCCCCCAACAGATTGACCTTTTCCACCCCAAAACACACTAAACAAATATGCTGTAAGACGTGATATGACATCATTGCAGTCTCAGGCTGAGTCCCGCTCACCAATTTTACTCGACATATATTTACTTGTCAGAGCACATCATATGGAATGAATTTGGATTGAGCATCATGTTTAAATGAGCCCACAATGTTCTGTTTTGCATATGGAAACCAAGCGCAAGGGATGAAGAGGTGTCAGCTCCATCTCTTTCAGTCCTTATGCATGTGCAATTTCCCAAGCTTCAAACCACTCTGTTTATTTTTTTTATTTTGTCTAAAGATTATTTCTAGGCTGTTACTTCATATTGAAGTGCACTTAAGAACAAAACAACCAAGAAATCCCTCTCTAAAGTTGGAAAGCTGGAGAAACAAGTGGTGGAAACAAAAGAATTCACCTTCCAAAGAATGACTCACACACTCTCTCCACCACCATTCCTATCAAAAGTCTAGTTTTTCTACATTACATTTTGTGTACAAACAGCAGTTATTCACTTTCACATTGTTCTTCATTTCTTATGAAAATTTGATTTCACTTTTGCTCGATATATTTTCTTATCTGTGAAAATTATCTGGGTATCTTTGATTGAGACAGACTAAGCTGTCATTTTTCCCACAGAAATTAATGACTTAAAAAAAATGAATAGCTTTTGACTCAATGGCAGGGCTTTCAAGACTGAATGAAAATCATAAAGTGAGAGACTGGGGTACTTCTCAGCCCACCTTGCAGCTAACGATGGCAATGAGAGTCCGTTCCGGTCAAAGAGAGGGAAAGCCTCTTGGGGATGGAGGGGGCAGTTTCTGGGGAAGATTTTTCTCCCCCTTACAAGAACACGTTTCTCCCATCCCAGTCTTCCTACCTTGAATTTTAAGGTATTTTAAACACTGATTGGAATAGAGCTAGGGCAGCCTTCTCGTCAGGGAGAAAAGCATCAGGAGAATCACACCATGTCAAACCAGCACCCTGACCTGAGAGAGCTGAAGAAACAATCCTAGAGCCATCCACCAGACACAGTTATGTGTGAAGCTAACTTAAGCTTTGAGTCTACACCACAACAAAGTGCAACAACATAAAATTGACTCTGAGTTTTGTCTTTATAAAATATTTTGGCCAACCCTCTGAGTTCCTTAGCCTAGCTGCTTGTCTTCTAAATTCCTTTGCTTACCCAGTTTAGGGATCATCATCTCAGGGTCCCCCCAAAAGCCCCATTCCTCTCACAGTATTATGCAAAGTCACTGAACTCTCGACACCTCCACTGGATTGACAGCCATTTCCACACATCACTGTTCAATGCTTTATTATAAAATGGGCCAAACACTCCACTGGCAAAGACAGTAAACTATCCACCCTTGACTTGTGCCTTACTTTGCAGACTCTCTGACGGAAGGGAGGAGACATTCCATTCTTTATTGCTGTGGATTATGCCACCACTTCAGAAGGCAGATCTGGATACAGTCAGTTTGGGTTTTAAATAATACTTTTTCTCAGTTTCAAAAATATTGTCATAGTGTGTTTGAAAGAACACAGAACTGGAACTCGGAAGACCTACATTTCAATCCAACCAAGCCTGACTATTTACAAGCATCTCAGGATGCCAGTGTCCTTATATGGAAAAGCATAGGGGAGGGGAGGAATGTACTAAAAAGTATCTATGGTCCCATCCTACTTGAGCGCTTTCTAAATGAGCTATCTGGGGCCTGAGAAGCCAGCTGATGCAACATTTAACTTAGCACGTGTGATCAACCTCTTTTCTATTTTTAGTTCTGAGGCTTGATTTATCATGGTTAATTGTATACTTGATATTTTGTTCAGATGCTCCATTTCCTTTCCTGGCTTCCAAAGTTATACTGATCTCTGTACACTGACACCGCAGGCAGAAGGGGAAAATGAAGGGTTATGAAACAAAATCAAGTAATCAGACAGACTTACATATGTGGTGGTGGTCGGGGGGTGATGGGTATACAGAACTAGCTGTTCACTGCAGCTCTATTTGTAACAGCAACAGAGTGGAAAGAATGTAAACGTCCATCACTAAAAGTCTGGTTTACCAAATTATGACACAGTCCTAATATTGAATACTAGGCAACCATTAAAAAGAACAAGGCAGGGACTTCCCTGGCCGTCCAGCAGTCAAGACTCCACACTTCAACTGCAGAGGACACCAGTTCGATCCATGGTCAGGGAACTAACATTCCCACATGCCACCTGGTGCAGCCAAAAAGTTAAAGAAAAAAAAAAGAATGGGGCAGATTTTCATGTACTGATATGAAAGGTGCTCCTAGATAGGTAGATCAAAACATCAATAGAGAGAGAGTGAGAGTGTGTGTGTGTGTTATGGTCCTCAATAATGTATATACTGTGCTGCCATGATGGAAAAAAATACATGTGTTTGCTTGACTATACACAGACTATCTTTGGAGAGAGATATCAAAAATGCTAACAGTGATTGCTTTCTGGGATAGGAGATAAGAATCTGAGGGATGAAGATATGAAGGAAACTTACTCTTTATTGTTTATTTTTGGCATCTTTAAAATTTTGTACTATGTGCATGCCTTATCTATTAAATAATAAATTCAGTTTTTAAACACTAAAAAATCTTGTAAGGAGCAGTACAGAGGTTAATGAGGTGTGGGTATTATCGGTGGGTTTCAAATGCCCATATGCTTCCCCTCCTATGCTGGTAACAGTCCTCCACATGCTACATCTAGGCCTAGAGGACACCCTGTGACCCACAGTTGGGATGGTCAGTACCATCCTACTTTGTAACCCTGTCTGCATCCTGTCCTCCCAGAAGACCTTGGGTACTGGCTTTGAGCTCATAAGAGCCGGTGCCCCCTCCTTGGGACCAGCAGCCATCACTGGGTGGCTGCTACTCAGCATCTCTGCCCTTTCCTGGCCACAGTGGGAGGCGGCCCTGGGTTCTTGGTGGAAAGCACATGGGTACTAGGGTCGGACAGCCTTGGGCTGGATCACAAGATCCGCCTTCAGAGACACATGTTCCTTCTGTCCCCAAGCCTCCAGCTCATCTGTACGAGGCACTGTGAGACGTGAACCACATCAGAAAGGCACAGAAGGGGCTGGATAAACATGCATTCCTCTTCTCCCTCTCTCTTCACTTGCTTCACTGGTGCCCACTCATCACCACCCTCCTCAGTCTGCAGAGCAATTCTGCAGTTGCTGTTCCCTAAACAGTTTTTCTAGAACAATGGTTTTTAACCAGAGGCCACTTGATAGTGTTTGGAGACATTTTGTTGTCACAACTGGAGGAGGGGGCACAACTGGCATCTTGTGAGTAGAGACAGGGATGCTGCTCAACATCACCTTAGGCAAAAAACAACAAAGAATTATCTGGTCCAAAGCGCCAGTAGTTCTGAGGATGAGAAACTCTAATTTAAAGATATTTATAAAGCTCCAGGTGGTTGTTCAAATTGGCAGGGCACTATATTTAAGAAAACTATTTGATTTTAGAGCAGCCTATCACTAAATTCACTAAGGAAAATTTCAGCAGTTACCATCTTTGCCCTGTGTCCAAGAACACGAGTCTATCTTTAAGTGGAACACATGTATACCTGTGGCGGATTCATTTTGATATTTGGCAAAACTAATACAATTATGTAAAGTTTAAAAATAAAATAAAGGAAAAAAAAAAGGAGAATGGAAAATTGGTGGTGGTTGGGGGTGGGGGGAATCATCACTACATCTTTTATTCCAAGAATTTGAGAAAACTTTCCTATGCCCTTTTAGACAATGAACTGAGGTAGCTTTGTATCACTGATCCACTGCTGTCCAGCAAACCACCTGGAATGTAGAGACATATAACAACAACTAGTATTTAGTTTATGTTCTTCTGGACAGTTCTTTGATCTGGGCCAGACTCAGCTGATCTCAGTTAGACCAGATCAGAAAGACCATCCAGGAGGGTTCAGTCCAAACTGCTGACCTGCAGAATCACAGGTGATTATGCTAACTGCTACATTTTGGAATTGTTTGTTACACAGCAGAAGCTAACTGACAGAACAAGCATTGGGTTTGGGGCTTCTGACAGTAGTGCTGCTATGAACACTCTAGTACATAACTCATCCACATGCGCATGCAGTTCTGTTGAGGGTAGGAGTGAAAATGTTGTTGGATCTGCTTCATTCTTAAAGTACCACATTATTCACACATATATATGCATGCACAGAGCTTCATTTTCTTTTCATAACTTCTCTTTGCTGCCTTCAGTTGCAGCAACTACCCTGAGCCCATTTTTCAAAAATAAAAGGCAACTGGCAGGAAGCTAGTTCATGATGATTTTTCATAGCCAGGCAGAGAGTGCAAACTTCTGGTGCCCTGCCTCCTGTCCCTCCCACAGTGAAAACATCTTCTTCCATTAAAGCAAACAAACAAACTTTTCATCTTGTCTACACAAAGAACTGTTCCCAAACATTTTTGCACATAAGAAGGAAATGACCAAGAGCGCACAATAAGAAAATAATCTCTCGGGCATGTGAGAACATAAGAGTCATTGTGGTTTTTTAAAAAGCACAGTTCAATGAGTAGGACAGAAGTTTTGTTTGATTATGACTCAGGACCTTGAGGCAGTAAATGGGAAAGAACTGCCAATTCCTGTGGGGGAGATGAATACGTGTCAGGAAGAAATGTCTGGGTTGTGCATGTAATCAATCATCAAACATGTCTTAAGTGCCAACTGTGAATAGAGTCCTGCACTTCCTGTAAGTCCGCTGGACCCTGAGGAAGAGGAGGGGGCCATGAGCTCAGCCTGTGGTCACAGGTGCCAGGACACTGAAGCTCCAGACAAGAAACTGGTCCCACCCAGTCCAGGTTTCTGTCACTTCAACCTGGTTCAGCTTTTTCTGCTAGTGTAATTCAGTTTCCTATTTCCAAAACTAAGAAAAAAACACATGGGCATAAGCAGACCCATACTTCTGAAGAGTTTACTAGATAATGTCATTAAACCCAAGAGACATTTTTCTGTTCTCCTCTGACTTGACTTCACACTATGGACCACTCACTACTTTTCAAAACTTTCACTTCTCTTGGCTTCAGTGATGAAGACCCTGCTGGTCTTTTTCCTTCTTTTCTGGGCTCTCTATCTCCCGGGGAGGTTGGTCCTTTTAATAAGCTGTTAGATTTTGGAGCACCTCAATCCTTGGCCTTTGACTGTCTCTTGTTCCCACTCTCCCAAAAAAATCTCATCCCCACCCATGCCTTATACATGTGTATGATGATGCCCACACATTTCTTGTACACTCCAGACCTCTAGCAGTGGCCTATTTGACACCTTCTCATGGGCGTTCAAGGGTACCCCAAGCCAAGCACTTCCAAATCAAACTCCTAAGAGTCCAAACAAACTCGTCCTTGCTTGTGCACTATTCCTATCTCAGTGAGCAGCACATCATTCATCCAGGGATACAGGACTGAAACCAGTTAGGTATTCCTGGTACCCTTTACATCTCCCTCCCACTGAAGCCTCATGACCACACATCACCCCATCCTGTTGAATCCCCTCATATACCTCACTTCTATCTTTCCATGTCTATTTGCAGCTACCACAAACTTTCAGCATTGTTCGCCTTAATAACTAGCCCCTCCAGTCCGTTCTCCACACATTTACAATGTACAGTATCCCATATATACTTTAAGTAATCTTCAAAACAATCCTAGGAGGTAGACTCATCATTTTATATAAGGAAACTGATGCTCACAGGAATGAAGTGAATCACCCAATGAACCACCATACCTAAGACACAAATCTGGATCTCAAACCCAGCCCTGGTGCCTCCAAATACCCCATGAGTGCCCCATACCATGTTTTTTTTTTTTTTTTTTTTTTTGCAGATTTAAGTTTCTTCACTCCAGTGTTGAACATGCTACTGGTGAGCTCATCTCCATGAAGCAGCTCTTAAATAAACTAGCTAAAGCCCATCCCACATTAAGGGTACTGTGTGTAATTTTGTAATGTCCCAGTTCTTTTTTTTATAGACTCCAAACAACTGCTTGGATTGATGCCTTGGAAGAACAGAGATTATGAAAGAGATGAAGGAACTGGACATACTTCCAGAATATGACTATGGGAGAGTGTGGCTAAAGAGGGGAGAAACAAAATCACTGCAGGAGGAAAGTCAAAGTACAGACAGGCAGACTATTAGAAAGGTCATTGACGTGATATGAAAGTGCCCAAGAATCAGGACTGGAGTAGCATCAGCAAGAGTGACAGTGAGGAGGATGTAAAATCATAGTGGAAAGAAGGAAGTGACCCAGGGTTGGCAGATGACTGTAACCAGGAGAGGTGGGTGGTACATTCAAAGGTGGAGACAGAAGTGGCCTTAGTGAGGAAGAAGAGAAAATGGTCTAGGTAAGACCATTGTAAGAAACAAATAGCGAGGAAAGGTACCCACACCACTGTCCAGTCCAGAGATATGAGGAACATGGGAAAGAAAACAGCCACCACTGAGAAGATGGCATGAAAAGCTGTGTTCTCAAGACAAAATCAGGTTTCATGGAGAGCAAGAAGATAAAGGAAATATTCACAGTCGAGATTTAGGACAGAAGCAGTTTTACTGATCACTGACCAAGACTTCCAGATGGCACAATAGAAAAGTTTAAGGAGTTGGGGAAAGGTGGACAAAAAGGTCAGGAAGCCAGGTGTGTGAGCTAGTATCCAAGGAACTCCAATAAGTCCTGCCTTCCTGGCATGCTCATCAAAAGGTGGAGAGCCCGTTTCTTCTCCCCATGAATTGCTGTCACTTGACCAAAGGGTACTGCTTTCCTTGGGCTACACCCTCTGGGACTCAGCTACCGTGCTGTGAGAAGTCCCAGCTAGATGGAGATGATACACAGAGGGAAACCAAGAAACTCTGGTCAACCACCCACTGGAGCTTTCTGCCAAAAGCCTGTGTCAACTGCCAGCCACCTGAGAAAGTCATGTTGGCTATTCTAGTCCAGCCAAGCACCCAGAAGACTGCTGCCCCAGTTAACATCATCAGCAGAAGTAAGACGAGAAGAAAGGGAGAAGGGCACAACTGTTAAAAGAATGACATAGCCACTGAGAAAAATGGGATACGACAGAAACTGGTTACGTCCCAAACTCCTGATTTACCTCCTCATACGGCCTGCTATTCCATTTGGTAACCGGAAGTGTGTTTTCTATGTCTGTGAGTCTATTCCTGCTTTGTCAATAAGTTCACTTTTATCATTTTTTTTTAAGATTCCACAAATATAGCACAGAGAACTATATTCAATATCTTGTAATAACCTATAACGGAAGTAAGCCAGAAAGGAAAACACCAATACAGTATACTAACACATATATATGGAATTTAGAAAGATGGTAACGATAACCCTGTATGTGAGACAGCAAAAGAGACATAGATGTATAGAACAGTCTTTTAGACTCTGTAGGAGAGGGAGAGGGTGGGATGATTTGGGAGAATGGCATTGAAACAGGTATAATATCATATAAGAAATGAATCGCCAGTCCAGGTTCAATGCAGGATACAGGAAGCTTGGGGCTGGTGCACTGGGATGAACCAGAGGGATGGTATGGGGAGGGAGGTGGGAGGGGGGGTTCAGGATGGGGAGCATATGTACACCTGTGGCGGATTCATGTTGATGTATGGCAAAACCAATACACTATTGTAAAGTAATTGGCCTCCAATTAAAATAAATAAATTTAAATTTAAAAAAGAATTATGTAAAGCATTTCCAATTGAATACATATTTGTAAATATCTTTTCAAGCATTCTATTTTAAACAAACATTACTTTAAAAATATTTTGTATGATCTATTAAAGTTACATTAAATCTCAAAAAAAAGAATCTGAAAAAGTATATATACATATACATGTATCAGTTCAGTTCAGTTCAGTCGCTCAGTCGTGTCCAACTCTTTGTGACCCCATGAATCACAGCACGCCAGGCTTCCCTGTCCATCACCAACTCCTGGAGTTCACTCAAACTCATGTCCATCGAGTCGGTGATGCCATCCAGCCATCTCATCCTCTGTCGTCCCCTTCTCCTCCTGTCCCCAATCCCTCCCAGCATCAGAGTCTTTTCCAATGAGTCAACTCTTCGCATGCGGTGGCCAAAGTACTGGAGTTTCAGCTTTAGCATCATTCCTTCCAAAGAAATCCCAGGGCTGATCTCCTTCAGAATGGACTGGTTGGATCTCCTTGCAGTCCAAGGGACTCTCAAGAGTCTTCTCCAACACCACAGTTCAAAAGCATCAATTCTTCAGCGCTCAGCCTTCTTCACAGTCCAACTCTCACATCCATACATGACCACAGGAAAAACGATAGCCTTGACTAGACGAACCTTTGTTGGCAAAGTAATGTCTCTGCTTTTGAATATGCTGTCTAGGTTGGTCATAACTTTCCTTCCAAGGAGTAAGTGTCTTTTAATTTCATGGCTTGCAGTCACCATCTGCAGTGAATTTGGAGCCCCCAAAAATAAAGTCTGACACTCTTTCCACTGTTTCCCCATCTATTTCCCATGAAGTGATGGGACCGGATGCCATGATCTTCGTTTTCTGAATGCTGAGCTTTAGGCCAACTTTTTCACTCTCCACTTTCACTTTCATCAAGAGGCTTTTTAGTTCCTCTTCACTTTCTGCCATAAGGGTGGTGTCATCTGCATATCTGAGGTTATTGATATTTCTCCTGGCAATCTTGATTCCAGCTTGTGTTTCTTCCAGTCCAGCGTTTCTCATGATGTACTCTGCATATAAGTTAAATAAGCAGGGTGATGGACAGGGAGGCCTGGCGTGCTGCGATTCATGGGGTCGCAAAGAGTGGGACATGACTGAGTGACCTGATCTGATCTGATCTGAATATACAGCCTTGACATACTCCTTTTCCTACTTGGAACCCATCTGTTGTTCCATGTCCAGTTCTAACTGTTGCTTCCTGACCTGTATATAGGTTCCTCAAGAGGCAGGTCAGGTGGTCTGGTATTCCCATCTCTTTCAGAATTTTCCAGTTTCTTGTGATCCACACAGTCAAAGGCTTTGGCATAGTCAATAAAGCAGAAATAGATGTTTTTCTGGAACTCTCTTGCTTTTTCGATGATCCAGCAGATGTTGGCAATTTGATCTCTGGTTCCTCTGCCTTTTCTAAAACCAGCTTGAACATCAGGAAGTTCATGGTTCACATATTGCTGAAGCCTGGCTTGGAGAATTTTGAGCATTATATATATAAAGCTGAATCACTTTGCTGTACACTTGAAACTAATATAATATTGTAAATGAATTATACCTCAATCAAAAAAGTGAACATAATTGAAAAAATTGATTAGAACCTCCTAGGCCCAAGATGGTGGAAGATTAGACTTCCTGTAGACCTTGAGCCTCATCATATGCTCATTATAATGCATCAGCATGTTAATGACACACCCACAGGTGCCATGACAGTTCAAGGGTGGCCATAAAAGGCCAAAAAGTGCGCAGTGGCCCAATTCCAAGAGACCCCACCTTCCCCTGCCCCATTCCCAAAATAGTTAGAATAGTCCTCCCTTGTGTTAACCTATGAAATTACCCAGCTTATAAACACTAACCATCCCATACCGTGGGGGCCTCTCGTGCTGTCCGAGACTGATTGCCCTCTGTCTATGGAGTGTGTATCTCCCTGAATAAATTTACTTTCACTCTACTTTGGCTCCCTCTTGAATTCTTTTCTGTGTGAAGCCAAGAACTCTCAGTTGGCAGCCTGGATGAGACTTGGAATACAACCATTCTCTCAGTCCCCCTTCTCCCGCAACAGAAGAACCATCCGGCTTGGCTCAATAACCCATTAAATTGTGTGCAACTTTTTAAAAAAGAGACAGATATTTGAGGAAAACAGGAGAATGGGAAAGACCAGACATCTCTTCAAGAAAATTGGAGCTATCAAGGCAACATTTCATGCAAGGATATGCATGATAAAGGAGAAAACAGTAAGGACCTAACAAAAGCAGAAGAGATTAAGAAGAGGTGGCAAGAATATACAGAAGAACTACACAAAAAAGGTCTTAATGACCCAGATACACGATGGTGTGATCACTCACTTAGAGCCAGACATCCTGGAGTGTGAAATCAAGTGGGCCTTAGGAAGCATTACTACAGACAAAGCTAGTGTAGGTGACAGGATTCCAGCTGAGCTATTTAAAATCCTAAAAGATGATGCTGTTAAACTGCTGCACTCAGTATGTCAGCAAATTTGGAAAACACCAGTGGCCACAGGACTGGAATAGATCAGTTTTCATTCTAACCCCAAAGAGGGGCAATGTCAAAAATCTTCAAACTACCATACAATTATGCTCATTTCATATGCTACCAAGGTTAGGCTCAAAATCCTTCAAGCTAGGCTTCAGTAGCATGTGAATTGAGAACTTCCAGATGTACAAACTGGGTTGCAAAGAGGCAGAGGAACCAGAAATCAAACTGCCAACATCCACTGGATCATGGAAAAAGCAAGGGAATTCCAGAAAAACATTTACTTCTGCTTCATTGACTATGCTAAAGCCTTTCACTGTGTGGATCATAACAAACTGTGGAAAATTCTTAAAGAGATGCGAATACCAGACCACCTTACCTGCCTCCTGCAAAACCTGTGTGCATGTCAAGAAGCAATATTTAGAACTGGGCATGGAACAACTGACTGGTTCGAAATTGGAAAAGGAATAAGACAAGGCTGCATATTGTCACCCTGCTTATTTAACTTCTATGCAGAGTATGTCATGCAAAATGCTGGGCTAGATGAATCACAAGCTGGAATCAAGATTGCTGGGAGAAATATCAACAACCTCAGATAAGCATATGAAATCACTCTAACACCAGAAACTGAAGAGGAACTAAAGAGCTTCTTAATGAGGGTGAAAGAAAAGAGTGAAAAAGCTGGCTTAAAACTAAGATTCAAAAAACTAAGATCATGGCATCTAGTCCAATCACTTCATGACGAATAGAAAGGGGAAAAGTGGAAGCAGTGACAGGTTTTATCTTCTTGGGCTCCAAAATCACTGTGGATGGTGACTGTAGCCACGAAATTAAAAGACACTTGCTCCTTGGAAGGAAAGCTATGATAAACCTAGACAGTGTATTCAAAAGCAGAGACATCACTTTTCTGACAAAGATCTGTATATTCAAAGCTATGGTTTTTTCCAGTAATCATGTACAGATGTGAGAGTTGGACTATAAAGAAGGCTGAGCATCAAAGAATTGATGCTTTTGAACTGTGGTGCTGAAGAAGACTCTTCAGAGTCCCTTGGACAGCAAGGAGATCAATCCTAAAGGAAACCAACCCTGAATACTCACTGCAAAGACTGATGCTGAAGCTGAAGATCCAATATTTTGGCCACCTGAGGCGAAGAGTCAACTGACTGGAAACCCTGAAGCTGGGAAAGTTTGAAGGCAAAAGGAGAAGGGGGTAACAGAGGAAGAGTTGGTTAGATAGCATCACCTACTCAATGGATATGAATTTGAGCAAACTTCAGGAGATATTGGAGGACAGAGGAGTCTGGCTTGAAGTCCGTGAGGTCTTGAAGAGTTGAACTCAACTTAGCGACTGAACAACAACAGATTTTAAGCCATTCAATTTTTGAGTGGTTTGGGTATGTGCTCAGTCATGTCCAACTCTTTGCGATTCCATGGACTGTGGCCCTCCAGGCTCCTCTGTCCATGGAATTCTCCAGGCAAGAATACTGCAGTGGGCTGCCATTTCCTTCTCCAGGGGACTGTCCTGACCCAGGGATTGAACCCACGTCTTCTGCATTGGCAGGCTGATTCTTTACCACTGTGACACCTGGGAACCCCAGTGTGTGTATAGCAGATGGCTGAATCAGGGGTACACAAAGTCATCTGGGGTCCAGGGTTAGTAAGTGAGGGATGACTAGGGTACCTTGAGTTTCTTTTGTGATTCACATAATCCAGGGCAAAGGCTTAATGAGCTAAACTTTTTTTTTTTTTTTTTTCCTGAGCAACTAACTGGAAGAATGGAATTGCCTTGGGAAATGTGTCTTTGCCTAGACTTTCTATGCTGAGTCACAGTACAATGATGACTTTTCTGCCTCAGAACACATACTCTGCACACAGGTTAAGACAGAGAGTTTCCACCCCAAATCAGAAGAAGAGGTCTCCAGATGAACTGGTTTCAGGCTGGATCTTAGAAATTGTTTCTACTTTGGCTGTTTCTTCATCTAAAATCATCACCCAGATCCTTGATAATTAGGACTCTGCCTCACCCTTCCTGTATGATTCCCCTCCCCCTGGAAGGAGACTCTCTGAGTGGTTCTCAGGTTAATAGGAAAGGAGCTTGCAAATGAACTGAGTAACCATGACAACAAAGAAGGGAAGGAAACAAACCAATTATGCCTATGCAAATTCCTTCCTGCACAGGCAAGGTGAGAGAATAGGGCCATCGCAGTAATGCCTAGTGGCTAACGAGTTAGGGCCAGAGGCAGCTGTGGGGGCAGCTGTGGTAGGGGAGGAAGCTAAGCCTTCACCAGTCACTGCTACATGTTCATATTCACAATGGCAGTACGTTTGTGGATGTGTTTATATATGCACGTGTATGTGTGTGTGTGCGCTTATTGAGCACCTATATACCAAAGACTTTAAGATAAAGCACACTGTATTTCACTTAATTTTCTTCAATTCAGGCCTTTCTGGGCTTTAGCCCCCAGCTCATCAACTCCAGTTGGCATGGGACAGAACAGAGGACTCCAGCTGTAACGTGCATGTGAATCACCTGGGCATCTGGTTAAACTGCAGAGTCTGACTCAGTAGGTCCGGGGTGGTCCAAGACTCTGCATTTCTAACATGCTCCTCCAAGAACCACATCTTGAGAAGTGAAGGTGGAAGGATGTAAGTGTGGGTTCTGCATCCAGACCAGCTGGGTTCAAACCCTGGCTCTGTATATCAGCAGTGTGACTTCTGACAAGCTACCTGGCCTTCCTGCACATCCTTATTTGTAAAATGGGGATGGTAAAAATGGCAAAGAACAGTGTCCAAGAATTCCTGGGTGACCTAAATCAGTTTATGCATTTTAAATGTTTAATCAGTGACTCACAAGCTGGAATCAAGTTTGCCAGGAGAAATATCAACAACCTCAGATATGAAGATGATACCACTCTACTGGCAGAAAGCGAAGAGGAACTAAAGCGCCTCTTGATGAGGGTCAAAGAGGAGAGAGAAAAAGCTGGCTTAAAACTCAACATTCAAAAAAAAAAACTAAGATCATGGAACCCAATCCCATCACTTCATGGCAAATAGATGAGGAAAAAGTGGAAACAGTGACAGATAAGATCTTATTTTCTTGGGCTCCAAAATCACTGTGGATGGTGACTGCAGCCATGAAATTAAAAGATGGTTGCCCCTTGGAAGAAAAGCCATGACAAACCTAGACAAGGTATTAAAAAGCAGAGACATCACTTTGCTGACAAAGGTCCAGTAGTCATGTACGGATGTGAGAGTTGGACCACAAAGAAGGCTGGGAGCAGAAGAATTGATGCTTTCAAACTGTGGTGCTGGAGAAGACTCTTCAGAGTCTCTTGGACTCCTGCAAGGAGTTCAAACCAGGCAATCCTAAAGGAAATCAACCTTGAATATTCACTGGAAAGACTGATGCTGAAGCTGAAGCTCCAACACTTTGACCACCTGATATAAAGAGCTGACTCATTGGAAAAGACCCTGATGCTGGGAAAGACTAAAGGCAGAAGGAGAATGGGGTGGCAGAGGATGAGATGATTAGAAAGCATCACTGACTCAATGGTCATGAATCTTAGCAAACTCCAAGAGATAGTGAAGGACAGGGAAGCCTAGCATGCTGCAGTTCATGGGGTCACAAAGAGTCAGACATGACTTAGTGACTGAACAACGACAACAGGCATGTAGTATACATTCAATAAATATTACTGTAAACTTCTTATGGCTTACCAACTAATAAAACATTTTATGCATACTGGGAATAATGTACTACATCCTTTACTTGATCATAGATATTACTTTTCACACCTTTGTGAGAAAATTGGCCCCATTTTACAAAGAAAAACAGGTTTTGTGAGGTCAAGGAGCTAGTTGGAAGTTGAATCTAAAGACAAGCTGCCTGACTCTAGAACCCACATCTATGCAGTGAGTATCATGAGAGAAGAAACTATAACTATTCATGACCATATCCTCAGGGAGCTAACACAAAAATATTTGTTGAATGAATTATCTAATAGGTATTTGCCCTGAATTTAGAAATAAGTAAACTAAACTTCAAAAGAATTTTAAAACATGCCCAATTACACCACAAATGGGAGATGGGATTGAAACCCAGATCCCCAACCTATAAAGGCAGTGGACTATTCTTATCGAAGAAGTAATCTTGAGTTTACCACTGGGAGAGATGAAAGTGGGTAAAGAAAACTGACCAACGAGCAAGTATTTGAAAATACTCAACTGGAGCTGCTTGGCTTGTTTTGAGGATAACAGACCAATGCATTTGCTCACATGGAACTTCTTAGCCAAAGATTCTCCCCTCTGCTGAAGCCTCTAAGGCTATTGGGATCATGAGCCCATGCTTCCTTACCCTTACAGTTAAAGGGTTAATGGAAGCTTCTTTAATGGTCTTATATAGTATTTAGAGAGTGTCTTAGTTTGGGTTCCCCCCAAGAGTTCAGTACACATAGTCCATTTGGGAGGTTTCATGAAAACAAAGAGGAGAGTGGATAAGTGATTCAGAAAAGAGAAGGCATCCAATAACGAGTACATGACTAAGTCTTCTATCCACAACAGGTAATTGGCAATGAATCCGGTGAAGAAGCCTGGGAAATGGTATAAAACACAAGTTTCAAATTTATTCCACATGAGGAGAAGGGTTGCTGAGGTACTTCTAACACAACAACTAAGATTCGCTGTCTGAAGGCTGCTCTCAGGGGTGTTAGTTCCTTGGTACTTCAAGCCTGCCACATGTAAGAGCATGGTGACCCTCACTGTTCCAGAAAAAGCCATGTGGCAAAGAGATGTAGATGCTGCCAAATGTAAACCAATGGGAACACTGTACCATGGCGGATTTCAAGGGTTATGGACAGGGAATAAACAGAGTCTGCTAAGAAGCAACTTGTTCTGATTCTTATGACAGCAGCTCACCGAGAGGGGAATTAAATGGGGGAGGAAAGGACCTATCTGTCAAAATGCAGTTGTTGGGGAAAGAAAGGGGCTATACGTCCTGTACATTATAGGCTCGGCCTCGTACAGTCATTTCCAAAATGGGGGATGCAGGAGACAAAGGACCACACTTATTGGGTAGAGCGTTGATAAGTGGCCCACATCTGTACCTCACAACCCCGACTTCATTTAAACACATTCTTAAACTTGGCTGCAGATAAGGAAATAAGAGGATCTGTACTTGAGGGCTGGGGAGACAGTAAGAGAAGGTTCAGAGGAGGCATCCTGTGTTATTAGATTTGTTCTTAATCCCAGAAGGAAAAAATATATTTATTTTCAGAAATATCAGCGTTCTCCAGAATCAGTGAGGTCATGGAAACCCTAATCTTTGCCATGTGCTCTCACAGCCACAGTTATGCTAATTAAACCTGGGGGCTCCAGTGAAGCCAGTGAAGTCAGACCCAAGTCAGCAGGCTGAAGGGGGATGGGAACGCACATGGAGACAGTACTAGTTGTTTTGCATTCAAAGCTTGGGCATGAGGCCAACTTGCCCCCACCCTTCCTTTTATTTTCCTGACACCTGGGTCATGGAAGCCACTCAGAGTCCACCCAGAATGTGGAGTCGCAAACAGCAAGATATGCCATTGCCGTTAACCTGATTCGTCATCACCAATGGGGAGGGGGAGGGAATCCTTCTAGAAGGGCATTAAAACTGGATTTGGGATCTAGAGTACTTCAAATGTTGTTGCTCTTCTCACTCAGTTTCTTTATTTTTTATTATTCTATTTTATTTTATTTTATCCCAGTATGTGGGATCTTAGCTCCCCAGAGACAGATCCAACCTGCAACCCCTGCATTGGGAGTGTGGGGTCTTAACCCCTGGACCTCCAGGGAAATCCCTCAACTCAACTTCTTCAACAAAGGGGCATGGATGCTACTGGGGAATTATGGGCATGTGGGCCTGAGGAAGCCACAGCAGCCATTCCCCAGCCTGTGGAGCTCTACTTCTAAAGTGAAGTGAAAGCATTAGGCATCCAGTCGTGTCCCACTTTTTGCAACCCCACAGACGGTAGCCCCACCAGGTTCCTCTGTCCATCGAATTCTCCAGGCAAGAATACTGGAGTGGGTAGCCATTCCCTTCTCCAAGGGATCTTTCTGACCCAGGGATCGAACTGGGGTCTCCTGCATTGTGGAGTAAAGGCAGATTCTTTACTGTATGAGCCACCAGGGAAGCCACTTCTAAAGGGAAAGTTAAAATATTCAATATGCTTTCGAATCACCATACAGTATTTATTCCAAAGACATCTAAGAGCCCAGAGAAGGGAGATTTGTTCTGTGTATCTCTGCAATCCTGTCTCTTTCTTTCCATCTCCTTCTCCTTTCTGCCATTCCTGGTTATTCATACACCAAATGCCTTTAAGGCATAGAGTGGGTCTGTGTGTATTTGCATAACATACAACATATAACAAATCTATATAAAAATGAATCCTGAATAGATTGCTCCATTGTATATATGTGTGGGTATACAAGTGCATCGGAGAAGGTAATGGCACCCCACTCCAGTACTCTTGCCTGGAGAATCCCATGGACGGAGGAGCCTGGTAGGCTGCAGTCCATGGGGTCGCTAAGAGTTGGACACAACTGAGTGACTTCACTTTCACTTTTCATTTTCCTGCATTGGAGAAGGAAATGGCAACCCACTCCAGTGTTCTTGCCTGGAGAATCCCAGGGACAGGGGAGCCTGGTGGGCTGCCGTCTATGGGGTTGCACAGAGTCGGACACGACTGACGCGACTTAGCAGCAGCAGCAGATACAAGTACATACATGGATTTATTTTTTCAAGAACAAATGTCTCAATGTTTCTCTTCCTTGAGAAAAATTACCAACTAGCAGGTTCTCAAATTCCACATAGAGCTTTGTAATAAGAGAGAAAATATATGTTAAAAGCCACAAAGAAATGAAATACAGTGAAGACTCATATTTTTGTTTCAAATAGCCCTGAATTTCCAAAGACTTCACAAGTCAAGTAGAAGGCAATCTTGAAATGGCTTTGTTCCCCTCTACAGTAGGTGAATAATCTTTGGGACACTGGCCAGGGATTAAGTAATCAAGATTCATTGTCTCCTTGAAGCAAAAAGAAGTTATGGACGCAGAATTGCTCCAGGACTGTGGGAAACACAGCTTTGCAAACACTGTCCTGAGTGCAACTCTAGACACTGCTACTCACTTGAGCAAGTTTCTAAACCTCTTAGAATCCATTTCCTTATCTAGAAAATGGGGGCGATTCACACCTAGACCACAGAGTTACTGTGAAGATTAGCCATATTGTATGGGGAGCACCTGGCACAAAGCAAATGTCAAGAACTGTAAAGGGCCTAAGAGTCTGGCCTGCTTGCAAACTACCAAGCCAGCCGGCCATGGTTTTATGGATACTGGTAGAAGACACAGACTCCTGGGTCAGAGATGGACAGTTTCTTACCACAATAATAGTAGCCAGATTATCAGGATTTTCCCATCAGTTTCCCAAGCCTCAAGTCTCACAGTGGCACATGAAGAGGACCAGGTGACACCTGTATACACTGGCAGGTTTCATTACAGGAGACTAACAGGGGTAGGCTGGGGTGGGGAGTGATGGATCAAGGGAATGTATGGGGGAGTGGGCCCTGAAGATATAGTTGTTGCTTTAGTCATTCAATTGTGTCCAACTCTATGTGATCCCGTGGACTGTAGCCCGCGAGGCCCCTCTGCCCATGAGATTCTCCAAGCAAGAATACTGGAGTGGGTTGCCATTTCTCCCTCCAGGGGATCTTCCCAACCAAGGGATCAAATCCCTGATGATATAGAGGAACACTCATTTTGGAAGAAGATGGAAAGGCAAAGAATGTGGAATAAGACCACAGTAAAATGAGGGGATGAAGAAGAAATGGGTTGAAGGGTGTCTAATAGTTTCTGTTCTTGTATTGAGAAAGGGAATAGACATGTGAGGTAGATGATATTTTCCAACAAATGGCCTTAACAATATTTCCATCTGCTTTTCCAGAAACCTGCCACTCCCCCATCCAGAGGTGGACTCTATTTTTCCTCCTCTTGAAACTGGTTGGGATTTTGTAACTGCTTCAACAAATAGAATGCAGAAGTGATGTGTGACTTCTGAGACTGGATTAGAGAAGCCAACGTATCTTCCAGCCATTTCTCTCTTTCTTGGGATAGTCATCCTTGAGACTGAACCACCATATTGTGAGGAAGCCCAAGCTACCCAGAGAAGTCATGTGTAGACGTTCTGGCTCATAACATCAGGGAAGGTCCCGGACATATTAGTAAACAAGTCTATAGAGCATTCTAGAACCTGGCTGTCAGGTCACCATCACCCTCTGAGGTTTCACCATGTAACAGAGATCAACCAATCCTGCTGTACCCTGTCCAAATTCCTGACCCACAGAACCCACAGAATGCATGAGCATAATATGTGGTTGTTTCACGTCACTGAGTTTGGGGTAATTTATTACACAGCAAGAGATGACTATAACAACCAGGCTGGGGAGCAGGAAAGCCTTCCTAAAGAGAGCTGGGGAAAACTGAGCTGGTGTCTTTTAGGGAGAAATGAAAAGCTTTCAGTGGAGGGAAGCCTACCTGGGGAACGTGAAGCACAAATGTGTAGGGACAACAGGTTCAGTGTGTCGCCATTCCTGAGCTTAGCTCACACTCCAGAAGCAGTGGGTGCTTGCGTCAGCCAGGCAGAGTGCAAGAAGGGCCCTGACGCCTCAGAGTCTCCGACTCATTATTCCAGCAGCATCTCTATAACCTTTGTTGCAGACTCACGGCCACATCTTCTCCTTCTGCCGATCTGCATTTTTCCTCCTTAGTTCTTGTTTTAGCAGCACTAAACAGCCAGGAAATTGAGGAGTAGCTCTCAAATTGAAACACTCTTCATTCCCATGCATTTGCCACAACTCTGATACCCATGCTTCTTTGAATAAATTACGCTTATTAAAAAAAAAAAAAGGTACCAGTTTTGGGACTTGCCTGAAGGTCCAGTGGTTAAGATTCTGCACTTTCACTACAGGGGGTGTGGGTTCAATCCCTGGCCAGGGAACTAAGGTCCCACATGCTGCATGGCATGGCCACAAAAAATAGTGTACCAGATTGAACACTGAAAACTTAAAAACTGAGATGTACAGAAACATAACTTTACTTTTGGTTCTTGAGCACCTACCTCCATTGACAGTGCTAATTACAGACATCTCAGTTTCTTCTAGCTTTCACTGGTTTTTGGGGATAGTTATTTAGTTTTTCAGAATTCTGCCTCCTTATCAAAGATTCCTCCTTCTCTTGTTTCCTAATATGGTGACTAGGTGCATTTTTATGGCTGGGAGAAGGTAGGCTGGTCCTCCTGCTGTTCTCGAGGTGGAAGGTGCCTTGGCTTACCTGATTACTTGGCCTCCTGCCCTGGTCTCCACTGAGGGGTGGCTGGTCTTTCAGATATTGTGCTGGCAACCCCTGCTGCTGACAGCAGCTGCTGCCATTGCCTCTGCTGGAAGGTCCCCCAATTCTGCAGGGCCCCCGCAGGCCTTCACAAGTACCTCTGCCCTCCCAGTGCTTCCGTGCCCGAGTCAGGCACCCAGGACCTGCCCCCTGCCTTCCAGAGAACACAAGTCTGTGAGGCTGACATCACCTTACTTCTTCTGTGTCCAGAAGATGAAAGCCAATGTTGTCGCGGGTTCCTGAGATTCTCATAGTATTCAGGAAGTGCCTGGTGAGGTGGTCACGTACCCCGATGCTTTCAGGCTCTCCTAAGCCCAAGTGGGTGCTTCTACCATTCCTTTCTTTGGCCCCCATGTCTGATTTGGAGGGTGGGAAGGGTGGGCACTTGCTTCTTCTAGCTTCACCTCCCTGAACTGGAAGGGTGTTCCCTCTCTCACGTGTACGGGCCCCCTTCCTTACATTGGGTCTTCATCCTTCCTACACTGTGACTTTACCATGGTCAACCCTCTAAGCTTTGGTTTCTATTTTATGAGAGCCCAACTTTGGGAATCCTGAGAAAAGCCTTTGCTTTCCCTTGTTAGTCTGCCTTTCAAGATTATTGTTCCAGGAAGGGCTTTTAAAATTCTAGATGAAATGTCAGGCTAAGCAATGATTCATGTGTCCTCTGCCATACCCACTTCTTCCCAGGACACTAAGCCTTCATCTCCTGGCATGATCTTCATGACAGAAGAACAGCAAGTGATTATTTTTTTCTCCCTCTTTTTTAAATAAAACACACCTACAAACATAGAAAACACATTTTATAGTATTTTAAAACATTCTCCTACTATCTATTAATAAGCTAAGTGGAAAAGTAACATCACGAGAAATCGAGGAATATTGGCTTCTATTTTAAATTATATCTAGTCTAAAAAATGAGAATTGGTTTGCCAGTAATTAAAATACTAAGCTATTTTTATCACATTTTGTATAATTCCAAATTTAATTGTCATTATCCATGGGGAAATTCTGAAGCCAGAGGGAGAAATCTTTAAATCTCACCTCAAATATGCCAGGTACATCATTTGAAAAGTATCTTCTCAGGACAGAAGCAGTGAGATGATGAATTTAGAAGACAACATTCTCATCATCAATCATCATATCTGGCCTCGAACACCCAACAGAAGTCACATTTGGGTTAATGACAATCTGATTTCCAATGTGTACATGATGCTATACTTCCAGGCTGAATTTTTTCTTAACCTTAAAGCACATATTTCAGAAAAGAGGAGTTTTGTGTGTGGATGAGACTAGAGTGTACAGGAGGCTCTGTTGGGCTATTTGAACAGAACCAGGGAAGGTCTCCATCCCTGACTATCTTCCCCAACCAGGTGCCAAGGTGCCGACATTTCACCATTAGAGAGGTATTCCTCTAACTTCAGAATTACCCAAATCAGCAATTCTCTTTTAAAAATTTCTTATGAGCTTTCAGTTCAGTTCAATCAGATCAGTTCAGTCGCTCAGTCATGTCTGACTCTTTGCGACCCCATGGACCTTAGCACGCCAGGCCTCCCTGTCCATCACCAACTCCTGGAGTTTACTCAAACTCATGTCCATTGAGTCAGTGATGCCATTCAAGCATCTAAATGTCCATCAACAGATGAATGGATAAAGAAAATGTGATACATATATACAATGAAATATTAGTCATAAAAAAGAACGAATTAATGGCACTTGCAGCAACATGGATAGACCTAGAGATGATCCTACTAAGTGAAGTGAGTCAGACAGAGAAAGACAAGTATTATACAGTATCACTTATACGTGAACTCTAAAAAATAATGCAAATGAACTTATTCACAAAACAGAAACAGACTCTTAGAGAATAAACTGATAGTTACCAAAGGGGAAGGGAGGGAGGGATAAATTAGGAACATGAAATTAACAAATACATACTACTATATATAAAATAAACAACAAAGATTTGCTGTATAGCACAGGGAACTATATTCAGTATCTTGTAATAATCTATAATGGAGAAGAATCTGAAAAAGATTAATGTATATATGTATGCGTGTGTATATATACATATATATATATATGTAAAACTGAATCACTTTGTTGAACACCTGAAACTAAGATAATATAAAACAACTATACTTCAATAAAAAAAGGACCACAAAATTCCTTTCTGATACCCTTTTATAACCACACTCACATCTCTCTCACCTCCCAACCCCATCCTGAACCCCTGGCAACTGCTAATCTGTTCTCCATTTCTAAAATGTTGTCATTTCCACAATGCTATATAAATGGAGTCATACATTATATAATCTTTTATGATTTTTCTCTCTTGGCACAATCCTCTGCAGATTTCTCTAAGTTTTGAGTGTATCAGTAGTTTCTTCCTCTCCAGTGCTGTGTGGTTTTCCACGGGATGGACATAGCATGGTTTGTTTAACCATTCACTTGGTGAAGGACATCTGAACTGTTTCCAGTATGGGGCTGTTAGATTAGTAATATTTATTGAGCACCTACTACATATGTTGTAACTCACTGGAGAATACCCTGATGCTGGGAATGACTAAATGCGGGAGGAGAAGCGGACAACAGAGGAAGAGATGGTTGGATGGCATCACTGACTCAATGCACATGAGTTTGGGTAAGCTCTAGGAGTTCGTGATGGACAGGGAAGCCTGGCGTACTATAGTCCATGGGGTCGCAAAGAGTCAGACACGACTGAGCAACTGAACTGAACTACATATGTTAGGTACTTTCATATGTGTTGTCCCAACTAACCTTTACTCCCCCAAAACCTTGTGAAACAAATATTGGTATCTGCCTTTATAATATATATTAAGAAACTGAGGCTCCATGATGCCAATTAAGATGCCAAGTGACATCATCAGAATTCATAATCAGGTCTATAAGTGCCAAGCACATGAGTGCTATTTGCAAGTTGATTTGATGGCTCTTCCCTTGGGCTAGCTTGGGTATCAGGGCTGGGGCTAGCCATAATGAGCTCAGAGTGAGAGCACTTAGGGCTATTTATGCAACCTCAGGTTTCTTCATTATTTTCCCACCATAAATCAGGATGGGCCTGGGGAACTGGGCAGTGAAATGCCTGCTATCTCATCTGCTCAATGGATTTCTGTTTTAGAGCAGCCTGTCTGTGCTCAGAGTGTCATCAACAAACCAAACAGCAAGATGAAGGTGAGATTTGGTTTCCCCCATCTTGATCAAGAATCAACTGTTTATTGTGCTCTTTTCCCACTTTCTCTGCCAATTGACAAAGGTATCAGGGGAGTGGTAGTTAAGCTGACACACTGTCATTCTGAAAACAAATGACTGGAAATGCCACACCAGCTCAGACAGTTCCAGAAAAAGCTTCAGAGCAGTCCATCTGCCCAGGGGAAGGACACACTGTGCCTGTCATAACTCAAGCAAGTCTCCTGGAGGCATGAGTATGCCTGTCAATAATAAGTCAGCTCTCTGATGGAACAGCCTTTGGGAAAAAAGGCTTTTGGACTTCAATACTGGGGCAGTTCCTCAATCCTCTCTCCCATGTAAAGTGCTTCTCCCATCAGCCCATCACATGCAATTGCCATGCCCACTACATACCCCTGAAAACAATCAGAAGTTCTGAAATTCCGGGAACAATTCCAATCAGAAATTGCGACAACAGTCAGGGGTATGTGTATGTTTAAAGGGGGGATGTGAAAAACACAGGAAGAGACGACCAGACATTCACCAGAATGGTTAAAACTAAAAACACTGGCAATACCAAGTGCTGGCAAGGGGTAGTCAACCAGGAGCTCTCAAACACTGCCGACAGGAACACAAAACAGGACGACTGCTTTGAAAAACTGTTTGGCAATGTCTACCAAAGGCTTCCCTTGTGGCTCAGCTGGTAAAAAATCCACCTGCAATGCGGGAGACCTGGGTTCAGTTCCTGGGTTGGGAAGATCCCCTGGAGAAGGGAAAGGCTACCCACTCCAGTATTCTGGCCTATACAGTCCATGGAGTCACAAAGAGTCGGACATGACTGAGTGATTTTAGCTTTCACTAAAACTACAATCGGAGAAGGCAATGGCACCCCACTCCAGTACTCTTGCCTGGAGAATCCCATGGACGGAGGAGCCTGGTGGGCTGCAGTCCATGGGGTTGCTAAGAGTCAGACATGACTGAGCGACTTCACTTTCACTTTTCACTTTTTATGCATTGGAGAAGGAAATGGCAACCCACTCCAGTGTTCTTGCCTGGAGAATCCCATGAACGGGATAGCCTGGTGGGCTACCATCTATGGGGTCGCACAGAGTCGGACACGACTGAAATGACTTAGCAGCAAAACTACAATATGCATCTTTTAGAACCTAGCAATTGACTCCTAGGCATAAATTCAAGTGAAATGAATGCTCATGTCCACCAAAAGAGATGTACGAGAATGTTCACAGCAGACTTATTCATGATAGCCAGATGTCCAGCAATGGAACAATGAATAAATAAGTATTGAATATTTGTGCAATAGAAAACTAAAGTGGAGAAGGCAATGGCACCCCACTCCAGTACTCTTGCTTGGAAAATCCCATGGACGGAGAAGCCTGGTAGGCTGCAGTCCATGGGGTCGCTAAGAGTCGGGCATGACTGAGCGACTTCACTTGCACGTTTCACTTTTATGCATTGGAGAAGGAAATGGCAACCCACTCCGGTATTCTTGCCTGGAGAATCCCAGGGACAGAGGAGCCTGGTGGGCTGCCGTCTATGGGGTCGCACAGAGTCAGACATGACTGAAGCGACTTAGCAGCAGCAGCAGCAGAAAACTAAAGAGCAGAAAACAATTACTGATATTTACAACCTGGATGAACTTTACAGAGGCTGAACTCAAGACTACATACTGTATGATACCATTTACATGAAGTTCAAAATTCACTATGGCAACAGAAGTCAGAAAAATGGTTACTTCCAGAGGGAACAGGAGATGGTAACTGACTGAAAAGGAGCATGAGAAGCCATCTAGTGTGCTTCATCTTGATCTAGGGGGTGGTTGCTTGAGTATATACTTTGGTAAAAATTCATCAAGCAAAAGACAAGATTTGTACACCTTATTACCTTTCACTATATAAACAATATTGCCAAAATTTTAGAAGTTAAAAAATGCAAGGGAGAGTTGCCCCCCATTCACTTCAGGGGAAACTGGACCAGGCCACCCTTCTTTCCTGCCTTCTTCCACCTCATCTTTGGATCTGGTGGACACCAGGATGTGTGACAGAGCCAGCTGACTGCTCCACCCAATGGATTATTTGGGGAAGCCAAATTGATACAATATTAGGCATAATTAGTGGGAGAGCAGATGAAAGATTGGCACAGCAGTTGGAGGCAGGATAAGCACTTCATGCTAAAATGCCTCCAGAGACTTTTCCTGTCTCCCGTGAACAAAAGGGTGACTCACACTGAGGCGGAGATGGAGGAATTATTTGAGCATGGATGATTTCCGCTCTCTTGGAAACTTGAGTTGGGGACAGACACACACACATACATACACACACACACACCAAGGGATCTACTTCTGACAGCACTGATTCCAGAAGGATTTAAATACTCAAAATGAGAGATAGTGATTTAAGAAAAATCAGCAGGGTGTGTCAACCCCACGCAATGTATGCATTTATTGTCTTTATTTATTTAACTGACATGCAGTAAAATTTACTCTTCATAGTACATCGTTGTATAAGTTTGAACAAATGCATATGGTTGTTTAACCACCACTACTTTAATAGTACACAGAATGGTTCTCTCACACCAAAAATTCCCTTGAGGTGCCCCTTTGTAATCAACCCCTTGTTCCACTCAACACCAACAATGCTCATCCCTTCTCCAGCCCTATGGTCCCTAGTTTTACCTTTTCAGCAACATCACATAATAGAATCATACACTATGGACTCCTTTGGGTTTGACTCCTTCTGCTCAGCATAAGGCCTCTGAAAATCAGCCATGTTGTTGTGTGGATCAATAGTTCATTACGTTTTACTGCTAAATATTAGTCCTAGATATAGAAGGAACACAGTTTAACCACCTACTAAAGAGAGTCATACACGACTGAGTGACGGAACTGAACTGAACTGAACTGAAAGACATATGGGTTACTCTTAGTTTGGGGTAATTATGAAATAAAGCTGCTACAAACATTCACATATAGGTTTTTGGGTGAACACATGTTTTAGATTCTTAGGCAAACACCTAGAAGTGGGATTGCTGATAAGTGTAGGTTTGACTTGATAAGACACCAACAGCTTTCCAGAGTGCATGTACTGCTTTCTAACTTGCAATGAATGAGAGTTCCACTTGTTCTACGTCCTTGCCAACATTTAATATTTTCACTTTCAAAAAATGTCAGCCACTGTAACAAGTATGTAGCAGCACATTGCGGTTTTAAGTTGCATTTCCCTAATAACAAATGAAGGTAAGCATTTTTCCATGTGCTTATTTGCTGTCCATATATCTTCTTCGAAGGGCTTCCAACTAACCCTTTCACCTTACCTTCTTTGATAATGGGTCTGTTCAACTCGTTTGCCCATTTTTTAAATGAGATGTTTATTTGCAATAATGATGCATTTAGGGAATTCTTTCTATATTCTGGATATCGGGGCTTGGTCAGAAGTATGATTTGCAAATTTTTTCTCCCAGTCTATAGCTTGTCTTTTCATTCTCTTCAGTTCAGTTCAGTCGCTCAGTCATGTCCGACTCTTCGCAACCCCATGGACTACAGCACACCAGGCCCCCCTGTCCATCACCAACTCTTGGAGTTTACTCAAACTCATGTCCATTGAGTCAGTGATGCCATCCAACTATCTCATCCTCTGTCATCCCCTTCTCCTCCCGCCTTCAATCTTTCCCAGCATCAGGGTCTTTTCCAATGAGTCAGTTCTTCGCATCAGCTGACCAAAGTATTGGACTTTCAACTTCAGCATCAGTCCTTCCAATGAATATTCAGGACTGATTTCCTTTAGGATGGACTGGTTGGATCTCCAACCAGTCCGTCCATTCTCTTAAGAGTACCTTTTAAAGAGCAGAAGTTTTAAATTTTGGTAATGTCTAATTTATCAATTTTTTTATTTTATGGATCAACATTTTCATGTCATATCTAAGAACTTCTTGGGTCACAGAGCTTTCCTCTTATGTTTTCCTAGAAACATCTTAGCTTTATTTTTACATTTTTTAAATTGTATATATGATCCATTTTGAGTTAATTTTGGTATAAGTTCTGAAGTTAGATTGAGGTTCATCTTTTTACATATAGATGTCCAATTGTTCTAGTACCATTTATTGAAAAAAACTATCTTTTCTCTATTGACTTGCCTCTGCAACCTAGATGAAAATCAACTGACTATATTTGAGTTAGTTACTTTATAGACTGTTTTATTCCACTGTTCTATGTTTCTATCCTTTCACCAATACCACACTGTCTTAATTAATGCAGCTCTATAGTAAGTCTTGAAATTACAGAGCAAGTCCACTTTGTTCTTTTTCTAAATTGCTTTGGTTAACCCAGTCCTTGTGCTCTTCCATGTAAATTTTAGAATCAGTTTAACAACATCTGCCCCAAAAAATTTCCTGGGATTTTTATTAGAACTGCATTGAATCAATAGATCAATTTATGGAGGATTGACATCTAAATCCCATCAAATTTCCCAATCCATGAACATGCTCTCTCTTCCCATTTATTTAGACGTCCTTTGACTCACTTCTTCAGTGCATTATAGCTTTCAGCATTCAGATCCTGTGTGTACTTTGTTATACTTACACTTAAACGTTTTATATTTTTGTTGCTGTTGTAAATAGCACTGGTTTTCAATTCTGAATTCCAATTGTTTATTGTTATTACAAACAATTATTGTATATTTGCCTTGTATCCTGTGACCTTGCTAAACTTACTTATTAGCTCTAGGAGCTTTTTTTGGTAGATTTTCTGGGACTTTTCTATATAGACAATGTTTTGTAAACAAAAAAAAAGTTTATTTTTTTCCTTTCCAATTTAGAGGCATTTTACATATGCATTTTAAGGCCAATCCCATGGCTGGTTAAAATATTTCCCTTCCAAAAGCCAAACTTTGCAGTTCTTAAGAAGTTGCCTCTCTCATATACTCCACACTAATAACTAAAGCTGGGGACCACTAAAGTATAGGAGTCTGAATAGGCTAGGTTTTGCTGTAGTAACAAATAGCCCTGATACCTCAACAACAAACATCTCTTTCAACAAAAAAGTGTACAATCTTGCTCATAGTATATATCCATTCTTGGTTGACAGGAGTACTATACCCTCCATGGCCTCTCAGGAGCCCAGGCAGATAGACCAGCCACTGTCTTAAATGTTACCTGTGACTATGCCAAAGCAAAGGAGAATTCCAGAAATTTTTTCACAGAAGATTCGTTGGTCAGTCCAGAAGTGTCACATGCATTCCACTCACAAAGCATTGACTAGAACAAGACACATGATGCCACTCCACCAGAATCAGGCTAGAAAATGCTATTCTACCACATAACTGGAAGTGGAGAGTCAGAAGTATTTGGTGAAGAGTGCTAATGACTACTGAGGCATAAACACACACACACAGATAACACATAAAAAGCATTCTAATGCAATACAGAAAGTGGTGTGCCCCTTTAGACAAGTATAGAGGAAGTCCACATGGAGTTAAGACAAGGTTTCTCTTGTGTGAGCTCCAGAGAGACTCCAGGTGAGGTTCCAGGCAACAGGACTCTCTAAAACTAAGCCTTGAAAGATGTTACAGATCAGATGTTCGATATGTTTACACTTCGTGAAAGTGAAAGTCGCTCGGTCGTGTCCAAATCTTCGTGACCCCATGGACTGTTCAGCCCATGGAATTCTCCAGGGAAGAATACTGGAGTGGGTAGCCTACCCCTTCTCCAGGGGAACTTCCTGACCCAGGAATCGAATCAGGGTCTCCTCCATTGCAGGCAGATTCTTTACCAGCTGGGCCACCAGGGAAGCCTCCTTTGGATAAGTCACTTTAACGTCTCTGTGCCTCAGTTTCCTCATCCATAAAAGGAGACAACTAACAGTGCCTGATTCATAGGGTGTTGAGAGGATCAAATGAGGTTCTATTTGTAAAACTCTAGAGTACCGTCTGGTACATAAGCACTATAAATGGTAACTGTTCATGTGCACACAAACACACACACACGTCTTTCACCAATTTTAAATCCATGAGATTTTTTAATGTAGACACTAGAGAACTAATTACCTATTTTTTCTTATCTGTAGTGAAATTTACCCCTGGTTCCAGTGAGCAAGGGTTGCAAACTGACAAAGTCCCACATTCCCTGCCCCCACTGACCAGGGAGCACTGAGCAGGGCTCTTCCTCCCACTCAAAACCAGCAACTCAGACCAGACTGCTCAGCTCTAAGTCAGTATTTTCCCTTCCCTGTCCAAAGCTAGACCACCTCAGCCTTCTCTAGATTTTTCTCTCTGACTGCAGAGACCTAATCTCTGTCTAGAAAAGTCCTTCCACCAAGCTGTGTGGAAATAAACCTTCCTTTATCACCTGCCTGGGGCTACTGTGGGTGCCATGCAGGAGCAGAGCCCTGCAGGACAGCAAGAGATCTGGCCCAAGACACTCCTTCAGGAAAAGGACACAGCCGGCACTTAGAGACCTCCACATCTCCCTGAAGATGAGCAACTAAAGAACTATTTCTAGTGTAAACAGGAAAATAATAAATCTCATAAGTAGAATGGCAATGAAAATTTTCATGGTTTAGCTCATTTGTGCAAGTAAAGCTCTTTCGGGTGTATTCCTATGTTTGACTCTCAGAACAATTCTGTCAGGATTGCAGTCACTCTCGCTTCACAAACAATGAAACACAGACTCAGAAAGGCGAAGAGATTTGCCCATGACAGGGCAGCTGGTAAGTAACAGAGGAGAAGCTTGAACTCAGAGATCCTTCTCACAGTTACCTCTAACACCCTGTTTTCCAAGATATGGAAGGCACACTGCCAGCAGGGTGCCAAATGATTTCATGCTTGATATACTGATTAGCAGAATGTAAATCCGGAACAAACTCGAGCTTTGAAGCTTCCCTTTTCAATCCATTTTATTTGTTTAAAACAGTAGGCAATTTCAAGAAAACCTTAAGCAATCAACAGTACAGATGGCACACAGACGTGGCAAAAATTGTGAAGATGATCCTGAAAGGGCTGCAGGCTGGAAACCCTGCTATAAGGTGAGTAGTGAGAACAATGACTTCAGAAGCAGTGTGCTAGGCCTGGCTCTGACACTAAAGAGCTCTGCGACCTTGTGCTAGCCATGACCTCTCTGAGTGTCGGCCCCATCCTGCATAGAATGAGAGGGTTGCTGCAGTCATTTCTGGAGCCTCTCCAGCAGGAGTCCTCTAGGTAGAAGCTGGGTGTTACATCCAGAAATGTGCTGGGCTGGCCATCTTTGGCCCCCTTCTTCTGCAGTCCTTTTTTGTTGCCTGAAATAAAGCTGACAAGAGACAGCCGGACCCAGGACCACTCCTCCATGGGAGCCGCTCAGAAACTTCCAAAGAGGGCCCGGGTGGCAGGCTGAACTCTCAAGCCTCCTCTCCCTCATCAGCTGTGCACCTTGGGCCCTGCAGCCAGCCTAGGAGGAGACCATGACAGAAGCGGGAGGGGGAAGGAAGAGCTTTCCACAGAGCCATCCTCCAACAAGAAAGGAGCAAAAGTAAAGCCTTGAAGGACTCCAGCTGGGAGGGGATTGAGGGCAGCAAGAGGAATGGAATTCATAACAGGCCCACTCTGAATGGGACCAGGGTCAATGGGAAAGTTTCTTGAAGATTCCCATTTGAAGGTTCTTAAAGGTACTTGTGGGTGGGTGGATGGCAGCTCTCCTACCATTGAACTAGATCAGCAGCCAGAACAAGAAGGTACCGGGGTGGGGGGGAGGTCACCATCAGCTCATGAAGTTATGAGGAAACCCAGGGCCACCCTGACCTTCCCTGTGACCTTGGGCAAGAGCTATCTCTCTCTGTGCCTCAGTTTCCTCGTCTGTGACATAGACATAATATGGTGAGGATTAAGTAAAATAATACATGTAAAGCCTAGCACATGGTCAGAATGAATACTACTATTTATGTTTACCATTGAAGACCTGAGATGGGGGCAGCCCAGATGGTGTTCCCAGCTTGGATTTAGACAAACATGGGCTGACATCATGGCTTAGCCACCACTTTGTGGTAGAACTTTAGACTGAAATTTCTACTGATAAAATGGTGATACTAATAGTATCCTCTTCAAGAGAGGCCAGTTGTCAAATTCAACTGTGTGATCTCACAAAGCACTCGGAAGAATGCCTGCATGTTTGAATTACTCAGTAAATTATGGTTGTAATAGACATGGAGCCATGCACCTGAAATCCTCTCTCAAAGACAACTTCATGGCCCCAACTATGAGGAATACAGCCAGCAGGCTGGGCACTGTCATTGCCTTCGGGGCCTGGGTGTCCCTAGGAAGTTCTCTGAAGGCAGAACCTTCTGCTTCTTGGTGTCCACAGGATGCGCAGCACAGCAGGTATACAAGGTCAGCTCTAAATACTTACAGATGGGCTGATTCATTCAATGACTTACTTCTGAAATGGGGTGTACTTCAGTGGCGCCAGCTGTTTTTTGGCCATGCTGAATAGCTTGCGGGATCTTAGTTCCCACAGCAGGGATTGAACCCAGGCCCTCAGCAGTACAAGTGTGGAGTCCCAACCACTGGACTTATCGGCAAGTCCCCAGTGGCATCTACTTTTAAATCTTCCAGGTGAGAGGAAAGGAAACTCCATGGAGCCTAATTCCAAGTTCTCAGCAGGGATGAGGCTGCCCTTGCTTGCCAACTCAGCAGGTTTCTTTTCTTCATTTTCTGATATGGCTACCGAGCAGGGACCTTGGAGAATGCAACTGAGTTCTCATCAAAATCCCTCCCCTCCTCCCCAAGCCTGGCTGCCAGAGAGGACACTCGCTACTCTGACCTCGTTTCCCGGCAAGGCTGCCTGTGAAAGTGCAATCTTGGCAGAGGTGCCCTTTCAAGAAGATTTTTATCTTACAGAACTTGACAGATTTTCGGCTTCACTCTTTCATTTGAAATTTCTCATATTACCCCCTCTCCTCTTGCCATTCCGGCTTGGGTAATTTTTCTCTAAAGTGCCAGTTTCTCAGTTGGTGGTTGCATTCCGGAGAGGGTTAATGTGAAAGGCAGAATGGCCACATCTTGAATAACTTAAACCAAAGGGTGGACTGAATATGAGACTGACCAGTAGCTACCACAGTCCTGGGCTTTTGAGCAGTACTTTCCAAACACTGTGGGGCAGGGTCGGCCCCAGTTACAGTGAATTGCATTCTGGCAGTGGTGGGGTGGAGGCGGTTGGTCACATGGAATAAAGGCCGACATACTTGGCAGCTCCCTTGATCAAGAGGTGGTCCCTTCCTGCACCCCTTGAATCTGGGCTAGACTTGTGACTTGTTTCATCGATGGAATGCAGTAGAAGTTAACACTGTGTTGATGCCTGGCTGAGACTTGGAGAAGCCTTGAAACTCCCACTCTAAAGCTCCTGGAACACTCCAACCATCACATGCACAAGCCTGTGCTAATCTGCTGGAGGACAAGAGAGCACTTGGAGGCAAAGGCCCAGTACCCTCCTTCCCACTGAAGGCTCTTCTAAACCAGCCAGGCCTTGCTGACCCAGCAGCTGACAGTGGAAGCATGGGAGGCCTGGCCTAGATCAAACAAGTCTGGCCCAAGCAGAAGAATGATCCAGCTGAGCTTAGACCAGACTGGCAGCCCAGTAAGTTTTGAGCAATTATATAAGTGATGATTTATATCACTGAGTTTTGGGGTAGATTGTTTCATAACAAAATAGCTAAAGTGGGGGACAGAAAGCCAGGAAGCAAAAAAATTTTTAGAAGACAAAGATAATACAAATTGTGACATGAAGAATTAAGGAAGCAAACAGGGTCATGTAATGGAGGACTATGTGTGACAAATTTGGGAAGTGCAGTCAAGGGAAGACATTTCTAAAGAGGTGACATTTTTCCTGAGACCCAAATGACAGGACAGAGCAAGCAAGGTGAAGACTTAAGGGCCCAAAAGGAAACAAATGGGAACTAATCAAAATTACAAGATTTTGCACAGCAAAGGACACCATAAACAAAATGAAAAGGCAATCTACAGGATGGGAGAACATACCTGCAAATGATGCAACTGGCAAGGGCTTAATTTCCAAAATACACAAACAGCTCATACCACTCAACAAAAAAATAAACAACCCTATCCAAAAATGGACAGGAGACCTAAATAGACATTCCTTCAAAGAAGACCTACACATGACCAACAGGCACATGAAAAGATGCTCAGCATCACTAATTACTACAGAAATGCAAATTTAAAGTACAGTGAGGTGCCATTTCACACTATCAGAATGGCCATCATCAAAAAGTCTACAAATAACAAATGTTGGAGAGCATGTGGAGAAAAGGAAACACTCCTACACTGTGGGTGGGAATGTAAGTTGGTATAGCTGCTTTGGAGAATGGTATGGATGTTCCCCAGAAAACTAAAAATAGAGTTACTATTTAATCCAGCAGTCCTACTCCTGGGTATATATCCAGACAAAACTGTAATTCAAAAACTTACATGCACTCATATATTCATAGCAGCACTATTTACAATAGCCAAGACATGGAAACAACCTAAATGCCCATTGACAAATAACTGGAAAAAGAAGATGTGGTACACATAAACAATGAAATACTACTGCTAAGTCACTTCAGTCGTGTCCGACTCTGTGCAACCCCACAGATGGCAGCCCACCAGGCTCCCCCATCCCTGGGATTCTCCAGGCAAGAACAATGGAGTGAGTTGCCATCTCCTTCTCCAATGCATCAAAGTGAAAAGTGAAAGTGAAGTCGCTCAGTTGTGTCCGACCCTCAGCAACGCCATGGACTGCAGCCTTCCAGGCTCCTCCATCCATGGGATTTTCCAGACAAGAGTACTGGAGTGGGGTGCCATTGTCTTCTCTGAATGAAATACTACTCAGCCATAAAAAAGAATGAAATAGTGCCACTTGGATGCAACTAGAGAGTATCATACTAAGTAAAGTCAGAAAGAGAAAGACAAATATATGATATCACTTATATGGGGAATCTAAAATATAACACAAGTGAATTTATCTATGAAACCAAAACAGAATCATGGACACAAGAGACAGGTGGTTGCCAAGGGGGAAGAGGTTGGGAAAGGGATGGAATAGGAGGTTGGAGCTAGCAGATGTAAGCTTTTATGTGTAGAATGGATAAATAACAAGGTCCTACTATATAGCATGGAGAACTATATTCAATATCCTACAATAACTGGTACAGCCACTATGGAGAACAATATGAAGTTTCCTTAAACTAAAAATAGAGCTACCATATGATCCAGCAGTCCCACCCCTGGGCATATATATGGAGAAAACCATAATTTGAACAGATGCATGCACCTCAATGTTCATTGCAGCACTGTTTACAATAGCTAAGACATAGAAGCAACCTAAAATAAACGTCCATCAACAGAGGAATGGATAAAGAAGATGCGGTATATATATATACAATGAAATATTACTCAGGCATAAAAAATAATGAAATAATGCCATTTGCAGCAACATGGGTCGACCCAGAGATTATCATACTTTGTAAAGTAAGTTAGACAGAGAAAGACAATATTATATGATATTGCTTATATGTGGAATCTAAAGATACAAATGAATTTATCTATAAGACAGAAATAGAATTACAGATGTTGAAAACAAACTTATGGTTACCGGCAGGTAAAAGGGCAAGGGATAAATTGGAAGACTGGGACTGATACACACAAACTACATAAAACAGATAACTAATAAGGACCTACTATATGGCATAGGAAACTCTACTCAATACTCTGTAATGGCCAATACGGGAAAAAACTCTAAAAAGCAACATTGTAAATCAGCTATACTTCAATTAAAAATTTTTTAAAAATCTTGTGATAAATCATAATGGAAAAGAAAAAATTATATATATATATATATACACACACATATACACACACATACATATATATATATATATATACACACACACACACACTTCCAGAGGTACAAGCTGAATTTAGAAAAGGCAGAAGAACCTAAGATCAAATTGTTAACATCTGTTGGATCATAGAAAAAGCAAAGGAATTCCAGAAAAACATCTACTGCTTCATTGACTATACTAAAGCCTTTGACTGTGTGGATCATAAAAAACTGTGGAAAATTCTTAGAGATGGGAATACCAGACTACCTTACCCGTTTCCTGAGAAATCTGTATGCAGGTCAAGAAGCAACAGTTAGAACTGGACATGGAACAACAGACTGGTTCCAAGTTGGGAAAGAGTACATCAAGGCTGTATATTGTCACCCTGCTTATTTAACTTCTATGCAGAGTACATTGTGTGAAATGCTGGATTGGATAAATGACAAGCTGGAATCAAGACGGCCGGGAGAAATATCAACAATCCCAGATATGCAGATGATACCACTCTAATGGCAGAAAGCAAAGAGGAACTAAAAAGCCTCTTGATGAAGGTGAAAGTGGAGAGTGAAATAGCTGGCTTTGGCTTAAAACTCAACATTCAAAAAACTAAGAATACAGTATCTGGTCCCATCACTTCATGGCAAATAGATGGGGAAAAAGTGGGAACAGTGACAGACATTATTTTCTGGGATTCCAAAATCATGGATGGTGACTGCAGCCATGAAATTAAAAGGTGCTTGCTCCTTGGAAGAAAAGCTATGACAAACCTAGATCGCATATTAAAAAGCAGAGATGTCACTTTCCTGACAAAGTCTGTGTAGTCAAAGCTATGGTTTCTCCAGTAGTCATGTACAGATGTGAGTTGGACCATAAAGAAGGCTGAGTGCTGAAAAATTGATGCTTTGAAATTGTGCTGGAGAAGACTTTTGAGAGTCCCTTGGACAGCAAGGAGCTCAAACCAGTCAACCCTAAAGGAAATCAACCCTGAATATTCATTGGAAAGACTGATGCTGAAGCTCCAATAGCTTGGCCAGCTGATGCAAAGAGCCGACTTACTGGAAAAGACCTTGATGCTGGGAAAGACTGAGGGAAGGAGGAGAAGGGGGTGACAAAGGATGAGATGGTTGGAGGGCATCATCAACTCCATGGACATGAGTTTGAGCAACCTCAGGGAGATAGTGAAGGACAGGGAAGTCTGGAGTGCTGCAGTCCATTTGGTCACAAAGAGTTGGACACAACTTAGTGACTGAGCAACAATAACAGTGTATAACTGAATAACTGTGCTGCACAGTAGTAATTATCACTACGTTATCAATCAACTATACTTCTATTTTTTTAATGTACAAAAATTTAAAAAAAAAAAAGAACTGAGGGCAGAGGAAGCTGCCAGCACAGCCTCAAAGGTGTGTTTTCAAGAAAGGGAACCAAGGCCAGTGTGCCTGAAGTCTGGAGAGAGAATGAAAACAGGGCCAGGGGGAGTCAAAGAAGTCGGCAAAGAGCAGCAAAAAGCCATGGGAGGGTTTTAACAGAAGACAGATGCCATCTGAGTCCCATCTTTGAAAGGTCACCCCGGCCACAGTGTGGGTGTGGAGGATGGCTCATAAGGTGTCAAGAGTGGAAGGCTACTGCAAATTCCAGGTGAGCAAAGATGCTGGCTTAGACTAGGTAATTATCAGTGGCGGTCAGGGGAAGGAGTCAGATTCTGGAACTATTTTGGAGGGAAAGCATCCTTACAGCACATATGCTGGCTTGAAACCAAAGTTTGTTATTTGAGCCGTATGTCTAATAAAGTTTAGGTCATTGGTATTGCTTTTACTCTCCATATGCTTATCCCACAAATTTTATTCAGAAGTTTTTAATAAGTACTAAATTTACTTGCATTTTATACCAGTTTTTATTGTTAATTATTAATAGGTGCGTGAGGTTTTCCCTATACTTAAAAGTGGATGAAACATAAATCCAACATCTGGTTGTATATATTAACAGAATGGAGTATTTGTTCATAATTCTTATATTCACAATTTGGTGAACAGAATTAAATTTTTTCTATTCAGAAATCATTTTGAACATTTTAAACCAGTATCCCCATTATCGTCTCCCAAGATAAATGTTTGCTTATAAATCATTTCCTTAAAATCTTAGTTTTCTTAGACATTAATTTGGAAACATATGTTTGACAATTATTGATAAACAGTAGAGTTCGGTGATTAAAATCATGGACTCTTGGAGCCAGTCTGCTGGGTCCAAATTCTAACTCTGCAATTTATTACTTAAGTGATCTTTGGCAAGTTTTTAAAAATAAGGTAATAGCAGTATTTCCCAAATGGTGGTGTTGTGATTATTATTTAAATTATCTCACACACAGAACGTGCTTAGAATAGGCTCTGGTACACACTAGGGGACTTTAGGATGCCAATCACTGGGCTACATGTCTTTGCTGCTGTGACTATTTGAAAGGTGGAGAATTGCATTTCATTTAAAAGTTACCCCCCAGAAAATCACATTTCAGGTTTTTCCCTAATCCAGTATTCCCTTCCTAATTTTCTCTATGAATTCTGACTACGTGTTGTCATCTCATGCCTGGTTCTCACTCTCACTATCCACTTGGCCAGCACCAGCCTTGAGTTCTCAACTGTGGATAGCACAGGTAAGGACAACCACATCAACAGCACACTGCATGATGACTATGCCAGACATGGCGTGGCTGTGGAAAAGTTGCCTCTTCAAAAGAGGTGGTCAGAAAGCTAGTCGTGAGGTTGTACTTAGAGAGCGACTGTGATTTAGGTCATCTTATAGACTTACTCAGTCAAATGTTTAGTGCCTGGGCTGGGAGGACCTGAGCAGCTGGGAATCCTCAGGCATCTCTATCTCTATGCAGTCTCTCCCTGTGGCTTCTCCAATATGATGGCCACAGGGTACCCAGATTTCTTATATGGTAGCTCAGAATGCCAACAGTGCCTGGAGACGGGAAGAGGGCAGAGGAGGCAGGGGGGAGAGAGAGAGAACCTGAAAAAGCACACATGTGCCAGGCAGATGCTGTGTTGCCTTTTATATGACCCAGCTTTGGAAGTCACAGGCTAGTCACAACTAATATTGTAGTCTACTAGTTGAGGCTGTCAGACAGGTCCACTGGATGTTCAAGGCGAAGCAACACAGACTCCACCTTTGGATGAGGGACTGAGAAGGTTCTGGGAAAACATGTGGGACTGGAACTATTATGGCCATTTGGGGAAAATATGCTCTGGCACAGATGACAAGAGCCAGTCAATTGAAGCATGACCTGTGCTGGCCCAGATGATATCCACCAGGAACAGAAAGTCACGAGTCCACCTGAGCTGGTTTAATTTGTAGCTTTACAAAATGGCCCTGCTTTCATCAGGTTAAGAGAAAGAGTGATTACAGGGGAAAGAGAAGGAATAAAGTTGTATTTATTGAGCACCTATTATGAGCACCTATTGGGGCTTCCCTGGTGGCTCACTGGTAAAGAATTTGCCTGCCAGTGCTGGATACACGGGTTCGATCCCTGGGTTGGGAAGATCCCCTGGAGAAGGAAATGGCAACCCACTCCAGTATTCTTCCTTGGGAAATCCCATGGACAGAGGAGCCTGATGGGCTCCCATGGGATTGCAAAGAGTCGGGCACGATTTGGCGAATGAGCATACACACACACATATTATGCCCTGGATGCCTCACACAAAGCTGACTGTGGATCAATAACGATTCTTCAGGAAGGCAATTTGCAGAAGATTCAGCAGGGCAGAGAACTGGGCTGGCTGGTGCAGCCAGCTGCCAGATCAGCTGGGGCTGGCCAACTGTCAGTTTGGGTACCTTGATTCTCCCCAACCTGCTGCTGCTGCTAAGTCGCTTCAGTCGTGTCCGACTCTGTGTGACCCCATAGACGGCAGCCCACCAGGCTCCCCCGTCCCTGGGATTCTCCAGGCAAGAACACTGGAGTGGGTTGCCATTTCCTTCTCCAATGCATGAAAGTGAAAAGTCAAAGTGAAGTCACTCAGTCGTGTCCGACTCTTAGCAACCCCATGGACTACAGCCCACCTGGCTCCTCTGTCCATGGGATTTTCCAGGCAAGAGTACTAGAGTGGGGTGCCATTGCCTTCTCCACTCCCCACCCTGGTCTCTGGTTATATGATGGAAGCAAGTCCCATTGTGCAGACACTTTTGAAGTGTCTTCTTATGTCATGATTGCTATCATCTTCTGGCCCCAACTAAGTCACATGATCAGACAAGTTCTACAAATGTTGCAGGAGTGGGGACACAGGGAAGGGAAAAATTTGTGGTCATTTTCTGCAGCTTTACTACAGTCTGAGAAGTCAAATTTTGTTCACCAGACCCACAATCATCTCTCACAGAAGTGGGACATGGTAAGAGAAGGGCCATGCTGAGACTCCTTATGCTTTACCTGAGGAGAGCCTGGAAGGACCAAGAATGTCTCCAAAACAGCTCGGCACACTAGAGCAGCCCCATGTGGTCCACAGACATAAAGAGACATCTGGGATCACCTCTAGCCTGGAATGACAGCAGCATATTTTGACACAAAGAAAAATTATGAGTAAGAGAAGAGTGAGGGGGAAACAGAGCAGTAACAAGGACATGAAAGGTAGAGAAAGAGTGAATTTTGGTGTGTTACTGAGAGACAATATGGTTAAGAATGGTTCTGCAGCCGGACTACATGGATAACAATTAGAATGTGATGATGCATGTAAAACACTTGTTCCCAGCACATCAGCAAGGGTCAATGAATCACCACGGTCACCATCATCTATGTGGAGGTTTCAGAGGGGAAGTGATAGGACAGAGGATTTTGATGAAGTTTTGTAAAATTTCACTTGCCCCCAATTCCCTTTTGACATATCCTGGAGAAAGACAGAACAAAAGCCTGAAGTATTCATTTCTTTTGTGCCTTCCAGATTGTGTTTCTTCAAGTGGGATGTCAGCCAAGATTAGAGATGTAGAGCTGGGCTTCCACTGGGATTACTCACAGAAAATGATGTTCTCATTTCATCCTCACAGTCACTCTGTAAGGTAGGTGTTATTCTTCCTTTATAGCCTAGGAAACAGAAGCCCAGGGAGGTCAGCTGGATGGCTCTAGGTTACTTAGTAGGCGGCAGATCCAGGATTCAACACTAGATCTGTTAGAGTTCAAGTTCCATGCCCTTCCTTCCTTTCTTAAATGTAATAGTAGGCTTTTTTCCCTTTATTGCATTACTTTTATCTCAAAGACAATATGAGTTCACTGTAATCCAAAGATGTAGTATAAGTATTTTTACCCTAAGACCCTCTTCTCCTCAGTATCACCCATCATGACCATGGTCCCCAGCTGCCCCATCCCACTGTGCTGAAGTAATCAATGTTATCAACATGATGTGTATCTTTCTCCACTCCTATAAACATATGGACCATGTATAGAGGGCATTAACTGTTTTTACTAACTTTTAAAAAACTTCAATTGTATGATAAATTAATCTGCAAATGGCTTCTCTTCACAATACAGCACAAAGCAATCTTGAGAAAGAAAAATGGAGTTGGAAGAGTCAGGCTCCATGACTTAAGACTATACTACAAAGCTGCAGTAATCAAAATCATATGGTACTGGCACAAAGACAGAAACACAGATCAATGGAACAGGTTAGAAAGCCCAGAGATACAACCACACACCTGTGGTCAACTAATATACAACAAAGGAGGCAAGTATATACACAGAGAAAAGACAGTCTCTTCAATAAGTGGTGCTGGAAAAACTGAACAGCTACATGCAAAAGAATAAATCAGAACATTAACACCATATACAAAAAAAAATACTCAAAATAGGTTAAAGACCTAAATGTAAGGCTGGATGTTATAAAACTCTTAGAAAAAAACACAGACCACTCTTTGACATAAATCATAGCAAAATCTTTTGTGCTCCAACTCCTAGAATAATGAAAAATTTTTAAAATAAACAAATGGGACCTAACTAAACTTAAAAGATTTTACATAACAAAAGAAATCATAAATAAAATGAAAAGACAACATACAGAATGAGAGAAAACATTCACAAATGATACAGCTGACAAAGGATTAATCTTCAAAACATACAAATAGCTCATGCAGCTCAATATTAAAAAACAAACAACCCAATCAAAAAATGGGTAGAGGACCTAAACAGACATTTTTCCAAAGAAGACATGTCCTCAGATGTGTCCAACCCTGTGACCCATGGACTGTAGCCTGCCAGGCTCCTCTGTTCATGGAATTCTCCAGGCAAGAGTGGTGGAGTGGATAATCATTACCTTCTCCAGGGGATCTTTCCGACCCAGGATGGAACCTGGGTCTCCTGCACTGCAGGAAGATTCTTTATGGATGGTCAGAAAGCATATGAAAAGATGCTTGATATAATTAATTACTTAGAGAAATGTAAATCAAAAGTACAAAGAGATATCACCTCACACTGGTCAGAATGGCCATCATAAAAAAATATACAAACAATAAATGCTGGAGAGGGTGTGAAGAAAAGGGAATCTTCCTATCCTGTTGGTGGGAATGTAAATCAGTACGACCATTATGGAGAATATTATGGAGTTTCCAAAAAAACTAAAAACAGAACCATCATATGATCCAGCAACACCACTCCTGGGCGTATATCCAAAGGAAACTGTAATTCAAAAAGATACATGGACCCCAATGTTCACTGGAGCATTATTTACAATAGCTAACACATGGAAGCAACCTAAATGTCCAGGAAGCAACCTAAATGTCCACTGACAGAGCAAATGAAGAAGATGTGCCAGATAAATACTATGGAATATTCAGTTCAGTTGCTCAGTCGTGTCTGACTCTCTGAAACCCCATGAACCCCAGCATGCCAGGCCTCCCTGTCCATCACCAACTCCCAGAGTCCACCCAAACCCATGTCCATTGAGTCGGTGATGCCATCCAACCATCTCATCCTCTGTCGTCCCCTTCTCCTCCTGCCTTCAATCTTTCCCAGCATCAGGGTCTTTTCAAATGAGTCAGTTCTTCGCATCAGGTGGCCAAAGTATTGGAGTTTCAGCTTCAACATCAGTCCTTCAAAGGAACACCCAGGACTGATCTCCTTTAGGATGGACTGGTTGGATCTCCTTGCAGTCCAAGGGACTCTCAAGAGTCTTCTCCAACACCACACTTCAAAAGCATCAATTCTTTGGTGCTCAGCCATCTTTATAGTCCAACTCTCACATCCATACATGACCACTGGAAAAACCATAGCCTTGACTAGACGGACCTTTGTTCACAAAGTAATGTCTCTGCTTTTTAATATGTTGTCTAGGTTGGTCATAACTTTCCTTCCAAGGAGTAAGCATCTTTTAATTTCATGGCTGCACTCACCATCTGCAGTGATTTTGGAGCCCAGAAAAATAAAGTTTGACACTGTTTCCACTGTTTCCCCATCTATTTGCCATGAAGTGATGGGACCAGATGCCATGATCTTCGTTTTCTGAATGTTGAGCTTTAAGCCAACTTTTTCACTCTCCTCTTTCACTTTCATCAAGAGGCTCTTTAGTTCTTCTTCACTTTCTACCATGGAATATTACTCAGCCATAAAAAAACTAAATAATGTTATTTGCAGCAACACGGATGAACCTAGAGATTATCATACTGAGTGAAGTCAGATAGAGAAAAACAAATATCATGATATCACTTATATGTGGAATCTTAAAAAAAAAAGGTACTTATTTATAAAACAGAAATATAGTCACAGACGTAGAAAACAAACTTATGGTTACCAGCAGTTGAGTGGGGATGGATAAATTGGGAGACTGGGATTGACATATACACACCACTATATATAAAATAGATAACTCATAAGAACCTACTGTAGAGCACAGGAACTCTACTCAACATTTTGTAATGACCTATATGGGAAAAGACTAAAAAGAGTGGATATATGTACACATATAACTGCTGTACACCTGAAACTAACACAACATTGTAAATCAACTATAGTTTAATACAATTAAAAAAACAATAAATCACAAACATCCTTCTAAGGCAATTAATAGAGATCTAATTAATTCTCTGTAAGAACTGCACAGCCTACACACTCTCAACAGGATACACAATTCATGCAACCATTTTTCTGTTGACTGGTGTTCTGGCTTCCAGGATTTTTTTCCCCTATAGCCTAGATACAAATAAATCTTTATAGATCTACTTATATACCAATGATTGTGTATGTATAGAATATATTCTGAAATGTAGGTTTTTTTGGTTCCCAAATGTTGCAGTTATTTATCACTGTACATCAAGCCATAACAAAATTTAGTGGCTTAAAAAAATAATAATTACCTTTTGACCTCAAACCATCTTCAAGGAGGAATCAGTAGGGATGGAATCAGTAGGGAAGGAAGAAGGAATCAAGAAGGCATCAGTAGGGATGGAGCGCCTCTGTTCTCAGTGGGATTAGCTGGGTCAGTTCAACTGGGAGATGGAAGATCCACTTTCAAGATGGCTCATTCACAGGGTTAGTAAGTGGTTGTCAGCCATTGATTAGGAACTCAGTCAGGACTGTGGTCAGGGGCCTTAACTCCTTTCCACTTGGGCCATCACTCCATAGGCTGCTTGGGCTTCCTCACAGCATGGTGGCTGGCTTATAAGCATGAGTGTCTCAAAAGAACTAGGCAGAAATTACATTATCTTTCTATAATCTAACCTCAGAAGTCATGCAGTATCACTTATACCACATTCTATTTGTGGAAATAGTCACAAGTCCACCCAGATCAAAGTGGAGGGGAATTAGACTCTACCTTCTGATCTTCTGATGGGGAGGGCAAGGTTTTGGAAGAGAATGTGGGCTGGAAGATACTGTTGCAGCCATCCCATCTTTTGAAAATATAGTCCTACCAAAGATCACATTGCTAATAAATAATGGAACTAAGACTCAAATCTTGGTCTGTTTTTCATTTCATAATGTGATGTATTTTAGTGACATCTGCATGGTTGAATTTGGGATATGCAATCAAGTCAAGGAAAAACTGAACACTGGGGCCAAGTGCGAACTAAACCTTATGGAAATAACCAACCAGGATTATCCAATGACTTAAAAAGCCTCTTTATGCCTACAGCATAACACAGTTGAGGACAAGGTGGCTAAGGACCAACAGGGACTTCTGAATGGTCTTGGCAACCAAGCCCCATCCAGAAGATGTCAGTCTAGCACAGCTGCTCCCATTCATCATTTACCACTTGCCCCAGACGGGAGTTTTCATTCAGCCTCAACACATTCATACTACCATAAGCAAAAAAGTAAAATAACTCAGTTCTGCTTTTTGTTTTTCTTCTTTTTTACATTTTTGTTTGGACAGAGTGGAGCAGTTCAAACCAGGAGATGAAAGGAACAAAAGATCAGCTGGAGCAGGAAAGCTACTTAGCCCACAAATGGACATGGTTACATGGTCAAAGCCCAAGAGGTTTAAGTGTGTTCTTATGCAGAGTGAGGCCATGAGTGTATTTCAGAATACTAAATTATCTTTAAAAATTGTCCTTTATTTCTTCCACTTATTAACAGATGCCTCATTTATTTACTCCAAACACAAGCCACAGCCTTCATCTATTTGGGGGTAAGCATTTAACTATGCTATGAATGATTTGTCTCAAATAACAATCCCCACTCCCACCTTTCATTCTCCTACCCCACCCCACCCTGACAGCTTGGATGCTAACCCCATAATGGAGTCCCAAATCTCAGTTCCTTCTTCACTCAGGAGGATTAGGCTTGTGGAACTTAGACCAGACTCTGACAGCAGACACATTCTTGGCCAAGGTTTATGGCAACATCTCCCCTACTCCTGATATCCTTTCAGAGTCTTGTGAGCTGTAAATAGGACACTACTTGATTCTAGGATGGCCTCTAGTTGTTTACCAAATTCGTGGGCCTGGTAGCACAGGTAGAGTATTAGCAACCCCAAAATGTATTAGGTTGCTAGCACTGTGAGGAAGAAACTGTTACAGGACTCTCTCTTAGCCTCTATGGCATTCTGCCAATCTTTTTCTTTTTTAATAAAAAAAAATTATACAATTTTAAAGGTTACTTTCCATTTACAGTTGTAACAAAATATTGGCTACATTCCCGCACACCCAATAGTTTATACCCACGACTCCCCCACCTCCATAATGCTCCTCCCCTACTCTCCCCACTGATAACCACTAGTTTGTTATTTAAATCTGTGAGTCTGTTTCTCTTTTGTTATATTCACCAGCTCATTGTATTTTTTAGATTCCACATGTAAGTGACAGCATATAGTCTTTGTCCTTCTCTAACTTATTGCACTTGGCATAATGCCTTCCCAGTCCACGTATGTTGCTGCAGATGGCAACATTTCCATCTCTGCTATGATTGATTAATATTTCATTGAGCTATGTCGCTTCAGTCATGTCCGACTCTTTGCGACCCCATGGACTGTAGCCCACCAGGCTCCTCTGTCCATGGGATTCTCCAGGCAATACTGGAATGGGTTATTTCCTCCTCCAATATTTCATTGTGTATGTGTGTGTATGTATATAAAACAAATGCTGGAGAGGGTGTGGAAAAAGAGAAACCCTCCTACACTATTGGTGGGAATGTAATTTAGTGTAGCTACTATGGAAGCAGTTTGGAGATTTCTCAAAAAGCTAAAAAATAGAATTCCTATATGATCCAGCACTCCCACTCCTGGGCACATATCCAGACAAAACCATAATTCAAAAAGATACATGCACCCCAATGTGCATAGCAGCACTATTCACAATTGCCAAGACATGGAAGCAAGCTAAATATGCACTGACAGACAAATGGACAAAGAAGATATAGTGTATAGTATTCCACACAATGGAATACTACTCAGACATAAAAAAGAACAAAATAACATCATGGATGCAACTAGAGATTATCACATTAAGTGAGAAAGATAAATACCACATGGTATCACTTACATATGGAATCTAAAATATGGCACAAACGAACCTATCTAAGAACCAGAAACATACTCACAGACATAGAGAACACATTTCTTGTTGCCGAAGGGGAGCGGGAGGAATGGAATAGGAGTTCGCGGGTAGTAGATGCAAACTATTACATATAGAATGAATAAACAACAAGGTCCTACTGTATATCACAGGGAGTTATATCCAATATCCTGGGATAAATCATAGTGGAAAAGAATATAAAAAAGAATGCATATATGTGTATAACTAAGTCACTTTGCTATGCAGTGGAAATTAACACATTGTAAATCAACTATACTTCAACTAAAAAAAAATTTTTAAGCAAAAATAAAAGGAATCCTATGAAGTAAAATTGTCACTGTGGATGACATGATACCATACATAGAAAATCCTAAAGACGCTACCAGAAAACTACTAGAGATCATCAATGAATTTGGTAGAGTTGCAGGATATAAAATTAATATACAGAAATACATTGCATTTGTATACACAGACAATGAACTAGCAAAAGAGAAATTAAAGAAGTAATTCCATTTACCGTTGCATGAAAAAGAATCAAATACCTAGGAATAAGCCTACCAAAGGAGGCAAAGGAGCTATACTCAGAAAACTAAGACACAGATGAAAGAAATTGAAGATGACACATACAGATGGAAAGATATACCATGTTCTTGAAAGAATCAGTATTGTCAAAACAACTATACTACTCAAGGCAATCTACAGAGTCAATGCAATCCCTATCAAACTATCAATGACATTTTTCATAGACTATAACAAATAATTTTAAAATATGTATGGAAATACAAAAGATCCCAAACAACCAAAACAATCTTGAGAAAGAAGAAATCACAGTCCCTGTCCCTGACTTTTCAAACAATACTACAAAGTTACAATCATCAGAAAAACAGAAATATAGCACCTAGAAATAAATCCATGCACTGTGGTCAGTTAATCTACAACAAAGGAGGCAAGAATATATAATGGAGAAAAGACAGTCTCTTCAATAAGCCGTGCTGGGAAAAGTGGACAGCTTCATGTAGAAGAGTGAAATCAGAACATTTTCTAATACCATATACAAAAATAAACTAAAAATGGACTTATAATCTAAATGTTAGACGGGATACTACAAACTCCTAGAGAAAAATACAGGCTGAACACTCTGACATAAATAGCAGCAATATTTTTTTTGATCCATTTCCTAAAGCAAAGGAAATAACAGCAGAAACAAACAATTGGGGCCAAATTAAACTTATAACCTTTTGCATAGCAAAGGAAACCATCAACGAGATGAAAAGACAACCTACTGAACGGGAGAAAATATTTTCTTGCAATCTTTGATGTTTCTTGGCTGGTAGATGCATTACTGTGATTTCCTATTTTGGGTTCATATGGTTGTTCTCCCTGTGTGTGTGCATGTGTCTGTGTCCAAATTTCCCCTTTTTGTAAGGACCCAGTCATAAAAGAATAGCACTCACCATAACGACCTTATCCTAATTTGATCATCTCCAAGTAAGATCACATTCACAGGTAGGGTGAGGACTTCCACATCTTTGGGGGAGACATAATTCAACACACAACAGATGTCTATGTACTAATCCCTGGAACCCATGAATATGTTATATTACAGCAAAAGGAACTTGGAAGATGTGATTAAGGTTACCCAAGGGACTTTGAGATGGGGAGATTATCCTGGGTTACCCAAGTGAGCCCAATAGCATCACATGAGTCCTTAAAAGTAGAAAATCTTTTCCAATTGTGGAGAGAGAGATATGTGAGGATGGAAGAATGATTAGAGAGATGTGATGCTGAAAGTGATAGAAGAGGTCCAAAAGCCAAGGAATGCTGTAGCCTCTAGAAGCTAAAAATTAAAAAAAAAAAATTGAGGAAATTGATTTCTTCCTAGAGCTTTCAGAAAAGAATGCAGCCCTGCCAACACCTTGATTTTAGCCCAGGAGACTTATGTCAGACTTCTGACCTATAGAACTGTAAGATACCAAAATTGTCTTGTTCAAGTCACCAAGTTTGTGGTCATTTTTAAGGCAGCAAGAGAAAATTGGTCTTAGGTCATGTTCCCCAGAAGTAGAACCTGAGTGGAGGATTTTTGTGCAAGTGATTTTGATGGGAAGGAGCAGGAGAGGAGGGAAGCTAACTAAGGATGTGGTTTCTACTGGAGACCAGCTTCAGCCTGATCCCATGAGGAGCTCTGGATCATAAATAGCACCACCAAGTAGGTCAAATTTCCACAAGGTTTTTCTACCCCCATGCCAGTCCATGACTGATCGAGGTTGTGGGGGTTTGGGGTAAAGATTTAAGTAAGGGAGGGGCAGAGCTTGCAGAGACAAGAGCAGCTATGAGTTATCAACCAAAACTCCCAGTGGCTGGGAAACAGGGGTCCTACCAATAACCTTGGGCAAAGCAGTCAAACTTGGTGATCTTCAGCTTCCTCATGCATAGACCACCAGGACATTTGTTTTGCACAATTTTAGGGTACATTTTTCCTGTACCTTCTCAAAGACATGACCTCGCCCTGGTCAGTCCAAGGCCTCTGTCTCCCAGGAGATGGGGTGAAGCCAGGTAAGAGATCAAGATTTCCCTATAGAGTGAATGTGGCAACAAAGACAAAAGTAGTATTTGGCTTTTGGCATCAAAATTGAAATATGCAGCAGGCAAGGGGCTTGCATGCCAAGAGATGATCTTCAGAAAGGATTTTCCAGAATCCTTTGTCTCCTCTTGAGTCACTCAGCAAATGAACTTCAATGACTCCACTCCTGGGTATTTTCTTGGTGGAAAAGGGGAGACCTTTGTCTCCCATGAAGGCATAACTGAAGATAGGAAGAAGGAAATACGACAGATGGGAGACAAAAGCCCACCCCTTTCCCAGACCAAGAATTTGTGAAAAGTAGGAGACTCTGAGGTGAGGAAACGGTCATAGGAGTGACTCCTGAGCACACCTTTCCAAACTAAGACAAACCTCAGTCACTTTTTTTTTCTGGCCACACTGCACGGCTAATACAACCAAGGATGGAACCCACACCCTTGGCAATGAAAGTGTGGAGTCTTAACCACTGGGGAATTCCCAAACCTCAGTCACCTCAAAGTCAACTGGGAGGTAATGGCATTGAGAAGAGGGGTCTCTGGTCTTCCCAAGCTGCCTTCAGTCCCTGAAGGGTACGGCACCTAGGTTTAGAGCCAGAGGGCCCACCACAAGCCCACCTTGGCAGGATAAATTCACCTTGCATGGGGCTGAACAGAGGCCTCTGCAGGTACTTCAGGGATGCCTGGTCATCCTGGAAGGGCCAAAGGCCTTGACTACACCCAAAGAATGGTCCAAACCCAAGTTGCACCAGCAAAAAAGACATCTATGTCATGTCCAGAAGAGGCTGAGGAACCTGCCTAAGTCTCTCTTCTCCTGGAGGTAGGAAAGTGCCCTGAGAGACAGTTTTCATCAAATCAAAGTCTGAACATCTCCTTCAAGGCCCATTTATATTATCACAACTGATGGTGCTAAAACCAGAATGGACATTTCATTTACTTTTTGCCCACCAACAATCAAGCGGGGCCCTAGCAGACTCAATGAGGATCAAATAATAACTTCTGGCACACCCTCTGTGCAGGTGCTGAATTCTATCATGTGCATCAGGAGAAGGGTGAGCCAAATGATCTTCCATGTTACTTCCTAACGTTAACATTCTGTGACTGTATCCTGACACAGCAGGAGGCCACCAGAGCTGAGGAGAACTGGACAAGTGGACTGCACTGCCTCTCTGGGGTGTGGAGGCAGCCCTCAGGCAGCCCCTCACCCTTGCTTCTGGGGCATAGCTGAAGGCCCCCACTTCCCCACTGCAGCCTCGGGCCTGGGCCCTCTAGCTTGTCCTTCTTCATCAGGGACTTTGCACCTTTCAGGGCTCATTAGTGTCTCTGTCATCCGAGAGAGGGCAAACTACAGGAAGCCAGTCTCCTGTGGTAGCTCTCAGGAAAGGCTTGGTGGAGGGAAGGTGAGGAACCCTGCTGAAGTTACCACGAGGTTCGGGGGTGGGGGGCGGGGTTCCAGCGGCTCACCCAATGTCAACCGAACTCGACATTCTCAGAACATGCTGTAACAGTTCTGCCCCCCACGACCATGGACTCACCTGCTTTTTCTTTCACTTCAACTGTTTTTCAAGTGCATGGTTTCTCCTTCAAGCCCCACTCAAATTCCACCTCATCAAAGAAGCAACATCAGGAAGATGCTTCCCTCCTCCACGCTACATTTTGCCCTGGCTGCTAATACAGAATTATTAAGTCACTTTGGAGGGTTTCTGCCTCCACTGTTAGAGAAAACTTACCTCAATTCAGGTGCCACGTTTCCAGGGCCTTGTACCTTGCAGACACTCAACAAGTTTCCGGAATGAACGAGAGCCAGGAAGGCGTGTCCCGGAAGCAGCTCATCAGCACCACCTGGAGCTTATCGGAACTGCAGCAGCACCGGCCCCCCCCCCGCCCCCCTCCCCCGCCGTGATTCCTATCCACTGTAATGCTTGCACCCCAGCACACTGCGCTCGGACCCGCTGCCTGCAAGGTGTGCAAGTGAAAGTTGCTGAGTCGTGTCCGACTCTTTGCCACCCCGTGGACTATACTGTCCATGGAATTCTCCAGGCCAGAATACTGAAGTGGGTAGCCCGTTCCCTTCTCCAGGGAATCTTCCAACCCAGGGATGGAACCCAGGTCTCCCTCATTGCAGGCGGATTCTTTACCAGCTGAGCCACAAGGGAAGCCCAGCAAAGTGTGCAAACTTCTTCCTAAATGGCCTAACGGTAAATACTTTCAGCTTTGTGGGTCAGGTATGGTCTGTGTGGCAACTACTGAGTACTCTCAGTATGGAGTCAAAGTAGCCATCAGTTCAGTTCAGTCGCTCAGTCGTGTCTGACTCTTTGTGACCCCATGGACTGCAGCAAGCCAGGCCTCCCTGTCCATCACCAACTCCCGGAGTTTACTCAAACTCATGTCCATTGAGTTGGTGATGCCTTCCAACCATCTCACCCATCTCATCCAGCATCAAGGGCTTTTCAAATGAGTCAGCTCTTCACATCAGGTGGCCAAAGTATTGGAATTTCAGCTTCAACATCAGTCCTTCCAATGAATATTCAGGACTGATTTCCTTTAGCATGGACTGGTTGGATCTCCTTGTAGTCCAAGGGACTCTCAAGAGTCTTCTCTAACACCACAGTTCAAAAGCATCAATTTTCGGCACTCAGCTTTCTTTATAGTCCGACTCTCACATCCATACATGACTAATGGAAAAAATATAGCTTCGATTAGATGGATCTTTGTTGGCAAAGTGATGTCTCTGCTTTTTAATATGCTAAGTTGGTCATAACTTTCCTTCCAAGGAGTAAGCATCTTTTAATTTCATGGCTACAGTCACCATCTGCAGTGATTTTGGAGCCCAAACCAGGTGTAAATGAGTGAGCAGGGCTGTGTTTCAATACAGCTTTATTTATAAGAACAGATGGCCGGCAGGATATGGCCTGCAAGCCATAATTTGCCAAGCCATGGTTTACCAAAAGGTAAGGTGAATGCGTTCATGGAAACAATACTATTTTATCCCAATCTCCTCTCCCACCCATGCTTCCACACTGAGCTTCTCAAAGGGGAGAAATTCCCAATAACTCTTAAAATGAGCAGCTTGACTTCTTAGCAGCTGAGAGCTCTTGTAGAATATCCCTTGCTTTTCACGGAGCCCTTCGCAATTTGGAAGTTTCTTTTTGTGTGAAATTTTTGAGAGGAGAGATGCTTCATAACTCTCTTTTATTTACTTTTTAAAAAAATAAAAGTATCAATAAAATGTATATGTACAAAAGAATTATGAAACATATGTAGAGTCCACAGAATAGCAATGTACCAAGGTACCATCACACGGCCTAAGAATCTCAACTTTATCATCCAACAGAAGCCCCTGCACCCGCTATGTCCACCTATAATTGAACTACCGTCTCCACCCCCACCAGAGGTAAGTTACCCTTAATTGTGTATTAATCTCCTTCTTGCTTTGCTTTCTATTTTATCATCTGCACAGTTTTCTTAAACAATTTTTTCATTTCCCCTTTGTGGGACTTCATGCAAATGTTATCATTCTGTACGACTCCCTCTGGAACTTACTTTTTCCCAGCAACATCTAATTTTTGAGATTCAACCATGTTGGTATAGATAGTTGTGGTTCCCTCATTTTCACTGTTGTAGAGTATGCCATCATATGTACTACACTATCACAACATCCATCCTGTTGTGGACAGACATGGGTTTGTTTTTTTCCCCCCAGTCTGGAGCTATTATGCTTCCACAAGGCATTCTTGCACACACCTCCTAGTATATGTGTGCAAGAGTTTCTCTAGGGCATACCCTGTGGAACAGAATTGCTGCTTTGTAGAGTGTACACATGGGCAGGTCTACTTGGTAACACTAAAGTCTAAATTCAACCATTCTCCAACAAACAGTAGGTGAGGCTTCCTATTGTTCCACATCCTTGTCTCATGGATTTATTGATTCCAATTCCTACAATCCTTTTGTTTCCTTTTCAGTCAGGGTTCTAGCTTCATGACCTTAGCTTTTTCCTTGGTTAACTCTTCAGTTCTCTCACAGTTTGTTCACTCAGCACCTACCCTACATCCAGACATTGAGTTGGGGGCTACAGCTTGGATAAATTTAAGACGTGGGCTCTGCCCTCAAGAAGCTCAGCCTGATTAAGACAAACATGTAAGAGTTGCCATATAATCCAGCAGTCCCACTTCTGGGTATATACCTAGACAAAACTATAATTCAAAAAGATACATACACCCATATGTTCCTAGGAGCACTATTCACAACAGCCAAGACATGGAAAAAACCTAAATGTCCACCAACAGATGAATGAACAGAGAAGATGTAGTACATATATATATACAACAGAACACTACTCAACCACAAAAATGAACAGAATAAGGCCATTTGAAGGAACATGGATGGAACTAGAGATGATCATGCCACATAAGGTAAGTCAGACAGAGAAAGACAAATATGATATCACTTATATGTTGAATCTAAAATATGACATAAATGAACCTACCTACCTATGAAACACAAACAGAATCACAGACAGAGAAAAGACTTGTAGCACCCAAGAGGGAGGAGGAGGTTGGGGAGGGATAGACTGGGGACTTGGGGTCAGCAAATGCAAACTATTATACAGAGGATGGATAAACAACAAGGTCTTCTTGTATGCATAGGGAACTATATTCACTATCCTGTGATAAACCATAATGGAAAAGAATATTTTTTTAAAATGTATATGTGTGTGTGTGTGTGTGTGTGTGTATAACCGAATCACTTTGTAGAGCAGAAATTAACACAACAGTGTAAATCAGCCACAATTTAAAAAAACACAGGCACATAAACAAAGCATTGTAAAATGATGTGGTTCACACAATGACAGAAATGCTTGCAAGGCATTATGGGAGTTCTGAGGAGGGGCACTCTAGGGTTTGGATCCAAAAGGCCAGTGGCTCTGCAGATGGGGTTGAATGGAGATGAGTGCCAGCTTGGACATCATCAACGTGGATTACTGATGCGTATGCGCACACACATACACACACACAGATTCCCACCCTTAGAGTGCCAGCTCAGCTTAAAACTGATTGTGAAGTGTCAGATCTGAGATTCCAGTCCCTTTCCCACAGTGAAAGGAATGTGACTTACATTGAAGTTTCCTTTGAAAATGCTTCTAAATTTCTAATGGCCTAGTACCACATGCCAGGCCACCACCCTGGTCTGCATTCAATTTATCTAGTGGCAACCACTGTCCTATATACAGAGGGGCTGGGGAGGCCCCACACCTACCACAAAGCACCTCCATGACCTGGGCCAAACTCACTCTGTGCTCTTAGGACAAAGCTGCTATTAAGGGCTGTTCCACAAGGGAAAAGCAGCCACCACATGGGCCCAAAGTCAGTGGCATCAGTCATCTCCTCAGAGCCATTCCCCATTTTGGCACAGGGTGCCTGATGGGCTTTCCCACCCAACCACCAGCACCTGCGTCTCATGTGGTGGGTTGCTCTGATCATCAACCATGAGCTGCCCAGAGACAGTGGGTTGGTGACATACTGATGGGTATAGGATGTAAACACTTCTCGTCCCTTAATGCAGACACAAACTCCAGAGCATCATTGCAGGCTTGAGTCAGGTGCCCCCGTGGGCTTTGCCAGCTGCCTTGCCCTCGCTGGGCTCCTGCCCCTCCCCAGCTCCACTTCCCACTCCTCTCCTGGTCTTTAAATACAGTGCTGTCCCATGAAGCCTCAGGCCAGAGTTTGCTTTCAGGGAACCCATCCTAAGACAACAGGTGAGTATGACTAGGAGTGGCTGCTGTTCCCACTGGCTTGATTTCAGGGAGGAGCAGGGGGAGCTGACTGCTTAAAGCCTCTGGCCTTTGTTCCCACTACCCGGTGCCAGGGCCTGGCTCCCCTCACCAACGACCCTGTTTCTCCCCAATCTTGACAAAGTACAGTAAACTCACCAAACTTTCTGGGCCAAGATCTTCTCAGCTCAAATATTAATAGGTCTCCTAGAAGCCATTGGAAGGAGCTTCCTCAGTCAAGTTTGTGTGGGTGAGCCCCAGTGGTTCTGCAAAGTGACAAGGAGATGGCACAAAGGTTTGAGTCCTGATCACTCATCCTGTGGGAGCGCTTCTCCGGGGGAGGGGAGACAACCAAAGAATTCTCAGTCCACATGGAGCCTTTGCTTGTTCCAAAGGAAATTCTGTCAAGAGACGTCCTTGACCACAGAGGATCATGAATGCACTAAGGGAACATTTCTAGTCTGAATGGAGTGCCTCTAAATCATGTTTCTTGGCAGCACAGATCCTGCTGACTCGGGATGTCAGAACTGGCAGGTGTGAAAAATCCCTACCGTCCATCACTGCAAAACTCATCTTCCCCCTGGGGTCCGAAGCCAGCAGAGCTGAGGAAAAAGAAAACAAGGCAAGGAGGAGACCCTGCAGGAAAACCAGCCAGGGCTTTCAGATTCAGAGACGCCAACATTCATCATCATTAGGCAAATGAAGAGTTAAGCCAAGGGTCGGCAACCTCCATTACTGGCTCCCTCCTTGGAGGGCGGGCAGAAAGCGGGCCAGTAGCTGGTGAGAAGCCCATGGACTGTGGCCCCAGTGCCTCCTGAAGACTTAGCAAAACCATGGCCAGGAACCCCTGGGGCTCCTGCCTTGATCTCTGCATCCTGGGTAGAAACTTGGTAGAAGGTCCTTGTCAACCAGAGAAAAGCAGACTTGAAGCACAAGATGGGGTTCTGGAGAGGGTGTGGAGAGTCAACAGGGAGAGGACTCAGGGAGGAGGAGACCCCAGGGGCATGTAGGGCTATGGCCAGGTCTGCCATGTGCTCACTAACTCCCTCTCCTGTCTTCACTGGCACACAGCGAGATCCATTTCCCAGACTCCCTTGCTTTGTGTGTGTGTGTGTGTGTTAGTTGCTCAGTTCTGTCCGACTCTTTGCGATCCCATGGATTGTAGCCTGCCAGGCTCCTCTGTCCATGGAATTCTCCAGGCAAGAATGTTAGGCACTGACAAGTGACAGCTCTGGCTAACGGGATTTGGACAGAATTGTGGTCTACTTGTCCTCACCTGAGCCCCAGAACCTCCTCTGGGAACCCCCATGCTCTCCTCCCCTGCCTGCCTTCCAGAGACAGAAGATCTAGCCAGCAACAGCGAAGGCCTTAGGAGGGCAGAGATGCAGGTAGACGGAATCTGGGTCCCTGCATTACCACGTGGAGCTGAACCTCCATTCCCACACCGCCAGCAGGGCTTTGTGTGAGCCAGAAACCAAGGTCGACTGTTAAGGGCTTGACATTAATGGGTTTCTCTGTTTTAGCAGCTGACGTTACCTCAATTAATTCACCATGGAAGTTGAACCATGATGAAAGCAACCTTTGATATTTCACCAATGGACCAAGGACAGCCCCCCCCCCCCCCGACAGTAATCCTGAGAAGCAAACAAAGCAACAAAAAAAAACTAGCTACTTGGATCCAAAAGTCTCCTTGCCAGTCTGAGAAGCCGTGAACAAAGACCAAGTGCTATGCAAGCTGACAAGCCAACACGTGATCTAGTTTGGTCCCTGGCTAGCTGTGTGACCTCGCAAGGACACTTCACCTCTAAGGCGCAGTTTTCTCACCTGTAAGCTACAGAGAACCACATCTCATTTCTGTGGTTGTTGTAACGCTCAGATACGTCATCAAGGAGATAAATATATCTAGTGTCCACCCAGTGTCCCCCTTAAATAGGAGTTTTTCATTCGCTTGTCTTTCTCTGGAAACTTCTCCACACTACCATTTTCCCCCATAATCACTGGTGGTGTCTGACCTCGGTGAAATCACTGAAACACATACCTCTTGCAATTTATCAGGTGCAGGAGAAAGACAGGACCTGGTGCTGGCCCGCTGTGTCATGCTAGAGCAACTGGACCAAGGCTTTCATTCCACTGATGGATCACGTTCATTTCGAGCATCGTTTGGCAGCTCAGAGAAATTCATCCCCAGCCCTCACAGAGAGTTGGAAGGCTGGCCTGGCCCCAAGGACACCTCAGCAAATCTGCTACCCAGCTCCAGTGGCGGGCAGCCAGGCGTCTGGTCCCTCGGCCTCAGTCGTGCAGCTGTGACTGACAGGCAGCAGGGAGCTGAAGATCTGCTCTGGCTTCTAGAAAAACAGCAGCAGCAGCAGGCTCCACTGGAAAGCAGCCCTGCCAGCACGTCTGATGCTGACGCCCCGCTGCCCGGGGACCCACACCGGAGGGTAAAACAGCAGGTAATTGATGGCTTTCCAAACTAACTTAGCTGACTGAGTTGACTCTGAAGTTTAAGACAGAGGTTTGATTCCGGCCTGATCCTTACAGGCTATTTCCTGACAGCTTGGAGCAGAGAGCAGGAGCTGACTGTTGCTTCTTTGGCCGCAGACACAAACAATCCCTTGAGAGTGGGAGTGGCTCTAGTCATGGGTCTCAGTCCTGGCTGCAGAGTGGAATCACCTGGGAGTTTTAAAAACACCTGCTGTTCAGAATACAACCGAGGCCAATGACATCACTATTTCCCGGGCTGGGACCCAGGCATCAGGGGGTGGAATTGAGGGAGGTGGACTTTAAAGGTCTCCAGGTGATTCCACTTTGCAGCCAAGGGCAAGAATCACTGGGCTACAGCCTCCTAGTTCTCACCCGGGCATTAGTTCCCTTGATGTTGGCCCCATTTGACAGAGCAGAGGATAAATTCAGACAGCATAAATCATTTGCTTAAAGTCATGTGCTTGGTAAGCAAAGGAGCCCACATACAATCCGGTTCAGTTCAGTTCAGTTCAGTCGCTCAGTTGTGTCCGACTCTTTGCGACTCCATGAATCGCAGCACGCCAGGCCTCCCTGTCCATCATCAACTCCCGGAATCCACCCAAACCCATGTCCACTGAGTCGGTGATGCCCTCCAACCATCTCATCCTCTGCCGTTCCCTTCTCCTCCTGCCCTCAATCTTTCCCAGCATTAGGGTCTTTTCAAATGAGTCAGCTCTTCGCATCAGGTGGCCAAAGTATTGGAGTTTCAGCTTCAACATCAGTCCTTCCAATGAACACCCAGGACTGATCTCCTTTAGAATGGACTGGTTGGATCTCCTTGCATTCCAAGGGACTCTCAAGAGTCTTCTCTAACACCACAGTTCAAAAGCATCAATTCTTTGGCACTCAGCTTTCTTTACAGTCCAACTCTCACATTCATACATGACCACTGGAAAAACCATAGTCTTGACTAGACGGACTTTTGTTGGCAAAGTAATGTCTCTGCTTTTTAATATGCTGTCTAGGTTGGTCATAACTTTCCTTTGAAGGAGTAAGTGTCTTTGAATTTCATGGCTGCACTCACCATCTGCAGTGATTTTGGATCTGAAAAATAAATTCAGCCACTGTTTCCACTGTTTCCCCATCCAGATGCCATGATCTTAGTTTTCTGAATGTTGAGCTTTAAGCCAACTTTTTCACTCTCCTCTTTCACCTTCATCAAGAGGCTCTTTAGTTCTTCTTCACTTTCTGCCATAAGGGTGGTGTCATCTGCATATCTGAGGTTATTGATATTTCTCCCAGCCATCTTGATTCCAGCTTGTGCTTTCTCCAGACCAACGTTTCTCATGATGTACTCTGCATAGAAGTTAAATAAGCAGGGTGACAATATACAGCCTTGACATACTCCTTTTCCTATTTGGAACCAGTCTGTTGTTCCATGTCCAGTTCTAACTGTTGCTTCCTGACTTGTATACAGGTTTCTCAAGAGGCAGGTCAGGTGGTCTGGTATTCCCATCTCTTTCAGATTTTTCCACAGTTTCTTGTGATCCACACAGTCAAAGGCTTTGGCATAGTCAATAAAGCAGAAATAGATGTTTTTTTCTGGAACTCTCTTGCTTTTTCGATGATCCAGCAGATGTTGGCAATTTGATCTCTGGTTCCTCTGCCTTTTCTAAAACCAGCTTGAACAACTGGAAGTTCACAGTTCACGTATTGCTGAAGCCTGGCTTGGAGAATTTTGAGCATTACTTTACTAGCGTGTGAGATGAGTGCAATTGTATGGTAGTTTCAGCATTCTTTGTCATTGCCTTTCTTTGGAATTGGGACAAAAACTGACCTTTTTCAGTCCTGTAGCCACTGCTGAGTTTTCCAAATTTGCTGGCATATTGAGTGCAGCACTTTCACAGCATCATCTTTCAGGCTTTGGAATAGCTCAACTGGAATTCCATCACCTTCACTAGCTTTGTTTGTAGTGATGCTTCCTAAGGCCCACTTGACTTCACATTCCAGGATGTCTGGCTCTAGGTCAGTGATCACACCCTGATTCCCTGGGTCGTGAAGATCTTTTTTGTACAACCCGGGCCTTTGGGTATTTAATTCAGTCATCTTTCTCTTCACCCTTCTAGCCTCATCTTCCTCTTCTATAAAATGATAATATCATTAATATGCTACCTCACAGGGTTGTTGTGAGGATGAAACAACTCAATTTTCTTTATTTTACTTTATATCTACATATGGCCCTCTACTGTGCCCAGCACTACTCTAGCACTAGAAGAATACGAATTCAGCTAAGTTCACTAAAATAGCCCCCTGTACCTTCTTATACCCCTGCAGGGAATTGCTCTGGGGAACAATTTGGCAGCCCCAGCAATCGCCTTTAAAATGTGTGAACTTTTTGACCAAGCCAAGTCTCGTAAGTCATGCAAAGGAAATAATTAAAGATGTCTTTGAAAAAATTTAACACAAGGGTGATTACTGTAGTTCTTACAATGACAAAATGGAAATGCTAATGTTTGAATATAATGGATTTGTTAAATAAATGATAACACGTCAAAAAAACTGAACTAGCACGGCTCAGTTTTAAATGGTGTATGGCACACCCTTTCATGTTATCTGACTCTGACTCCATGGGAGCTATTTTACAACTCTTGAAATATTATAACTGATAGCAATGTGAAACACCTCTTGCTTAGAGACACACAAATCCTTCCCTGTCCTGTCCCACAGAGGTTCAAATGACTGCCCTCCCGCACTGGAGAAGAGGATGGTTTTGCCTCCATTTACACATTCATGCCAATATTCTTGATCTATAAATGTCTGTTTTTTGGATTTTCTTTTGAACTGGTTATAGCATCTTCCTAGTTCCCTCACTGATTAATTACTAAATAAAATCGTTAACAAGGATAAATAAAATAAAATTTGAAAATAAATTTAGAATAAAATACAAAATGTGTAGCAAACAGATTTCTAGGGTGGTTTCATGTTCATACCCTGCATAACCCCCATGAGTGTGGGTAGGACCTGTAACTTCTAACCAATAGAATAGGGCAAAGTTGTATAGTTATACTAGTGATAGAGATGTAGATGTGGATACAGACGTAGGTACAACACTGATCTTGCCAGGACACACTAGAGAGATGCTCTTGCTGGCCTGGAAGAAACAACCATCATACTATGAGCTGCCAAAGGAGAGAGCCATGTGATGGGGAACTACAGTTGGCCTCTAAGTCCTAAGGGCAGCCCCTTGCCAAGAGCCAGGAAGAAGCTGGGCCCTCAGACACACAGCCTCAAGAGAGTGAATTCTGCCCCCAGCCTGAATGAGTTCAGATGTGGATGCTTCCCTTATCAGGCCTCTAGATGAGCATGCAGCCTGGCCTATACCATGTACGTAACCTTGTGAGACCCAAGCAGAGGCTCAAGCTAAACCAGGCCTGGACTCTTGACCCATGGAAACTGTGAGATAATAAATAAGCCACTCAGTATGTAATAATTTGTTACACTGAAATAGAAAGTAATAGAGGTGTCATGGAAGAATATTCTCTTACATGAAAAACATTTACAAAATTTCACTAAATTATAAAGCAATATGATCCAACACCCCCCCCCCCAAAACAAACATACAGAATTTGGAAAGCGAATACAGTAGAACTTGGGGACTTTTATTTCCTTCTTTTCAATTCTGTTTCTTATAAAATTACTTGCATTACTAATATAACACTAGAAAACATTGAAAATAAAAACACTTAATAATATATTCAAGTGTTAACAGTGGTTATGTCAGGGTGGTAAAATTGTGGTTGAATTCTATGTTCTAAAATTCTAGAAAGCTATTATAATTTTTCTGCTTTGAAAAGCTAACACTTCTTGGTGCAATTAAACAAAATAAATAACTCCCAATTATTTTTTTAATTATTGAAAAAAAAATCCCACCATCATTTCTCCCAGATTGAATTAACAGGGGGAGACTAGCCACACAGAGTCTGTCTGTCATGCGTAGACATACAGAATAACCTAGAGCTTTCAGCACAAATTCTAGTACCATGTGACCTGGATTCCAAGGTGGACTACCCAATTGTTGTATTTTATGAAGTTGGGCAAATAATTTAGCCTAATCTATAAAATGGGAGAATAATAATATCAACCTCATAAAGTAAGGATATCATGGAGATTCTGTAAGACAGTGTATATAATTTATTTTTGAAGGAGCCTAGTATACAACAGGTGTTTAATCAGTGTTAGTGTTTACCATCATCATCATCATTATTATTGTTAACCAACCAGCCATTGTAGGGGTAGCAGTATATTTCAGTCCTTGTGTTGTTCTTAGGTTCAGTGCAAAAAAAAAAAAAAAAAGGAATTATAATGATAGCATATTAATACAGATATTAAAAGGAATATCCCATCCCTTGAAAGACCTAAAGTAGATTCTATAGGTTGCTGTGGTTTCCTGAAGGCATATTTTGCCCACTTCAATGGTAGAAAGAGGTTCTTTATATAATTACCATTATGCTTGCTGGGTGACATGAGGTGGTTGGAACTGACCCTTTAAGAATCTGAGTCACGCTGGTTTGAGGTTGGTTGTATGCTACGCTAAACTGCTTAGCTATGGTGTGAGGTGAGCCAGCTCTAGGTCAAAGCTCTCTCTCAACATTCCCGGGGCCTCTGGGCACTGGGTGGGAGGTGGAAGCATTCCAAGGCCACCATGAAGCACAACTGAAGAGCTACAGCTGCCCTTGGGATAATGTCAAAATCTGGCTTGGTTGGGGCAGGCCAGGCCAAGGAGACTAGACAAACAGACTGAAGCAGGGGAGAAGCCAACATCAGGGGATCTACAGGTCAGGTATCTAGTTGTGTGGCCACAGGCAACAGGCAAATGGCCAGCCAGACAGGCAGATGGAGTCAGGGATGTCCTACCAAGTTTTCATTGCCTGGGACAGACCTGGCCTTGGGAGTCTGGCAGAGAGGGGTAGGCAGAGGCTAGGCCAAGCACTGACAGGGCAAGTGAGCTGAGCTACTGGAAGCAGTGCCACAGCTGTGACATGCTCAGGATGGCATGTGGCCCCAAGGAGCAATTTTAAGGGATGGATCTCCCTCAGAAGCATGTGGCTCCAGAACACTTCCAGGGACAGGCATTGAACTACTCCCAGGATGAACAGGGTATAAAATGAAATCCATCTAAATCTTCCTCAAGAAAACTCCTAAAGGATCCTCATGTTTCCTCAGGAGGACCTGTTCCCACTCTCACAAAGAACTAAGCAGCAGAATGGTGCACTCCATCTTGTTTAGATCAGAGGCTCGGTCACAATGATGAGGAAGGTGCCACATATCCTCAGACTCAAAGGAGAAATAGAACCTCTCTGGTGGGCCAAGCTTCATCACCATCACCATCACCATCCTTAAAAAAAACAAAAAAACAAAAAAACCTTCTGATGTATTTATTTTTGAAATACTGGCCTTTACAGACTCTAATCCTGAAATACCAAGGTGGAAAACAATTTAGATATATGTTTTTTCCTGTGTATGTGGGAATGTCCACAGTTTAACAAGTTTCCTCCCCGGAAGGAAGATGCCTAACATCAAAGGACTGTCTACTTCAGTGCTATCCTTTCTGCTCTCATGGCCAAGGCCACACCCAGATCATAGTCTCCTTAGACCTAGAGCACTACAGAAGCCCTTTTACCCTGCATTTGGCTGCTAAACCCAGAAACACCCACATCACTGCTCTGAGGGTTCCAATACCTCCACTCAAAAGCTTGTAGTGGTGCCTACATTAGTCTGGGTGAGTAATGCCAGATGCTGTAAGAAACAACCCCTAAATCTCAATGATCTAAAAGCTTAACATGATTAAGTAAAATAGAACATGATAAAAGTCTATTTCTTGCTCATGCAAAGCCCACTCTGCTGAATGATTCTCCTCTACGGGGGGACTCAGGAATCCAGGTTGTATCCATCTTGAGGTTCTACCATCCTGTGTGTTCAAATCTGACCTGATTTCACCAGCTACCAGACAGGACAGAGAGAGAGTATGGAGGATCCCATACTTAATACCTAGGTATGTCAACCTGTAACACACACCCCTACTGCTCACATCCCACAGAAGATAACTGGTCATATGAAAAGAGAGCTGGGAAAACACAGTTCCTGGCTTGGCAGTCTGTTCCCTACCTGTTGCAACTCAATACTGTGCAAAAGGGGACCCAAATGTTTGGTCATAAGTCAACCATCTATTCCACAGTATCTGTCTGCCCAATGAATTGCTTTCAAACTCTTTAGGGTGGCATTCAATTTAGCCCCAATTTTAGTCATGAAGACCATCTTTTAGCCAATCAGGATGACCCAATTTCCCCCCAAACATATTGGTTAGCTTTTGTTGCAAAGCAAACCATTTAAACCTTAGTGACTTAAAACAACCACTATTTATTTAGCTCACAATTCCTCATATTGGCCATTTCAGTCGCACTCAGCTGAGATTCTTCTGGTTCAGCAATGCTTACTCATGTATCTGTGGTCAGTTGCCAGGTTGGCTAGGGCTTTGGTTTTAAAGGGTTCCTCAGCTGAGCTGGCCTGCCTTTGCTTCCTGTTGTCTCACATCCTCCAGCAGCCTAGTCCAGGCTTGTAGACACAGCAGGCTTGGAAGAATGAGAGAAGACTGGGCAGAGCCACCCAAGGCCCATGATCCCAATTCACTCATCTCTGCAGCACTTTACTTGAAAAGCCAGAATTAGAGTATAGATCCAAAGAATAGAGAATAGATTCTACCTCTTTACAGAAGGAGCTTCAAAGTGACTCCACCAGATACATGTGATATTCTCCATGTGCCATCTACCTAAAACCTCCCCCTCCTCTTTGTCTCTGCCTGTGGACCATTCCCAGAGAAGGCAATGGCAACCCACTCCAGTACTCTTGCCTGGAAAATCCCATGGACGGAGGAGCTGGTAGGCTGCAGTCCATGGGGTCGCTAGGAGTCGGACACAACTGAGCGACTTCACTTTCACTTTTCACTTTCATGCACTGGAGAAGGAAATGGCAAGCCACTCCAGTGTTCTTGCCTGGAGAATCCCAGGGACAGGGGAGCCTGGTGGGCTGCCGTCTATGGGGTCGCACAGAGTCGGACATGACTGAAGCGACTTAGCAGCAGCAGCAGCAGTGGACCATTCCAGCTCAAATGCGTTTTATTTCATAGTGACTTCTGCCTGAGTTTAGGTTCTCCCCAAAACAGAGTCTGAGACAAGGGTTTGTGTGCAAATATTGAGTGAAGAAGTGTGGGGAGAAGAGAAATGCAGGAAAAGTCAATATAAGGATGCTTTGCTGAGATCACCACTACGGGTATAAGAGCTGGTTCCATAGGGATCTGCTCAGCTACAGAATGCCTCTCAGAACTGTCCACCCTTCAGAGAAGTGGAGGTGGAGCCTTTATTCACCAGTTCTCATTTTTATTGGTGGAAGGTGACCCCAGGAAGCAGTATCTTCCCTGCACTTTCAGGCTGCTCTTGCATGTGGACCAAGTCAACTCCACAGCATGAAAGACCGGAGGGAGAAAGATATTTGTGCAGGCTTGAAGTGGGATGCTGTCAGCTTGGACCGTGAGCTTGCCTAGAATGATCCATTACAGCTGTGTCTGCAATCAAAGACCAGGGAATGTTTGGCGAGGTACCAAAGAGGTTAGGTATAATTTCTCTGATGTCTGCTTGGAGGGGAATGCTCCCTTCTCAGGGATCCTATGCTCTCATCATTCTATAGCACCAATTATACACTATTTCTAATTTCAGACATTCATATATGTGTATAATCTCCCTTGCTAGAGTACAAGCTCCCAGAAGACAGTGGCCATATTGGACGGAACTTTGTAGACTCCTATGTTGGCCCCTAGTGCAAAGCCCTGTGGGTTTTATTGGCTGAGAAAGGGAAGAAACTCCTAGATCTAAGACATTGTCATCTTTCACTCAAACACTCCTTCAACAAGTAACTGCGGGTACCTGCCATGTGCAGTGCTAGAGGGGGTGTAAAAAACAAAGAAAAACCAACAGAAGACCCACTGTCCCCAATATTGAAAATTTTTTAATTGAGTATATAAACTGCACACACACCATAAAGTCGAAAAGTAAGCATGTCTAAGGTAGTGCCATGGACATAATCTAGGGGAATGATGGTTATGCAGAGAAGACTCAATGGAGGGGGTTTATTGGTCTGCAGGTCACAGTGAAGGCCGAGCTGAAGAAGGAGATGATGCAATAAAAGGAGGCACATCTTCACTGAAAGGTTCCATATCTTTACAATGTCCTTCTGATCATAAAAATAATACATGCTCATTATAGAAGAGCCAAAAAGAACAAGGAATAGAGCTAGCACTCCTTCATAATCCTACACCCAAAGATATCCACTGAAAACATTTTGACATAATTCCTTCTCGCCTTCCTCCTACACATTTATGTTACATGACTGAAGTCACTCCTGGTTTATTTAGCATAAGAGCCAGAAGAGACACAGAAAAATGAGCCCAACTTCTTCACTATATAAATGAGAAACAGGTGGCCCAAAGAAATCAAGGGACATAGAAGGCCCTAGAATTGAGACCAGAATGGAGGTCCCCCATTCCTAACCCAGTGCTCTTTCTTCACATCACTGCCTCTATTTACCTCTTCTTCCTCCCCACACAACTGTAAGTACAGATAAGAAACTTAAGTTTGGAGCTTCAGACTTTCCAAATCAGTATGTGCTCTTAAAATTGTCCCTCTCCATATACAAACATTGGTCTGGAGAGAGATCATGGCTGCCAACAGAGTCACTGTGAGAGGTTAAAAGGCGACAGCATACATGAGAAATCTCCCTGCATGCAGCAGGGGCCCCCAAAGCAAGGCTGGGTGGACACGTGACTGGGGTATGGGGAGACTCTGTCTTCTTCCTCATGTATTTGGGGATGGGCTCCCAGAGTTCTGCTGCCTGTGCCCCAAGACAAAATAACCAGCTTCTCAGCCAAGAAGGTGGCTCGGTCTGGTCCCCTTTATGTCTGGGTGGCTTCATTTTTCTATAAACTTTATGGTGCTTTGCAAAGAATGACTAAAAGGGCTGCAGATGTTGCAGGCTCCTCTAAGCAGATGGTCATGCCTATAAAAATCTCAGGGAAATCATACCTTAGCCTTTTGAGTCAATGAGCTAAAACCCAACAGAACATTCTGGGCTCATTTCTTATTTTCCCCCAGAACAGCAGGCTGTGGAAACAAAAGCAATTCCTGGGGAGTAGCCTGTGGTCACTGGAGTCACAGGGAAGGCCAAGCTCTCCGTGTCTCAGCCGCTGTGATTCTGTCTCTTCTGGCAACACAAACGCTCGGGTAGCAGAGGAGAAATCCATTCAGGGACCCTCTGTGGGTGACAAAGAAAGTAACACCTCCCCCACCTTTCTTCCCAACAGCCACTTCCAAGTCCTCCACGGCCATTATCGCCCATGCCAGGGGTGAGAAGCAGAGCCGCAACATAGAGTTTGGGAAGCATTTAACCTTCCTCCTGTGCTGGAAGCTGGTACAGGATTAGAAAACAATATGTGTAACAATCAGGAAGGCTTAAAGGACTTTCAGAACTAGAACATTAGATGAAGTCACAGCTTGCTCGCTTGCTGTCTTTCAGTGAATGCAAGAACATCTCTTTTGGAGTGGATATAAGTATATATATATAACCGAGTCACTTTGCTGTATAGCAGAAACAAACACAACATTGTAAATCAACTATAGCTCAATAAATATTGTTTAAAAATAAAAAATTTTTAATTAAAAAAAATTAATGAAGCATATGGGGGGAAAAAAGAACATCTCTTTTGCTCATATACACCTCGGTGTCTAAACATACTTTGGTAAGAAGGGATCAGGTTACTTGCATACAGCAACACATCGTTTCTCTTTGAGAATAAGGACAGGGCATATCCTCTCTCCATGAAGAATAAGTTTGCTCTCCAGTTTGCTCTCTTTCCTCCCTCGACCCAAGCTCACCTCCCTCCATACCACCCCCCACAAGCGCGGAGGTCAATGAGTAATGGGTAACCATCTCCCTAGGATCACATTTCGACATGAGGCCAGGACATTACTAATGGCAGACTCCAAGGAACATTCCAAAGCATAGTCAGTCTCTTTAAAAACACATTCCACTCTTCTCTCAGACAATTCACAAGGGTGCAGACTGGGTCACAACCAGAATCCCCACAGATGAGGGTAAGAGAGAGTGACATCCCTTAAAACAGAATTGGGGAGGTAAAGCCACATGAAAATGTTGGGTTCACTTTAAATGCCCAAGGGGAGAACAAGATTCCCAGCAAACAAACAGTTACTTCATCCCTGAGCCCATCCCAAGTGAGGCAGCCAGGATCCAATCTGGTTCCGTTGGTGGCAATGGACAAAGGTCCATGTTCCCTTAGTTTCTCCCAGCTGGTTTGCCCATCCCTCACTTAAATGTGGAGAGATTGTTTTTAAAAGTCATTGCCAAAGGCTTCTCTCCCAGTCTGACTGACTCACCGGATCTGTCCTCAGGTGGAGTAAACCAGGGCTGTTTAGTAAGTGTGGTGGTCAGAAGCTGAAGAAGTTCCATCTGATGCCTTCTATTTTCTCTATGAAAATGATGACAAATTCATCTCCTCCAAATTCAGTGCAGGTGTGTGTGTGTGTGTGTGTGTGTGTGTGCACATGTGTGTGTTGGTGGAGGGCAGTGTTGAAGAAAATGGAGAAGGCTGAAAATAACTCTGGCAGAAATTGGGAGAAGGATCTAAGGACATAGAAAATGACTGCATATCAATTTTGAGGCCCCAGTTAACTTGCACAATCCAACTTTGTATGTGCCATTGTTTTATTTTTTTCCATGGGCACAGGTACAGACTGAATGAGCCTGAGCCCCAGACTGACTCAGAGTGGGGTTTTGTCAGGCAATGCAATTATAGGACAATGAGGTCATAGAGTTGAGGACATTTTCAAGAGGTTGAAGAGCAGCTGGAGGGAAAAATCAGAAACAAGAGGACCCAGAGCACACACCAGGCAAGATACAGCATCCATTCCCACCAAGTGGAGTGAAAAGCCTCAGAATTCATGGGGCATAAGTAGAGTACTCAGAAGCTCTTTGACTCAAGAGTGGGAAATAATGAGCCTTAAAGTAAATGCTGCCCACTCCTGCCTAGCAAATCTTAAAAGCAAGACCAGAATCAAACTGTTTCTAAGTAATTCAACCACACCCCAGAAAAAGGGAAAGCAATTTAGAGGAACTCAAAAAAAAAAAAAAAATCCAACACTCAATAAGATAAAATTCACTATGTCTGGAATCCAAATTTTAAAAATACCAGGAAAGCAAAGAAGCAGGAAAAGCAATCAATTGAAACTGACTGAGAATAGCACAAATGATTGGATTAGTAGACACAATCATTAAAACAGTTATTATAACTGTATTACATATATTCTAGAAGCTAGAGGAAAGAGCAAAAGTTAATCAGAGACAGAAAGGGTAAAAATATAGGCAAATCATAGTTCTTTAAAGCATATGTGAAGGTTGAAAGCAAAATACACAACACTGGTGGCAATCTCAACATATGTAATGTAATACATAAAACCATAACATAAAGAGGAGAGGAGAGATGGATCCATATAGTAGTAAGGTTGCTACAATTTCACTGAAATAGGAAAACACTGATTCTAAATAAACTATGGAAGTTATGCATTTTGCAATCCCTAAAGCAACTACTAAAAGATAGTCTACTGTTTAGAACATATCACATGACTGCTGAAGGAAATCCTATGTCTACTGCAAAAAACCCTCCAATTTAAAAAATCTTCCCTAAGTTGTAATGTAATTTTCCTTTTTCTATTCATCTAGTTCTTCTGTTGAATTTCTTTAGCTGTATCTTTTAATTTCTAAGATATCTTTTTTGTTTCATTTTCATGAGGATGATTATGGTTTTTTTCTCATGTCTTTACTATTTCCTGCATTATTTGCACTTAATGGCAAATAGATGGCAAATAGATGAAGTGCCATGCACTTCATGGCAAATAGTGAAAACAGTGACAGACTTTATTTTGGGGGGCTCCAAAATCACTGCAGATGGTGACTACAGCCATGAAATTAAAAGATGTTTGCTCCTGGGAAGAAAAGTTATGACCAACCTAGACAGCATATTAAAAAGCAGAGACATTGCTTTGCCAACAAAGGTCCATCTAGTCAAAGCTATGGTTTCTTCAGTAGTCATGCATGGATGTGAGAGTTAGACTGTAAAGAAAGCTGAGTGCTGAAGAATTGATGCTTTTGAACTGCAGTGTTGGAGAAGACTCTTGAAAGTCCCTTGGACTGCAAGGAGATCCAACCAGTCCATCCTAAAGGAAATCAGTCCTGAATATTCATTGGAAGGACTGATGCTGAAGCTGAAACTCCAATACTTTGGCCACCTGATGCGAAGAACTGACTCATTTGAAAAGACTGATGCTGGGAAAGATTGAAGTCGGGAGGAGAAGGGGATGACAGAGGTTGAGATGGTTGGATGGCATTACCAACTCAATGGACATGAGTTTGAGTAAACTCCAGGAGTTGGCAATGGACAGGGAGGCCTGGCATGCTGCAGTCCATGGGGTCGCAAAAAGTTGGATATGACTGAGCTACTGAACTGAACTGAACTTCCTGTTGTTTTGGATTTGTTTCGGATTGTGTTTTGGGTTTGTTTTGGATTGTGTCTTCCATTCTGAAGGCTTTCTCAGAAAGTTGGAAAGGTCATCCATTCTTATTAAGAATTCTTATTAAGGTACTGAAAAGCCAACTTCAGAGTTTTTTATGTGTGGGCTGGATTTATCAGTTGTCTGCTTTCAGGCAGAGAGCTGGCCTTTTTTCTTGGAGTTTCCTAAATCTCAGAGTGGAACCAGGTGGCACTAGTAGTAAAGAACCCGTCTGCTAATGCAGGAGGCATAAGAGACGTGGGTTTGATCCCTGGGTTGGGAAGATCCCCTGGAGGAGGAAATGGCAACCCACTCTAGTGTTACCTGGAGAATACCATGCACAGAGGAGCCTGGTGGGCTACAGTCTATACAGTCACAAAGAGTCGGACACGACTGAAGCGACTCAGCATGCATGCATATGGCAACAAAAAAGCTAATAAACAATCATAAAACCACCATCACCACAATTATTCCTCCAGGACACTGGGTCAGCAAACTATGGCCCATGAGCCAAATTTTTGTAAATAAGATTTTATTAGAAAACATCCATGCTCATTCATTTATGTACCATATATGCCAGTTTCTCAAGCTACAATGGCAGAGTTGAGTAGTTCCAACAGAGACCACATGGCCCTCAAAGCCAAACATATTTACAAACCAGCCTTCTATAGAAAAAGTTTGTTGACTCCTGTTCAAGTACCATACAGCCTCAACCAAACAAAAGCCCCATGATCTGTCTCTCAACAGTTGTTAAGGGAGAGCTTCAAGCAGGGACCACTGTGAATGCCGCTTCAGAGGAACAAAACTACAATTGTGTGTGCTACAAGAAGCATGGCATCCACCTCATTTCCATTTAGCAAATCTCTCAGGAAGGTATCTTTGAGGCAAAACCTGGGACACATATGGAATCCAAGCTGTAAGAGAAACTGGGAAATGACTTAAGCTTTCAAATCACTACCATGTAGTAAGGTGTGCTATAGAGGGTTGGAATGGGAGTGGGCTGATTTGTAGCATCTGTTAAACTGTCCATTTGGTGGTCATTCAAAATAAGATATCCACAATCAAGCCAACAGGATGGAGACCAAGACAAGGTTTAAAGTGGAGAAGAAAAGGCACATTATTTCAATTATTTAACCTTTATTGAGATATAACTCACATACCATAAATTTCACCTTTTTAAAGTGGACAATTTAGTGATTTTTACTATTTCACAAAGTTCTACAACCATCACTATCTAATTCCAGAATATTTGATCACCCCACAGAGAAACTCCATACTCATTAACAGTCACTCCCTATTTACCTCTCCTTCCAACTGCTACTCTACATTCTGCCTCTATAGATTTACCTACTGTATACCTTTCATATAAAGGTACTGTATACCTTTCATATAAAGAGACTCATGCAATATGTGTCATATATCACTTATCATACTAAGTAAAGTAAGTCAGAGAGAGAAAGACAAATACCATATGATATTACCTATATGTTGAATCTAAAATAAGACAGAAATGAACTTACCTATGAAACAGAAAGAGACTCACAGACATAGAGAACAGACTTGCAGTTGCCAAGGTGGATGGGGAGGGAAAGGGAAAGACTGGAAGTCTGGGATTGGCAGATGTAAACTATTATGTATAGGATGGATAAACAACAAGGTCCTGCTGCATAGAATGGGGAACTATATTCAACATCCTATAATAAACCATAGAGGCTTCCCTGGTGGCTCAGACGGTAAAGAATCTACCTGCTATGCAGGAGACCTGGGTTTAATCCCTGGGATGGGAAGATCCCCTGAAGGAGGGCATGGCAACCTACTCCAGTGTTCTTGCTTCGAGAATCCCCATGCACAGAGGTGCCTGGCGGGCTACAGTCCATGGGGTCTCAGGGAGTCGGACATGATGGAGCGACTAGCACACACAAAATAAACCATAACGGAAAAGACTATGAAAAAGAATACATATTTTACATATTTAACTCAATCACTTTGCTGTAAACCAGAAACTAACACAACAATGTAAATAAGCTATACTTCAATTTTAAAAAGTAGCATTTTGGGTCTGACTTCTTTCACTTAGCATAGTGTTGCAAGGTTTATCCATGTTGTAGCCTATTTGTCAATACTCCATCCTTTCTATGAATATGTATGGACACACAATATTTTGTTTATCTGTTCTTCCATTGATGGATATTTGGGATGGTTCCACTTTTTGGCTAATATAAATATGCTGCTATGAACATTTTTGTACAAGTTTTTGCATGAACATATTTTCAGTTCTGTTGGTTATATGTATAGAAATGGAATTTCTAGGTCACTTAGTAACTCTGTTTAACTTTTGAGGAAATGCCCAATTGTTTTCCAAAGGAGCTGCACCATTATACAATGTTAACAGCATTGTATGAGGGTTCCAATTTCTCCACATTACTGTAAAACGTATTTTCTGTTTTTTCTATTACCAACTTAGCATGTATGAAGCAGTATCTCATTATGGTTTTGACTTGTATTTCCCTAAGTGAGTCTCTGGTAGCTCAGACGGTAAAGCGTCTGTCTACAATGTGGGAGACCCAGGTTTGATCCCTGGATCGGGAAGATCCCCTGGAGAAGGAAATGGCACCCCACTCCAGTACTATTGCCTGGAAAATCCCATAGACAGAGGAGCCTGGTAGGCTACAGTCCATGGGGTCACAAAGAGTCAGACACGACTGAGTGGCTTCACGTTCAAGGACTAATTGTGTCAAACATTTTGTCACTTTTGTTGGCCATTTGTATATCTTGAGAAAAATCTGTTCAAAAACTTCACCCATTTAGAAATTTTGGGTTATTTGGTTTGAGTTGTAAGAGCTCTTTACATATTCTGGATACTGGCCCATTATCAGATAAATGATTTGTAGATATTTTGTCCAATTTTGTGAGTTGTCTTTTCACTTTCTTGATAGTGTCCATTGAAGTACAAAAGTTTTTAGTTTGATAAAGTCTAATTTATCTATTTTTTTCTCTTTTTTTTTGCTATTATTGCTAGGAAACTGTTGACTAATTCAAAGATATGAAGTTTAATATATATACTTTCTTCTAAGAGTTTTAGCTTTTGCATTTAGGTTTTTGGTCCATTTTTAGGTTAAATTTTGTATATGATGTGAGGTAGTGGCCCAGTTTCATCCTTTTGCATATGTGTATCTAGTAGCCCCATCACCAGTTATTGGAAAGACTATTCATATCTTATCAAATTGTCTTGGCATCCCTGTAGAAAACCAATGGCTCATGAATGTAAGCGTTTGTTTTTGGATTCTCAGTTCTACTCCATTGCTCCATGTGTCTACTCTCATGCCAGTACAACATCATCTTGATTACTGTTGCTTTGAAGTCAGTTTGAAATTGGAAAGTGTGAGTCCTCCAACTTTTTCTTTCTCAACATGGTTTTAGCTGTTCGGGGCTTCGAGTTTCCATGTGAATTTAAGAAAAGCTTGTCAATTTTAGCAAACCAAAAAAGCAGCTAAGATTTTTATAGGGGTTGTGCTTAATCTATAGATCAATATTGTAATCATGACAACATTAAGTCTTTCAATCCATGAACATGAGATGTCCTTCCATTTAAGTCTTCTTTAACTTCTTTCAATGATGTTTTGTAGTTTCTAGAGTACAAGTCTTACACATCTTTTGTTCAGTTTATTCCTAACATTTTATTCTATTTCTTTTGTAAATGGAATTATTTTATTCTATTTTTGGATTCCTCATTGCTAGTGCATAGAAATATGATTGATTTTTTTAATACAGATCTTGTGTCCTGCAACTTTTCTGACCTGTTGCTGCTGCTGCTAAGTCACTTCAGTCGTGTCCAACTCTGTGCAACCCCATAGACGTCAGCCCACCAGGCTCCCCCGTCCCTGGGATTCTCCAGGCAAGAACACTGGAGTGGGTTGCCATTTCCTTCTCCAATGCATGAAAGTGAAAAAGTGAAAGTGAAGTTGCTCAGTCGTGTCCAACTCTTAGCGACCCCATGGACTGCAGCCCACCAGGCTCCTCCATCCATGGGATTTTCCAGGCAAGAGTACTGGAGTGTTGGTTAGCCCTAATTGTGTGTGTGTGTGTGTGTGTGAATTCCTCAGGATTTTCTATATACAAGATCATGTCATCTGCAAAGAAAGATAGTTTTACTTCTTCCTTTCCAATCTGGATACCTTTTCTTCTACTTGCCAGACTGCTCTAACAATAACATCCAGTTAAATACTGAATAGAAGTAGCAAGAAGTGGACATGCTCATCTTATTTCTGTTCTTAGGGAGAAACTTTCAGTCACAAGTATGTTAGCTGTGGGCTTTACATAGATGCCCTGTATCAATTTAAGAAAATTCCCTTCCATTCCTACTTTGTTGAGTATTTTTTATCCTGAAAGGATCTTGAGTTCTGCCAAATGCTTTCTCTTTGTCTACTGAGGTTATCATAGGGTTCTTGTTCTTTATTAATATGATGTATTACATTGATTGATTTTCATATATTGAAATAACCTTGCATACATGGGATAAATACCACTTGATCATAGTGTTAAATCCTTTTAATATTTGGATTTGGTTTCCCAGTGTTTGGTGGGTGTTTATGCATCTACAATCATAATGAATATTGGTTTATAGTTTTCTTATAATATCTTTGTCTGGTTTTGGTATGAGGGTAATACTGGCCACATGGAATGAGTTGATAAATATTTTCTCCTCTCTATTTTTTGGAAGAATTTGTGATGGGTTGGTGTTAATTCTTCCCTAAACACAATAGAATTCACAAGGGAAGTCATCTGGTTATGGAATTTACTTTGTGGGAAGTTTTTTGGTTACTGATTCAATGTCTTTACTTGTATTTAGATTTTCTATTTCTGCTTGAAACAGTTTCAGTACTTGTATCTTTCTGGAAGTTTACCCAGGTCACCTAGGTTATCTAATTTGTTGCCATATAATTGTTCATGTTACTCCCTTCTAATCCTTGTTATTTTCATAAAGTCAGTAGTAATGTGCCCACATTTATTACTCACTTTAGTAATTTGAGTCTTCTCTTTTTTTCTTCCTCAATCTAGATAACAATTGGTCAATTTTGTTGATTATTGCAAAGACCGAGCTTTTGGTTTCATTTCTCTATTGTTTTTCTGTTTCATTAAATTTTGCTCTAATCTTTTGTCACTTCCTCCCTTCTGCTTACTTTGTGTTTACCTAGCTGTTCTTTTCCTAATTTCTTAAGGTAGAAAGTTAGGTTCTTTTTTTGAGATCATTTTTTTTTTGAATATGCATTTATACCTATAAATTGCTCTGTAAGCACTGCTTGAGCTGCATCCCAGTTTTACCCATTTCTTCCGTTTCACCTTTGGTTTCATCTATTTTGGGAGTCTGGTGTTACATGCACATATATTTATAATTGTTCTGTCTTCCTGATAAATTGACCCTTTTGTCATTACAGAATATCCTACCTTGCCTCCAGTACCAATTACTGTCTTAAAGTGTATTTTGTCTATTAGTATAGACACTCTAGTTCTTTCTGGTTACATGTTCATGTTATTTTTTTTTTAACTTCTAACCAATTTGTGTCTTTGAATTTAAAGTGTGTGTCTTGAAATAAAAGCAAAAATAAACAAATGAGACCTAATTAAACTTAAAAGCTTTTGTGGAGTAAAGGAAACCATAAACCAAACAAAAAGACAACCTACTGAATGGGAGAAAATATTTGCAAAGGATATGATCTATAAGGGGTTAATACCTAAAATATATAAGCAGCTCATACAACCCAATGTTAAACAAACAAACAACGCGATTACAAAATGGGAAGACGACTTGAATAGACATTTTTCAGAAGACATACAGATGGCTAACAGGCACATGAAAAGATGCTCATCATTATTAATCAGAAGAGAAATGCAAATTAAAACCACAATAAGATATCACATCTTTCAGAATCAACAAAAAGACCACAAATGATAAATGTTGGCAAGGATGTGGAGGAGAGAACCGGTGCACACTGTTGGTGGGAATGTAAATTAGTGTATCCACATTGGAAAACAGTATGGAGATTTCTCAAAAAACTAAAAATAGAACTACCATGTGATCCAGAAGTTACAATCCTGAGTATTTAACCCCCCCCAAAACAAAAACACTAATTTGAAAAGATACATGCATCCCAATGTTTACAGCAGCATTATTTACAATAGCCAAGATATAGAAGCAACCTAAGTGTCCAACAAGAGATGAATGAATAAAGATTATGTGGTATATATATATATAATGGAATACTACTCAGCAATAAAAAAGAATGAAACTTTGCCATTTGGAACAACATGGAGACTTGGAGGGCATTACGCTAAGTGAAATAAGTCAAACAGAAAGACAAATACTATGTAATATCACTTATATATGGAATCTAAAAAACAAAACAAACTAGTGAATTTAACAAAAAAGAGGCAGGCTCATAGACACAGAGAATAAACTAATGGTTACCAATGGGGAGAGGGAAGTGGGTATGGACAAGATAGGGACAGGAGATTAGGAGGTTTAAACTACTATGTATAAGATAAAGAAGCTACAAGGATATGTTGTACAGCACAGGGAATAGACCAATATTCTATAATAACTTATAAATGAAATTTACCCTCTAAAAATTGTGAACCACTACATTGTATACCTGAGACTTAAATAATACTACAAATCAACTATACCTCAATAAAAAAGAAAACGTATTTATGTGAAATGGAAAACCAAGCTTTAAACAGTGATAAGGTGCTAAATGGCAATACCAGCTATTAATCAATTGAAAGTTAATTCAGATAAATGTGACACACACACAAATATATTCTGCTCTATTCAAAGTCCTGTTGTCTCCACCAATTAGCTTGCACAAGTTGCTAAAATTGGGAAAAGCAGGGATAGTAATTGTAGAAGCAGTAAAATTATTACTAGGTATACTAATAATATTGTTTAATGAAAATAACTATTTCAAAAAGATAAAGTATGCTTGTTGTAGACAGACTATCATGGATTATTTTTCAAATATCCATTCTGCCAATCTCTGCTTTTTTATTGTTTAATCCATTTATATCTAATAATACAGGCCCTACATCTACCATCGGAGAAGGCAATGGCACCCCACTCCAGTACTCTTGCCTGGAAAATCCCATGGATGGAGAAGCCTGGTAGGCTGCAGTCCATGGGGTCGCTGAGGGTCGGACATGACTGAGCGACTTCACTTTCCCTTTTCACTTTCATGCATTGGAGAAGGAAATGGTAACCCACTCCAGTGTTCTTGCCTGGAGAATCCCAGGGACGGGGGAGCCTGTTGGGCTGCCGTCTATGGGGTCACACAGAGTCGGACACGACTGAAGCGACTTAGCATAGCATACATCTACCATTTTGCTATTTGTTTTCCATATGAATTATGGGGGGGTTTTGTTCACATATTCCTCTATTATGGCCTTCTCTTGTGTTAAATAGATATGTTTATTATACTATTTTAATTATCTTTTTATTTATTTTATTTTTGAGCTATTTTCTTAGTGATTGCCCTGGGGATTATCATTAACACCTTAACTTATAACAGTCTAGTTTGGATTAATACCAACTTGATCTCACTGGTATACAAAAACTTTGCTACTATATAGCTCCCTGGATTGCTGTAAGCTTCTGCGTAATTCCAGAGTTCTGAAAAAGTTGATTTTGATCACTAGGCCAGTGTTCTTATTGCTTTTGTGGAGGAGAGAATTTTTGGATATTCTTGCTCAACACCCCAATGACATTATTCTCAGGCAGTTCACTTTTAAAGGGTGCCTACAATCTTGGGCAAAGAAAGGCAATGCCAAAGAATGCTCAAACTACCACACAATTGCACTCATCTCACACGCTAGTAAAGTAATGCTCAAAATTCTCCAAGCCAGGCTTCAGCAATACGTGAACCATGAACTTCCAGATGTTCAAGCTGGTTTTAGAAAAGGCAGAGGAACCAGAGATCAAATTGCCAACATCTGCTGGATTGTTGAAAAAGCAAGAGAGTTCCAGAAATACATCTATTTCTGCTTTATTGACTATGCCAAAGCTGTTGACTGTGTGGATCACAATAAACTGTGGAAAATTCTTCAAGAGATGGGCATACCAGACCACCTGAGCTGCCTCTTGAGAAACCTATATGCAGGTGAGGAAGCAACAGTTAGAACTGGACATGAAACAACAGACTGGTTTCAAATAGGAAAAGGAGTCCGTCAAGGCTGTATATTGTCACCCTGCTTATTTAACTTATATGCAGACTACATCAGGCGAAATCCCAGGCTGGATGAATCACAAGCTGGAATCAAGATTGCTGGGAGAAATAACAATAACCTCAGATATGCAGATGACACCACCCTTATGGCAGAAAGTGAAGAGGAACTAAAAAGCCTCTTGATGAAAGTGAAAGTGGAAAGTGAAAAAGTTGGCCTAAAGCTCAACATTCAGAAAACAAAGATCATGGCATCTGGTCCCATCACTTCATGGGAAATAGATGGGGAAACAGGGGAAACAGTGTCAGACTTTATTTTTTGGGCTCCAAAATCACTAAAGATGGTGACTGCAGCCAGGAAATTTAAAGACGCTTACTCTTTGGAAGGAAAGTTATGACCAACCTAGATAGCATATTCAAAAGCAGAGACATTACTTTGCCAACTAAGGCCCGTCTAGTTAAGGCTATGGTTTTTCCAGTGGTCATGTATGGATGTGAGAGTTGGACTGTGAAGAAAGCTGAGTGCCGAAGAATTGATGCTTTTGAACTGTGGTGTTGGAGAAGACTCCTTGATAGAGTCCCTTGGACTGCAAGGAGATCCAACCAGTCCATTCTAAAGGAGATCAGTCCTGGGTGTTCTTTGGAAGGAATGATGCTAAAGCTGAAACTCCAGTACTTTGGCCACCTCATGGGAAGAGTTGACTCACTGGAAAAGACTCTGATGCTGGGAGGGATTGGGGGCAGGAGAAGAAGGGGACAACAGAGGATGAGATGGCTGGATGGCATCACCGACTCGATGGACATGAGTTTGAGTGAACTCCAGGAGTTGGTGATGGACAGGGAGGCCTGGCGTGCTGCAGTTCATAGGGTCGCAAAGAGTCAGGCACGACTGAGCGACTGAACTGAACTGACAATCTTGGGCAGGAGTGAGATGACGTAGCTAAAGGTGTGGAAGAAAAGATGGCTGTTGTTGCTTCACCATATACATGTAGCTGTGAAGGATTATATTTTGTTTCCGAAACACAAATAAATGAATAATAAATGAGGATGAAAAAGTTAAATATTCCTTACGGAAGAATTTCGATTAACCTATGTAGAAAGAATGAGGGAACACCACACCCTTAGAACACCACAGCAATAACTGCTGCAGGCAAAATTCATAGATGTGTACGCATATGTCCATTCATCAAATTATAGACTTTACATATCTACAGTTTCTTATATGGCAATTATACCTTAATACCACTGGAAAATGTATTAATCTAATGCATTTTATTCTCCAATGAAAAGTCAATTTGTTTCTTGACTCAAGTAAAGAAGGCAACCTTCTGTAGGCAGAAGAACTGTTCTAATACCTGTAATTCAGGTATCCCTTATGCCCTCACCTTGACCACTTCCAACTTCCAACAGCTACCTGCATTTGCCTGATGGATCTCTCTGGCTACTGAAGCCTAGCTTGCCTGCTCATATGTCTGGCCAGAAGTGCCAGCAAATTAATGGCCCCAGAGGAACTTACTTCAACCAGTTGGCTCAACCCATTTCTGCAGGGAACTGATTGGTGTATAAATAACCCAGCTTCCTCATCCTCTGGGTACAGTAACTTAAATAAGTGTTCCACACCATTTTCCAGAATTCCACAAGATTATGCTCTCCAGTTGCCTACAGAAGTACCTGACTTAATAATGTATCCTTTATTGGTTGCCCTCCCATAATTGTTTCATTTCCTCACTTCCCTGTTGGTGTTTCCTTTACCTCTAAATAAACTACTTGCACTTGAATCCTTGTCTCGGGGCTGGCTTCTGGGGGAAACCAAAATAAGACAAATATTTAATGGGTACTTTTAGTGAATAATGAGCATCTCTTAGAAAAAAATAGCTAAGGAACATACTTCTCTTGAATAGAAAAGCTACCAAGAACTTCAAGAGCCAAAAATTTGGTTGGCATCTCCCTGTTGCATGTAGGGTGCATGTGCAGAGGCATCCTGAGCCAGTGCAGTGAGGACTGGGTTGCTTGTGAGCATCCTGTTCACTGGCACACCAAGGACTAGAACAACTTCACCAGGCAAAAGGCTTCTACCAATAACAGAACTGAAATACATTAACATGGGTGATTTAATGATCACCTCAAGATGTCTGATCACTGGGTATCATGGAGTGATATCATGATGGCTTCTCCCAAGAACATGCCAAAACATACTCAGATGATGGCACAAGTCCTAGAGGATACGGGTACTATAGATATGAGCCAAGAGTTATAAATCAGATGTTGGAGTTTGCCTTCTGATACATAATCATGATTCTAGATGATGCAAAGTTTCATTCAGGTAATGCTAAGAATGCTACTGTTTGTGCAGATGATGTGAAACTGGCAATCCAGTATCGTGCTGACCAGTCTTCTACTTCTCCTCAAGAGATTTTCTATTAGATATTGCAAGGCAAAAAAAATAAAACCCTTTGGTCACATATTGTATGATTCTGTTTACCTGAAATGTCGAGGATAGGCGAATCCACAGAGACAGAAAGTAGCTAAATGGTTGCTTGGGATTGGGGTGGGGGAATGGGCCATGACTACTCAATTAAACCCCATTTAATGTATGGGGTTTCCTTTCAGTGTGATGAAAATGTTCTGTAACTAGATAAAGGTGGTGGTTATACAACACTGTGAGTGTACTGCCACTGAATTCTTTACTTTAAAATGGTGAATTTCATGTTATGTGAACTTTATTTCAATTTTTTAATCTAAAAAGAAATAAACACATGACAGAAAGTAGCTTATCCCCCCTTGTTGTTAAGAATAAAGTGGTTGGGACTGCTAAAGCCACCCTGTGATCAGGAAGAAACAAGTCTGAGGAATAACAACCTTCTAGAGATGGCAGAGCAAAAAGATGGAAGGAACCTGGGTTCTGGATGAGATGTCAAGACACAGTTGATATGCCACAAAACCACTCTTGCTCAGGACTTTTTATTTTGTAAGATAATAAATTCCCCTATTAAGACATCCTAGGGATGGGATGTCCACCAAATGTTTTATTTTTTTCCCTTTTATTTATATTTGCTGCCTGGAAGCTGGCAGGCTTCTGTAAATTTCTCTGAATGATTTCCAGATACTCCCATAATCATTTTCAGGCACCTCATCTTTTAAAAACACTTCTATTTACCTGCATAAACCAGACATATGCCATTGCTGTTGTTATAAAAGTCAAGCCTGTGAACCTAACCACTTACAGAATCTGACTATTCCAGTCCTCCCAGAATCAGAGGCCAAGGTAGGACAGCACACAGGTGCATCACATCCAGATCCTATCTGCAGTCCACTGGCACTTGAGATTCCCCAGTCAGCAGAAACCTGACCTTCAACAGAAGAGATCCCTCTTTCTAGTCCCAATCTCACGTCAATTAATTTCAGTGTTTCCATATATGTATGGATGCCCCTTCCCAGTCTCACCACTAGATACGTATACACATGCACACATTCACAGCACCTGAAACCATGCTCCTGGAGAAAGTTTTTACCTCAAAAATCACTCAGAAATCACAATGCCACAAATCTCTCAGTGTAGTTCTACCTCACCTTCTCCCAGCCCTCATAAGAAAACCATTTTGGGTGGAAGTAGAAAAGAGATAAGGAGGCAGCTTGTCACTTCCTGCCCCTGCCCTACACTGAATCCATGAAAGGCAGCAATCCTCCAGGATACTGGAGCTAAGATTGTTGGGGGGGGGGGTCCCATGTCAGCAGCCACATCTGCCATCAACAGGAGTCACAGCACGGTCTCCTTTGTATTCTCCAAGACATTTTTATATGAAGAACTCAACTGATGTCTATTGACTTGAGTTCTGTGTATCACAGTTGTCACAAATCCCAAGGTGACCTATGTGATGCTGTATAGCTGACAAAAAGCTTCTACGTGTATCATGTTATTTAATTGGGGCTACAGTGCTCAGTGGAAAAGAATCCACCTGCTAATGAAGGAGATGCGGGAGATACAGGTTCAATCCCTGAGTCAGGAAGATTCCCAGGAGGAGGAAATGGCAGCCCATTCCAGTATTCTTGCTTGGGAAATCCCAAGGACACAGGAGCCTGGCGGGCTCCAGTCCATGTGGTCACAAAAGAGTTGGACACGACTTAGCAGCTAATCAACAACGGTTCCTCAACGTGGGTCTTCTCATCTTCATTTTAAGATAGGAAGCCAGGAGAAGTGAATGTCACACAGTCACAGCCTAAAAGTGATCCTCAAACCTCCAGCCAGGCTTTTTGATCCCAGATCTCTTGCCTTTCCTCTTTCTGTTCTCTATTTGGACATCTAGGCCCAGAAGCCAGTACTTGGCCCTAGAGTTCTCCTCTGGAAAACTTCTGAGTCTCCAGGGACTCCTAACTCCCACCTCCATGGTGCAGGCTATCTGATGCTTGCTTTGCTAAAGTCATTGTTACAGTATCTATTTATAACTGTGCTAAGAAATGCTGCTTTCATGGCCAGGCTCATGAAATAAATAATAACCTTGCAGGACTGATGCAGATAAGAACAGAATCTCCTCTAGAAACCCACTAGAAGAACCCACTGTACCTCTATTACTTCTTTTAAACTTTTCAAGATAGCCTCATACAAACCATGAGTGTTGAGACAGGTCAGAAACAGCTTTTTATCTCTTGGCCTCTCCCCCATCCCTTCCTACCCCAAACTCAAAAATTCTTAGTAGAATAAGGACTTTGAATTAGTTTTCTATCACTGCTATAACAATTTACCACAAATTTAGCATTTTGAAACAACACAAATTGATAATATTATACTTTTGGAGGTCAGATTCTGTGTACAGCAAGGCTCAAGTGAGTCTTCTGCTTAGAGTTTCACAAAAACAAAATCAAGGTGTTGGCCCAGCTGTATTCCTTTCTGGAGGCTCTGGGGATGAATCTACTTCCATGCACATTCAAGGTGTTGGCAGAATCAATTCCTTGTGACTACAGGGCTGATGTCCTCATTTCCTTGTTGGTTGTCAGCCACAAGCCTCTTTCAACTTCTTTGGCCACTTGTATTCCTTATCACACTGCCCTTTCCACCTGCAAGCCCTCATGCTTCACGTCTTTCTGTCTTCCTTTTCTGCACTTAAGGGCTTATGTGACCATATTAGGCCTGTTGGATTATCCCTCTATTTAAAAGTCAGCTGAGACAGTGGAGGTGTACCCCCCGGAGGGAGGCAGCATGGCTCAAGCATTTGTCAACAGCAAGATCCAGCCTGGGAAGGTGGTCGTGTTCATCAAGCCCACCTGCCCCTACTGCAGAAAGACTCAGGAGCTTCTCAGCCAACTGCCCTTCAAACAAGGGCTTTTGGAATTTGTCGGTATTACAGCTGCCGGTAACACCAGTGAGATTCAAGATTACTTGCAGCAGCTCACCGGAGCCAGAACGGTACCTCAGGTCTTCATTGGTCAAGAGTGCATAAGTGGATGCACTGATCTAGTAAATATGCACGAGAGAGGGGAACTGTTGACACGGCTAAAGCAAATTGGAGCTCTGCAATAATTACAGGTGTCTTCCCAGGCCACCATCTCCACCCCACCCCATCCCTTCTTGCTTTGAAAGTCATTGCTGTGAACCACTGCCCTGAACCCTGACAACTCACAGATCTCACAGGAAATGTTCGACGGTTCTGTCTGTTCTGTCTCTCAATCCGAGAGAAACCACATGAAAAGTTAAGCACGGTTGGTCTTTACTTTGTGCTACAGGGATCAGAGGTCTAAATGTAGGTGCGGTGATCATACAGCAATGCTGTTAGGTCAGACGGTGTCCAGGGAATCCTGGACAAGCATATATTGTTTAGATGACACACAGAAGGAACACACAAACATTTAAATGTTACGCAGAAAACCTGCATCCCCCTCCCGCAAAAAATGTCTGTGAAAACACCCAAATTTGGGAAACACTGTTCTGGATGATTTTCTCTCTCCCCTTCTCCCCCCTCACTCTATGAGAACTTAAGAATTCCTTATTGTGAAGGATTCTAGAATTGCAAGACTGTTAATTTCTTTCTGTAGATGCAAGTATGAATGGTTAATTTCTTCTCTATTAAAGAAGTACTCATGGATCATAAAAAAAATAAATAAATAAAAGTCAGCTGATTAGCAAGTGTAATTACATGTGCAAAGCCCCTTTTGCAACGTAAAATAACTACAGGGTTAATACCAGATGACTAAGACCCTGTGGTCCAAAATTCTGCTTATGACAATCTACCCTCTGGTGGCCCCTATGACTTGCATCTATTCTACATGCATCCATTTCCAAACGGCCTCCAAGTCCAGATTCCTTCTAAGCTTCTTTATGGTATTTAGGCTTTCTCTAAAGTGATTTAGGATTTCTCTGTAAATGTCCTTAATCCTTCTGAGTCCCCACCAGAAATCTTTAATATCCATATTTCTACTAACAGTCTGTGAGCTGTGGTGTTGGAAAAGACTCTTGAGAGTCCCTTGGACAGCAAGGAGATCCAACCAGTCCATCCTAAAGGAAATTAGTTCTGACTATTCATTGGAAGGACTGATGCTGAAGCTGAAACTCCAATACTTTAGCCACCTGATGCAAAGAACTGACTCATGTGAAAAGACCTGATGCTGGAAAGACTGAAGGAGGGAGAAGGGGATGACAGAGGATGAGATGGTTGGATGGCATCACCGACCTGATGGACATGAGTTTGAGCAAGCTCCAGGAGTTGGTGATGGACAGGGAAGCCTGGCGTGCTGCAGTCCATGGGGTCACAAAGAGTCGGACGTGACTGAGCGACTAAACTGAACTGAACTAACAGTCTGGTCAAGGAAAGCTAGGCTTTTCTCTATCATGTTTCCATGTCCTAGGTAAGTTACTTCACTTCTCAGGGTTAAAAACTTTGTCTGCATAATAATTCTAGTTTTAAATTTTAGGAGAGAGAATACTTCACAGAATGACTGTAATCATCTTCCTGCTGACTTTGGATTTCAGCCATTACCAGGCTCCACAAGAAGAATGTCATCAAATGACCCAGTTGTCACATTTTGGCCCGTTCAAGGGGGGAGCAGTTTGGCCAACCTGTTTGCCTGATTTGAAACCAGGGGTGGGTTTTTGGGCTCTGAGATGATCTCTGAGATGGGGCTCCTGTGTCTTCTACTTCCCAACACTGGACAAAATGCCAAGGCCTGACAACTACCAACTGTCAATTTTTAATTTAACAAACACATGTCTAATGCTTACTAGGCAGTATTCTATGTACTTTATATTTGTATTAACATATAGGCACTATTATTGGTAACTTATGGATGAGGAAGTGAGGCACAGAGAAGCAAGTAACTTGCCTAAGATCACACAGGTATTAAGAGACAGAACCAGACATGAAAAAATGTTCATCATCACTCATTTTTGGAGAAATGCAAATCAAAACTACAATGAGTTATCACCTCACACCAGTCAGAATGGCCACCAATAAAAATTCTATAAATAACAAATGCTGGAGTGGGTATGGAGAAAAGGGAGCCCTTCTACATACACTGTGATGGGAATGTAAGTTGGTGTAGCCATTGTAGAAACAGAATGGAGATTCCTCAGAAAACTAAAAACAGAGTAACAATCTGATCTAGCAATCCTACCCCAGGCATATATCCAGACAAATCTATAATTCCAAAAAATACATACATTCCTATATTCATAGCATCACTCTTCACAATAGCCAAGACATGGAAACAGCCTAAATGCCCATCAACAGAGGAATGGATAAAGAAGATGTGGTATAGACACACACACACACACACATATACAATGGAAAACTACTGAGCCATAAAAAGAATGAAATAATGCCATTTGCAAGTAACATGGATGAACCTAGAGATAATCATATTAAGTGAAGTAAGTCAGAAAGATAAAGACAAATATTATATGATGTCACTTATATGTAGAATCTAAAATATGACACAAGTGAACCAATCTGTGAGACAGACTCACAGACATAGAGAACTGACTGGTGGTTGCCAAGGTGGGAGGGGCTTCAGGGAGGGATGGACTGGGAGGCTGGGATTACCAGATGTAAGCTTTTATATATAGAAGAGATAAATAACAAGGTCCTACTGTATGTACAGACAACTATATTCAATATTCTATGATAAATCATAATGGAATTTTTTTTTTAAGAAAAGAGAGAGAGAGATGGAGCCAGGATTTGAATCCAGGAAGTTGAACTCCAGATCTCACGCTATAAATCACTATGCTATGCAGCCAGAGTGCCATCCTTCAGGTTACCTCTTCTTATTCATTCTAACAGTGTGGTCAGAAGAGGTGACAAGAGAAAATTACGCTCCTACCCAATTCCACTGCCTCCAACTGGACCATCAGAGAATTAAGGAAGAATGGTGCCTGGGAGGAGAATAAAAGGAGGAGGCTGAAACCAGAGTTAGAGAAGAAGGTTTAAAGTAAGGAAGTTGGACATTAATGAACTCAAAATGTTGTTAAGTTTAAGCTCTGTTTCTCCATATCTTCTGCGTCATTGCAGCTTGAAGCTGACTTCCAGGAATGCTGAGAAATTTCAGAGTCAGAGAGCAGACAGAAAAATGGATCAGCTGTGGATTTCACAGAGCCTAACAGGCTGAACACACAGTGGAAGCCAATTAAAAATTCTTGCTCACACTTATGATTACCAAAGGGGAAGGGGAGGGAGGGATAAAGTAGGAGTTTGAGAATAAGAGATATATATTACTATATATAAAATAAATACCAAGGACCTACTTATAGCACAGGGAACTATGCCCAATATCTTGTAATCACCTATCACGGAAAGAATCTGAAACAGAATACATATACGTGTGTGTGTGTGTGTGTGTGTATGTGTGTATACATACATATATATGTATTTGAATCACTTTGTTGCATACCAGAAACACACATTGTAAGCCAACTATATTTCAATTTTCAAAAGCTTGATCAAGTCATACTTTAAATATTTTTAAAAATTATTGTGTCTATCAGAGAGAGGGAAGTGTTACTTAGAAGCTAAATTCATTATCAGCCATTCTGCCATCGAAGGAAAAAATTCTTATTAATGAGAAATATCTCTACACTGTTTCTTTCCCTTACAGAGGCTGGCAAGGAAAGAATGAGAAAATGTGGAACTGTGAACGCTTGTCTCACTCTTCTATGCTGCTGAAGGTGAGGTTGCAAACTGGCCATGCTGGGGTCTGAGTTGGCTCACAGACATGTTTTGTTTGGCCTGCACAATGTTAGCCTGCACAGTGGGGGTTTTTTCCCCTCAATGTTTTAAATTGGAAATAGTGGCCAACATATTTTCAAAAATAGGCAGGAATCCTTTGACAGATGTATTGTAAATAACTTCTACTGTTCTGCAGCATGCCAAAACTCTCTTATGAATTTTGATAAACAGAAGTTCTTAATTTCAATGAAATCCAGTGTATCAATCTTTTCCTTTATGGTGACTGCTTTGTATGCCCTGTTAAAAAACACTTTTTATGAAATTCATGAAGTTATTATCCTGTGCTCTCTTCTAGCAGCTTTATTGTTTTACCTTTCACATTTAGATCTAGGACCCATATTGAAATAATTTGGGGACATGGTAGGGATCCAGGTTCATTTTTTGCCATGTGGATATCCAATTGCTCCAGTGCCATTTATTGAAAAGGCTATTTCCCCAATGCCCTCCCCCCCAGATTATGATAGTGTCTTTATCATAAATCAAGGGATCGTGGATGTGTGGATGTTTCTGGCCTCTCTATTCGGCACCATTGATCTATTCATCTAATATTTGCAACAGCGCCACATTCTCAATTACTGTGACTTTCAAGTAAGTCTTGAAATCTAGTAGTGTAAGTCTTCCAATCCACTCTGATTCAAGATTATCTTGGTTATTCACTGGGATGGACACTTAAAATTGGTACATGTATGTGTGTATCGATGCTAACCCTCAATTTAAAATAACAAAAAGGGACTTTCCGGGGGTTAAGGGAGATGAGATATTGAACCTCTCTCAAGGACTTAGAAATCAGGAGCCTGTATGGTGGCAATAGTCTAGGGCTGCCTTTCTAGACACAGTGTGCAAGCTCCAATCTGTCACAAGCCCCACCTACTATTCCCCACCACTAAGGCAGATAGGCCAGCGCTCTCTCTCCTCTTACTCTGGACTCATTTCACTCACTTACCTTGTTGCTTGGACCCTGGACGTATGGGAACAAACAGACTAGTTTAGTAGAACTAGCTCTGGCCATGTGAAGAAGTGTTCCTGGCAGTGTTGATAAGGCTGCAGAGCTCTGGATAACTGAGGGAGGGGGTGTTCTAGAGCAGGGCTCTCGTTATGGGCACTGCTGACACTTGGGGCCAGATCATTCTTAGTGATGGGGGTTGTCCTGGACACATTCCTGGATCCCACTAGATGCTCTCCCAAGTTGCAACAACCAAAAGCGTTTCCAGACAGTACCAAATGTTCCCTGTGGATAGAGGCAGAATCACACCCAGTTGAGAACTGCTGGCCTAGACCCACAACAGAAACAGGACGTAGGAAGAGAGATATGTAGGGGATAGGGGACCTGAGTTAGGAACATGGGCAGGACCCCTACAGTTCCCATCTACTAACTTTCCCTCAGCCAGCAGAATAAGAATCTCCAAAAAGGGAGAGGACGACTCTGACAGAGCAAGAGTAGACAGGGCTGGGGGAAGCTGTGAGCAAGACAGCATCTTCACAAACTCCAAGAGGCATCTTCTGTGTAAACTACAAGAATGATGTCCTCTAGTGTTGTATGATGTGTGGCCCTAGGTATAAACTATTTCAAAGCTCTCATCCTTCTAAATAGTCTATAAATTTTGTCCTTTTCCCATTGTACCCCATCCTTCATACACACACACACACACACACACACACACACACACACATGCCTCATGTTTGTAGGAATGGGGGCTGAGGGGAGGAACTAGATGGTTCTTCCATCAAACTAATTCCTAGGAAGTATATAAAGCCAGGAGTGTCTAGGATAAAAACATCAATTCCTCCACCATTACCTCTGGTTCTCAGAATCTCCAGAAAGATCAAGATGCAGACTCTCACCACACATGGATGGAGGTTCAAGCCAATTTTATTTGCATTTCAAAGGTCCTGCATCACAAGTCTCTGTATCTGTCTTTCATTTGCTTTGCTTTCCTTTTATTTCATTCCCCAAGCATTGTCTTTCTTCCCCTTGGCTTTCCTTCAGCCTCATAGCTTTGATGAAGTCTAATGCGGAGGTGGAGGAGACCTGTGCCCTATTCTGCAGTGAGAAACCAAGGACAAGAGTGGTTCACACAGGTACAAAATTAAAAGGTGCATTTTCATTAGAAAATTTCAAAACATTAATACAACTGACTAAAAGTCAGTCTGCTTTTGTTATCAGCATGCACCAGCTCTCCAAAATTGTTTAGACATTTGTCTATAATAGAATACCCCTCCTCCCACCCCAAAATTCTCTTGGCTATGTTCTAAATGGTTACTGTGGTTATTTTTAATATGTATATGTTTACATATCATAAGCATAAGCAAGATCAGCAGATAACATATTTTACACATACACACAAACATACAATATTTATGTCCTCTGCTGACGTAGGTTTTGGTTATGATGCTACAGGATACTCACAGGTGAATCTTGGAAATATTACACAGTGTCTGTGTCAATTCCTTTTTTTCTGTCAAATCTATTAAGAGGATTTCAGGGCAAACAAATGAAGGTATACCTGGGTTACAATCTTACTCAAAGATACTTTTTATTCAGCATTTCAAAGAAAATGCAGTGAGGGAAAAACCATTCCAATACCTGCAAACACTTATGCTGGCACTTACAGAACACCTCATATTTATAAAACAACATGGCAGGGCTCTCTGAAGGTGCAGCTTGCCCTGAAGACGCTGTACTTGGAGCATGTCTCTCCCAGACTCAGGGATTTTTCAGAATTGTTCAATAAACTCAACCGAGAACTCTTATTCAGAAGGAACTGGATATTTCAGCTTCATTTCCAAACTCTTCATTTCTATAATAAGCCTTCTTGCTAAAGAAAAGGGGGGCTTGCACCTCTGTCACCTTGGGACCCTGATATCTCCCCTCCAAAAGAAAGAGCTGAGACTAAAGGTTCACATGATCAGGTAGGACTCCTGCCTACCAGGGTTTAGACCCTTGAGTTCTGAGCTTTGATTCTTTGTCCAAGCAGACGCCCAAAGTGTAACAAATTAAACTAGCAGGCTTGGTTCATGCCAGAAACACTTGTTTACAATCTTCCAGTGAGGCATTTCCTTTCCAGGAGGTAGGGGGAAAAATTGGGAAAATATAAACCACTCCTCAAATACCAGTGAAGTGACTTAGATTCACTGTGCTTAGATCTCAAAGGGGCTGCAATCGCAGGGTTCTGTTTTATGTCTTCTCAGGACATACAAGGCCTTCTCTTCCAGCCTTGTGCCCACTTCCTCCCCTCCACTCACTCCATCCAGGGGAGAATCTTTCATAATTCCCAGAAGACAGCCTGCTCTTCTCCTGCCTTGCCTTAGCACACACAGCTCCCTCTGCCTGGAACACCCTCTTCTTCTTGGTTAACACCTGTCCCTCTTTTAAGACTCTTCCATGATGCCTTCGTGGATCACCAGTCTGAATTAAATGCTCACATATGTTCCCAGATAGTTCAGTAGTGAAGAATCTGCCTGCTAATGAAGAAGATGCAAGAGATGAGGGTTTGATCCTTGGGTTGGGAAGATCCTCTGGAAAAGGAAATGGCAACCCACTCCAGTATTCTTGCCTGGGAAATCCCATGGACAGAGGAGCCTGGTGGGCTACAGTCCATGGGTGACAAAGAGTTGGACAGGACTTAGCAACTGAGCATGCACGCCTGTACGTTCTCAGAGCCACTTGGCTTTGTGCCATCTGCCAGATGCTGTGCTCACCACAACTTTTTCCTCCTGTGCTCACAGCTATACTACATGTCCCACTCACCCTTGCAGTTAAGTCTTGTCACATAACTGAGTTCCAGGAAATGAAATATGCACATAAGTGATGTGTGAAGAGAAATTGTATCCTCTCTACAGTTCTCTCTTTCTTCCACACACTGGCTACAAAGAGAAAACTCTCGAGCACAAGAGAAAGATGGAAGCACACATAGAAGGGATCTGGGTCCCTGCTGCTGCTTCTGCTGCTGCTAAGCCACTTCAGTCGTGTCTGACTCTGTGCGACCCCATAGACAGCAGCCACCAGGCTTCCCCGTCCCTGGAATTCTCCAGGCAAGAACACTGGAGTGGGTTGCCATTTCCTTCTCCAATGCATGAAAGTGAAAAGTGAAAGTGAGGTCGCTCAGTCGTGTCCGACTCTTAGTGACCCCATGGACTGCCACCTACCAGGCTCCTCCATCCATGGGATTTTCCAGGCAAGAGTACTGGAGTGGGGTGCCATTGCCTTCTCCATCTGGGTCCCTACTGAACAACAAACAAAATGACACAACAATGAACTCTACATTGAGTGAAAAATAAACTTTCATTGTGTCAAGTCACTGAACTCTCAGGGTTCTTTGTTATAGACAGCAGTGACCCATCCCTAATACAATAAGTCCCCTACATACGAATGAGTTCCATTCCAAGAGCACATTTAAAGTTGAATTTGTTCATAAATCCAACAAAATTAGTGTAGGTACCCAACTAACACAATCAGCTATATAGCACTGTACTATAATAGCTTTATAATACTTTTCACGTATATAAGACATAGAAAACAAAAAATAAGAAAACATTTTAAATCTCATAGTTCAGGATCTTGAAAAGCACAGCAGTACAGTACAACAGCTGGTACACAGGGGCTGGCATCAAGTGAACAGGAAAGTTCCAGACTGGAGGAGGGAGAGGAGGTGGGAGATAGCAGAGCTGAGGGACTGTCAGCAATAGGAGACGGAGGGCGAGGTGCAATGTCACTCACACCGGACATTGTCAGCACAGGGTCTTGTTTGTTGGATTCAACTCTATCTACCCTCTTGAAAAAACGATCCGGTGATGTCTGAGTAGTAGCTCTTTTCTTCCCATCCTAGATGACATGGTAGCACTGGACTGCATTCTGAACTGCTGCTACAACCTTCGTGGACTGTCCTAGGTATGGGTCCTGTGCCTCAAAAGCCAACAGTGGCTCCTCAAATAAAGAAAATCCCCTGCTGTTTCCTAGTTGTGAATCTCTTCAGTTCTTCAGTTACTTCCTCTTCCTCTTGTCTCTCTTCATCCTTTCCTGGGCACATTTGCATCTTTGAAGGTTTTCAACTTGAAGGTTCATATGTAGGGGACTTGCTGTACCTCATATCACCTACCTCACACTGCCGTGCAAGTCATCTGGTCTCTGCGAGCTCCTTGAGGGAAGGGATTCTGTCCCATAGGTCTCATCTCAAGCTCCTAACATAGTGTTTGATACACAGCAGGGCCAGAATAAATATCTGTGGAAGGAAGGTGAGGAGAGGAAACTAATTCATGAATGGACACTGTAGCACAGCAGCAAGTCAGCCCTGGAAACATTTTTATACTTTGCTCAAATTAGTTGAGTCAATTGAGTTAGTTTTGCCTCTCTGCACCAGTAGCCTTGATTGTAAAATGTAGTTACTGAGGTCACTAGTTTAACTTTAGTGAGCAATCACTGTCCCCAGGAGGGCCTGTTAACAGGAAAATTGCCAAGCCCACTCCCAGGGTTCCTAATTCAGTTGGTCTGGGGTGGGTCCCAAGATTTTGCATTTCAAGTAAGTTCCCCAATGATGCTGATACTGCTGGTCTACAGACCAGACTTGGGAACCACTTGCCTAGATGACATGAGATCCCTGGGAACGGCCAGAGCCTGGTAGTCTTCAGAGGCCAAGCTTATCAGCCAAGTCATGGATGATTTTTCCAGAGTTAGTTTTGCATTTGGAACTACTAGACTGGAAATATCCTATGTGAGGCCAATTTGCATTCACAATACGGAATACAACCCCCACCTGATAGGAGACTGGTGCCTCCTAAAATTATTCAAGTTTTAAAGATAAGAAACTGGAGCCTATTATACAGAGTGAAGTAAGCCAGAAAGAAAAACACCAATACAGTATACTAACGCATATATATGGAATTTAGAAAGATGGTAACAATAATCCTGTATATGAGACAGCAAAAGAGACACTGATGTATAGAACAGTCTTTTGGACTCTGTGGGAGAGGGTGAGGGTGGGATGATTTGGGAGAATGGCATTGAAACATGTATAATATCATATATGAAATGAGTCGCCAGTCTAGGTTCGATGCACGATACTGGATGCTTGGGGCTGGTGCACTGGGACAACCCAGAGGGATGGTATGGGGAGGGAGGAGGGTTCAGGATGGGGAACACATGTTTACCCGTGGCGGATTCATGTTGATATATGGCAAAACCAATACAATATTGTAAAGTTAAAAAATAAAAAAATAAGAAAACATAAAATAAAAAAAAATAAACTGCAACTAGGGTGCCAGATTACTTGGTTGGGATTTCAGGCCAGCCCTTTCTGATTCCTCCCCTTCACTCGCAATCTAGGCAAGGACATTATGTTGGAAACATTTCTGAACACGAAGAACACCAACAAGATGAAGCAAACAACCTGACCTCACATTAAGCCAAGTTATCAGTTTGGTGGATCTTTAAAACGCACTGTGAGTTAGCCACAATACCCCAGGAATGCGCAGTGTTTATCGAGCTTAAGGACCCAGCTCAGATCAGGAGGGGAAAATAACCAGATCTCAGACTTTGACTGAATAGGGAAGACTGCCAACTCCTTTTCACGTCACTTGCATTAAAAGCACAAGACCAAATACACACAATATACTGACTGACACCAGGACTACACCAGAGCCAAATTCGTTATCTGACATTTATTGTCACATAGCACCCCAGTTTCATAGCATGTACATTTTACAAAGTTAGAGATTCTTAACCTACTATGTTCTCCACAGACTTTCCAACAAGTGTGAAAGAGACGCAGTAAGGTTAGCTTGAGTTGACAAATCACAAGCCAAATATAGGACACCCTGTATTTCTTTATGTTTAAGACTAATATACATAGAGTTTCCAATGTTTAGCACATGAATGAGACTCTGGCTGAGTAAAAGATGAACAGAACTTGTTAGCACATTATCATGAAAAGACAGAAGGCATCAAATATATAATTTTGCTGTTCCTCATTGAACTGTTCAATGTACCTGTAGTGAAAAAATATACGTTTTTACTTTTGAGGTTAAAATAGACCATCAGCTAATTATCTCTCCAGGCCCACAGCTACAAAGACTAAAATGGCTCTTCCCACCTCTGGCTCACTTGAACACTGGATCTGTGCTGAAGACAAAAAGAATGGCAGTGCTAAAGGAAAGGGTATAACCAGCTCCCAGGGAGGTTACTGCCAAAGTCCTCATACAAGTTGACTTGTAATTGGTTCAACTCAGTTGACCTAATCTCCATACAAGGGGGCACCTGCATCACCTGTTCCCTTCCCAAGGCAGGGCTCTCTGAAGGAGCTTTAGGATCCAATCCTGATGTCCAACATAGTGCTTTATGACCAAATTGGGACCAGAAGTTTCCCTACTGCCACCCTCAAATTCCAGTTCCAACCCGCTAAGTTCCAGTGTCCTCTAGTCTTCAGAATCATAAACCACTTTGTCCAATCTCCCACAGTCATGAACTTGGCTTAGAGCAAGACCTGAAAACCCACAAAACACAAAACCCAAACATTCCTCAAGTACTGAGAGCAGAGCACCACTTTCGTCACTAGAACAAGTCCTGTCGAAAACCTGAAATGCTTTTCGGAAAAGGTCCCTCTACCATCATGTATGTTAATTAACGTAGAAAACAATGAGACAAGCCTAAAAGTGACTGTGCACCTGGGATGGCTCGCCTACATTCACAGTCTGGCTGTTTCAGGAAATGCTTGGTAAGGCAGTCTCTGAAAGCCTGTTTTGGAGAAGGAAGCAGCGTGCAGATTTGGCTTACACCGCTTTGCATGTCTGGCCCTTTTGGTCTGCTGTTCTTACAGCTGCTCTTGGGAGGGTCACAAAACTAGCTGCATCTCACTGCAAACAACAAAGTGGGGAGGCTCATAGAGTAAGACTCATAAACTGCTGTTGATGACTGATCTGCAGGTATTGGTGGGCAGCCTTCCTTAGCCTGGGCTGAAGGGGAAGCAAGATATGCCTCCAAAAGACTTAGGATTCCAAAAGCCCACATGCCCCCGAATTCTTACTAAGAATCTGAACCACACTGGGTCATAATGCAAAATACTATAACAAAGCACCCATAACTAAAGTGTAAATTCAAGTGATCCTTCGAAATCAGTTTCAAAGAGTACACCTGAAACAGAGTCAACAACTTGGAAAGAGAAACCAAAGTTACTAGAATGTTCTCTTTAACTAGAGGAGAAAAAGACTTCTCAACTGAGATTTCATTTTGTTCACATTCACACTGCTCAAACCACAACCTACTGAGTCCTACTTGTCAGTAATATGGGAAGATTTGGTTGCTAGGATATTTGTAATTCTTAATATTTTAAAAATCAAATTCCATTAGTGATATCTTGTCAGGAGGTGTGATTTTAGTTTGTGCTGAACAAATGTTTTTACCTCTAAGGTGTTATACTAAAACTGAGATCTTTCCAACTACTACGTTTGCAAATGTCTGTCTTAACTGCAAGAAAAATATCCATTCCAGATTATTTTCTTTTTCTTTTAAATCTTAATTGATTTTATTTTTAATGGTTAATACATGCACATGATAAATAATTCAAACAATACAAAAGAAGATTGAATGAAAAATAAATTTCCTGTCCCCCCCCAGCCCTCATTCTCCTTCAAAGGGGCCCCCCATTGTTACCAATTTCTTTTTTTTTTTTTAAGAGTTCAATAAAATATTATTATTATTATGTAGGTCTTCCAGACATTTTATGAATCTACATAAGGACACTGGGGGAATCCTGTTCTATACCACTGAGTTAATTCTGAGTAGCCAGATGAATATTTTATTCTAATTTCATACAATTCTCAGATTACCTAAATCACTCTCTGGACAGAACATGCGATAAGGCACCTTTCTCAAACTGCTGTCCTTTTCCTCAGCCCCACCAATAGAATGTCTTTTCCTTTCATTTACAGCCCAAGCAGCCAAATAATAGCTTCTCATTTTCTCAGTGAAATCATGGATTTCCTCTGGTATCACTTGGCAGTTTCAGTCATCATAGATATTTGACCAAGGATGTTTTGTTTTGAAAATCTGAAGTAGCTGAAATCACTATCAAATTTTATTCCAGAGAGGAACACTCAAATCATGGGAATAAAGGGTCCTTAAATATAATTAAGTAAACCATTGTAGCATAATTCCTGATTTTCCATATGTAGGACCAATTTGGACAGGAAAACTGTGAGAAACAGAAGGTTTATCCTAATATAATAGTACATTATCATAAGCTTCCTCTACTGTTATTTTCTAGCAATCTTCAGTTTAAAACTGGAATGGAGATATCTGCTCACCAATAATTACAACTCCACTGAAAGGAACATTAAGAATTGAGTTCCACTCTTATTTCTTTTTTTTTTTTTTTTTTGCATCTCGTTTCATACATGACATTTCACATGTTTCAATGCCATTCTCCCAAATCTTCCCATCTTCTATTAATAAGCACAGATCTATCATTACCATAGTTATAAGCTCATCTAAGAAATGGACAAATATCATTTAGAAACAGGCTAGAATTAAATCACATGTGAAGAAAGGAATGCTTTAATGATAGTTCAGACACTACTAGGGAATCAAAGAAAAGTTCATGTTTCTGATTACTCACCCTAAACTATGCTGAAATGGAATATTTGCAGCCCAAGTAACCCATGCTATATTGAAGAAAACTATAACTTACTACATATTGAGTTCATTTCAATCACAGTAGTCTATTTTAAAAACAAACTCCCATAAGGAATACAGGAATGGAATTCACTCAAAGCAACAGCTGTCAAAAGTTCTGCCAAGAAACCCAGGGTAATTTACTACATCATGAAAGGTGAGGTGTTCAGAAGAACAAATAGTTCAATCCTATTCTTTCAGATTTTATTTTTTGCTTCAATCCAAGAGAAATATCTAGATCTCAAACTCACTAAAACATGTTTCCATATTTTAAAACTGATTAAGTAAATAAAACATGGTAAATAGAAGAGACCCTTCTAATCTATTTTTAGTACTGCTAGTGGCCAGAGGACTCAACTTAGAATCCATAAAATCCAACTCTGTCAATAGCTCCCTCCTTCTATGGATTCTTGGACTAGGAACTGTGGTTTCTTAGGGCCTTGGTTTCCCCAAAGCAGCTGCAGGATATGGGAACAGGTCCTCTCATCTCCGACATCCTGCTGTGCAAAGAGAAGAAAATGGGCACAGCTCCCAGCTAAGCGGCCTCCTCTCCTAACCAGATCCGAAGTATTTCTCTAATATTTATAAAGCAGTCAGATACCTCCAACTAAGGCAAATGTCTGCCTTGATTATGACACACTCCTCCATTCTAGAAATCTACCTTTTGGGTTTGCTTCATGGCTGCTGGATAGGGAGGTGGCCAAAGCAATAAGTGATAAACCAGAGATGCTGAGGTACCCGGTAAATCGGTAATATACTGTGCATTCATCCTTGGAACTATGAGACTCCTATGGAGGAAGACTGATTAACAATAAGGTTATTAAACCCTCATGGATGGGGGCAACATCAACATTCTGCCCACAGATTTCTGCCCAACAAGCAGGTCTTATTCTTGAGTAGTTTTACAAAAGAGGTATAATGGTGATAGCAATAACCCAGTCTTCCTATAAATCACATGAAAGGCTCACAGAAACATTATCAGGAGTTATAATCCTAAATTAAAAATACACATCCTAAGAAAACAGAGAAACAAAGGATAAGCACTAGTTAGGTAATAATGATGTTGTATGTGTATTTAATTGGTTTTTTAAAAAATACACTTCTAGGCAACTAAGAAACTGTGGTCACTATTAAATCCAGTCAGGAAGGTGGGGTGTAGATAGTATTGTTGTGGGCTTTAATGCAATGCCTATCTTAAAATATTGGTGATACTATGCAACACATTGGAGAAGGCAATGGCACCCCACTCCGGTACTCTTGCCTGGAAAATCCCAAGGACAGAGGAGCCTGGTAGGCTGCAGTCCATGGGGTCACTAAGAGTCGGACATGACTGAGCGACTTCACTTTCACTTTTCACTTTCATGCATTGGAGAAGGAAATGGCAACCCACTCCAGTGTTCTTGCCTAGAGAATCCCAGGGACAGGGGAGCCTGGTGGGCTACCATTTATGGGGTCGCACAGAGTTGGACACAACTGAAGCGACCTAGCAGCAGCATGCAACACATGAGCCTTTGACTGTCCAGTGCAAGTTTTTTCCTTTAATGAAAACCAAGCCAACTAAACAAAACCCCATACTCCTAATATGGTTCACTCTGGTTTTGGCTTGATGAGGGAAAAACATGTTAATATTTTAAAAATGTAGAACATAGACTAACATTCTTTAGTTTATATGTCTGCTTAATGGATATGAAGTGCTATCTGGAGTGTGCGCGTATGTCCTGGAAGATTATGAGATAAAGTGCATATGCTAGACTTTCCTGGATTGAGTGGAACAAAAGGCAAATATGATGTGAAACGTCTGCAATGTGGACACTGTTGATAAAATGTGTTGCAGCCCCCAGTTCTCAGAACATGTGAAAAAGAAGTTACCTAAAAAATGTTCACTCACCCATTCATATTTTAGAAAAGGTTTAAACTGACCCTGAAACCCTCCCACAGGGACAAAGAAGGCAGCCAAAAGGGAAGGAAAGGGGACTAGAGAAAGAGTTCAAGTCTTAGGATTTTCAAAATCCAAGCAATTCTGAATCCTTTAATATATACAGAACAGAATCAACAATTTTGTTTTTCTTTGGAAAAAATCATATTTGAGCATTTCTCTTCTGCCATTAAACTATAGATAAAGCTTGCCAATGGAGTAAGGAAGCATTAAATAAATGCCTACTTCTTCTCAGAGCAGTCAACTCTATTGAAATTAAAGGCTTAGTCCTGCAAACTGCAGACCTCTGCTAAACCACTTCAGAAAGTACCCTAGCACACTTCACACAACATCTTAAGAACTGGTAAACTAGCAAAATGCACAAGAGATAGCAAATTTGCCATCAGTATCTTGAAGTGCTGTTAAAGCTAGAAAGCCCAGATACCTGGGAGGGTCAGTCAATTCCCACTGTCAACTTGAGCTTGCAGGATAAGCAGGGGCTATGTAAATTTCTACAGAATACTGGCTTCTGTGATTTGAGCTTACTGTTTTATGTTTTACATCATTTACACTAGAGTCGGTTGGGCGCCTCTGAACTGCACATAAACCAATCCCTCCTCAAGGGTCACTTCACAGAGAACAAAATAATCATATATCAAGTGTAAGGATCGGCTTTCTTTCATTATTTCTTCATACTCAATACACTTGTGATCTGGGTTAAAATAACAAAGACAAAAATAACTACCGAAGACTGTTGGATTACTGGTAATAATCATTGCCCCTTCTTCCTTAGTTTGAATACCTGGGTTCAAACAACAAATATTCATCAGTCCAAACAGTCTCATCAGCTTTTCACATTTGATGAGTGGTTTCCAAATTCATGCATTTACAGATATATTAACCCATGCAGGACAGAAGTAGAGATCTGGCAACTAGTTATTTAATTTGATTGGGCAAGGCAGTTAGGGCAGATTGCTCTTGTCCAAAAACCTGCATGAAAGGGTTGAGTTATCTGTGTTGACAGCCTAGCTGGGACAAGTTAAACGGATCATGGACAAAACTACTACTTCACAGAGGTGTAAGACTGAATAAGTCTTTGCTATTCCATAGAAAACAACAGTCATGTATTATTCATAGCTAGATATAATATCAAGATGGCACTAGAGAAGCAGTTTTTGGCATATATATAGTGGTGGAGGGTAAAGTGCCAGTCTAAAGCTAATGATTTTGTTTACTTCTAGTTTTTGTTTCTATCATCATCATGCCAAAGACTATCTAGTTGGAATCACAATTATTCAGGAAACCAACTTACTATATATGATATACATATGAAAATAAAACAAGCATACTGAAGGTACTGGGTTACAAGGTCTTATACAAATCATAAACTCTTTAAATAAATAATGCTCTAAATTGTTTTTATTTGCTAGAAGATTGGTTTTCAATAAGGAGCAACATCTAACACCTTGAGGAAATACTTAAGAATGGGAGATAAATTCCACTGATAATTACAATTTTAAGTGTGACAATCAGTTGTATTTTTTCCACCACAGTAAAAATGTACGCGTGAAGCACAAGAGAAAAGGTGATATTGATTACATTCCACTGCTCAGAGCTTTTGACACAGTCTCAGACATCTATGACAGTTGCATTGAAACATTCAGGAAAGATCTTGGCAGAAAAGGTCACCCTCTGTTACTTGAATCTTGTGGGGGAGGGTCACAATACAGTGACTGGACGAAGTTGTTCCAATTGGTTTTCCAATGCAATCCGTTCTTGATGAACCTCCTGAGTTGTACAAAAGAAAGAGAAGAGAGGGGTCATTTTTTGGGTTCATCCCCACTTCATCTGATATTAAAAAGAAACTTATGACGGACCCACAAGCATTCAGGTGCCATATAACTCAAGGAGGAGTAGACTGGGAGGCATTGTATTTGAAGCTGGTGACAGGACATAGGAGGCTTCACAATAGTCTCTCAATTCCTTTCTTGATGATGAAATGAAACTAACTGATCAACCCTCCCTCCTCCCCACACCTATGTCTCACACTCAGTTTTTAACAGGATCAGTGGCTGGCACAGAATGATGTTAAAAATAAAAAGACTGATTGAAAGTGAGCAGAAAAGCAAAAGCAGACTCCTAATACTGAGAGGTGGGTCATCAAGACTACATTTCTAGTTTCAATCTCTTGCTTCTAATCCAGTACCATACTGGATCAGGACCAAGGGATAAGAAAGGACACTGGGTGTCCTTACACTAAAGTGTCATCCAGGATCCTGCATCTGTGGCTGAAGGTGTGTCTTCTCAGCTAAAGGTAGAAAAGAGGATCTGCATCCTGCTATTTGGGAACTCAAACTCTGAGCCCTAAAACAGACCTAATGACAAGGAGAGAGAGGGACACATAAAGGCATTCTGAAGTAGAATCAGTCAAGGTGGGAAAGAAGTCTATATAAAGGCTCAATTCTGAGACATCCCAGAAGAACAAACATGATGAAAATCATTATGGAACTCAACAGGAGTTTATTTACCTACCCTCCTTCCTACCATCCAACAGTCTCTGAATATCTATCTACTAAGGGCCTGGTTCTCACATGCTAGTAAGGTGATGCTTAAAATTCTCCAAGCCAGGGTTCGGCAATACGTGAATCATGAACTTCCAGATGTTCAACTGGTTTTAGAAAAGGCAGAGGAACCAGAGAACAAATTGCCAACATCTGCTGCATCATCAAAAAAGCAAGAGAGTTCCAGAAAAACATTTATTTCTGTTGACTATGCCAAAGCCTTTGACTGTGTGGATCACAATGAACTGTGGAAAATTCTTCAAGAGATGGGAATACCAGACCACCTGACCTGCTTCTTGAGAAACCTGTATGCAGGTCAGGAAGCAACAGTTAGAACTGGACATGGAACAACAGACTGGTTCCAAATAGGAAAAGGAGTCCGTCAAGGCTGTATATTGTCACCCTGCTTATTTAACTTCTATGCAGAGTACATTATGAGAAATGCTGGGCTGGATGAAGCAGAAGCTGGAATCAAGATTGCTGGGAGAAATATCAATAACCTCAGATATGCAGATGACACCACCCTTATGGCAGAAAGTGAAGAAGAACTAAAGGGCCTCTTGAAAGTGAAGAGGAGAGTGAGAAAGTTGGCTTAAAACTCAACATTCAGAAAACGAAGATCATGGCATCTGGTCCCATCACTTCATGGCAAATAGATGGGGAAACAGTGGACACAGTGGCTGACTTTATTTTTCTGGGCTCGAAAATCACTGCAGATGGTGATTGCAGCCATGAAATTAAAAGATGCTTACTCCTTGGAAGGAAGGTTATGACCAACCTAGATAGCATATTAAAAAGCAGAGACATTACTTTGTCAACAAAGATCCATCTAGTCAAGGCTATGGTTTTTTCAGTGGTCATGTATGGATGTGAGAGTTGGACTATAAAGAAAGCTGAGCACTGAAGAATTGATGCTTTTGAACTGTGGTGTTGGAGAAGACTCTTGAGAGTCCCTTGGACTGCAAGGAGGTCCAACCAGTCCATCCTAAAAGAGATCAGTCCTGGGTGTTCATTGGAAGGACTGATGTTGAAGCTGAAATTCCAATACTTTGGCCACCTGATGTGAAGAGCTGACTCATTTGAAAAGACCCTGATGCTGGGAAAGATTTAGGGCAGGAGTAAAAGGGGACGACAGAGGATGAGATGGTTGAATGGCATCACCGACTCAATGAACATGGGTTTGGGTGGACTCCAGGAGTTGGTGATGGACAGGGAGGTCTGGCGTGCTGCGGTTCATGGGATCACAGAGAGTCACACACGACTAAGCGACTGAACTGAACTGAAGGGCCTGGTTCTGCTCTGGGTGTGATGATACCACCAAGGAACAAAACAGTTCAAACCAATGCCCTCAGAGGGCTTATACTCAAATGGCTGGAGAAAGATAAGAAAGTTAAAAAACAGAGATACTTTCAGAAGGCTTTCAGAAGGAAATTAGATGCTATAATAGAGTAATGGTGGATCTGGGAGAAAGGCACAGAGCGTGGTCAGGGAAGGCTTCTCAGAGCTGATTCTACTGAGAAGAGACTTGAATGAAGTGAGGGGTGAGCCCTGTGAAGATACAGGTGAAGGATATTCAATAAGACAAAATGGCAACAACTAAGGCTGCAAAGGAGGGAACAAGCTTGGTGCGTTTGATGAACCACAAGGCCTGTGTGACCAAATGCAGAGGGGACGATGAAGACCTTGGCAGGAACTAAAGTCAGAGAGTTAGGCAGGGACCTGGCAGACAGAGTAAGGAGTGTGGATGCCATTCAAAGTGAAGGAGCACAGCAATGAGAGCTTTGAATCAGGAAAGGCATGTGGCCTAATTTCAAATTCAGAACTCTCACTCTGTCTTTTGTGTAGACAATGGATTGTAGCAGGACAAGAATCAGAGCAGAGAGCATTTGGGAGGTTACTGTATGAAACCAGGTGAGACATGAAAATGGCTTAGATCAAGGTAGTAGCCACAGAGAGGAGGAGGTGGATTCTGGACATACTTTACATCTAGAACTAATAGGACATGTTGATAAAGCTGATGTAGGAAAGAAGGTAGAGGATTTGGAATTGAGCAAGACGGTGGTTGGTAGTATGGGATTAATTGAGAACAAGAAGATTGGATGATAAATGGACATTTCAAGGAGACAGTTGGGAATGAAGCATCTGAGATGTGTATATTAGGAGAAAAGTAAAATAAGCAGTTGTAAATGTATGTCTAGAGCTTAGAAGAAAGAGAAGAGGGGCTTTAGACATAAATTTGTGAGGTTGGATGGCCTGCAAAACCATAGGATTAAGTACCATCACCCAGCAAAATAATAAAGATGGTGGTTCCAAGTAAAGCTGGAACTGAACCTATGTACCAAACTCATTCCCTACTGGAACACTAAAACAATTTTTTAAATTAGGGGTGGGGTGGGGGTCATAGACACACAAGGATAGGGAAGACAACAGGGAAGAGGTGATAGCAATAAAACTGGTAAGCTGGAAGGCAAACTAATGAATGCTGAATGAATTAGCTAACCCAAGAAAAACAAGTGTGGGGATTCTCCCAGTTGCTGAATACGTTTCTTCCAATGATGCTTGAGGGAACTGGACAGAATAACCATAGGGTGGATTTGGGGATAAACTGGACCCACTGTGAGATGTACCTGAGCTTCAGCTCTACTGATCACATGATCTTCAGAAGGTCCTACTCTCACTGGCGAAACATAGGGACATTTTGGGTCTTCAGGAATGAATGTCAGTTTAGAGCCTGTGTTCAGTAATCCTCCCCAAATCTGATGAGTCCCTTTTCCCAAGTGCACAGTCACACTGGTAAATGGGCACAAGGCTCTTTGGGAAAGTCTGAGAGAAAGACTAACTATAAACTTTTGGCTACAGAGTGGGGTCCTTCTTGCAGGTAACTAAGATGCCCCTTTATTCAAGGCTTCTGTAAACTCAGTCTGGGAACTGACTGAGAGGCCATGACTAGAGCGCCATTTGATGATTCTTCAGATTTCTGTTAGCTAGACCTTGAACTTTTTCACTTCTTCAGATCAAGTAAATAAAAGTGCACTGCAAGCTAAGGATGGAGATAAAACAAGAACCAGTCTGATTTTACATAGAAGAATCCCTAAAAGACTCAAACTGGCAGTCTCAGATATCTATGAAAGTGAAAGTGAAGGACAGAGGACTGTCTTAAAGAAGTGTTCCTTGAAAGTCTGATTCAGAAGTAATCAGATTCCCAAATTCTTCTTGCCACTAGGGTAGAACACTGAAGATTTATTCCTTTGAAAGGCAAACAGATGACCTCTGGAATACCAACACACAGATACAGTTAACGACAAAAAACTAGACTGGAAATAGGGGGGTTAGATCAATACCCTGAATGCTGAGAACCAGAGTCCTCTGCTCCACTAGACCACATCTTCCTTACATGCAAGAGACCAGAAGAGTCTCTTCCTTGAGGACTCCAGTCAGACCAAGAAGAAAAAGCCAACGACACTGTCTTTGGGAGTTCCCCAACTCTACAGCTCAGTCAAATTGGGGGAGAATGAAGCTCAAAGATGACAAGTCCCACAACAGGCTGCATTCTCATCCTCCTCCTAAATATAAGCAGAGAAGGACCATCAGCTATTGAAGGAAAGTATGTAATGAGAAGTATATACAACAAAATAAAAAAGTATTGAGGAAGAAGAAAAACTACAATTAAGAGAAGATATTACAACCATAAAACAAGAACAGGATGTCACCAATAAGAAACAAGCAGATAATGAAAAAAAATGAATTCTTGGTTATTAAACATAGGAGATTTAGAGCTTAAAAATAAGTAAGTCTCCACATATAGACCAAAAAAAAAAAGAAACTAGAAGAGAAAAATTAGAAAACCAAACTAAGAAGTTCAGTGTCAGAAAAATATCAGGAAGGGAGAACAGGGAAAATGGGGGGTCAATAAAAATCAAGAAAACTCCCAAAACTGAAGAATATGGGTTTCCAAATTAAAAAGGCCTACGACGTATAGAGACCAGTGAATAATAGTGACCTATGCCAAAACAAGAGGTGGGGGTAGAGCGGAAGCGAAAGCAAAATGCAAAACAAAAACAAGGTCATATACAAAGATTCACAAAACAGAATGACGTCTGACATTTTTCAAAATTTTATTTATCATATGGTAAAACTGACTTTTTTCCTTTTAGTGTATAGTTCTACAAATGTCAACACATATAGATTTGTGTAACTGCCACCACAAAGAGAGTACATTACAGTTCCAGTAACCAAAAAGCTCCCTGGTACTACTCACTGACATATAAACCTTTACCACATGCATAGTAACCCTTGACAACCAGTGGTCTGTTTTCCAGAACTATACTTTTGCCTTTTCAAGAATGTAAAATAAAAGGAATCATGTAGTACCTAACCTTTTGATACTGGCTTGTCTCATTCAACATAATGCCTTTGAGTTTCATTCAAATTACTGTGTCTATCAATCCTTCTGCTCACTGAATACTATTTCATTGTACTCAGTTTATCCATTCATCCTTTGAAGGATATTGGTGTTGTTTCCAAGTTTCAGCTATCATGTAAAATTGCTATTAACATTTATGTACTGCTGGGTCACAGGATTAAATGTATATATAACTTCATAAGAAACTGACAAATGATTTTTCAGAGTGGGGTACCATTTGGCATTCTCACCACCAATTCATGATGGTTCCAGGTGACAGCACTTGATGCTGTCAGGACTTTCTGTTTTAGCAATTCTATCACTGTGTGTGGTGGTCTGTGATCATGGTTTCAATTTGCATTTGCCTGAAGCAGGGCAAAGACTGATAGAGTTTTGCCAAGAAAATGCACTGGTCATAACAAACACCCTCTTCCAACAACACAAGAGAAGACTCTATACATGGACATCACCAGATGGTCAACACCAAAATCAGAGTGATTATATTCTTTGCAGCCAAAGATGGAGAAGCTCTATACACTCAGCAAAAACAAGACCAGGAGCTGACTGTGGCTCAGACCATGAACTCCTTATTGCCAAATTCAGACTTAAATTGAAGAAAGTAGGGAAAACCACTAGACCATTCAGGTATGACCTAAATCAAATCCCTTATGATTATACAGTGGAAGTGAGAAATAGATTTAAGGGCCTAGATCTGATAGATAGAGTGCCTGATGAACTATGGAATGAGGTTCATGACATTGTACAGGAGACAGGGATCAAGACCATCCCCATAGAAAAGAAATGCAAAAAAGCAAAATGGCTGTCTGGGGAGGCCTTACAAATAGCTGTGAAAAGAAGAGAAGCGAAAAGCAAAGGAGAAAAGGAAAGATATAAACATCTGAATGCAGAGTTCCAAAGAATAGCAAGAAGAGATAAGAAAGCCTTCCTCAGCGATCAATGCAAATAAATAGAGGAAAACAACAGAATGGGAAAGAATAGGGATCTCTTCAAGAAAATCAGAGACACCAAAGGAACATTTCATGCAAAGATGAGCTCGATGAAGGACAGAAATGGTATGGACCTAACAGAAGCAGAAGATATTAAGAAGAGATGGCAAGAATACACAGAAAAACTGTATAAAAAAGATCTTCATGACCCAGATAATCACGATGGTGTGATCACTGACCTAGAGCCAGACATCCTGGAATGTGAAGTCAAGTGGGCCTTAGAAAGCATCACTACGAACAAAGCTAGTGGAGGTGATGGAATTCTAGTTGAGCTATCCCAAATCCTGAAAGATGATGCTGTGAAAGTGCTACACTCAACATGCCAGCAAATTTGGAAAACTCAGCAGTGGCCACAGGACTGGAAAAGGTCAGTTTTCATTCCAATCCCAAAGAAAGGCAATGCCAAAGAATGCTCAAACTACTACACAATTGCACTCATCTCACACGCTAGTAAAGTAATGCTCAAAATTCTCCAAGCCAGGCTTCAGTAATATGTGAACCATGAACTTCCAGATGTTCAAGCTGGTTTTACAAAAGGCAGAGGAACCAGAGATCAAATTGCCAACATCCGCTGGCACAAGCAAGAGAGTTCCAGAAAAACATCTATTTCTGCTTTATTGACTATGCCAAAGCCTTTGACTGTGTGGATCACAATAAACTGTGGAAAATTCTTCAAGAGATGGGAATACCAGACCACCTGATCTGCCTCTTGAGAAATTTGTATGCAGGTCAGGAAGCAACAGTTAGAACTGGACATGGAACAACAGACTGGTTCCAAATAGGAAAAGGAGTTCGTCAAGGCTGTATATTGTCACCCTGCTTATTTAACTTCTATGCAGAGTACATCATGAGAAATGCTGGGCTGGAAGAAACACAAGCTGGAATCAAGATTGCCGAGAGAAATATCAATAACCTCAGATATGCAGATGACACCACCCTTATGGCAGAAAGTGAAGAGGAACTAAAAAGCCTCTTGATGAAAAGTGAAAGAGGAGAGTGAAAAAGTTGGCTTAAAGCTCAACATTCAGAAAACGAAGATCATGGCATCTGGTCCCACCAATTCATGGGAAATAGGTGGGGAAACAGTGGAAACAATGTCAGACTTTATTTTTCTGGGCTCCAAAATCACTACAGATGGTGACTGCAGCCATGAAATTAAAAGACGCTTACTCCTTGGAAGGAAAGTTATGACCAACCTAGATAGCATATTCAAAAGCAGAGACATTACCTTGCCAACAAAGGTCCGGCTAGTCAGGGCTATGGTTTTTCCAGTGGTCATGTATGGATGTGAGAGTTGGACTGTGAAGAAGGCTGAGCACTGAAGAATTGATGCTTTTGAACTGTGGTGTTGGAGAAGACTCTTGAGAGTCCCTTGGACTGCAAGGAGATCCAACCAGTCCATTCTGAAGGAGATCAGCCCTGGGATTTCTTTGGAAGGAATGATGCTAAAGCTGAAACTCCAGTACTTTGGCCACTGCATGCGAAGAGTTGACTCATTGGAAAAGACTCTGATGCTGGGAGGGATTGGGGGCAGGAGGACAAGGGGATGACAGAGGATGAGATGGCTGGATGGCATCACTGACTCGATGGACGTGAGTATGAGTGAACTCCGGGAGTTGGTGATGGATAGGGAGGCCTGGCGTGCTGCAATTCATGGGGTCGCAAAGAGTCGGACACGACTGAGTGACTGGTCTAATCTGATCTGATCTGAATGACTAACAATGCTGAATATCTTTGCACATGTTTATTTGCCATCCTTATATCCTCTTTGGTGAAGTATCTGTTCACATCCTTTGCCCATTTTTAAACTGGGTTGGTTGAGCTTTGAGAATTCTTATTACTGAGTTTTGATAGTTCTTTATATAATTTGGACACAAGTCCTTTGTCAAAAAACATGAGTTGCAAATATTTTCTTCCCGTCTATAGCTTGTCTCTTAATTCTCTTGACAGTATTTTTGACAGTAAAAGTTTTAAATCTTGATAAAGTCCAATTTATTGACTTTTTTTGGGTTTGTGCTTCTGGCATCAATTCTAACCTTGGGTCACAAAAACTTTTTCCTATGTTTTTTTCTACAGGTTTTATACCTTTATGTTTTACATTTGTTTCTATGACCCATTTCAAGTTAATCTTTGTATCAGAAGTGAGATTTTTGGTCAAGGTTCATGTTTTTACAGATGGATGACCAATTGTTACAAAACAATATGTTGAAAAGACTATCCTTTCCTCAATAAACTGATTTTGTATATTTGTCAAAGATCAAATGCTTATATTCACATGGTCTACTTGAGGACTTCTGATTCTGCTCCACTGATTCATCAGTAATCCCATACTATCTTGATTACTGAAGCTTGATACTGAAAGTCATTCCTCCATCTTTGTTCTTCTTTTTCAAATTTGTTTTAGCTATTCCAGTTCCTTGGCCTTTATATATAAATTATAGGATTCGCTGGTCTATGTCTACAAAACATCGTACTGGGGTTTTGATTGGCTGCAAGGATTCTATAGATCACCCTAGAGGAAAATAGTATTACTACTATGCTGAGTCTTCTAATCCACAAGCCACGTATGTTTTTCCCTTTATTTAGGTCTTCATAGATTTCTTTTAACACCATTTTGCACATTTCAGTATAGAGATGAATTTATACTTAAGTAGTTCATTTAGGAGAGGGAACAAGCTATTGTGGATACTACTGTTTTTCAAATTTCTGTGACAAGTTGTTTATTACTTGTATATAGAAATATGATTGCTTTCTGTGTGACCTTATATTCTGTGACCTTCATAAACTCAGTTAGGAAATGAAATTTTAAGAAACAATTTGAAAATACTTACACACTCAGAACCACTGAGAGGTTTTCTAAAATCTCAACAATTAGAGAGAGAATAGTGAAAAATTTATACTACTTGATTTCAAGAGTTACAGAAATCAAGACCATGTAGTACCAGTATAAAGATCAACAAACAGGTTAACAGAATGGAGTAAGAACCCATAAATAAATCACACTTACATGGTTATTAGATTTTTGAGAACAGCATCAGAGTAATCCAGGAAGGAAAAGAAACTTTTCTACAAATGATACTAAATTAATGAAATACTGATATGGGAAAAAATGAACCTTGACCCTAATCTTATAGCATCCATAAAACTTAATTCAAAATGGATCATAGATACTGGCACAGTTACTATGGAAAACACTATGGAAGTTCATTTAAAAACTTAAAACTACCAGGAGTGATGTCAGTAGCATGGCTGAATAAGACATCCCTTGTTCATGTTCCCCTGTCAATGACAATTTGGCATCCATTCACAAAGTGCCTTTGTGGGAGTTATGGGATCCAGCACCATATATGAAAGGACCCAGGAGGTGTCTCATCTAGCCATGCATCTGGTAATAGGCACACAGATCTCAGTTCTGGCTCTGGACCCAACAGGGTCCAAGAAACAGCTCTAGGCCCTCTCAGCCACAGTCCAGGAAGCTCTGGGAAACACTGTTTTAGACAATCACCCAGAGGTGAAAGAACTTTTGTGGAAGTCCAAGTTTCAAGCAGAATGCTAGAGAAAAATAACATAAGTCTGGATGCACTGGGAGGGTAAGAAGAACTGTTTGACTACTCACATCACCTTACCCCAAGGCAGCACAGTTTATGACTAGAAAAGATCCTGGCCCACGATTTCTCCCAGGAAAGTGCATACCTGAGCAACCAGGTTCCCCAGTACTAAATTGTGAACTGCGTGACTGGAGGTGGGGAGGGGGAAGAGGCTGGGAGAGTGGCAGATAGGACTCTCAAAAGGGATTAAAGGAACATGGATCCTACTAAATGTCCCATGGGGCACCATCAAGAAGCCCACCCATAAGCCTGACTATAAGTTGGGCATCCTCCAGCTACCCATGAGGCATTTCAGCACTCCATGGGCCTTACACACACCATCAACCTGCGGCCAGTTCCTTGGTCACATTCCTGATGGTGAGTGAACACATACAGAAAGACTTGCTGGCCCAAATCTGTTGGCCATGAGAGACCACAAATTTGAGCTGCAGTGCCATCTTTGGGAAAATAAAAGGGAGGCTGTCAGCACTTGGCCTTGTGTTTTGCAGGATGAGAACAAGGCATACAAGATTAAGAATTGTGTCATAAGAAGGAACAATAAGTGCTGAGCAAGTGCATCCATAGAAGATCTGAGAAACTGTCAGAATCTCTAACAGGGCTGATTGAAAGTAGTTTGGGAGGAGGTAACTGCTACTTCAAATGTGAAGATAACAACACAAAACTTCAAGGAAACATGATGCCACCAAAGAATTACAATAATCTTCCAGTAACCCATTCCAAAGACATGGAGATATAGGATTTACTCAATAAAGAATTTAAACGGCTATTTTAAGGAAACTCAATGTGCTATAAGAAAACACAGAAAGACAAGTCAATTAAATCAGGAAAACTATACTACATGAATAAAACAAGAAGTTTAACAAAGTGATAGAAATCATAAAATAGAGCCACAAGAAATTCTGGAGCTGAATAATAAAATGAATGAATTAAAAATATAATAGAGAACATCAACATCAGAACGGATCAAGCAGAATAAAGAATCTAAGATAGACAGTTTCAAGGGTTTTGAAACTATCCAGCCAGAGGAGAACAAAGAAAACAGAAATTTAAAAGAATGAAGAAAGGTACATGATCTATGCGATGTCATCAAAAGAAATAATTTGTGAATTATTAGAGTTCCTGAAGTTAAGAGACACAGAGCTCATTTGAAGAAGTAATGGCTGAGAACTGTCTGAATATGGAGAGAGATATGGATATCCAAGTTCATGAAGCTCAAAGGTCATCAAACAAACTCCACTGAAGATTTCCTCTTTAAGATTCATTATAATAAACTTGTCAAAACTCAAAGAGAAAAATCTTAAAAGAAGCAAGAGAAAAGAAGCTTATAACTTAAAAGGGACTTCTCATAAGGCTATCAGTGGATTTCTTAGCACCCTTTGAGAGAGTGAGATGATAATACAAAGTGCTCATAGGAAAAAAAAAAATTGCCAAACAAGAATACTCTATTCAACAAAGTTATCCTTCAGAAATGAAGGAGGGATAAAAGATTTCCCCACACAAACAAAAGCGAAGGGAGTTGATCACCACCAGATCTGCCTCACAAGAAATGTAGAAAGAAGTTCTTCAAGCTGAAATGAAAGGATTCTAATTGGTAATATGAAAACATACAATATACTGGGGTAAACGTAAGTATATAGTCAAATTCAGAATACTCTAATACTGTAACATGGCAGTGTGTTAACCACTTAAATTTAGTATAAATGCTAAAGGAAAAGAGTATTAAAAATAAGCATAGCTAAAATAACTTGTTGATGAATATAAAATATGAAAAGTAAATTATGAATTCAAAAACAAAGTGAAAGTCACTCAGTAGTGTCCGACTCTTTGTGGACTGTATAGTCCATGGAATTCTCCAGGCCAGCATACTGGAGTGGGTAGCCTTTCCCTTCTCCAGGGGATCTTCCCAACCCAGGGACCGAACCCAGGTCTCTCGGATTCTTTACCAGCTGAGCCACAAGGGAAGCCCTTTTTTTGTTTTTGCTTTTTTTGCTTTTGTTCAAAAACAAAAGGGGGAGTAAAAGGGTAGAGTTGTTGCTGCTGCTGCTGCTGCTGCATCGCTTCAGTTGGGTCCAACTCTGTGTGACCCCATAGACGGCAGCCCACCAGTCTCCCCCATCCCTGGGATTCTCCAGGCAAGAAGACTGGAGTGGGTTGCCATTGCCTTCTCCAAGAGTTGTTATATGCAATCAAAGTTATCAGCATATAATAGACTGTTTTACCTACAAGATGTTTTATGTAAGCTTCATGATAACAACAAAGCAAACACAAAAACCTACAATAGATTCACAAAAGATAAAGAGAAGACAATCAAAGCATACTATTGCAGAAAATCAATTCACAAAGGCAGGCAGTAGGAGAGGGAGAAATGAACAAGAAAACTATAAAACAGTCAGAAAACAGTTAACAGGGTATTCGTAAATCCTTACCTATTAATATTTACTTCAAATGTAAATGAATTAAGTTCTCCAATCCAAAGACATAGAGCAGATCAATGGATTAAAAAAAAAGAAGGGACCAAACTACATGCTGCCTATAAGAGACTCACTTTGGTTTATGGTCACACATAGGGAAAAATGAAGGATGAAAAAGATATTCCATGCAAGTAGATATCAAAAGACAAGAGGGGTAGTTATTCTTTTACCAGATAAAACAGGCTATAGTCCAAAAACCATATCAAGAGACAAGGAATGTCATTATATAATGTTAAAGGGATTAACTCATAAAGAAAATATAAGTCATAAATATATATGCAGGCAACATCAGAGCACTAAATATATCAAGTAAATATTAAAAAATCCAAAAGACAAAATAGACAACAGCACAGTAATAATAAGGGACATCAATAGCTCACTTACAACAGTGGGTATATCATCCAGACAAAAATGTAACACGGAAATGTTGGTCTTGAACTATACCAAATGAACCTAACAGACATACAGAACATTTCATCCACTAGAATCAGAATACATATTCTCAAGCACACATGAAATACTCTTGAGGACATATCATATGATAGGTTACAAGATAAGTCTTAGCAGATTTAAGAACATCAAAGTCATACCAAGTACATTTTCCAACTACAAGGTTATTACACTAGGAATCAGTAACCAGAGGAAAACTAGAAAATTCAGAAATACATAGAGATTAACCAAAACACTTCTAAACAACCAATGAGTCAAAGAAGACATCAAAAGGGAAATCAAAAAACTATCCTGAAACAAATAAAAATGGAAATACAGCATTCTAAAACAAATGGCCAACAGGTACACAAAACATGTTCAGCATCACTAATCATCAGGGAAATGCAAATCAATACCAAAGTGAGATATCACCTCACACCTGTTAAAATGGCTATTATCAAAAAGATAAGGGATAAGTGTTGGCAAGGATGTGGAGAATGGGGAACACTTGTGCAATGTCGGTCAGAATGCAGACTGATCCAGCAACTACACAAAATGGTATGGAGGTTTCTCAAAATTAAAAAAAGAACCATCATAAGATCTAGTAATCCCACTTTTGGGTATATCCAAAGGAAAAGAATCAGGATCTCAAAGGGATATGTGCATTCCCATATTCACTGTATTATGTACAATAGCTGAGATACGGAAACAAGTTTCGCTCTACAGACAAATGGATAAAGAAGATGTGGTACATACATGCAATAGAATATCATTCAGCCAAAAGAAAGAAGGAAATTCTGCCATTTGTGACACTGATGGACCTTGTGGGCCCTACGCTAAGTGAAATAAGTCAGACGGAGAAAGGCAAATACCATATGATATCACTTTTATGTGTAATCTAAAAAGGCCAACTTCACAGAGACAGAGTAGAATGGTGGTTGCCATGGGCTGGGAGGTGGGTGCAGGAAATGGGGAGATGCTGAGCAAGGGTACAAACTTGCAGTCATAAGATACATAAGTTCTGTGGATGTAGTGTATAGCATGGTGACTATAACTAACAATACTGTATTCTATACTTAAAAACTGCTAAGAAGTAAATCTTAAATGTTCTCACCACATAAAAGAAACTATAATTATGTGAGTGATGAAAAAGAATGAAATTCTGCCATCTGCAACAACATGGATGAACTTGGGACATTATGCTAAGTGAAATAAGTCAGACAGAGAAAGACAAATACTGTATATGTGTGCGTGCTAAAGTTGCTTCAGTTGCGTCTGACTCTTTGCAACCCCATGGACTGTAGCCCACCAGGCTCCTCTGTCCATGGGATCCTCTAGGCATGAATACTGGAGTGGGTTGCCATGCCCTCCTCCAGGGGTCCTTCCAAACCCAGGGATCAAACCCAGGTCTCTTACATCTCCTGCATTGGCAGACAGGTTCTTTACCACTAGCACCACCTGGGAAGCCCATGAGATCAGTTATATATGGAATTGAAAAAAAATTCAACAAACTAGTGAATGTAATAAAAAGGAGGGATTTTCCTGGTAGTCCAGTGGCTAAGAGTCCATGATGCCAATGCAGGGGGCCTGGGTTCGATCCCTGATCAGGGAACTAGATCTCCCATACTGCAACTAAAGATCCTGCATGCCACAACTAAGAGTTTCCATGCCGAAACTAAGAATTCATATGCCACAACTAAAAATCCTAAGAGTTTGCATGCTGAAACAGAGTTCACATGCTGCAACTAAAGATCCCATGTGCCACAACTAAGAACCAGTGAAGCCAAATAAATAAAGAATAAACTAATGGTTACCAGTGGGAAGAGGAAAAGGTAAAGGGCTATAAGGATATATTATACAACACAGAAAGTCATAGCTAATATTTTATAATGACTATAAATGAAGCATAACCATTAAAAATTTAAGTCCCTATATTGTACACCTATAACTTATATAATATTGTACAGCAACTATACTTCAATAATAATGAGGGCAAGAGGAAATTTTTACAAGGGATGGGCAATTTATGGCATAAATTGTGACAGATTCATGGATATATAATTACCTCCAAACTCATCATGTCACATACATTAAATACATACAGCTTTGTAATAAATAAATAATAGTTTAGTATGTAATAAATAATAAAGTAGTTTAAAAACACAAATGTATCACAGATCTAAATGTAAAAGTTATGACAGTAAAGCATTTAGAAGAACACATAGGAGAATATGTTCATAATTTAGATTTAGGCAAAGTTTCCTTATATAATAGGAAGAAAGTTAATAACCATAAGAGAAAAAATTATAAATCAGACTTTATCAAAATTAAAAACTTCTATTCATGAAAAGATAGTTAAGAAAATTAATAGGCAAAATAAAGACTGGAAGAAAACATTCATAAAATATATATCTCAACAAAGGACTGGCAACAGAAAATATAAAAAGCATCTAGCTACAACTCTACAAAAAAGACTGAAAATGATTTTTAAATGGCCAAGCATTTGGAAAAAACACTTCACAAAATAAAATATATGAAAAGTAAATAATCACATAGAAAAGCGCTAAGGAGATGTAAAATAAAAACTATATCACCACAAGACTAGATAAAAATTAAAACAGTAATACCAAGTGTTGGTGAAGATGAGGAACAACCAGAACTCTCACATAGTAGTGGTGGGAATACTAAATGCTACAACCACTTTGGGAAAAGCTCTAGTAGTTTCTATTCAAACCAATCACACACAATCACCATATTACCTACTAATCCTAAATCCTAGAAATTTACCCAAGAGAAATGAGAAAATATTCCCACATAGTTATTTAAAAATGCAGTTTTATTCAAAATAGCAAAAACTAGAATTTCCAGGTGTCCAATAATAGAATTAATAACCAAACTATAGTATATTCACTCAGTAGAATACCACTCAGCAATAAAATAGAACAGATTACTAAGACATATAATGATGAAAATGAATCTCAAAAACAATGCTACGTGAAAGAAGCTTTCCACAAAAGTACATGTCAGAGGACACTGTTTACATAAAGTCATAGAAGAGGCAACAATATGGCATAAGAAGTTTAGAAGAGGGGTTAAGCGTGGCAGAAATTAACTGGGAAGGAGTATGAGGGAGCTTTCCAGGGAGATGGTAATATCCTCTATCTTGATATGGGGTTAGAAACCATTAGTATACACACTAACAAAGAGTCAGCAAGTGTACACTTAAGTTGTGTGCACTCATTGTATGTAAAATGTACAACATAAGGAAAGTTTGTAAAAATATTTAACTCTAGTTAATGATATACACGTTAAAATATTCAGGGGACACACACAGATGTCTTGAAAACATGTTAAAAATAAGACAGACTGAAGGGTAGATAAGAGGGATAAAAAAGGACAGATATGTGATAAAAACAAGTGTAGCAAGATGTGAATGGGAGAACCAACATTGTGTAACTTTCTTGCATGCTTGAAAATGTTCATAATAAAATATTAGGGGAGTTCCCTGTTGGCTTACAGTTAGGATTCCAGCCTTTCATTGCCATGACCTGGGTTCAATCCCTGGCTGTAGAACTGAGATCCCACAAGCTGTGTGGTACAGCCAAAAAAAAAAAAAGGGCGAAGGCAGGGAGTAATGAAAGAGAAAATAAAAATGAAGAGACAGTACAGACTGATAAAAAAAGAGTCATCAGTGAAGGAGAAGGACACGGAAAGTATGACATCCTGAAAACCAGTTAGAAAAGACATTTCAGAGGAAGGAATTGCCAACGGTCTATGGCACAGGTTCTGAAAATCCAAATAGTATTAAAACAGGCCCACTGAACATGGCTGTAAGAGGGGTGTGAGTAAATGAGAGTAAAAGCCACAGCAAAGTCAAGGGAGAGAACACTGCTAGTGAGGAAGCAGAGACAGTAAATAACAACTCTTAGGAAGCTTGGCTATGAAGGAGACTAGAGACCGGGCAGCAGCTGGAGGAGGATGTGGGCGCCAATGCACTGGACAACACTAGAGCGCGTTTCTGCGTGGGCGGCAGTGATCCAGCAGAAAATCAAGGGATGTCAGGGCTGCTCTGAAAAGGTGTGCTTAACTCAACTCCCAGTACCTGTAAATGTGAACTTATATAGAATAAGGTATTTGCAGATATAATCTAGTTAAAACATGAGACTATGCTAGATTAAGGTGGGCCCCAACCCAATGACCAGTATATCCCTATAAGAAAAGGGAAGGATAAAAAGAGGACTTGGACACAGATACACGGAGGCCAGAAAAAACTTTATGACAGACAGTGGAGGCAGAAATTGAAGTGATACATCTACCAGCCAAGGAATGCCAAGGACTGCCAGCCACCACCAGAAACTGGGAAGAAGACAGGAAGAATTCTCCCCTAGAGCTTTCAGAGAGAGTATAGCTCTGCAGACACTGTGATTCAGAAGTCTAGCTGCCATAGCTGGCAGAGAGTAAGTTGCCATTCTTTTAGGCCACTAAGTTTGTAGCACTTTGTTAGGGCAGCCCTGGGAAACTAATAATACAGGGGAGAATAATGGTGAATAGAAACAGGCAATAAGAACAGAGGAGATGTCCTTGAGGTGATGTGGAACCATTTCCAAGATACCAGAGGAGGGGATAGCCTTTGAGAGGATCAGGGCCACCCTCTTCCACTGAAATGAGTATAGCATCATTCATAGAGGACCTCAACAAATTAGGGGTTTACCCAGAAGCTTTGGACAATAAAGAATGCTTCAGAGAGTTTTGTAATAGCTTCTCTGTCTTTTTAACTAGCACACAATATGTAGCTTGCATATTAAAGCTTCAAGTCTTCCTCTAACAAGAATCAACCCATGAAACAAATACAGCAACTCTCTGCCTTCCAAAAGGAGTCTGAGAACAAAGAGTTAAGTCTTACCAACACGAATAGAACCAGATGCTCAGCCAATGTTTGTCAAAACAAAACACAACAACCAGACACAAAGCCTGGTTATCCAAATTCAGGAAGCTCTTTACCTTGAGCTGCTGCTGGAGCTCACTGTTCAGACGGGCCAGCACGGCATTTGCCTCTTTATTTTTGCGGATAGCAGTTTGAATAGCCTTCTTCTGTTTGGAAGACTGCCTACAAAAAAGTACAGACAGTTCAGTGACACAGAACTTAGAGGTCCAGATCCCTGTGGGTCAGAACTCTCTGATTCACAAGAAGTGCTAAACTATTAAGGGGCTAACATCACAGAGCTCCCAAAATAAAATCATATATTCACAGGCAGGCAGGCACATACCAAAGGAAATAAGTTTCTTGGGATGAATTATTTACACATGAAGCAGTTTCCATTTTACAACTTGAAGAAAAGCTGTGAATTGGGCCTTTTCAAACACGTTTTGTTCCATTTATCCAAAGGCATTTAATAAGCATTTCTTCCTGACAAACGACATTAACTGGAATACCCTTTTTGTGCATCATTAATGGCATTTCAAAGACCTGCAGGTGGCCCTGTGGGCAAGTCTGAGGGCAAAGAATAGAAAAACATTCTCTTCAGTAAAAACCCTACATTAACTCAGTCAACCTACATACCTCTCTTTTATTTCTTTATTATTAGGCATGAATTCCTAAGTGTGTTTGTGTGTGAGTGTGTGTGTGCAAGTGCATACACCAACATGCATCTGTGGCACTTGAGAAAAACACAAAATTGTTTTAACACCAGTCTTTCCAAAGTAAGTCAACAGTAAATTCACAGAACAGGTGTAACTAAGGTGACCACACACATCCCACCTGGCCCATTACAGTCTTTGCTTATACTGCCTGACTGGCCCTAATTTTTCTTAGCAACTACTTTCCCCCTCAAAACCGTCAATGTGGTTGTAGAACCTACAGCCTTATATCCCACAGCAAGAAATACTGAATCCTCAGAGCAAAAGGACCATCTAAGTTCCCCCAGAGAAACAAACATGTTTGTGATCCCTGGGAGCCAGAGCGACTAAACTAGAAAGCATTGTGACCACTGGAGAGATCTGGTGGTGGTACACTGAGAATGTATACTATACTTGCCACTCTATTCACCTGTATAAGGCATACTCCCTCTCCAACAAGTTTAAACATTAGTTTTTTACCCATAAATAGGCAGGGAAGAAGCTCCAAAATATATTTTTTTACAAGATACAGATTGGATTTCTGGTTTCAGGACAAGACAGAGTAGATACATTTCTCTCTATTCCTCCCACTAAATACAGTAAAACACTGGACATAATATAAAGAATAATATAAGATGACTCTGCAAAGTAGAGTGAAGAAGGCAAACCAGCTAGGGAATTTGGTACCCAAGGAAAGAATAGCCACGAACTACCTGGGTTTTCTTTTTCACTTCATATGGATCTCATAAATGCCAATGAGAGCAGACAATAAAAAGCCTCCCCAAAATTCTGCTCTCTCTAGCCAAAGGACTGGGAAAGGGGCAGCCCAGCAAGACAGAAATTAGATACAATATTCCTCCTGAATACAGATGTAAAATCTTTAATAAAATATTAGCAAATAGAATTCAGCAATATAAAAAAGAATTATAAATCATGACCAAGAGGAGTTATTCCAGGGATGCAAGACTGATTCAATATTCAAAAACAATCAATATAATTCATTACTTTAACAGGTGAAAAACAGAATCACATGATCAGATAAACTAATGTAGATTTTTATAATTTTATTCATAAAGACTCATTGAAATTCTTAGATATACCACAACATATATAGAACTTACATGCTGAAAATATACAACACAAATGAAAGAAATAAATAGGATCTAAGTAAATGGAGAAATATATGTTCATGGATTGAAAAACTCAACACAGTAAAGATGTCAACTCTTCCCAGATTGACATAAAGGTTTAACATAATTCTCATGGAAATCCCGGAGAAGGCAATGGCACCCCACTCCAGTACTCTTGCCTGGAGAATCCCAGGGACAGGGGAGCCTGGTGGGCTGCCATCTATGGGGTCGCATAGAGTCGGACACGACTGAAGTGACTTAGCAGCAGCAGCATGGAAATCCCAGCAAGATCTTTTCAGCTCAAGACAAAAGTATTCTAAAATTAAATGGAAAGTCAAAGGAATTGGAATAGCTAAACAGTTTTGAAAAATACGAAGTGGGAAAAACAGAAGACTTATTATATAGCTATAGTATCAAGTGGCAAAGTAATAAAGATAGCAATCAAGACTGTGTGGTATTGGCAGAGTGAAAGACACATAGATCACTGGAACAGGATAAAGAACTCAGAAAGAGATTCACACTAGTACAGATTATTTATTTTTGACAGACAAGCAAAAGCAAGTCCATAGAAAAAGAACAGCCTTTTCAATGAAAGTGCTGAAGCAATTCAATATCCATAGGCCAAAAAATGAATCTTGACCCAAATCTCAAACTTTATATAAAAATTAACACAAAATGGATCACCAACCTAAATGTAAAGTGTAAAATTATAAAATTTTTAGAAGAAAATGTAAGAGAAAATGATCAGGACCTAGAGCTTAGTGAAGAGATTTTAGAGGTGACAAGAAAAGCACAATCCATAAAAGGAAAAGAAATCAGTAAGTTGGGACTTCATCAAAAATTTTAAACTTTTGCTCTGCAAAAGACTCTTTTAAGAGAATGAAAAGATAACCCACAGACTGAGAGAAAACATTTGCAAACCACAGATGTAACAACTGATCTGTATTTAGAATATACGAAGAACTCTCAAAACTCAATGTTAAAAAACAATTCAATTAGAAAATGGGCAAATGTGATGAAAAGACATGTAACCAAAGAGGACATGTGATGGCAAATACATGAAAAGATGCTCTAGCTATTAGGGAAATGCAAATTAACACCACTGTGGGATAGCGCTACACACCTATTAGAACAGCTAATTTTTAAATTTAAGTGACAGTATCAAAAGCTAGTGAGGATGTGCAGACACTGAATCTTGTACATTGGTGGTGGGAAGATAAAATGGTACAGTCATTTTGGGAAACAACTTGGCAGTTTCTTTAAAAACTAAATATACATTTAGCACGCAACCCAACAATCACACTCCTAGACATTTATTACAGAGAAATGAAAACATATGTATACATGAGAACCTGTACACAGATGCTCACAACAGCTTTATCTGTAATACTTGACAACTAGACACAAACAAAAGGTCTCTGAATAGGTGAACGGCTAAACAGACTGTGGTACATTCATAGCGTAGAATACTTCTTAGCAGTATTGATTTACACAACTTAGATGTCAAGGGCATTATGCTGAGAGAAAACAAGCAAAGCTCAAAAGGTCACATGCTGTGTGATTCTATATGTACAACATTCTGAAAATGACAAAATTATAGAGACAGGAAACCGATCAGTGGTTACCACAGGTAAAGAGTAGAAAAGAAGATGAGGTAGGGGTGACTCCTGTATCTTGATTACAGTGGTGGTTACAAGACATACAAATGTGATAAAATGGCATAGAACTATACATATGTACTGTCCCAAATAAGGTAGGTAAAATGTAACCACTGAGAGAAGCTACATTAAAGATACACAAGATTTCTTTGTACTATTTTTTAATCTTCTATGAATCTATAATTATTATAAAATAAAGTTTTTTATGAAAATACATCTTGATCAGAGCTGGATGCCTCTACTTAAATAACTACCACGCTAAGTGTGCCAGCTTATAACAGTTTTCCCTTCTCTGGGAATTGTCTCCATCCCCTTCCCCTCCTCTATAGGGATAGGCCCCAGGCAGACAGTCCTATTTGTTCCATGAAACAGTCAGTTCTGTTTTCACACTTGAACAGATGCTAGCCTGTGCTAAGCTTGCCAGATTCTCTCTCCCAGGGATGTGGGTTCCAGTTAAGAGTTTGGTTTAGCCTGGGCCCTGCACAGTGAGAACGTAATATCTGGAGCCGAAGGTGGTTGAGAAGATTTCACAGATAAAAATGTCAGAAAATAGAGACGAATCAGGAGGAAGGCCAATAGAAATATGGTCCTCTCCCCCAATCCATCCATGTCCCTGGGTTCAATGAGTCACCCCTGTATTCTTATAATAATGAACACGGTTTTGCTAGCTCAAGTTGTTCTTTATGTTTTGTCACCAAATGAGCCCTGCATAATGCAAAGACAGGATCCAGCTTCAAAAACCTCTCAAGAGTTCAGCAAAGGCGTCCAACTTGCCTCACCTCTTAAGACCTGCTTCTAGAGTCTGTCTAGGTTCTCCTAACCTTGTTACTCACTGTTCCAGGCTGGGCTCTAACTGGCCTGGTTTCCAAGGAGGAAAATAAGGGAGTAACAGTGAGGTGTTTCTTTTACCTGCTGCTGTTGTTCATCAGGCAATCTCTCAGTTTAGAACTGTACACTGTGAGGCTTGTACATTGAAGGTTATGTGGCAGACTGTCCTCCAATCATATTCTTGTGCCTTCCTGTTTTCAGCCGCATCTCCTCCTCAGTTTGAGCTAGGCACACGGCCATACAATTAGAAACTAGCCGCATTTCTGTGTCTTCTTTGCAAGTAGGTGAGGCCATATGGCTAAATCTAGGTGAAAGGTATCCAAGAGAAATGATGATGTCCTTAAAAGTAACTTATTTTCTCTCCATTTGTTCCTTTCCCCTTTCTGGGACCTGGAACATGAACATGTTAGAGGTGAGCCACCTCCAAACCCTATGGATAAAGGCAACCCTCGTAGGATCTGAAACAAGATAACAGAAGGGACCCGGGTTCTGGACAGGTATGCTTCTGGACCAGTCACCAACTCAGACTTCTACATAAGAAAGAAGTCAGTTTCTTTGTTATTTGAGTGACTGTTACCTCATTTTTTTTCAATCAGCTGAACCACTGTTTGAAGGAATATAAACTGGGATCTCTAAATAAGAAAAATCTTCTTAGCCTTCACCCTGGACCCTGCTTTCTCCCATGGAATTCTGAGTACAGCTTCTAAGAAGTGAGTTTTTATTGCCTTTTCTCTTCTTGGAAATGGTAGGTTTCCATTAGAGATGCCAATCATCAATCCCACAGATATTCATTCCACTGCTGACAAACACGAAGAGAGAAGGGAAACAGAATCCCAACCACACCAAGAACTTCATGCAGGCAAGCAGACCCTACCACACAAGCTCCCTGAAATGCCCTGGGGTGCCACAGGACACCTCCTGGGGTTCCAGAGAAGAGCTTAGGCCACAGAAGCTGGCACAGGTTTGGTCACAGTATTGCCACACAACACCCTCTAGTTCTAAACTGTTCAAACAATTCTATTTTCCCAAAATCCATCCTTAGCAGATAAATAAAATACAGGAAAAGACAATCAAGCCAAATTATTTCTAAGAAAACCCCACTTCTGTCCTTATAGGCAGTTCATTAATGACTACACAATCTAAGAGCTATTTATTACTTATAACCTGGACTCAGCAGCTCACTTGGAGAGAATATTTTATTAGTTCCTCTCTCCTATACAGAGTAGACAATGATGGTATCTGAAGCAGAATTTGTTTCTTATTAATAGGTCACTTCTAATGTTAATTTCCCCAAAAGCTGATGACCATTTTGCAACTTGCTTTGTGACTCTTTTCTCAATTTTTCCAAAGATGGTATATAATAGCATATATAATATATGCTATTATATATTATATATAATATATTATATATATTTTATATTATATTTTTAATATTTTTATATTATATTATGTTATATATTAATATATATTAATATATATTTTTATTGTTGTTATTGTTGTTATTATTGTTATTGTTGTTATTGTTATATTGTTATTGTTGTTGTTATTGTTGTTGTTATTGTTGTTATTGTTATATTGTTATTGTTATTATATTATTATATAATATATTATTATATATATATAATATATATATATTCTGTTATATGTTGTTATGTTGTTATTATTGTTATTGTCATTATTGTTATATTGTTATTGTTGTTATTATATTATTATATTATATAATAATATAATAACAACCACTCTAAATGCACTGGAGAGAGATTAAATTACTACATACCATAGATGTTTAAGGGCATCAGAGCTTAATTCTCTCCCAGAACCCTAACCGATAAAGGACTATACAGACTAACCATTATGTGTCTGGCTGTCCTCTCTCCAGGTCTTAAAAAATTATGAGTGTTAAGTTGCTCCTTATCACTCTAAAATGAACTGGTCTGGGACCTGAAATAAGTCTTATACAGTTCCCTTATGGCAAAGCTTAGATACCTGACATTTATAGCACTATTTGTGTTGCTGGGTGCTAGCCTCTCTCACCCTGACCCCGTGAGCTCACCTAACTAGTGAAAGAATATCATGGTGACGGATGATGACTGAACAAGCAGATAAAACAAATGCCTCTTTTCAACAAATGCTGCTGGGACAACTGGAAATCCATATGCAAAAGAATGAAGCTGGACCCCTTCATCACACTGTACAGAAAAATGAACTCAAAATAGACCATAGGGCTCAATATAAGAGCTAAAACTATAAAGCTTGTAGATGCAAACACAGGAACTAATCTTCATGAACTTGATACGGGCAATGGTTTCTTAGATATGAAAGCAAAAGCACAAGGGACAAAAGAAAAACATTAGATAAATTAAACTTGATCAAACTTAAAAATATTGTGCTTCAAATAGTGTCATTATGAAAGGAAAAAGACAATGCACAGAACAGGAGAAAATATTTGCAAATCATATATATGACAAGGGATTTATATCCAGAGTATATAAAGACCTCATAACTCAAAAATTAAAAGATAAGCAATCCAAGGAAAAATGGGCAAAAAATATAAGCAGACATTTTCCCGAAGAAGTTATTCACATGGCCAATAAGCACATGTAAAGATGCTCAACACCACTGTTCATTAAGGAAATAAAAATCAAAACCATAAGACACCATTTCACACCCACTAAGATGGCTATGATAAAAACCCTAAAAATCAAATAACAAGTGTTGGTAAGGAAGAGTAAAATCTGGAACCCTCATACTTTACTGGTAGGATTGTAAAATGCAATAGACACTGCCACTCTGGAAAACAGTATGGAAGGTTCTCAAACTGTTAAACATAAAGCTACCATCAGTCCAGTCCAGTATGAGTTGCTCAGTCATGCTCGACTCTTTGCAACCCCAGGGACTGCAGCCCACCAGGCTCCTCTGTCCATGGAATTCTCCAGGCAAGAATACTGGAGTAGGTTGCCATTTTCTTCTCCAGGGGATCTTCCTGACGCAGGGATTGAACCCAGGGCTCCTGCATTGCAGGTAAGTTCTTTACCGTCTGAGACACCAGGGAAGCCCAAAGTTACCAAATGACCCAGCAATGACCCAGCAATTTGATTCCTAGGTATAAATACTCAAGACAAATGGAAATATCAGTCCACACAGAAATCTGCACATATATATTCACAGCATCATTATTCTTATTAGCTGTAAAGTGGAAACAACCCAAATGTCCATCAGCTGATGCATGGGTGAATAAAACGTGGTATATATCCATATAATGGAACATTAATCAGCAGTTTTAAAAAATTAAGTTCTGACTTATTATACAACATGCATGAACCTTAAAAACATGATACTAAGTAAAAAAAGACAGTCACAAAAGGCCATATGTTATATGACTCCATTTAAATGAAATAGCCAGAATAGGCAAATCTATAAAGACAGAAAGTATTGATAGACAACGGTTGCCTGGGATGTGGGAGTGGAAAGTGACTGCTAATGGGCACAGAATCTCTTTTTAGGGGCGATGAAAATGTTCTACAATTAGACTGTTATGATGAGTGTATAACTATATAAATATACTAAAAACCACTGAAGTGTACACTTACAAGAGTAAATTGGACGTTACATGAAACACATCTAAATAAGGTTGCTTTTTAAAAAAGATGAAAAAAAAAGACAAAGCTTTCTGCTTGAACTCCACCAGTGGCCCTCCCATCTACTTTGGAGGATATCATAGCCACCACTCAGTTGTCACATAGCCAGCACTGATGTGAAGTACAGATTACCGTGAAAAGTTGGGGAGAACATCAAAGAAAGTTTACACGTTTGTATCTCTAAGACCCATCCTCTAGACTGGAGGGTGGCTGGAAGATGGCCAAAGCTCTCAGGGACCATTAAGGATAAAATATACTTCCTTGATGCACTAATACCACTAGGGAACTGTCCATTTGGAAAAAAAAAAAAAAAAAAAAGCTATCACCTAAAGAAGAGTGCTGCACAGATTCAGAATGAAGATTGACTTCATCAGCAAGCTACACCCAGAGAACTTGTTACTTTTCTTCCTATAACAGTGTAAGCAGGAGAAACTCTGCAGCAGACCCTGATACCTGTAAGGAGCAGTGTTATGACACATCCCAAGCATCTGTGTTAGTGACTAGTCAGGCTCACTTGAAGTCACACATAGCAGCAGGTTTCTGCCCTCAATTTCTGCCCTCACTCAATTTCACTGAGGCAAGTGATGGTTCTTCTTAAAGTCAAAGTCTTCTAGAGAAGGATGGCTTGTCCAGACGATGGTTTTTTTGGTCCCTGATCATGTCCACAGGTGTCCCTACCCTCTATTCAGCTACAGAAAGATATCTTAAAGGCTCTGCATGTGACCATTCTGTGCTGAGATGCTCAGCAACAGAACCTCTTCATGGGAATGAAAAGGAATCACATGCTGCATTTACTCAAAGTCAGGTCTGAGGGTCTTGAAGCTGGTCACATGCATTAGGGGGACATGAGATAAGACAGGTAAAGAGGGGAACTGTCATTTATAGTACTGTCTTCTTCCCAGGAAAACACAGGCCAAAACAAGCAAAAAGGGTGGGAAGGAAAGGAAGAGGAGAGAGGAGGGGAAGGAAATCAAACCAATCTGAAACACACCCCAGCCTGTGATTCACACACTCCTTGGGAGGTTAAGTCTTATCGCTTAGAAATCCTCTTTCTACATGACTGGGAGACTGTAATACTATCACAGAAATGAGTGAGGTAAGACTATAACCATTAAAATCACACCAGTCCAAGGGGTTGAGTGTAAACATAAGTTTACATTTACATAAGAATATGCAGATTTAAAATGAAAGTTCTGACTATATGCGCATTTATCTGTTCTACTTACTTTTGGACTGCTGGATGGGGTTTCACGGTTGCTACAGAAGCTGGCCCGCCTACAGTGGTAGACGGTTCTTGATTTTCTGTAGCTTGATTTTCAGGTCGGAATTTCCTACGGATGGGCTTCGATGGGGGTTGAGAATATGGTATCTCCTGTGGATTAAAAAAAAAAAGTTAAACAAGTAAATGCCACTCATCTTGTCAATGCCCTTATGTTCCTCCTGGCCTGTCCCCACAGTCAGTCATGCGCTCTATTCAAACTCCACATCCAAGGGCACTTGGCTGATTTGTGGCTTAGCAAGACCTGGAGGGACCATCAGATTCCAGGGGCCTTTCCTTCTTTTTTTTCCCCCATGTTTGCAGCCTATTACCTTTTTGCTACCTAGAAGGACACAGGAATCAGGTGCCCTCTTTACCTCCTCTCCTTTCTTTTTTAAATGCTGTGTGCATCTCACATCACGAGGCCTTTCCTTATTAAAGACAAAATTCTCTCTTGCCTTACTTTGGGGCTTTGGGGAATATGTTCTAAATAAGTTCTAAGTTTTAAAGTTTGTAGAGGTCTTCATCATAAACTCCTCATTCTCCTACCCCCAGCTCCTACATCAAGCCAAGCTGGTGAGCCACTGTGTCTTCTGGAAGGAGGCAGCTAGCCTGCTTTCTTGGAGGCCCTACCCCATCTGTCCTCCCAAGCATAGGCACATGCTCTGTGATGGGAGGAGGTCCTGAGAAAATGGGGCAGAAGAGAGGAGGGGGAGAAGCTGAATGGAGAACATGGTGAGTGAGTGAGCAAATGCACTGGGACTCGGTGACACAGTGGGCAAGGGTAAACTGTGGCACAAAGACTAGAAAGGGGAGACTACCCAGGCCCCCTCGGCAGTCCTCGAGGTTTAGTAGGGTGCAGGGTCCTGCTAAGGGCCCTCCCCATTGCTCCTCTCGGTCTTGACAAAAGCAATGCCACCATATTTAGATTAGAGGTTGAAGACGGAAGTACAAACTGTCAGAGACATCAAGGTGGAGCCCAGGAATCATCAGGACCCTAATCTTCACAAAGAACCCAGATTCAAGGAAATCTGGATCATAAACATCATGTCAGGGCATGAAAACTTTAAGTCTCTCAGCTAATAGAGGCAAGCAGCCTAGGGGAGGGGTCACAAGGCCATCACAGTAATGTCCTCATGCTGGCCTTACCTTCTTTGTTGGACTACTTTCTGCAGCTTGAGAGGGGACCCTGTTCAGCTGGGGATGCACCTCAGCCTCAGATGCTTGTTCCGACTGTAGCAAAAGATCACAGAAAGGAAAAAAAAATGCAAAAACATAACCACCTAAATATGTAGTAAAGAGAGCTTAGGAAAATAGTTACTAAGGGGAGACAGCCAAGGATGGTCAAGTCTGGCAATCCTTGAGAAAACTTTCTCTAGATCCTGCTATTCCCTCCCATCTCTCCTCCCAGCACTGTTCAGTCTTAGGAAAAGGAGTAAGAGGAATGTCTTCTATAATTGGATGTATGTATTACTAAAAACTAATGCTCTGAAAGTGCAAACTAAAAATAACAAGGCCTAGTGGAAAAGTAGGGGAAAGAAATTAAAATTTCAACTCAAGCACTAAGAAAAACAATTGTAATAAAAAGCACTGAAATTTTTTATATTCAATTTCTGATAAAGAAACACTAGTAGATATGACTGTTTACCTTTAAAAAAAAAAAAGGAGAAGGGTAAGCATGATGGAGGGAGAAAACAGAAGGATTCTGGCTGCTGAGGGATATGGAGTCTGTGAATAAAAACACAAAGACTGGGCAGGAATGGCCCCAAAGGCCTGCAAGACAGTGGGGCCACACAGCCCGGTGGCAGAGCCCAGGGAGCAGGGACATCCCATGCAGCTCCCTATCTCCCAGGCTTGCTACATTTGGCGCTACTAGAGTCTTTGGTTTTCAGCAGCTATTAGCCAGTGATGCAAAATGTTAACATGTGAACCAATATGACCTCCACATTATTTATTAGTCCTTTATAGACTCACAAACTAATCTGCATCACAGAAACACATTGCAGCACACAAGCTGTGGCCTGAGCACACCCACTTCATCGCTAACTGGGCCCTCTCCAAGCTCTATTGGAGCCCTGCTTCTTCGTTCCTCTGACCCTACTCCTCTCCACCTCTCCTGCCAACTGCCCTCAGCACATCCCAGCTGCCTCTAGTCTTCAGAGACCAATGTCCAGCTCGGCACTCTTGTCTCCATTTGTAAAGCTCCTGTCCCTTGCATCTGATGAGCCAGTGTCCTACTTGGAATCATTCTCTCTTCCTGTTATGGCTCCTCTTATCCCTCAGATGTGGGGTTTGGGGTTCTCCTGTTCCATTTTTCCCTCCCTGTTCACTCTTTCCCAGAGTAAGCCCATCTTTACTGCCTGCCCTGGATCCTTGGTGCCCAACGCACTCCCACTCCCTGCCTCTTCAAAACCCACGATGCAGGCACTCAACATGCCTGATTTCTAGTTCCAAGTTTTTCTTATAGCTTTCTCCTTTCCATTAAGGCTAACTGTATTATTACCATTGCTGTTACTGTTATTAATAAATGTATACTATGAACTACCAAAACCTTGCTATGTGTCACATGTTGCTCTAGGTGTTTTGCATGGATTATTGCATTCATCATCACAGCCATAGGAAGCAGAGGGGAAATTGAGGATCTAGAAGGCAAGGAATTCACCCAAGATCATAGAAATAGCAGAGTGTGAAACCAGGCTTCAGGTCCCAAAACTGGGCTGTGACCACTATGCTATATGGCTTCCAGCACTCTTGGGCCTGAGTGTTATTCACTCAAGAAATATTTATCCAACAGCCATGACAGGCAGAGCATGTACTAGAACCAGTGTTTAAGGATAAATAAGCCCCAGACCTTGCCGATGAGGAGCTTGAAGTCTAGTGGAAAGGCAGAGAAATGAGTGGGCAAACAGGCTTCAGGGGAATAAGGACTCTGTCAAGGACATGTGGAGCCTATAGGAACAGCTGGCTTTGTGGATGACCAAGACTCAGGCAAAGGTGACATTCCAGCTGCAAGCTGGGTGAACAGCCAGATGTGGCCAACTAGAATGGCCCTGAACAGAGCCTCTTGATGAAAGTGAAACAGGAGAGTGAAAAAAGCTAGCTTAAAACTCAACATTCAAAATACTAAAATCATGGCATAGGGTCCCATCACTTCATGGCAAACAGATGGGGAAACACTGGAAACAGTGACAAACTTTATTTTCTTGGGCTCCAAAATCACTTCAGATGGTGAGTGCATACATGAAATTAAAAGACACTTGCTCCTTGGAAGAAAAGCTATGACCAACCTAGACAGCATATTAAAAAGCAGAGACATTACTTTGCCAACAAAGGTCCATCTAGTCAAAACTATGGTTTTTCCAGCAGTCATGTATGGATGTGAGAGTTGGACCATAAAGAAACCAAAGAATTGAACTGTGGTGTTGGAGAAGACTCTTGAGAGTCCCTTGAACTACAAGAATATTAAACCCATCAATCCTATAGGAAATAAGTCCTGAATATTCATTGGAAGGACTGATGCTGAAGCTCCAATACTTTGGCCACCTGGTGCAAAGAGCTGACTCATTGGAAAAGACCCTGATGCTGGGAAAGATTGAAGACAGAAGGAGAAGGGGATGACAGAGGAAGAGATGGTTGGACGGCATCACCGACTTGATGGACATGAGTTTGAGTAAGCTCTGGGAGTTGGTGATGGACAGGGAAGCCTGGAGTGATGCAGTCCATGGGGTTGCAAAGAGTCAGATAAGACTGAATGACTGAACTGCACTGATCCCTCCCATCAAGAAACTTACAGAAGCCTCTTAGGTTCATCCACCAGAGGGCAGGCAGAAAAAGCAAGAAGAACCACAATCCCACAGCAGCTAAAACCAAAACCACATTATAGAAAGTTAATCAAGATGAAAAAGCAGAGAGTTATATTCCAGATGAAGGGATAATATAAAACCCCAGAAAAACAACTAAATGAAGTGGAGATAAGCAACCTTTCAGAAAAAGAATTCAGAATAATGATAGTACAGATGATCCAGGATCTCCAAAACAGAATGGAGAAGATGCAAGAAATGTTCACCAAGACCTATAAGAACTAAAGAACAAAAAATGATGGACAATACACTAGAAGGAATCAACAGCAGAATAACTGAGGCAGAAGAACAGATAAGTGAGCTGGACGACAGAATGGTAGAAATCACTGCCCCAGAACAGAATATGGAAAAAAGGAAGCAAAGAAATGAAGACAGCCTAAGAGACCTCTGGGACAACATTAAACACACCAACATTCACATAATAGGGGTCCCAGAAGGAGAAGAGAGAGAGAGAGGACTTGAGAAAATATTTGAAGACATAATAGCTGAAAACTTTCCTAACATGGGAAAAGTCAACCAAGTCCAGGAAGCACAGAGAGTCCCAGGCAGGATAAACCCAAGGAGGAACACACTGAGACACATAGTAATCAAAATGATGAAAATTAAAGATAAAGATAAAATATTAAAAGCAACAAGGGAAAACCAACAAATATTAATAACATACAAGGGAACTCCCATAAGGTTATCAGCTGATTGCTCAACAGAAATTCTACAAGCCAGAAGGGACTGGCATGATGTATTTAAAGTGATGAAACGGAAGAACCTACAACCAAGAAAACACTATTCAGCAAGCCTCTCCTTCAGATTTGATGGAAAAATCAAAAGCTTTCCAGACAAGCAAAAGTTAAGAGAATTCAGCACTATCAAACCAGCTTTACAACAAATGCTAAACAAATGTCTCTAGGCAGGACACACAAGACAAGGAAACTAAACCCAAAACAATTAAGAAAATGTTAATAGGATCATATATTCATAATTACCTTATACGTAAATGGATTAATGCACCAACCAAAAGACATAGACTGGCTGGGTGGATGAAAACATGTACATGCATGCACTTTCACTGACCACATCACTCCGTTTGACCCCCAAAATTGTGTGTAATTATTTTATACTGTTTAGGTTAACCATGTTCCCCTTATGGCTTGCAATTATCTTTTATTTTTTATCTGGCTAATAATTGTGAAAACTGATAAACATCTTTTACTAGTGATTATGTAGCTATTACTGACTTAATACCATTATACCATGATTGGTCAACAGAAAAAATAATAGAATTCTATATCACCAAAACCACCATTTAATAGAAAAATCTGTAATCACTTTTTAAAATTCAGATGTATATCAGAATTATCTTGGAACTTTTTGAAAAATACAAATGCTCAGGTATCACTTTTTTTCTCCAAAGCTCCAGATATGTTTCAAATCAGCAGCTATGTTTAAAAACAACTGGACTATATGATGATCTTTCACTTTTATCTAGTTTGTTTTACTTTTTCTATTTCATGTTCGGTGCTCCCATTTCATTTAGTTTATGTTTTCCAATTTCTCCATCTCTTCTTTTTTTGATGTTCTTTCTCAAGCCTTTATCAAGTGTAGTAGAAAAGCTTTAGAAAATGTGAATTTTTGCCCAACTAAAAATTTTATGACATTGATTCTACTTGTCTGACAGTATGAATAGAATGCTAGATTTCTAATTTAAAATAATAGATATGCAACAATCAACAGGGGCTTACTGTATAATGGGAACTATAGTCATTATCTTATAATAACCTATAATGGAATATAATCTCAAAAATAATATATGTGTCTATGTATAACTGAATCACCTTGCTGTGCATCTGAAACACTGTAAGTCAACTATACTTCAATAAAATTTATATATTAAGAAAAAAAGAAAAATATTTTTTCATTCTGCTTTTGCAACAAAAAAACTTGGACAGGTCACATGGACTTAGACGGTGCTGCCACTTAGGATGTTGAGAACTACTAAGGAGCTGTGATGGGACAACATGGGCTCTGCTCAGCTGGCTCCCCAGAAAGGGACATAGGCCCAGGGAGGCTAAGCATTTGGATTCTCCACCAGAAGAAGGGATCATTCACTTATTCAATTAGACAGATAATTATTTTATACATCTGATGTGCCACTTTCCAAGAATCCTCATCTGGAGCTCTGCTTTTAGGCAACCTGACCTGAGACACCAGGCAATGTGCTCCTGGAAGAGGGGAGTTAAAGCATTCTAGTATGTTTCTCCCTGGGCTCTTTCTTGAATAAACTTTTCTGGGAGAAGCCAGCTGCCATGTCCTGAAGCACTCAGACAGCCTTGTGGAGAGGCCCACATAAGAAGGAAGTGAGGCCTCTTGCCAATAGCCATGTAAGTGTGCCACGTTATAAGTGAATCCTTCAGGCCCTGTCAAGCTTTCCAGATGACTTCTGTCACAGTTGACATCTTGACTATGGCCTAATGAGGGACCCTGCGCCAGAATCACCCAGATTAGTTTCTCCTGAATCTTGAACTCATAGAAACTTTGAGATATAAATGTTCATTATTTTAGGTCTCTTAAAAAACATTCCAGTATGTCTGGGACTTGCGGTCTAGTAGAGTGGAACAAGTGTGAACAGTGGAGAAAAATGGGAAAGTTGAAGCTGGAGAAGGACAGTGAAGTAGACCACACGTGGTCTTATGGATTGTTGTCCTGGCTTGTTTTATCAGCCACTCAGCGCCATTCCCCATGACTAAGCTCTTCCCTGCACTGAAGGGGATCGGAGCCTGTGAACTACATTTATAAAATCTCCTTTCAACACAGTTCCTAGCTGCCACTGAGAGTCACTCACATGAAATCAAAGAAATAAGAAAAAACAAGCCATATTACTGCTCCTCTGACAGTGGTGGGCAGAAAAGCATAGGCTTCAGGAGTCAGAGTATCTTGCCATGGATGGACTCAGGCATTTCCCTGCAAATCATGACTCTGGTACTGCAGACAGCCTGAGCATTTCCAGCTGTTTCCTTCAGTTCTTAGAATAGCCACGCTTCCTAAAAGTTGTGGTAAACCTGATAGCATTGGCCTTCACCCACCTCCACTCCTCTACCACATCTAATTCTTTTTGTAAGTACCTAATTCTGTGCATGAAATCTCTTTCAGTGTGAAATACCTAGAGTGGTTTCTGTTTTCCTGACTACACCTTGGTTGGTACATCCATGTTGAGGATTTAAAGCTTATCCTGGGGGTCACAGAGGTCAACAAGGGATTTTAGGTAGGGAAGTAATCTGACAAGATTTGGGGTTTTAGAAGGATTATTCTGAATATGCTGAGTGAAACAGATTGGAAGAGACCCATAATGGGGGGAGGGAACTCAATTAGAAGACTAAAGAAGAAAACAAGACAAAAGACAATGGTCATTCAAACCAGTCTGGTGAGAGTGGAGATAGACAGCTTCGAGAGCTATTTGGACTGGAGACCGGATACCTCCTTGGAGATTGGTGGAGTGTGGGAAGTGAAAGGAAAGAACAGAGACACACAGAATCCTGGCTTCCATCTTAGACAATGGGCAAATGGTTGAGAGAGGAAACAGTTTAAAGCAACAGCAAAGAAACATGGCCACACAATACCTGAAAAAAAAAAACTAAGCAGATTCATCACAAAGCAGTGCTAGAACCACCCATCCAATCCGGGTTCCAAGGTAACACCAGTTCCATGAATTTCTTAGAGGAGAGATTAGCAAGCTTTTTCTTTACAGAGCCAAAATAGTAAATATTTTCAGTTGTCCAGGTCATTCGGTCTCTGGGTCTCCAGGTCTCTGCTGCTGCTGCTAAGTCACTTCAGTCGTGTCCGACTCTGTGTGACCCCATAGACGGCAGCCCACCAGGCTCCCCCATCCCTGGGAATCTCCAGGCAAGAACACTGGAATGGGTTGCCATTTCCTTCTCCAATTCATGAAAGTGAAAAGGGAAAGTGAAGTCGCTCAGTCGTGCCCGACTCTTAGCGACCCCATGAACTGCAGCCCACCAGGCTCCTCTGTCCATGGGATTTTCCAGGCGAGAGTACTGGAGTGGGGTGCCTTTGCCTTCTCCCCAGGTCTCTGCTGCCAATCTGCAACTCTGCTGCTGAGTGCACAACCAGGTATAGAAAATACAAGGAACGGGTGTGGCTGTGTCCGAATAGACTTTATTTACAGAACAGGTGGCAGGACAGATTTGGTGTGTGGGTCACAGTTTGCCAGTCCCTGACCTGGAGGGGAAAAGATCCTACACATAAGGTCAGGAAACACTGCACAGTCTCTCTCCCTCTTAGAAATCCAGAGAACACACAGCACACCACATGCTTTGAACTCCTGTGAGGTAAAGGAAGCCACTGTCTTTGTTTAACCCAGCAGTTCCCCAGACTTATTTGGCTTCAACTCCTTATTCTCATATAATTCACATTACCACCCAGCAAAACTAATGTCCTGTGTAACACACTTGGGGAAACACTGACCTACAGACTGGGTTTTAGAGGAACAAAGGAAAACCATTACACCTGATTTGAAAGGCAAACACCATTCAAGCCAAACATACATCCATACATCCACCCCCTTCTCGCCCTGGCCAAGAGTGTGAAGCAGGGTGAGGACACTGCTGCAGGGCGAGAAAGGGCTCCCTTCCTGCCTCCCTCTTTCTCTGCAGTAGCTGCTGTTATTGCTGCTGCCAACTACTTCTCTGCATGAATTTATTTACTGGGCTCCTTTAAAACCTCCTGGACACAAACACAATAAAAATCATTCCTTATGGTAAAACAGATTAAAAGAACATGGATAAATCATGGATTTTTTTTTCTTAAAGGAGCTTAAAACAAAATAACTCAGGTTCCAGTTGCAGATGAGCTCACGAAGGCCCCATGGTGCCTGTCTGAGACCAGTTGCTCATCACATTCCCTCACCTGGGCCACTGCAGAAACTTCAGTGGGTCTTTTCCCAGCCTTTGGTTTTTCCCCTGGTCCAATCCATCCTGCATACCACTGAGGAACTCATCTTGCAAAGCACCTTCTCATCACAACGTATTTTTTCAAAGCCCCTCGATGGGTCCCTCAGGCCTGGGCACACAACACACTCCTTCAGCCGGTTAAAGCTCTTCCAGTGTCTGGCTCCAATCTTCCTCCACATCATAACTGCACTAGTTTGCCCATCTGGAACCCGCTCCAGGCACATAACTATTACCTAAATCTTCAAACATATCAGAAGTTTCTTCTCAACTCCATTCTGTTCTAGATCTTCTAGCCCAGTGGTTTCCAAATAGAGCTGCACAAGAGAATTATCTGGGGAATTTTTATAAATTACAGACTTTTACATACTATCCCAGACTTCTTTAATTAGGATCTCCTAGGTCTGGAGCATTACAACTTCTATTTTAATAAGCTCCCTGGGTGATTTTTTTTTTTTGTAGCCTGCCCAGACCAACTAGGGACCACTGATGGCCCAAACTCTTCAGTTAAGAAATGAGAAACCCAAGTCTCCAAGGTCCTAGTCTGGAAAAGGCCACAGGTGCACCAGTAAAAACTAAGCAGGTTTCTTAATTGTTTTCTTCTCCATTTACCATGGAGGGAATACGTGGTATATGCAATATGGCTTCACAAATAAATATATATTTGAAGTTGGGAAAAATTTTTAGCAATAAGGCTTTTGTTTAAAAGTCAGATTTGCAACCAAAAAAGAATCAAATCTCATTTAAAAAAAAAGTATTCTAGTTGCAAAACCAACTGCTACCATGTGAATAACTGATGACTTTTTAAAAGTTGTAATATTCATGCAACTGACAGATTAGAAAAAGAAACTCAAGTTTCATTTACCTCCCAAGAATCCAGGCAGATCCCAAGATGGAATCACAAAGGCTGAGGCTAATTTCTAGACAGATGAGCAAACAATCCTGCTACAGCCTCTCAGGGATCTCCAGCATCTTACTGATATCCTCAGTGTCATTCAACCTGACTCCCATCTGTGCTGGGTAAGGACACACCAGAAAAACATGTGGTCAAACCCAGGCATAGAAGTTGCAGAACCAACGGCCAGCAGCACAGTGGCCACAACAAATTCCATCATTTCAGTCACTCTCAGAGAGAAAATCCAGAGGACTGAGTTCTCTGTAAGAACAATTTCCAAAATCCACGACCCAAGTCACTTGTGAGAGATAGCTAGAAGGCAGGAGCTGCATCTTATTTCACTCTTGCTTCCCTGGTACTGAAGCTGAAGGTCAGCAAACAGCAAGTCCTCTGATCAATGTGTGCAATGAGCCAGTAATGAATCCAACACTATTTCATATTCCAGTGCACAAGTCAAAATCATCATCCCATGTTAACTGGCGCCACAGAGCAGAGCAGGTACAGGGCACAGACTGTGGAGTCAAATCCAGGCTTGGCATTTGCTTGGTACATAACCTGGACATTGGCTTAACCTCTCTGAGCCATAGCTTCATCATCTGCAAAAGGGGATAATCCACCTAACTTCTAATGTTGTGAAGATTAAGGGAAACATCTGTCTTTGAAGGACAGGGAGGCCTGGCGTACTGCAGTCCATAAGGTCACAGAGTTGGATACAACTGAGCAACTGAACAACAATAGGGTGCTAAGCACAAGAACAGAGTAGCTATTCACTAATGGCAGCTGCTATCCTGATCAGGAAGAAAATTATCATTGGTTTCCCAGGCACAGGATCTACTTCTGTAAGTAGAAGTTAACATAAGGAACTTTCCCCCTCTTGCCAAAAGATGAAAACCTTGAGCGGGAGAGTGCACCTCAAAGTCCTACCTTCACTTGATGTGTTACCACACTTATAATGTTGAATTCCTTTCCCACTTCCATTGCTCTGTATTAATGATGGAGCGTTTCAATAACACTTTTTCTAACTGCTGATAGCTCATACATAGACTGTGATAAATGTCCCCTTTGGGGCTGACATGGCCCTTCCTGCATGAGCCAGGTCCATCAGAAAGGTGACTTCAGAAAAAAATTCAATTAGAAATAGCTGGCTAGAGAGGTAGCTATAAAAATTATGTAAGAGTTAGGAATCAGCCATAAAATAAACTCCGTATTGATGAGGATGTAGAAGTGAAATGAGAGTACTGTTGATGGAGTATAAATCAGTAGACTTCATAAAACCATTTGGCAGCATCCACTAAAGCCAACATATGCTTACCGCATGACCCAGAAATTCTACTCCTAGGGACAGACCCAAGAGAAATGAAAACACACATCCACTCAAAAACTCGTACATGAACATCCACAGCAGCATTATTTATAACTGCCAGAATTTGAAAACCTCCCAAATATCCATCAACAGTAGAAAACAGTGATATATTTGCATATACAATGAAATACTATACAGCATTGATCTACAACTGCATACAACAATCTGGATGGATCACACAAACAGCATGCAAGGAGAGGCCAGACACAAGAGTATACACTTATGGTTCCACTTATATAAGGCAGGAAACAAGTAAAACTCATCTATGCTGTTAAGAGTCAGAACAGTGGAAACCCCAATAATAAGAATTGGAACTGAAAAATAGCATAAGAGGGACTTCCTGGGTGCCAGTAGTATTCTGCTCCTTGATATAAGTGCCAATAACACATGTGTTGAGCTTGTGAAAATTCATTGAGATGCACACTCAATGTGTACCTACTGATACATATTATACTTGAATAAGAAGTTAAAAAATAAATCCAGTAAAGCCAATTTCCTGTAATGTCCTTAAAGTGCCACCTAGTGGCACAAGTTAAATGAAAACAAGGAGGAAGATTCATTTCTAGTCAAAAACACGGCCTCGTTTCTAACATTTTGGGACCGGGCTGGAACAGTCCCTAGATTTAAAAACAAACAAACAAACTCCACAAAAAACAAAAACCTTATCCCCTGGCACAGAGAATCCTGACACAAAGATTCAGTGGTAAAGTAAAGCCGTCTACAACAGAGCAGGCTGGTACCAATGAGCCAGTGATGACGTACAGCCCTTCCACTGTGCCTGCAATCATCCACGGAGGAAATATTTACAACACGGATGTTGGCAAGGGCTACAAATAGTAGCTTTTTCTTTCATCAGAGAGATTTACCAGCACACCAGTAAGGGATACCTACAGAACTTGCTGAGCAGAGCAGGGTATTCAGGAGACAGGAAGAAAGAACTCATTCATCCTATTTTCCCAGGACAGGCTTCTTTCCCTCTTCCTCACCTTGAAGGCAAGGCCTTAGTCAATTTGTTCTAATTATGGTTGAGAAACAGAGTTGGGAAGGTCCACTCACAGCAAGCCTTTGAAGCTGTCAGGTGAATAAAGGATATTTGCTCAAGGTTCTGCTAGTGAAGTCTGAAAGAGTATCTTGGTCAGATAAAGGTCCTCCAGGTAAAGCCGTAAACTACAGATATAGGCATCGCAATCTTCATGTTAGGAGATGATGGGTTAAAAGCTTATGGGGGACTGTCTTTATGCTGATTCTTTTCCTTATCATTTCCACTATTTAAGGTAACAGATGAAAATGGGGATTTCACCTACAGATTATAGTTTGTTGACCCCTGATGTAGGCCAGCCATAAAAAAATCACAGATGTGGGAAAGAAAATGATTCTAACACAACTCAGTCTGGTACTCATTCTGGGCTCGTGGTCACAAAGTTCTGGCTGTCCTGAGTCTGTAATTCTGTTTGCCAGCTAGACTCCACCTCTGCTTCGCTGGGCCTGTACTGATAATTATAACAGCTCACTGTTGTGAGAGTTGACCATATGCCAGGCACCATCCTAAGTAAGTGCTTTAGAGATCTTGACCATCACAACCTTATGAGAGTAGACACTACTACTATACTCATTTCACAGATATGAGACACAGACAGGCTAAGTAAACTTGTCCAAAGACACACAGCCAGTAAGAAGCAGAGGGAGGATTTGAACCCCGAGTCCATGTTCTTAACTATTCTGTCAGGCTTCCTCCCTAGGCCTGCCCTCTGGGTGTTCTTCACTGTCCACTCCTAATGACAGACACCACAGCACAGGGGGCACCCTCCCATCCTGCTCTGCTTCTGCACTTGCTTCTCCCCTGACACTTAGGGGAGTTTCCTGGTTTCTGTCACTGTGTGGTGGGGGACAGGGGTCAGAGAAGAGAAATAAGAATTCCATTATTCAGGAACCTAGAAATCAGGCACAGCTGCCTCCCAGGGCAAACACTGGGCTATCTTGTTAGTTATACAAAACATGGTGTCCAGCTATCACCTATAACCCTTGACCATAGAGCATGAGGAAATGGGTTTAGATGAGACACACAAAAAATGCCAGAGTTATATAGATGCACCATGAGAGGCCATGGGCTGGAGGGCATTAGGCATAACTGCTTTCAGACGATGGGTGAGAATGAAGGAACTGAAGGAGAAGGACCACATCACAACCTTTGTGTTCCTACAGTTCTCAGCCAAGTGTGGGCCTCTCATCATCACCTGTCATTAACACCTGATGAACTCAGTAGATGAACTTAAGGACTCTTTCAGAGGAGTGATGCTAGCATAGTAAGCTTTCACAGTAACATCACAAGCAAAATATAATAAGGAGAAGGAAAACAAGCTGCTAGTGGTGGGATGAAGCTAATTTATTAAGAGGTTTCAGAATATAAAATGTATCAGTGATAATGTGTCGACTCTGTTGTTAAGAAGAGAGAGGTTAAGAAAATAACTCTGAGACACGGTTGCATAGTAGAGCACAGTAGGAGGAGGTGGCACTCAGAGTCTTGATAGTCTGGGGCAGAATAGCAGCTTCAGGCCTTACTTGCTCTGGGCAAATTTCTGAAGTTCTTTGTGCCTTAGTTTGCTTATCTGCAAACTGAGGACAGCAACAGAACCTACTATACATGGTTGCTAGGATTAAATGAGTTAGTATTTATAAAGCACTTAGAAGAGCATCTGGCACATAAGCACTATACATAAGTACTTGATAAATTAACAAAGTAAATAATCACAAAGCCTCAATGGTTTGTATACATTTAAAATCAATTTTGAAATGCATAAACAATAATTATTTATGATGTAAAACTTCTGCCTCTTTTTTTCCCCTCTTTAAAAGCAGGATATGAAATACACTTGGCTTTCTGCTATACCAAATATGGTCCAGTGACCAAAATGTGAAAGCTCTTTTGGCAAAGATGAACATAAGTCTGCACTGGGGAAGGCACTTTAAAAATAAACATTTTAGCTTAATGTTAGGAAATACTTCATATTTATAAAATGGGCACAGAGACTGAAAATCCATATTAACTTGTGCTTAGCAGATCTATAGTTACTTTTTATGATGTGCAATGAATAATTTTTTCTTTCTCTTTCTCTAAAGGTTTATCATTAAATTTCAAGCACCTCCCCAGAAACCTTTCCCAGTTTTCCTCTTCTACAAAAGCTAGCACTGTTACTTACTAGCTATGAGGCTCTAAGTACCTCACTTCTACTTTCTGAACTTCAACTTTCTGTTCCGTAAAATGCTATGCAACGATAGATGACAGCACAAGCAAAAAAGTGTTAAAGACTGAGACCCACTCAGCAGCAAGATAAAGATCCTTGTGGGGCCAAATCACAAATTGGTAGGCAAGGCTAAGGGTTCAGAAGTAGGTGGAGGGAGCTGAGTGCTCAAATACAGCAAAGTAAGGGATTTAAATGCCCCACATGAGGCAGTGGGCCCATAATAAGGTCATTCCCTGAAGCCAGAGACTAAGGTGACACTTCACTACCTGTAAACCTACAAAGCCAGGAAGAAGTCTGTGAAGGTGTTCAGGGCTGCCTACTTAGGAAAGGAAGCAGAAGCAGATACAACATCGTAGCCCAGTCTTGAGATCAGCCACCATCTGGTATCATCTGCATGATCCCTGACATCTGTACTGGAAGGAAGTGCTGAACCTCAAGAAGAAGAACCAGCCCTAGACTAGAGGCCCATGGGTGCAGGGCTGTGGGGTATGGTTGGCAGAGACACCACTGAACTGCTAGAAATGGAGGAGCTTGGAGAAATGAGAATGAAATTTAAACTCCAATTTCAAATAAAACTGTTAAGCAAATTTCAAAAAAAAAAAAAATGAAAGGAAAAAACACAGCTCTAAGAATTTACTTCTGACAAAAATGAAGACAGAACAAGTTGAAAATAAGTAACTTTAAAATAATTTCATTTAGAACCCACAAAGTTAACAGTAGGGAATACATCTCAAAAAGGAACTGAGAACTATGAAACAAATTGGGAAAAGCAAAACAAGAACAGACTGACATAAAAAAGAATGGACTATAAAATCTGGAATCAGATACAGTTACTCAAAAAGAGTTATAAGTTTGGAAGTCAAAGATTTCATCCACAGCCAACACAGAGAGATCATGATATAAAAAGATGAAAAGCCATGACTAGAAATAAAAGATGTGTTGACAGACAGAAACATACCTAATGAATTTCAGAAGAAAATAGAAGAAATAGGTAAGGAATAAGAACCTGCAGAGACATGACTGAGAGTGCTCTAAAATTAAAGACATGATTTTCCAGATGGAAAGTGCACACCAATCATCATCTAGAATAAATAAATTTAAATCTATACCTAGACCCATCACAGTGAAGTTGCAACAGAACACTGAAAATAAAATTTTAAAAGCCACCAAAGAGAAAAGATAGTCACTCCAAAGGAATGCAACATAGATTCACAGAATACTCAGCAGCAACAAAAGTAAATGCCAGACAAGAAGAAGGTAATAATTCAAAATGCTGAAGGAAAATAACCTTCAACCTAGGATTCTACATGCAGCAAAATAACCACTTAAGAGAAAGGGCAATAAGAGTCTACTATTCAGAGAACATAGATGTATTTAAAAAACTATTAGATAATGTATTTCACTAAAGGGTTTCTTTGAGCCTCAAAATTGCTAGAGTTATCATAACTCTATGATTATGCAATATTATATGCTTCATCACAAGTTCTGAGAGCATGGTCTCTTAAAAGTAGCTTCCAAAGGCCATTTTATTCTGATAGAGCTTTGACTTTATTTTGCTTCTCATAATACTTTTTTCCTTTCTCTCGATCAATCTTTAAAGAGCAAACCTTTGTAAGAAAAACTGCCTAATTTCCCCACCAAAACAGCTGTTTAAACTCCTACCAATTACTTAGGAGTCTACTTCCAAATGGTAAACAGTAAACACGTGACATTTATGATTGAAACATATAGAGACATTCAAGGATATTCAAATTCATATACCTACTACTCACACAGAGTCTCCTCAAAATAGAGAATGTACTTATATAAACAAGTTATCATAAGATGAGATCAGTTCAGTTCAGTCCCTCAGTCGTGTCTGACTCTTTGCGACCCCATGAGTTGCAGCATGCCAGGCCTCCCTGTCCATCACCAACTCCCGGAGTTCACTCAAACTCATGTCCATCAAGTCGGTGATGCCATCCAGCCATCTCATCCTCTGATGTCCCCTTTTCCTCCTGCTCCCAATCCCTCCCAGCATCAGAGTCTTTTCCAATGAGTCAACTCTTTGCATGAGGTGGCCAAAGTACTGGAGTTTCAGCTTTAGCATCAGTCCTTCCAATGAACACCCAGGACTGATCTCCTTTAGAATGGACTGGTTGGATCTCCTTGAAGTCCAAGGGACTCTCAAGAGTCTTCCCCAACACCACACTTCAAAAGCATCAATTCTTCGGTGCTCAGCCTTCTTCACAGTCCAACTCTCACATCCATACATGACCACAGGAAAAACCATAGCCTTCACTAGCCGGACCTTTGTTGGCAAAGTAATGTCTCTGCTTTTGAATATGCTATCTAGGTTGGTCATAACTTTCCTTCCAAGGAGTAAGCATCTTTTAATTTCATGGCTGCAATCACCATCTGCAGTGATTTTGGAGCCCCCCAAAATAAAGTCAGCCACCGTTTCCCCATCTATTTGCCATGAAGTGATGGGACCAGATGCCATGATCTTCGTTTTCTGAATGTTGAGCTTTAAGCCAACTTTTTCACTCTCCTCTTTCACTTTAATCAAGAGGCTTTTTAGTTCCTCTTCACTTTCTGCCATAAGGGTGGTGTCATCTGCATATCTGAGGTTATTGATATTTCTCCCAGCCATCTTGATTCCAGCTTGTGCTCCTTCCAGCCCAGCATTTCTCATGATGTACTCTGCATAGAAGTTAAATAAGCAGGGTGACAATATACAGCCTTGACGTACTCCTTTTCCTATTTGGAACCAGTCTGTTGTTCCATGTCCAGTTCTAACTGTTGCTTCCTGACCTGCATATACATTTCTCAAGAGGCAGGTCAGGTGGTCTGGTATGCCCATATCTTTCAGATTTTTCCACAGTTTCTTGTGATCCACACAGTCAAAGGCTTTGGCATAGTCAATAAAGCAGAAATAGATGTTTTTCTGTAACTCTCTTGCTTTTTCAATGATCCAGAGGATGTTGGCAATTTGATCTCTGGCTCCTCTGCCTTTTCTAAAACCAGCTTGAACATCTGGAAGTTCACGGTTTACGTATTGCTGAAGCCTGGCTTGGAGAATTTTGAGTATTACTTTACTAAGATGAGATAGCTAAATTATAAATTAATTACTTAAGTGACCCTTTTAGACTAATAAAAAGAGTTAGTGGGAATTCACTGAGGAATTAACTTCAGTGGCCCAATGAGAAGACAACATTGGCCAGCAACAATGGGAAAGGAATTCAAACTCTGACCACAGCATAACGGCCGACACCTTCAGGATCACCTTCAGAGAGAACATCTTATTATCAGAAGTCTACTAAATACTTTTATGTGGTACAATCAATTTTCTATATTCAGGTATTTTCTACTATTCTCCATGTAGTCATTCTAATGGCTGTCTAATATTCTATTAGGTAGATATACATACAATACTCTTAACCAGACCCTCCTTCTCGAACATCTGTGTTGTCTGTACTGTTTTAATTTTTATTTAATACTAAAATAAATGTCATATAGAATTTTTTCTTTCTTTTGAACTAGTTCTTGGGGAAAATTCTAATGGCATTTGTTGAAAGATGGCACACTTTGAGTGGTCCTTTTAAAAGGAGGGAATTATAATTAACCTTTCATCCTCTATTCCAATCTCAATATTTTGTCACTCCCTCTTCTCCTTGAACTTCTCACTATAGCCATTTCCTTTGCTTTTTGAGTTTCTCATGCAGAGTCAACTGTTTGAAAATACTGCTTTTCAAATTTCTTTAATAAACCCTTATAAGAGGACTTTTAGAACTCTCAAAATTCTATCTAAACAACAACTGCTTCTTCATGGTATACCAACCTAGGATTACAATTAACTTTCTGAGTAAACTATGAAACAATTCTACAACTAGGTATCATAGAGTAAAATGTACTGGCAAAGTCAATACAAGAAAAAAGGTCTTACACAAAGCAGAATAATCTACTTGAATCTTCAGCCTTGATAAATTCAAAACAGTGTGATCTATAATGAAAGATACATTTATCATAACCTATTTTAATTTAAAATACAGCCTTTTATTTTAACTAGAGGACAACACAAGATTAATTACATTCTTGGTCAGTAAAGCTAAAGGTTTATCCATTTTGCTGATCGTCTCAGAAACCCAACTTATGATTTCAATGATTTCTCCCTTGTTTTCCTATTCTCTATTTATCTCCACTCATTATTATGTCTTTCCTTCTGCTAGTGTTGGGTTCAGCTAGTTTCTCTTCTTTTTTTTAATTGAAGTGTAGTTGATTTACAATATTATATTAGTTTAAGGTGTACAGCATAGTGATTCAGCATTTTTATAAACTATACTCCATTTAAGGTTATTACCTTATAATAAAGGCTATAATTTCCTGTGCTGTATTTAATCCTAACCCTTGCTGCTAATCTATTTTATACATAGTAGTTTATACCTATTAATCCGATATGCCTATCTTGTACCTCTTTACTTCCCTCTCCCTGTGGTATCCACTAGTTTTCTTTAACTGTGAGTCTATTTCTGTTTTACTATATACATTCGTTTGCTTTGTAGATCCCACACATAAGTGATAACACAGTATTTGTCTGACTTACTTCACTAAGCATAATATTCTTGTAAGTCCACTCACATTGCTATAAATGGTAGAATTTCATTCTTTTTTATGGCTGAGTAATATTCCTATGTGTGTGTGTGTATGTATGTATGTACGTATGTACATATATGTGTATGTATATACACTCACACCACTTCTTTAACCATTACTCTATTGATGGATCCTTAGGTTGCTTTCATATCTTATAAATAATGCCGCCGTGAATACTGGAGTGAATGTATCTTTTTGAATTAGTTTTTTCATTTTTTTTTAGATGTATACTCAAAAGTGGAATTGTTGGATCATAGAGTAGTTCTATTTTTTCTTTTTTGAGAAAAAACCTCCATACTATTTTTCAAAGTAACTGCACCAATTTACACTTCTATTGACAATGTACAAGAGTTGCCTTTCCTCCACATCCTTGTCAACATTTGCTATTTGTGGTCATTTTGATGACAGCCATTCTGACAGGTGTGAGGTGATGTTTCATCATGGTTTTGATTGTATTTCTCCAATAATTAGCAACACTGACCATCTCTTCATGTGCCTGTTGACCATCTGATATCTTCTTTGGAAAAATGTCTATTCAAGTTTTCTACCCATCTTCTAATAAGGTTGCTTTTATTAAAATATCAAGTTGTACAGGTATTTATTTATCCTGGATATCAGTCCCTTGTTGGTCATACAATTTGCAAATTATTTTTTCCCATTAACTAGGTTGTCTTTTTGTTTTGCTGATTATTTTCTTTGCTGTGCAAAAGCTTTTAACTTTAACTTGGTCCCTTTTGTATATTTTTGCTTTTATTTCTTTTGTCTTAGGAAACAGATTAAAAAATATATTGCTCTTATGTCAAGGACTATTCTAGTTTTATGGTTTCAGTTCTTATAGGTACATCACTAAACCATTTTAAGTTTATTTTTGTATATGGTATGAGAAAATGTTCTAATTTCATTCTTTTACATGTAGCTATCCAGTTTTTACAACATTATTTACTGAAGAGATTATCTTTTCTCCATTGTATATTCTTGCCTCCTTTGTCATAGATTAACTGACCCATACAGGCATAGGTTCTGGGCTCTCTGTTCTATTGATCTATGTGTCCGTTTCTGTGCCAGTACCATGCTATTCTGATTACTGTGGCTTTGCACTCAGGGTGCATGAGTTTCTATGAGCAAAACCTCCAACTTTATTCTTTTTTTATTCTTTTTTCCCTCAAGATTGCTTTAACAATTCGAGGTCTTCTGTGGTTCCATTTGAATTTCCGGATTATTTATTATAGTTCTATGAAAAATATCATGGGAATTCTGATAGGAATTACATTAAATCTGTAGATTGCTTTGGGTAGTATAGATATTTTAACAATATTAATTCTAACAATATATGAATATGGGATATCTTTCCAATTCATTGTATCATCTTCAATTTCTTTCATCAATGTTTTAGTTTTCAGAGTGTAAGTCTTTCACCTGAAGTTTATTCCTAGGTATTTTGTTCTTTTTGATGCAATTTTTTTTTACTGCTTTCACTTTCCAATAGTTCATTATTAGTGTATAAAAAACAAATAGATTTCTGTATATTAATCTTGTATCCTGCAAGTTTACTGAATTCATTAATTAGTTCTAATAGTTTTGAGGTGGAGACTTTAGGGTTTTCTATGTATACTGTCAGGTCATCTGCAAATAGTTTTACTTCTTCCCTTCCAATTTGGGTGCTTTTTATTTCTTTTTCTTCTCTGATTGCTGTTGTCAGGACTTCCAATACTATGTTAAACAGAAGTGACAAGAGTGGGTTTCCTTGTCTTGTTCCTTTTAGCTTTCTAAGCTAAGGATGATGCTAGCTGTGGGTTTGTCATAAACAGCCTTCATTATATTGAGATATAGTCCTTCTACACCAACTTTGATGACAGTTTTTTCAATCATGAATTGATACTGAATTTTGTCAAAGGCTTTTTGTGCATCTATTGAGATGATTATGTGATCATGATCCTTCCTTTTGTTAAAATGGTATATATTACATTGATTTGTAAATACTAAAACATCTTTGCATCCTAGAATACACCCCAGTTGATCATGGTGTATGATTCTTTTTATATATTGCTGGATTGAGTTTAGTAATACTTTATTGAGATTTTTGCATGTACATTCATCAAAGATGTTGCTTTGTGGCTTTTTTTGGCAATGTCTTTCTCTGGTTTTGGTAACAGGGTAATGGTGGCCTCGTAGAATGAATTTAGGAGTGTTCTGTTCTCTTAAAAATTTTGGAATAGTTTGAAGATAACTAGTAGCTCCTCTTACATTTGGAAGAATTTCCCTTTGAAGCTGCTGATCCAGGATTTTTGTTTGCTGGGAGCTTTTGTTTTTTAATTACAAACTCAATTTCACTATTAGTGATAGGCTTGTTCAAATTGTCTGTTTCTTCCTGATTCAGTTTTGGCAAGTTTTATGTTTCTAGAAACTTGTCCATTTCTTCTAGGATGCCCAATTTGTTGGCATATAACTATCTGTAGAATTCTCTTACTATTTTTTGAATCTCTGTGAAACTGGTTGTTATTTCTCCTCTTTCATATCTTATGTTGTTCATTTGGGTTCTCTCTCTTTTCTTCTTGATAAACCTGGCTAAAGGCTTATAATTTTGTTTATCTTTTCAAAGAACAACTCTTGGTTTCCTATTTTCTAATGTGGGGTATGTTATTTTTTTGGTCTATTTATTTCCTGTATGATCTTTATGATTTCCTTCTGCTGACTTTGGAATATGTTTGGTCTTTTTCTAACTCCTTTAGATTGTTTAGGTCTTAAGGAAGGCATGTATCCCTATAACTTTCCTTATGGAACTGCTTTTGCTGCATCCCACAGATTTTAGAAGTTGTGTTTCTATTTTTACTTGTCTTGAGGTATTTTCTCTTTTACTCTTTGATCTCGTCATTGACCTATTGGTTTTTTACTAGCATGTTATTTACTCTCCATGTGTTTTTGCTTGTCCTGTTTTTTTTTCTGTAATTGATTTCCCTTTCATACCATTGTGGTTGGAAAAAATGCTTCACATAATTTCTATCCTCTTAAAATTGTTGGGACTTCCTTTGTGGCCTAGCTTGTGGTCTATCCTGGAGAATGTTCCAAGTGCACTTGAAAAGAATGTATATTCTGCTCTTTTTAGATGAAATGTCCTTAATATTTACAAGTCCTTTGGTCTACTGTGTCATTTAAGACCACTGTTACCTTACTAATTTTTTGCATGATCTATCCATTGATGTATGTGGGGGTGTAAGGTCTCATACTATTATTGTATTATTGGCAATTTCTCTGTGTATATCTGGTAATATTTCCTTTATATATTTAGGTGCTCCTGTATTGTGTACATATATATTAACAACTGTAATATCCTTTCTTGTACTGATTCCTTTGTCATATAATGCCCTTCTTTGGTTTCTGTTATAGCCTTTGTTTTAAAGTCTATTTTGTCTGATATGAGTGTAAATGCTCCTGCTTTCTTGTCATTTTCATTTACATGAAATATCTTGTTCCATCCTCTCACTTTCAGTGTGTGTGTGTGTGTGTGTGTGTTTAGCTCTACAGTGAGTGTCCTGTAGAAAGTATATTTTGTTAACTATTTGGGGTGGTTTTTTTTAGACTTTTTAGTTCTTTCTTCTTTTGTTCTCTTGTGATTTGATGACTATCTTCAGCATTATGTTTGGATTCCTTTTTCTTTTTTGTGTGTACATCTAATATTGATTTTTGGTTTGTGGTTACCATGAAGTTTTTATATAGCAATATATAAAATATGCTATAAATATCATACAAATAATATATACATGATTGTTTTAAATTGCTGATCTCTTTATTTAACAACCCTGTATTTGTACTGTCCTCCCCTCATGATTAATGTTTTTTGATATCTTAATTTACATCTAGTTGTTTTGTGTATCTCTTAAGATCCATTGTTTTCTGTAAGGATATGTCATCTAATTTCCACATTATGGAATCTTCCAGTTTTACTTTTTATTGAATTCTAGTTTCATTCCACTGTGGTCAGAGAAGATACTCTATATGATTTCAGTTTTTTTTAAATGTGTTGAGACTTGTTTTGTGGCCTAACATACTGTCTATCCTAGAGAATGTCACATGTGCACTTGAGGGAAAATGTATAGGCTATCATTGAGTAGAGGGTTCTATAGATGTCTATTGGGCCTCTATTTCCTCATTTGTCTTCTGCCTAGTTGTCAATCCATTGATGAAAATGATGTATTAAAGTCTCTATTATTGTAGAATTGGTTATTATTCCCTTCAATTCTGTTGGTTATGCTTCATATATTTTGAGGCTCTGTTGTTAGGTGTGTATAGGTTTATAATTTTTAACATATTAATGCATTGACTCTTTTATGAATACATAATGTCATTCTATGCCTCCTGTAACAATTTTTGTCTTGAAGTTTATTTTGGTCTGGTATTAGCATATATATGCCAGCTCTCTTTTGGTTACTATTTGTATGTTATATCTTTTTCCATCCTTTCACTTTCAATCTGTTTGCATCACTGGATCTAAAGTGAAGTCTACTGTAGACAGCACATATTTGAATAATTTTTTAATCAGTTCTGTCTATGCCTTTTAATTGGAGATTTTAATCTATATAATTTAAAGCAATTACTAAAAGGAAATATTTACTTCTTCCATTTGCTGTTTGTTTTCTATGTCTTATACCTGTTTTGTTCTCAACCCTCCATTACTGTCTTCTTTTGTGATTAACTGATTTTTGGTAGTATACCATTTTTTAGGTTTTTCCTTAGTAGTTACCCTCGGAATTACAGTTAACATATTAACTTTATAACAAGTTTGAATTAATACCAACTTAGTATCAATAGTACACATACCTCTGGTCCCGTATAGCTCTGCTGCCACCCTATATTACTATTCTCACAACCAACATTTTTATACATGTGTGCCCATTAACACAGATTTTAAATTATTTACTGGCTTTTGTATTTACCTATGTAACTACCTGTACCTTTCTTAATTTCTTTTTATAGCCTCAAGGTACTGTTTAATATCCTTTCATTTCAGCCTGGAGAACATTGTTTAGCATTTTTTATAGGGCAAGTCTACTAGTGACAAACTCTTTGGATTTTCTTACCTGAGAATGTTTCAGTCTCCAGTGACACCATCTGGGAGGGTGTAACATGCCTACCCAGGCTATCTGCTGCCATCAGTCACAGTTAAGAGACTAGATTCCCCCTTTAGTCTCTGCTGAAGCCATCTCTGCTGGCTAAGAAAGCACCACTCTGGGATGTCTACTGCTACCACATAAGGGGCAAGACCTCCCCAGTAGGTCTCTGCTGACACTGGAGGGAGAAGCAACCACGGTGTTTGACTGGGGTAGAGTTGCTGCTGCTGCTAAGTCGCTTCAGTCGTGTCCGACTCTGTGCGACCCCATAGACGGCAGCCCACTAGGGTTCCCGTCCCTGGAATTCTCCAGGCAAGAACACTGGAGTGGGTTGCCATTTCCTTCTCCAATGCATGAAAGTGAAAAGTGAAAGGGAAGTCACTCAGTCGTGTCCGACTCTAGCGACCCCATGGACTGCAGCCTACCAGGCTCCTCTGTCCATGGGATTTTCCAGGCAAAAGTACTGGAGTGGGGTGCCATTGCCTTATGTCAAAAAAAGTTTATAACCAGCTTAGCTACCTCTTTCCCAGTCCTCCGGCTAGATAGTACATTTTCTTTCTGTTTGCATCTGTCAGTGGTTCTGGGTCGCAGGCTTTTCTTGTGCCCAGTCCAGGATATGTGAAAGATTTTTTTAAAACCCAAGGAACTCATTACTATGCTGTTCCTCAAGTCCTGAGGCCCTAGCTGGCTTGCTTTCCTCTTCACATCTTTTAAAATCCTCTTTCTGCCATATTATGCCTAGAGTTTTTAGTTGTACTTGGAGGGAAGTGGGAGGGAAGCAGGGAAAGATTAATCCAAGCCATCTTGTACTCAGTTATGTTTTCTGATGTTTCATCTATATTTTCAACAAAATTTTCTTTGGACAGAGGAATACAACATATAATCTGACACCTTAAGAACTAAGAGGATCTATCTAGACTAATCTTCTCATTTCCTAGAAGAGATAGTAGGTCTGTCAGTCGAATTTGCTTACTTCCCACAAAGCCATAGAGCTACACAATAGCAGGGCTAAGGATAAGACCACAGACAGACACATTTGTATAATGTTGTATAGCTTTCATTAAGTTCTTTCATCATTGCAAATAAAGATAAATCCTGGGCCTAGATCTTCTTTCTGTAATCACTAAAACACTCACTAACATATTGTGATTTTCAGCTAATCTTCAGCATGCACTGTAGGACAGAAGAGAGTAATAATTTGGAAGAAAAATGCCTGAAAATTCTCTTCAAATAATTACTGAGTTTCCAGTACATAAATACATAGAAGACTACCTCTTGGCATATACTAAATTTATATTTTGATGAGTAAAAATCGGGATGTTGTATATACCTTGGAAAGCTTACAAACATGATTCGTCTACATAACCAATATATTGAGGTGATGTGGTAACTAATGTACATTACATGAGATCATCTGAATATATTGTAAAAGATCTCATGATACGTGATATATGCCTTCTGAGTTTTAATCTGATAAAGAATAAAGGCACAAAATTTTAGAAGCTGTGACATTTCTATATTGTTTACACACAATGTTTCTTGCTGTTTTCCTATAGATATTTGAAAGCTACCAATGAGATACTTCATTTTACTCTCCTAAAAATGTATTTAACGTGCATTTTAAACAGATTCAGTATGTATGCTATACTTTAATCAAATTTACATTCTAAAAACGTACTACATAACACTTTAAGACACTTACATAATCAGTAGTAATGTCAAAAAAGAGAGAGAGATCTAAAACTCTTAATTTCTCCCAGGAGAACTTACTATTTTGTATTATCAGCTATATATTAATTTGTGAAAAGCATACTTGAAATGATAAGATATTAATTTATAAAAACAATGTATTTATTTTTTAAAAAAGCATGGAGTATCAAATATTTCAGAACTTCAGGGCCTACAAACTGTCATTTGAGTTTAAGTGAACTTCAGTCTTTCCTTCCAAATGAAATGAAGAGAGTATTTTATATCAAGTTGTATCTCAGAAATTTGGCTTTGAAGTAAAGTATCATGCCCAGCATATTCCCAGTGGGTTCACTATTGCCTTAGAGACCTGATCCTAGCCAGATGACAAAGTTAGATGACAAATTAGCTGAATGGACTATGATTTCTTTTCAAGGCCATCTGTGTTCAACGCTACTTCTTCATAACAGTACACACATGACCAGAGGCACACAGCAACTAGTTCTTCCAGCAAGACCTTCCATCACACCCTCTGACCCTGCTAAAATCAATCATCAGTAGAAGCCTGAGACCCCTAGGCCATTCACTGCAATTGGGATTCCTGTCCCCACAGGGTCTGGATGTATCCTAGCTGGACTTCACACCTCCAATCCCCGCAACTTGAGAAAGCCTCCCACCATACCCTTTAAGAAGTCAGGGCAGATCATTGACAAATCCCCTATATTCTCAACTTCTTCTTTGAACATTCCTTCCTCTCACCTTAGTTCAGTGCTTCTCAATCCTGACTGCACTTTCAGAATCACCTGGGGAACTTCTATAAACTCCCAGTGCTCAGGCCTCACTCTACACCATAGGTTCTGAGGATGGGGCCCAGGCCTCAGTAGGTTGAACTCCTCCTGCATCACAGATGATGGTGATGCCTGCAAAGACAAGCTCCACTGGGCTGTGTTATACCTGTGCTGTGCCCTCAGGGGCTGCTCCCCAGACAGAACTCTAGGGTCAGGAGGTCCCTCTCTCACAGCTCTGGCACCACCAGGTCTCAATTGAGCAGGCTAGCTGCTCTTTACTGCCACATTCAAACACAAAATCTCTCTCACCTAAAATCTACGAGGCTTTCCAAATTGTGGGCAGTTCCACCAACACACAGGGACTTCTCTTAAGCCTGTTTCTTTGCATTTGCTTTTTCTCTATAGTAATGCTCTGAATTCTTCAGCCATTGAAAATAAAAGTTCTCTTGTTTCTGTAAAACTCAATTTAACTGGTAACCTCAGCACTTCCATGAAGCCCCTCCTGGTTTCTCAGAGCTTAGAAGTACTGCTAAAAGGCTTCTTCCATAGTGATTCATCCCACAGTGCTATTGTAGTGCTCACCTTATTGCTTGCAAAGAGCACTTGCCATTAAAACCAATACAGTATTGTAAAGTTAAATAAAATTAAATTTAAAAAAAATAAAAGTGAAAAGTGAAAAAAAAAAAAGAAATTAGTGATATAAGTAGGAAAATTCAGAGCGCATGAGTCTAGATGGAGCCCCAATTCATCAAATGTGGTGCTAATATAAAACTGAAAAGATTATCCTTTGGACCAAAAAAAAAATCTTCTCTTTATTAAACATAATTACACTGAAGCAATTACCATAAGAAATCTGGCATGAGAAGTCCAGGTTCAATGCATGATACAGGATGCTTGGGGCTGGTGTACTGGGATGACCCAGAGGGATGGTATGGGGAGGGAGGTGGGAGGGGGGTTCAGGATGGGGAACACATGTGCACCCATGGCAGATTCATGTTGATGTATGGCAAAACTAATACAATATTGTAAAGTAATTAGCCTCCAATTAAAATAAATAAATAAAAAAAAATAAATCTGGCATGAGATCAACACTATTAAAGAGATTTGGCTATTGAAATACCATACAGGCCCTGAACAGAAAAGAGACCTACAAGACAAGTACCAACCCTGTTGATGGCATTTTACTCACTTTTTATGCAAACAATGAACTAATAAATTTAACTAACTCTCATTTTAATACTGCTCCATATAGAACTTCTGATTGCTTTTTTACCATTTACACTATGAATCAGTCTTTTTTTTTTTTTTTAAGTGCTACCTCTGGCTTCTAGCCTGAGCCAAAATACCACACCCTGCTCTCTGGCCTGTCCACAGGAAAACATGGAACCAAAACATTTGATTCTTTATATACTACTTGGCCCTTCTTGATCTTACCTATTATGGTGGCTCAGATGGTAAAGCGTCTGCCTACAATGCAGGAGACACGGGTTCAATCCCTGGGTCGGGAAGATCCTCTGGAGAAGGAAATGGCAAACCACTCCAGTACTCTTGCCTGGAAAATCTCATGGACGGAGGAGCATGGTAGGCTACAGTCCATGGGGTCACAAAGAGTCGGACACAACTTAGCAACTTCACTTTCGGTTTTCCATATAGTATGAGAAATAAGATTCGTTTCTTTGAATTTATTCATTCACCTAACTCCAGGGCCCCATCTGGATAACTTAATCCAGATGTTCATATCATGGTGATGTCTGGTCTAAACATGGGTCAGCTAGACTGCATTTTATGCTGAAAACCTACACCTCATATCTCTCACTTGATAAAAGTAGAGATGGACTTTTGGTATACATAGGAATGATCTATCTATCTAAGGTCTTATCTATCTATCTTTGTGCACATATCTGCAATATACAAACTCTCTTACATACTTAAAACCTGATAGTGCATCACTGATTGGCCAAATCATTTTTTAAACAGCATACTTTTTGGAGAAATAAAATGTTTTCTCATTTATTATAGTCTAGTCTTGGCCATTTATCAAGTTAAATAATATGAAAATGTTAAATCCAAAAATAATTCAAAAACTTTTAAACTTAATCTCTTTTCAAATCTACTAATAAATATAATTATTTTAATTATATCAGGCTTCTTGGTTTCTCCCCCAAGGACTACAGTTTTAAGCCCCATAAAAGGAGTCTCTGTAGTTAAGTATATATATATTTTTTTTTTTCCAAAGTTAGCTTGATTGTCCATACACACCAAGAAACATTTTTTTTTAACCAGAGAAAAATAATAACTCCAAGTATTTAAGTTCTCTGTAATAAAATTTGTTGTGAAGTGGTAAAAATAACCTCATGAGAGAAGAAGAAGGAGAAATGAAGAAAACACAGCAAACAAAAAAACACTACAATCCCAAGCTAATGTGTGATAAACTCTTGTTTTCATTCTCATCTCTTCCAAGGAAAGCTATTGGCATAAGATATAAAAATTTAACTTTAATCACATAATACAGAGATGAGGTGACAGATTAAAGATGTCTGGAAATGTTCTTACCAACACCTTAAGGCTGGTGTATAATAATGTGTCCTAACCACTAAGTCCTTAGGATATTAACAGGTATTTCATAAATAAAGGGATGAATGGTCACACAAGCTAGAAAACTGCCAGCTTTAACAAAATTGACCAGGTTTCTTTACTGCAGAACTTCAAAGCCTTTAATGGGCTTGTGCGCCCTGTGAATCTCCCAGAGCAGGTACAGAGGCAGCAAATTCATCTTACCACAGAGCTCTATTCCCAGGAGGCTACTTTATCAAAAGTAGTTTGGCAAAGATTGAAACATATAGGTGCCCCATACAGGTGGTTAGGTGATTTACTCCTAGGGCCAATATTAGGAATTTGGCATGGCACAAAGACAACGCACCATCATGTACCAATCACCCAAGACTTCCTCTAGTGTCCCACATACAGTGGGTGAGGGGAGCATGGGGGAGGGAAGTGGTGAAGGGTTTTTCTGCCTGCTTTTCTTACACACCTGTTTCTGGAGTCTGAAATCTCCATACTTAGGCAGCTGAGCTGGAGGCTTGAGCTGAGTGCTGGGCTCACTGTTTACAATATGATGGGAAATCTGGTAGACAAAGAAGCAGTCTCCTTCATTAACAGTGACTTGAGCATTCCCAGACCCCCATCAGCTCCTCAGTCACCAAGTCCCAGAGCAAGCAGGAAACCCACACTGAGTAGCTGAGATAAGAACTGCTGATAACAGCAGCACAGTTCACAACCAGGAAGTAACTACTGTCACTTGCACCGCAGGAGAAACATAAGGAGGGTGGTCACAAAAGCCTTTTCAGACAAGTCTTTCATGCATTCATCCAGGTGACTCCCAAGCCCCACTCGGAAACCAGTAGCTGGTAGATAAGCACCTCCGGAATGTCCACTAATTCTGTTGTGACAGTTTTACTGTTGGTGCAAACCAGGAGTCAGCTCATCTAGGTCCTTCTAGGGGTATGTGGTGAAAGTCTCAATTGCCAGTGCAATGGATCCCTGTCTTCCCATGCACACAGATACTTTGACTGCAACTACAGGAAAGGGGAGAGACCTTCAGGAAACGGACCTTGGCTCTACTGTTTACCAACTATGTCACCATGGGTGACTTGCTTAACCCCTGTATGGTTCAATTTCCTCATCTGCTTTTCTAAAAGGTTAATAGAAGGGGGCAGCAGAGGATGAGACTGACCGCATAACCAACTCAATGGACCTGAATCTGAGCAAATTCCAGAAGAGAGTGAAGGATAGGAGAGCCTGGCACGCTGTAGTCACGGGGTTACAGTCAGACACGACTTTGCAACTGAACAATAACAACAAAATATCTGTACCTATATCAGGGTTTTTGTGAAGATTAACTAATATACTGAAAGCACTTAAGGGGCTTCCAAGGAGGTGCTTCCAATGCAGGGGGCCTCGGCTTGATCCCTGGTTGGGGAAACAAGACACCACGGCGAAAAAAAAAAAAAAAAGAAAACCAAGAAAGAACTTAGCACAAATTCGTGCTGTATTGCAGATGCCCAATAAACACAGTAATTTAAATCCCGCGCTCCAAAAATAAAAAATAAAAAAATAAATAAATAAATCCCGCGCTCCAGCAGCCCAGGACTGTGGCCACGGTCCTGTGTTCCTGCTGGGACGTCAAGCCCAACTTCCTGCTGGGAAGTCAAGTTTGCTGGGAAGTCAAGTCCAAAGAATAGCAAGGAGAGGTAAGAAAGCCCTCCTCAGTGATCAATGCAAAGAAAGAGAGGAAAACAATAGAATGGGAATGACTGGAGAAGGAAATGGCAACCCACCCCAGTGTTCTTGCCTGGACAATCCCAGGGACAGGGGAGCCTGGTGGGCTGCCGTCTATGGGATCGCACAGAGTCGGACACAACTGAAGCGACTTAGCAGCAGCAGCAGCAGAGAGCTCTTAAAGAAAATTAGAGACACCAAGGGAACATTTCATGCAAAGATGGGCACAATAAAGGACAGAAATGGTATGGACCTAACAGAAGGAGAAGATATTAAGAAGACGTGGTAAGAATACACAGAAGAACTGTACAAAAAAGATCTTCATGACCCAGATAACCAGGATGCTGTGATCACTCACCTAGAGGCAGACAACCTGGAATGCAAAGTCAAGTGGGCCTTAGGAAGTATCACTATGAACAAAGCTGGTGAAGCTGATGGAATTCCAGTTGAGCTATTTCAAATCCTGAAAGATGATGCTGTGAAAGTGCTGTACTCAATATGCCAGCAAATATGGAAAACACAGCAGTGGCCACAGAACTGGAAAAGGTCAGTTTTCATTCCAATCCCCAAGAAAGGCAATGCCAAAGAATGTTCAAACTACCACACAATTGCACTCATCTCTCACGCTAGCAAAGCAATGCTCAAAATTCTCCAAGCCAGGCTTCAACAGTACATGAACCGTGAACTTCCAGATGTTCAAGTTGGATATAGAAAAGGCAGAGGAATGAGAGATCAAATTTCCAACATCTGTTGGATCATCAAAAAAGCAAGAGAGTTCCAGAAAAACACCTACTTCTGCTTTATTGACTATGCCAAAGCCTTTGACTGTGTGGATCACCACAAACTGGAAAATTCTGAAAGAGAAGGGAATACCAGACTACCTTACCTGCCTCCTGAGAAATCTGTATGCAGGTCAGGAAGCAACAATTAAAAATGGACATGGAACAACAGTCTGGTTTCAAATAGGGAAAGGAGTACGTCAAGGCTATATATTGTCACCCTGCTTATTTAACTTACATGCAGAGTACATCATGAGAAATGCTGGACTGGATGAAGCACAAGCTGGAATCAAGATTGCTGGGAGAAATAACAATAACCTCAGATATGCAGATGACACCACCCTTATGGCAGAAAGTGAAGAAGAACTAAAGAGCCTCTTGATGAAAGTGAAAGAGGAGAGTGAAAAAGTTAGCTTAAAACTCAACATTAAAAAAACTAAGATCATAGCATCCAGTCCCATCACTTCATGCAAATAGATGGGGAAACCATGGAAACAGTGACCGACTTTATTTTTTCGGGCTCCAAAATCACTGCAGATGGTGACTGCAGCCATGAAATTAAAAGATGCTCCTTGGAAGAAAAGCTATAACCAACCTAGACAACATACTGAAAAGCAGAGACATTACTTTGCCAACAAAAGTCTGTCTAATCAAAGCTATGGTTTGTCCAGTAGTCTTGTATGGATGTGAGGGTTGGACTATAAAGAAACCTGAGCACTGAAGAATTGATGCTTTCGAACTGTGGTGTTGGAGAAGATTCTTCAGAGTCCCTTGGACTGCAAGGAGATCCAACCAGTCCATTCTAAAGGAGATCAGTCCTGGGTGTTCTTTGGAAGGAATGATGCTAAAGCTGAAACTCTGGTACTCTGGCCACCTGATGCAAAGAACTGATTCATTTGAAAAGACCCTAATGTTGGGGAAAACTGAAGGCGGAGGAGAAGATGACAACAGAGGATGAGATGGTTGGATGGTATCACCGACTCAATGGACATGATTTTGAGCAAGCTCCGGGATTTGGTGATGGACAGGGAGGCCTGGCATGCTACAGTCCATGGGGTTGCAAAGAGTCAGACATGACTGAGTGACTAAACTGAATAATTTAAATAAGTAGAAATCATAGCCAAAGAAGGACAAGGATGGAACTAAAGCTTCTGGTAGTAATGTACACATACTCGGTCATGTCCAACTCTTTGTGACCCCGTGGACTATATCCCATCAGGCTCCTCTGTCTGTGGGATCTTCCAGACAAGAATATCTGAGTGGGTTGCCATTTCCTACTCCAGGGGATCTTTACAACCTAGAGGTCAAACTGGCGTCTCTTGTGTCTCCTGCATTGACAGGCAGACTCTTTACCACTGTGCCACCTGGGAAGCCCCTGAACTAAAGCTTAGCAGGAGATAAATAGTGGAAATTCAATAAACACTTGTTGGTTAACCAATCTCTCATAAAGCTAATGCTGGACTATTGGAAAAATAAGTTCTCACTTGTTTATATGGGGGTCAGGAGGAATAGGGCTTTTAATTACCCTAAAAACTGAAGGATGAAGCCACTGTCTCATGGTATTTGCATCTTGAGGCTGAGTGGACACTAAAGACCATCTAATTCTCTAAGAGAAGGACAAATCAATGTTAAAAGTGGTTTCAGCCACTCAGCGAGTCCTAAGATGCACCATATGGAAAGGTATGCTCTGAACTATCCAGAGCAATGAGGTAGAAAATGAGACTGTGTACAGGGACATTTGTCAACATTTTCTGCCAAAAGTTGTTAGAGGGTCCTTAAAGATAGTTTCTTCAGCAGCAATTAATGAAAGGAAGGATCTGTAGCACCCTTTACCACACTCTATGGATTTGCTGCTCGCTTCTCATTTTCAACTCTACAGAAAGTGATGAATAAAGACATAGTAGCACATGTCAAAAAGGCAGAATTCATTCACAAGTGAAACAGACTCAGGTGACATACTCTTCCACTCCTGCTAGATCAGCTTATTGTCCCAAAGGAAAATACCATCCTAAAAAAGCACTGTGAACCCAAACCACAGCACTAAACCCATGCTGATGACCATTTATTTTTAGTTTATGCAGAATACCACTCCTAAAACAGCAAGGAAAATATAGGCGCTCAATGTACATATACTTCACAGAATATACATGTTCCCTAGCCACAATCAGAGAGGCACCCCTTCTGCTCCTCTTTGTGTGAAAAACCACATGCAACCCTCCATAGCCAAGACTGAACTGTTTCACACATTTGCTTAAGGAGACTATCTCTTCCATCTGAGGCTGGGGGCTGGCTGGATAGGAAGAAATTCAGCCATGCTCTGCTCTCCCAGTCCAGTCCAGACATCATGTTGGAAACCTGACTGGGCAGTTCAGTGGTGATCAACCTGTGCAAAGGAAGCACAGTGGGAGGACAACTCCCTACGGAAAGACAGTATACAAAAATCAATGTTGTCTCCTACCTGTGATGGACAAGGTCTTGGAGGGAGCGCAGGTGGTGGAGGTAACAATCCTGACTTTGAAGCTGAAAAGAAAAACACACTGTTAAGGACCACCGGTGGGGGCGCGGGGGGAAGCCCTCTTTCACTTGTAAAACAGGAAGAGCTATTCCATTTAACTTGTTTAAACTTTTAAAATCTGTGGGCTAAATTTAAAAAAAAAAGACCATATGCTATTCCAATCCCTTTTTCACTTCCATCCTATTCAAAGTCCAAATATTTATATAGGCTGTTGTAATTAAGATAATGTAAAACAGTAAGGAAATGACACCGTTTGATCAAAAAGGCCGGGATGTAGAACAGGATGGACAGTCAATCCCTCATTATTCCAATATTAATTATTTAGTTTCAAATACTCTAGGCCCTTTGGCTTCTTGCCTATTTCTCACAAGCTCTCAGCCATTACACTGCTCATTAGCTTGAGTTGGGAGCCAGAACCCTAATAAGGCAGTGCTGCTGCCCTGTAAGTCAGTGGGTCTGACAGCAGTAGGGGAGGCTGAAAATGATGGACGAAAATGATATTTAGGGATTCTTCAAAGATCTCAATTTCTGATAATTAAACCTGTTTCTAAAATAATTTAGCCCCATTTGAAGCATATTCTGAAAGAAAGTTTCATTCTAACTTTTTAAAAAATTTTATGAGATATAGAGAAAACTGGAGTTATGCCAAGAATGTCTGAGTTGTAACTTAACAATGAAAACAAACATCTGCTATTGAATTATAAATAAGGCTCATGATCACATGCAAGAAATGAGTTTATTATCACACACTGGTCAAGTAAAACCACATTCTTTACAAACTTCTTCAAAAAGCATACCATGCTCTATATAACTATAGGCAGTTTACTTCCAAATCTGTAATATGTGTGCTAGTATTTGGACAACTTTCTATGCCTTAAAAATAAATCACAGCAATGTGCCAAGAACATAAAAGTTTTTGCAAATCACTTTTGATTTGATCCAGCTAGATCAGACAAGCTAGAATATGGAGCTCAGGGCTTTCCACAAAGGTAACTCAGAGTAATTTCATAGAGATTTTCCTCCTGAGCCAGTGCATGAATACAGTACAACCATGTGGGCCCATCAGCGATTTCTCTCAGTCTGTCTTTCATTAAAATTTATTAAACACATCAGTAAGTCAAAACTCCAAAAATGGTGAGACCATGAACAGCCTTCAGAAACAAACCATGTAGCAAGAGAAAATGACAAAAGTCTCAGGAATTATCTACCTCAGGGCCCCCACTCTATGGGTCCTCAGAGTCTGGGCCTTTAAATTACCAGTTATTTTAAAAAATAAAACAAACAAAACAAAACAAAACAAAAAAACAAAAATAAACACAAAATCTATGCTTGCCTTTAAAGGAAAGGCCTTTCACCAGAATGAAGTCTATGTTAAACCAACCCTTCATTAACAAAACAGGACTAAGAAATGATCAGACATTTAATTAAATGAGTTCTGATTCCAGTCAAGATGGAGTATCAGAAGCCAGATATACCCTCCTTTTTGAAAAAGCCAAAAACAAATCTATAGATTTTTTTATATAAAATAAACAGTTTCTTTGACACTAGGAAATCAGGCAACAAAAGACTGATTCCTGAGAGACAGGAAACAAACCAGGTGAGTCATATGACTCACTGTCCCTGCTGACAGCCCTGCAAGTTACTAGAAAAAAGAATCTACCTCTAGATTCATGTCTGATTAATTTCATTTTTATTATTATTTAATTTTTCAAAAACAAATGCCCTATTTTTATAAATGATATTAAGGTGTGCTTCTGAATATACTTTTGGATAAAATTATATCATAAATATTAACAAATATAAACAAGGGTCCCTATAGTCAAATCTATGGTTTTTCTAGTAGTCACGTAGGGATATGAGAGCTGGACCATAAAGAAGGCTGAGCTCCAAAGAACTGATGCTTTCAAACTGTGGTTCTGAAGAAGACTCTTAAGTGTTCCTTGCACAACAAGGAAATCAACCCTGAATATTTACTGGAAGGACTGATGCTGAAGCTGAAGCTCCAATACTTTGGACACCTGTTGCAAAGTGCCAACTCTTTAGAAAAAACCCTGATGCTGGGAAAGACTGAAAGCAAAAAGAGAAGGGGATGGCAGAGGATGAGATGGTTACATAACATCACCAACTCAAAGGACATGAGCTTGAGCAAACTGTGGGAGACTGTGAAGGACAGGGAGTCTGGAGTGCTGCAGTCCATGGGGTTGCAAAGAATCACACATGATTTAGTGACTGAACAACAGCAACATGATCTCAAGGGTAACGTATACACTATTTCACTATGAAGCATGGCATTTGCTGTATGTTTGTTTTCAGTTCAGTTCAGTTGCTCAGTCATGTCCAACTCTTTGCAACCCCATGAACCACAGCATGCCAGGCCTCCCTGTCCATCACCAACTCCCGGAGTCCATCCAAACCCATGTCCATTGAGTCAATGATGCCATCCAACCATCTCATACTCCGTTGTCCCCTTCTCTTCCTGTCCTCAATCTTTCCCAGCATCAGGGTCTTTGCAAATGAGTCAGCTTTTCGCATCAGGTGGCCAAAGTATTGGAGTTTCAGCTTCAATATCAGTCCTTCCAATGAACACCCAGGACTGATCGTCTTAGGATGGACTGGTTGGATCTCCTTGCAGTCCAAGGGACTCTCAAGAGTCTTCTCCAACACCACAGTTCAAAAGCATCAGTTCTTTGGCACTCAGCTTTCTTTATAGTCCAACTCTCACATCCATACATGACCACTGGAAAAACCATAGACTTGACTAGATGGACCTTTGCTGACAAAGAGATGTCTCTGCTTTTTAATATGCTATCTAGGTTGGTCATAACTTTCCTTCCAAGGAGTAAGTGTCTTTTAATTTCATGGCTGCACTCACCATCTGCAGTGATTTTTGGAGCCCAGAAAAATAAAGTCAGCCACTGTGTCCACTATTTCCCCATCTATTTGCCATGAAGTGATGGGACCAGATGCCATGATCTTAGTTTTCTGAATGTTGAGCTTTAAGCCAATTTTTTCACTCTCCACTTTCATCAAGAGGATCTTTAGTTCTTCACTTTCTGCCATAAGGGTGGTGTCATCTGCATATCTGAGGTTAGTGATATTTCTCCCAGCAATCTTGATTCCAGTTTGTGCTTCATCCAGCCCAGCGTTTCTCATGATGTACTCTGCACAGAAGTTAAATAAGCAGGGTGACAATATACAGCCTTGACGTACTCCTTTTCCTATTTGGAACCAGTCTGTTGTTTCATATCCAGTTCTAACTGTTGCTTCCTGACCTGTAAACAGGTTTCCCAATAAGCAGGTCAGGTGGTCTGGTATTCCCATCTCTTTCAGAGTTTTCCACAGTTTGTGGTGATTCACACAGTCAAAGGCTTTGGCATTGTCAATAAAGCAGAAATAGATGTTTTTCTGGAACTCTCTTGCTTTTTCAATGATCCAGCGGATGTTGGCAATTTGATCTCTGGTTCCTCTGCCTTTTCTAAAACCAGCTTGAACATCTGGAAGCTCATGGTTCACATATTGATGAACCCCGCTTGGAGAATTTTAAGCATCACTTTACTAGCGTGTGAGATGAGTGCAATTGTGCGGTAGTTTGAGCATTCTTTGGCTTTGCCTTTCTTTGGGATTGGAATGAAAATTGACCTTTTCCAGTCCTGTGGCCACTGCTGCATTTTCCAAATTTGCTGGCATGTTGAGTGCAGCACTTTCACAGCGTCATCTTTCAGGATTTGAAATAGCTCAACTGGAATTCCATCACCTCCACTAGCTTTGTTCGTAGTGATGCTTCCTAAGGCCCACTTGACTTTGCATTTCAGGTTGTCTGGCTCTAGGTGAGTGATCACACCATTGTGATTATCTGGGTTGTGAAGATCTTTTTTGTGCAGTTCTTTTGTGTATTCTTGCCACCTCTTCTTAATATCTTCTGCTTCTGTTAGGTCCCGACCACTTCTGTCCTTTATAGAGCCCATCTTTGCATGAAATGTTCCCTTGGTATTTCTAATTTTCTTGAAGATATCTCTAGGCTTTCCCATTCTATTGTTTTCCTCTATTTCTTTGCATTGATCACTGAGGAAGGCTCTCTTATCTCTCCTTGCTATTCTTTGGAACTCTGCATTCAAATGGGTATATCTTTCCTTTTGTCCTTTGCTTTTGTTTCCCTTGTTTTCATAGCTATTTGTAAGGCCTCCTCAGACAGCCATTTTGCTTGTTTGCATTCCCTTAATAGATTACAAAAATTCCCATCTATTTTGAGACTTTTTATGATAATTCATTACTGAATATTGAACCAAGTCCACATCTCCATCTGTTGAGATGATGCTATGATTTTTCCTTATGATTTGTTAATATGATAAATTACACTATGAATGTCTTAAGACACTCATACACCCCTAGGATAATCCCAACTTTGTCAGGTTTTTCTATCTGCTAGGCTGAGTTGGCTAATACTTGTTTAGGATTTTTGTAACTATAATCATGAGTTAGACTAACAAGTGAATTTCCTTTCTCATATGGTCCTCTGGTGTGTTTGATATGGCTGGAGAGTGATCCCTTTGTCTATACTCTGGAATAGGGTATATGAGATCAAAAATTGTTGCTGTTGTTGAATATCAGTTAAAACATGACATCAGAACCATCTGGGCCTCAGGTTTCATTGAAAGAAGATTTTTAATGATTTTACTTCTTTAAATGTTATAGGATTATTCAGACTTTCTAATTCTTAAAGTCATTTTTGATAAATGGTATTTTTTAGACAGTTATTCATTTTGCCTAATAAATTTTCACATTTATTGCCATAAAGGTGTTCAAACCCCCCTTATCATCTTAATCTCTGCAAAGGAAATCTTTTTCCATTCCTATACACTGTTTGTGTCATCACTGTGGTTTTCCTTCATCAATCTCACCAGACATTTGTCAAGTTTGATTCTCTTTTCAAAAAGCCAACTTTGAACTTTTTGTGTCTCTGGATTATATGCTTGCTTTCCGTTCAATTTGTGTCTGCTCATCTCCTTCCATTTACTTTCTTTGGGCTTATCCTATTGTTCTTTTTCTAGCTTAAACTGGTTGCTTGGCTCGTTATTTTTCAGCTTTTCTTCTAACATAAGCATCTAGCATTACAGCTTTCTTCCAAGTATCTCTTTAATATACTCCCATAGGTTTTGATATGTGATACCATTCAGTTTTTAAATTTCCCCAATTTCCATTACAATTTCTTTTATAATAGTAACTTCTTTCTGAAGTTCATCCTTTAGAATTTCCTTTACTGAGTGTCTATTAGTAGGAAGCTTAGTCAACTTAACTAAAAACTATTTTGCCCTCATTCTTGAAAGATGATTTCACTGAGTAGGGAATTCTAGATCAACAGCTATTTTCCCCCCACAACATTGAAAATAACATTTCCCTGTCTTCTGGCCTCCATTATTGCTGTTGAGAAGTCAGATGTCAATGGAATCACTGTTTTTCAGTAGGTAGGCTGTCCTCTGTCTGGTTGCTTTTAAGATCTACTGTTTTGGGTGTTCTGCAGTACCAAACGTACCTTATACCTGCACGTGTATTTCTTCATCTTGCTTTTCTTTCATAAGTTGCTAAGCATTGTCAGAATTTCTGAACTACGTGGCATCCCAGTAACTCTGGGAAATGTTAAACGACTTTTCAGTCTTTGCACTACTTTCTTTCACCTCTCCTTCTGAAGCTCTTTGTCTAACTGTGTGGTATTCTGGATAATTTTCTAAAACTTGCTGTCCAATTAACCAGTTCCCTCTTACTCTTCAACTGTACTTAGTGATCTAATAAGCCAGTCTTTGATTTTATTTAAATTACTATATTTTTCATTTCTAGGAGTTCTATTTGGTCTTTTTTCCAAAATGCCTTTTTCATTCTTATAATTGATTGGCTACTTACTCATTTTCTTCATTTCTTTTTCTTTAAATATACTAAACATATTACTTAGTCTATGTCTGATAATTCCAGAAACTAAGGGATTGGTATTTTACACTTTTTTGTTGCTTCTGCTGGCTCTCTCCTCATTGTGTTCCATTTCTTTGAGTGCTTGGCAACCTTTAACTCTGAATACATATTCCTTGGAAAATTACCTATAGGAAAACTTCAGGGCCTGAGAGGAAAATGCGTTCCTCCACTATTACTCCTGCTAGAAACCTAAAGGCACTATCAGCCCAGGCCACTGTGGACTGAAATCTTGGCTTGATAATGTGTAGGATTCCTCATTTCTGCTGTCCTAATGTTATGTTCAATGTCCTATAAATATGACCTTTGAGTAAAGATAGTAGTTTAAATATTTGCAATTAATCTCACTATTACCTCATCAACAGAATAGTGACAAGAACTGTTAATGTTTTTTGTTTAAATTGTTTACATTTGTAATTGGGAAAAAGGATAGATGACTGATAGCTGAATGAGCAGTAGAGAAGGCAGACAGTAACCAATCTGGACCATAGAAGCCCCCAGTTCTCAAGAACTAGTGACAGCAAACTCTTCAAGAAGTAGGGGTAAAATAAGGAAAGTAGTAAAAAGTAAACAAAGTTAACTGATCAGATCAGATTAGTCGCTCAGTCGTGTCCGACTCTTTGGGACCCCATGAATCGCAGCACGCCAGGCCTCCCTGTCCATCACCAACTCCCGGAGTTCACCCAGACTCACATCCATAGAGTCAGTGATGCCATCCAGCCATCTCATCCTCTGTCGTCCCCTTCTCCTCCTGCCCCCAATCCCTCCCAGCATCAGGGTCTTTTCCAATGAATCAACTCTTCGCATGAGGTGCCCAAAGTACTGGAGTTTCAGCTTTAGCATCATTCCTTCCAAAGAAATCCCAGGGCTGATCTCCTTCAGAATGAACTGGTTAGATCTCCTTCCAGTCCAAGGGACTCTCAAGAGTCTTCTCCAACACCACAGTTCAAAAGCATCAATTCTTCGGCGCTCAGCCTTCTTCACAGTCCAACTCTCACATCCATACATGACCACAGGAAAAACCATAGCCTTGACTAGACGAACCTTTGTTGGCAAAGTAATGTCTCTGCTTTTGAATATGCTATCTAGGTTGGTCATAACTTTCCTTCCAAGGAGTAAGTGTCTTTTAATTTCATGGCTGCAGTCAGTTAACTGATAACGGATCCTATTTCCCACCCTTCAGAAGAAAGGTATATCTCAACAAGACCCTTGACAATCTAGTTCCAGCTACACCTCATGCCACTTTGGGCTTCAGGATCCCTGCTCCTGTGGTCCCTTCTGTCTGTTAGTGGTCGTGTTCTGCCTTTAATTCACCTGGATAACTCAGAATACAAATATTTGCTTGAACTAACATTAGAAAGAACTATACAATTATGTTCCATTCCCATATTTAAAAAAAAACTGACTGAAATAGAGTTTAGGAGCAGTTAGATCCTGAGATTTTTCTCATACATTCTGCACAGTTTCATCCTGTCTCTCACTCCAGAAAAAGGCTAGAAGTATTTTCTTCTCCAGGGAGGACACAAGGCCCAGGGGCCATACTGACAACAGTAAATGTAGTACTCTGGATGCTGAGACACTTCCAGCCCTCTCACTGTTTGCTTCCAGACTACTGTACCCAGAGACTAGGAGATCGTGCTCTGGGGAATTGGACCAGCCAGGACGGAAGATCTAGGTGTCAACATCAAGAGAAACCAACAAGATGGTCCAGCCAGAATCATTCTATCATGAAGCCCACACACGGCAAGTCCCAACCATTTACTCATGTGTTCCATCAGCTTTTTAGACCCCATTCTTAAATATAAGCAGATGATGAAGTACTGCCAGATATCTGCCCAAAATTTTCTAACCTAAGTTAGAACAACAAAAATAGAAAACAACTGACCTCAATGAAACAGATTGGCTCTATATGAGAAAAAAATTTAATGTTATTAACATCATCAGAATGATCATTCAGTTTATTCCAGAAATATTGAAACATTTACTATGTGCCAGGCACTGTTTAAGGTGCTGGAAATATATCAGTAGAAAAAAAACACAGGAAAAAAGCTCTATCTTCATGAAGCTTATATACTACTGAGAGGACAGATAATGATGTAAAAGTGAAGGATCAAATTTTTAATATAGTCATCAAGGAAAGCATCAAAAAGAGATTTAAAAAATGCTATTTGTAAAGATAAAATAATGGGATGCTACTGAAAATAGAATATTCAAAAAATTAAAAACAGCACTTGAAATTAAAAACATGACAGCAGAAAGAAAAAAGCTTAACAGAAATATTCAAAGATAATCTAAGGAAATCATAAAGAAAGCAGATTAATATCCAAATAAAAGTTCCACAAAAAGAAATGGAGAAAATGGTAATAAATCAATTAACCAGTTCAAGAAAATTTGCTGAAAATGAAGAATATGAGTTTCTAAATTAAAAACATCCACTGAGTATTCAGGGATGGTGGAAGAAAACAGACTCATGGCAAGGTATATCAACATGAAATTTCAAAAAAGTGGAGTTAGAAGATTCTACAATTTCCAAGCATGGGGCAGAAAAGGAGGGCAGGCTATATACAAAGGATCAGGTGTCCAAATGGTTTTAGATTTCTTATTATACCACTGGAACCTAGAATTCATTGGAGCACTACCATCAAAACTCTGAACAAATCTGATTTCTAATCAGTGATTATTTACCCAAACTAGCAGCCTGCATGGTGGTTCAATTAGAGATGTTTTTAGACATTCAGTGTCTCCAACTGAGCACCACATACCCTTTCCAAGAAAGCTACTCAATGATACATGCTTGTGTGCTAAGTCACTTCAGTTGTGTCCAGCTCTTTGCAATCTCATGGACTGTAGCCCACCAGGCTCCTACGTCCATGGGATTCTCCAGGCAAGAATACTGGAGTGGGTTGCCATGCCCTCCTCCAGGGAATCTTCCCAACCCAGGGATTAAACCTACGTCTCTTACATCTCCTGCATTTGGAAGTGGGTTCTTTACCACTAAACAAGAGAATAAAGCAATAAAGACTAAGACATAACAGGATAAAGGAGATCCAACATGGGAGAAATAGGAAAGGAATCCTTGGATGACAGTACAGGAGGATACCATGATGAAAACTAAACACCAGGCATAGAACACAATCATTTAAGATTTCTTCACTAAGACGAAACTGATAACTGATATTTCAGAATAAGAGTAACCTTAGAAAACTGAGAGTCTACAGTTGATTCACGGGAAAGTACACTAGAAACAAGATGAGTATTCACTCCAAAGCAAACAAAAACCTGTGCAGCAGGAAAAGTGAAAACTTTACTCTGACTCACATAGCCACAAAAATAATATAAACACAATATTAATCTAATCAAAATGATAATAAAAGTATACTGGGAGGGTAGAAGAAAGGAAAGGTGATAGTAGAGAGAAGACAGTAGATGATGACTAAAATTGAAAAGTCAATTAGAGGTTATACAGTATTATATTTTGAAATATGAAGGAAATACCAAAATAATTAACATTAAAACTCTGTAGCAGAGTGCCTTCTCCCAAATCTTGAGGTAAATCAATGGCCTCAGAGGAGCTTCCCAGATCTTACTACATCCCCTCAGTTCAGCATGGAGCCCTGGCCTCCCCTTCCATCATATCAGGATATCAGCTGTGACTGATTACTCCCTTTCCCAGGTTTTCCGCTCTTTCCAAAAGTTATGTCCACTGACCTTCAATCAAGAGAAGGGAAAACTAAGAATTCCCACTTATTCTACTTGGCTTCAGATTTGGACCATCAGTAAGAAATGTCAAGATTTACCTACTTACACACATGGCTCCTGGAAGGAGGCAGGCAGAGCTGAGTGTTCCCCAAGCCTCAGCTTTTCCCTTAGCTGCTATTCTTTCCCCCTCAAAATGGCATTTCTTCCTGTTTATGATTCTGTGTTCATTTCCTTTAATGGCAGGAGATACAAATCTAGCTTCATTCTACCAATTTTATGTCTAATTCATCTGTTGGTCTTCCAAAGCACCTAAGCATACTACCTTGTGTTTAGTAAGTACACAGTGGGTGAATAATTGGAATTGAATTTAGTGAAAAATCTTTCTTATAATATCTTCAGTCCATTCATGACCTTAAATTGTTGTTCAGTCGCTTAGTCATGTCCAACTCTTTGCAACCCCATGAACTGCAGCACGCCAGGCTTCCCTGTCCTTCACCATCTCCTGGAGCTAGCTCAAACTCATGTCCATTGAGTTAATGATGCCATCCAACCATCTCATCCTCTGTAGCCTCCTTCTCCTCATGCCTTCAGTCTTTCCCAGCATCAGGGTCTTTTCCAATGAGTTGGCTCTCACATGACATGGCCTAAGTATTGGAGCTTCACCTTCAGCATCAGTCCTTCCAATGAATAGTCAGGGCTGATTTCCTTTAGGATTGACTGGTTTGATAGATAAACTTGCTGTCCAAAGGAATCTCAAGAGTCTTCTCCAGCACCACCATTTAAAATCAATTCTTGGGCACTCAGCCTTTTGTATGGTCTAGTTCTCACATCCATACATGACTATTGGAAAAACCATAGCTTTTACTATACAGACTTCTGTCAGCAAAATGATGTCTCTGCTTTTTAATATGCTGTTTAGGTTTGTCATAGTTTTTCTTCCAAGGAGTAAGTATCTTGGAAGAAGACACTTTTAATTTAATCACAAAATTAAAAGACCTCAAATTAGATTCAAATATTTTATCCAGCATGCTCCAATCAATTTTTTAAAAAAGTACACCTTCATGCAAATTGAAACTGAAAACATACTTTGGCTGAATAATCTCTTGTACACATGCAAAAGATGACAACGTACCTGTTAATAGTATCACCTGCTTTCCCAGAAAGGAAGAGAAGGGGAGAGGGGAGAAGGCAGGGGAGGAGAAAACATTTTCTGCATACATTAAAGGCTATCATACCTATGAATCAATTACAGGTTTATTCTTAAAGTCTCATAGTTAATAAGGTGGGGCATCAGATATCAGTAAGGCTTTGTCAAATAAGTGTCCATTGACAGATGAAAGGATAAAGAAGTGGTACACACACACACAATGGAATAGTACTCAGCCATAAAAAAGAATGAAATAATGTTATTTGCAGCAACATAGATGAACTGTGAAGGTACTATGCTTAGTGAAGTCAGAGAAAGGCAAGTACTGTATGTTTTCACTTGTATATGGAATCTAAAAAAGTGAAACACATGAATAGATGTAACAAAACAGAAACACAATCATAGATACAGAGAACAAATTACTGGTTACCAGTGGAGAGAGGGCTAGATGGAAGGACATGATAGGGGTAGGCAATTAAGAGATACAGACTACTAGGTATCAGATAAATGACACAAGGATGTAATATACAGCACAAGGAAAATAACCAATATTTTTGATAACTTTAAGTGGAGTATAACCTACAAAAATACCAAATCACTGTGTTGTACACCTGAAAGTAGTATAACATTGTAAATCAACTATACTTGAATTTAACATTTTCTATAAGTGTAATCAGGGAAAAACTAATAAATACTCACATCTTGAAAATAAATTAAAAACTTCATAAAAGAACCTACCATTTAATCACAAATTCAGAAAACACAGTAATAATTTCCAGTGTTTATTAAATTTATTGAACGATGTGCATTTTCTGACACTGATCTGCTGAATATGTTTCTTAGAACTGAGATTCTAAAACACTAACCTCTAAAATTTTTTATCCTCTTACTTCATTATGCTTAGAAATTTCCCAACACAGTATTATTCATATTTATTACTGTCTATTTACTAACTTCCTTCAGATTTTTACAAAGCCCTAAATAAATGACTAAATGAAAACATGTTCCAGCTTACTGAATGGAAATAAAGCAGCAGATGTAGCAATTGAAAGCTTCAAGGAACAGAAAGCCAATTCTTCAGGGGAATAAAACTTGGAATAACCTCAGCTGTGGAAAAGGGCTCCCATCCCCCCAGACTAGGAATATTTTATGAAGAAAATAAAAGCTTTCAAATGCCAAAGGAAGAAAAAAAACCTTAAAGGATGGAAAATGTTGAAAGAAGCCTGCCAGTGGGACCCACACTTTCAAGTATCAATCAAATAGAGTTGGCCATATGCAAAGCTTCAAGGATTTCATCAGTGAGGACCATTCCTCTTCTTTGCAAGTTCATAAAAATTGCTATTTCTCTGTAAAAAAAAAAAAAAATTCTTTCTTTCTCTTCTTTCTAATCACGAAAGCATGTGTAAGCCTCTGTCTGCCCCCTGATCACCCAGTTACACACAGTGATGGATTCATGTCATATACACCTATATATACAATGAAGTATGTGCCAGGAGTACCTTTCCAACAATACTTGTGCCCTGATCCCCTGATAATCCCTGACTCACCTTAAAAAATAAAAGGGCATTAAATTCTCTGTTAAGTAGAATAATTTTTTCCACCAGTTAAAATAAATGGACTTACCCATGCCTTGGAACTATTCAAGAAAATATTAATGATTGTATTTGGAAAAGTAATTACATCAAATTCCATTCTTTCACTTTACAAATGAGAAATTTTAAGCCTGGGACAGTAAAATGACACATCAAGGTCACAAGGCTACTGTGATGCAGCAATCAGTATCATATTTTGAACCTATAGGACATGTAGTGGTAAAGAGCAAAAGAGGGCACTGATACGGGAAATAAGCAGTTCCAAAGGGGTTATTCTCCACCCAGAGAAAAAGTATGTCAGAAGGCTGCAGAGAAAGACTACTGGAACTAAAGGATGTTTCTGTATATGCTGCTACTGCTGCTGCTAAGTCGCTTCAGTTGTGTCTGACTCTGTGTGACCCCATAGACGGCAGCCCACCAGACTTCCCCGTTCCTGGGATTCTCAAGGCAAGAACACTGGAGTGGGTTGCCATTTCCTTCTCCAATGCATGAAAGTAAAAAGTGAAAGTGAAGTCGCTCAGTCATGTCCAACTCTTAGAGACCCCATGGACTGCAGCCTACCAAGCTCCTCTGTCCATGGATTTTCCAGGCAGGAGTACTGGAGTGGGGTGCCACCACAAACTCACTTAAGTGAGATGCTAAACACTACCTAAAAATGTGTCATTGTAGCAAATATTTAGCCTTCTTAGTCATGTGAACACCTCTTCACAAGCCTACATATAATTCCTCTGCTTTGGAAAATATTCAATGTAGTACTGACATACAGATCAATGAAAAAGAATAGAGGGTCCAGAAATAAACCCTTATATTTACAGACAAATGATTTTCAACCAAGATACCAACGCAATTCAATAGGGAAAGGAGAGTATTTTTTCAACAAACAGTACTGGGACAAGTGGTTATCCACATATAAAAAGAACTTAGACTGTTACCTCACACTATATACAAAAATTAAATCAAAATGGATTAGAGACATGACTGTAAGAGCTAAAATTATAACACCTTTAGAAGCAAACAGGATAAGACCTTCAAGACCTTGAGTTGGGCAAAGATTTCTTAGCTTTGACACCAAAGGCACAATCCAATCAGGAAAGAATTCATAAATTGCACTTCATCTAAATTTAAAACTTCTGTGCTTTAAAAGACACCATTAAAATGAAAGGACAAGGCACAGATAGGGGAAAATGTTTGAAAACCACATATCTGAAAATACAATGAACTCCAGAATATACAACTCAACAATAAAAAAGACAAAAACCCAATTTAAAAGTGAGCAAATGATTTGAGTAGATATTTCACCAAAGAAGATATAGGCATCACTAATAAGCACATGAAAAGACACTCAATATCATTAGTCATCAGGGAAATGCAAATAAAAATCACAAAGAAATACCACATTGTACCACAGCTGTAACAAAAAATAACAAGTGCTGGTGAATATATTAAGAAATAGTAAGCACTGCTGATGGGAATGTAAGATGGTACATGTACTTTAGAAACCAGTTGGCAGTGTCTTTAAAAGTTAAATAAAGGGACTTCCCTAGTGGTCCAGTGGTTAAGACTCTGCACTTCCAATGTAGGGGGCATGGCTTCAAACCCTGTTCTGAGAACTAGGATCCCACATGCCATTCAGCACAGCAAAAAAAAAAAAAAAAGTTACATCAGCAATTCCACTCCTAGGTATCTTGACAAGAGAAATGAAAACATATCATCACATAAAGATTTTTATGCATTCAGATCCTGACATCATTTCTCATAATAGGCAAAAAGAAAAACCAACTCAGATGTCCACTGAACTGAAGAATGGATAGACAATTACTGTTCAGCCATACAATGGACTACTATCCAGCAATAAAAAGAAATACAGATACATGCTACAACATGTATGAACCTCAAAAACATTATACAAAGTAAAGGAAGCCAGACACAAAAGATCCCACATTGTATGATTCTATTTATTATGAAATGTCCAGAAAAGGAAAATCTATAGAAACAGAAAGTACATTAGTCTGGGGCTGGGCACTGGGATTAACTCTAAGGCATTAAAGGATATTATTGGGATATTAAAAAAGATGGACGACCCAGAGGGATGGTATGGGGAGGGAGGAGGGAGGAGGGTTCAGGATGGGGAACACATGTATACCTGTGGCGGATTCATTTTGATATTTGGCAAAACTAATACAGTTATGTAAAGTTTAAAAATAAAATTTAAAAAATAAAAAAAAATAAATGAAAATGTTGTAAAACTAGATTATGGTGACAGTAGCAAAATTTCATAAATTTACTAGAAATCATTGAGCAGTTCACTTAAAGTGGATGAATTTTATGGTCTAGAAATCATACCTCAATGGTTGCTTTCTTTAAATTGAAGTAAAGCTGATTTATAAGGTTGTGTTAGTTTCTGGTGTACAGTAAAATGATTCAATTATATATATATACATATATATATATATATTCTTACAAGATATTAAATATAGTTCCCTGTACTACACAGTAGGATCATGCTGTTTATTCAATATATTTTTAAAGCTACCCATGGGGAAAAAGTAAAATTAATCATATGGGAATACAGGGGAAACACGATGGGCTATAGTTAATAATTGTTGAAGCTACAGGTTCAGTATCCCATACCTTTTCTCACATATATATGGCTTTTTATAATAACCTAGTTTTAATAATTAAAAAATAGATATATTCCTAACATCTCCAAGTATTTTTGAACGCAAAACTTTCTTTCCTATCATGTGGAAGGAAACACAATAAAATTATAGTATTTAGTTTCTTGCATATAAAGGACACCAAATTTATTCTCTAGTATACTTTTAAACTTTAGATATTAGTGTTATTACCTATAGAAAAATAGCAAAGTATGCTCCCCAAATGAATTCACACAAACTGCTTTCTTTGATACCAAATTTGCTGCAGCAAAGATCTGAACAAAGATTTCCCATCTTCAAAGGATTCTTTTCTAAAAATTTTTTAGTGTTTTATTAAAGAAATTTTAATCTCTATTCATTTTTTTTTTTTTTTTATGTCTTAGCTAGGCCGTGAGCGGCATGCAGGATCCTGGGTCCCCAACTAGGGATCAGACCTGTGCTCCCTGTATTGGGAGTACACAAACCACCAGGGAAGTCCTATCTTTAAAGGATTCTGATGGATAACAAGCAGTTACATTCTCTGGATCTCTGTCTCCTCACATGGAACATGTGAGAGTTGGCCAAAACGACGAACTCAAGTTCTCTCTTCTCCTTTAGCACTGATATTCTAACATTCTAGAATTTATTTGACAGTGTTTACCAATAACTCCTTCTTCCTGCACCCCAGGATATGTGTGTGACAAGGGTTAATTAAGTCTCAAATGGAGACACAAATGGAGTTAAATGACAAATACACCTAAGATTTAACTTCAGTGAAAGTCAAGTTTCATTTCTCATATGAGAATTTATATAAGTGCATTTTTCCTAATCCTTTTACTATTAAACTCCTTAAATCACCAGTTGTGTGCATGTGTACGTGCACGCCTGAGTAGGCATGTGTGTTGGAAGGAAGGAAAGTAGGCGGGAACGCAGGCATGCAGCCTAGAAATAGATTCCATCAGAACTCTTTTCCATCAACAATTTTTAAAATAAGACTTTATAGTCAAACTAAATTTTACCCTTAAACATTTCAAGATGATAACAACTGCTTCACATCAAAGTTTCCTAATCACTCTACAACTATTTGCAATCTGCATTAACTCTACCATGCCAATGGAAGGCTCTAAGACTTCCTGGGGAAACAGTTTACAAACTCTCTCTCCACTAGTTTCCATTTTCTTTGGCCAGTCAGCAGACGTTAGCCTTCCAGTCTCCACTTTATTCTGAAATACACTTCTCCCTGGGCATGCCAGGCCATGGTACTGTGTCCCTTAGTTTTTACATAGAAGGTCCTGAAGGATTTGGGGGAGGGAGGTGACATCATAGTTGTGCTCAAAACAATCCTACTGTTCTATAAAGTAAAGAATGAAACAAGCATATCAGACTGGAGATTACTTTAGAAGACTCCCAGGCAATAAAAACTGAACCAAGGCAGATATCAAAAAAGGATCAACAAATTGGAGTCAAAGAATTTGACTCCAAAAATCAGATCCACCCTTCAATGGTTAGCTTAATTGTATGGCTGGCACGCCCCCCAGCAACACATCCACAGATCATTCCAGTTAAAAACCACCCAGACTCAGCACCATTCTTACGTGTAACTGTAATACTAATTGGCAGATGTGGGGCCGTATCCATATTCCTCTTGGGAGTCTCTATGGTACCAACCACGTAGTTAAGTGCTAAGTAAGTACTGGTTAAATGAATAAGACACTTTTCCTGGTCACCAGGAATGAAGTTTATTTCAGTTTTCATATACTTCTATAAACTCAAAATTCATATAAGGAATTTAGTGATGCATTGAGAATTAAATTGTTGTACAGTACTCTTCAGCTTAAAGCTTTATAAAGGTGATAAGCAAACTGTTCAACAATTGGAAAATGGTTAAATAAGCCATGGTTGGGACTTCCTTGGCAGTCCAGTGGTTAAGACTCTGCTTCCACTGCAAGGGGCATAGGTTCGATTCCTGGTTGGGGAACTAAGATCCCACATCCCACGCAGCGTGGTCAATAAATAAGTAAGTAACCAAGCAAGCCGTGGTCCAAGTTAATAGAGGTAAAAGAAATAAAAGAGAGTATCACCATTTTGCAACTACTAATTAAGTCAAGGATCTAAGTAGTGGTTTGCTAGAAACAGCTCATACTAGCTTGGGAGAACCAACTGAGCAGATCTGTCCCAACCTCACATTCAGTGACACATCAGTAAGACTGAAATCGGCCATGGCAGGAATGTCAACACCATGAAAATTAACAATGGCTAGTTGTTAAATACTCATTATCATGCCACTAGATATACACAATGGTGATCAATATTTGATAAAAAAACATTGTTGGAAAGGTTGTTGGGATCTTTATCATAAGGTACGAATCAGGCTAATACTATATGAACCCACTGATCAATCAAACATGACAAAAACAGAGGCATCAGACATTAAGAACCTATTAATGTGATGCAGTAGGAAGTACACAGCATCACTAAGAAGTCTTCTTGCCAAAAACAGAATCTGATTCTAATCAAGTCTAGACCTATCCACTTGTTTATAGGACATACAGGAGACAGAAGAGGAGAGAACAAGCCAAATACAGAATGTGGAAATGTCTACAGAATGGATGATTTTCTAATGAATAGCAAGGGAGGGGCCGAAGAAAAGACTCTATTAATAAAAGAGACTTAACAAATGCAAAACAAGTGCAATGTGCATGCTGCCCTTGCTTGGATCATGAGTGGAACAAGCTGCTATAAAAAGACATACTTGAAACAATTCAGGGAATCTGAACACTGGCTAGATAGTAGACAATATTAAGGAATTATTACTAATTTTGTTACATATGATAAAAGCTTAGTCATTGCTTTAAATGCCTTATCTGCTAGAGATACAGCTCTGGGAGTTGGTGATGGGACAGGGAAGCCTGGCGTGCTGCAGTCCATGGGGTCTCAAAGAGTCGGACATGACTGAGTGACTGAACTGAACTGAACTGATGTATGAAACTATTCCACCACCTGAGATTTGCTTCAAAATAACCTGGGGGTGGGGGTTCTCTACTTTGACACACATTAAAAATTTTTCCGTAATACAGTTTTTTTTTTAATTTTTTTAATATTTTATTTTATTTTTTAACTTTACAATATTGTATTGGTTTTGCCATATATCAACATGAATCCACCACAGGTATACACGTGTTCCCCATCCTGAACCCTCCTCCCTCCTCCCTCGGTGGGATGATTTGGGACAATGGCATTGAAACATGTATAATATCATATATGAAACGAGTCGCCAGTCCAGGTTCGATGCACGATACTGGATGCTTGGGGCTGGTGCACTGGGACGTAATACAGCTTTTAACAGAGTAGCCAGAGTACAGAACATGTATAAAAGAATGACAAAATTACCAGTACTGACATGGATGTATCTTCAAGAAACAACACAGTATGCAAAAGCATGGAGGAAACATGCACAATGTGATGCCAATTATTTTAAATACAAAAAACATGAAAATGATGTCATAGGTACACATGTACATTAATAAATGCACCAGAAAATGTCAGAGAAATACATTTGCAGGGCAGGACACTAGGTTTGCTGGGGATGAAGTTAAGGGGCACATCAGTAATGTGTGAATTTTACATACAAAAAAGTATTTTTCTATTACTTAAACAAGTTTTATAAGCATTTTAAAAACAAAGGTTATACTAACATCTCCCACCACATCTTTCAGAGACTCTGGTCCCACTCCTCCCCTCATTAAAGCACTCAGCCAGCAGGGATGCCTGTAAAACTGGACAGTGGATCTAAAAGAGAAAGTACCCTGCCCAATGGCAGGACCAGCTGCACCTTCACCTCGGCCAGCCTTTGTAAACCTCCAGCTTTTTGTCTTCTACAGATACAATCATGCACTGGTACTAGAGAAACTTTCACATAGCTTACTGGAAAAGAGGAAACCCCTACAAAGGGAGAAAGGAACTAGGAAAAAAAAAAAAAGCCGAAGACAGTACACTATAACCACAGCTTTGAAAGGCTGAAGTTGGCATGAGTCTGGATGAACATGCTGAACACTGACACAGATAAACTTGAATCACCTGAACTGGGTTTTAACCTTCAAAAATATTCATCAAGCCCAACAGCCCATTCACATCTATTTCTCTATGTTTAAATGAACTTCTAGACTTCATAGCTCATGACAAAGTGACACTATACTGCAGCCAACACCTTTCATCTATCAACTACTGAGAAGTCCAATGGGAAATCTTAATGTTCTATCACTATGAGTTGTGAGTGTGTTACTTCTCACGATAGACCCCTCCACAAACAAGAGCAGGCCTGAAAGCAAGGACTGAGGTCTAGGAAACTGGAAGGCATTCCCTGGCCCTTCAAAGACAAAGACTGCAGTGGCAGCCAATTGCCCAGGTCTGGAGATGAGTTCCGGTCCTCAGCTGGTTAGTGAAGCAGGGTGAGGCCTGTGACCAGGAGGAATAATAGCATTCTGCCTTCTACCCTCTCTAAGAACTCAATCTGCAGCAGAGGCAGCTGAAGAGAGAGAGAGAGACATGCCTAGTAAACATCTGGTTAAGTAGACAACCTGGGAGAGGCAAGTAGGGTAGAGAGAAGAGAAATACTTGCCCCTTCTTGAGGCAACAGAGTTTAGGCTCCAGCATTGGACTGCACAAGTTTAAGCCTAGCTCCACCATAAACTACCTCCATAACCTTGGCCAAATTAACTTCTGCACCTCAGTTTCTGAATCTCTAAAACACTGATCAAATAGCATCTACCTCATTAGGATTGTTGTGAGAATAAGAGATAATGCATATAAAGTGCTTTAAATGCATCCTTTGTACAAAGTAAGCCTCAACACGTGTACACCCGTGGTGGATTCATGTTGATGTATGGCAAAACCAATACAATATTGTAAAGTAATTAGCCTCCAATTAAAATAAATAAATTTATATTTTAAAAAATAAAATTAAAAAAACAAAAACAAAGTAAGCCTCAAATTCTTAACAGCCATTCTCATTCTGCTATCTAGTACTAATGGAATTAATGTTAATGGAGTAGAGAGGCCTCCCCCCAAAAAACTGTTGCAAATAGGGAAACCTTGCTTAGGACAGAATGGATACAGCATACTGATGGGTAAAGAATATACTATTCAACAAATGGGACTAAATCAATTAGTTTCACATATGACAGAAGACTGGATACTCTCAATAATGATTCTTTCAAAGTTGTTGTTGTTGCTGTCACTCAGTTGTGTCTGACCCTCTTGCAACCCCACGGACTGTAGCTTGCCAGGCTCCTCTGTCTGTGGGGTTTCCCAGAGAAGAATATTGGAATGGGTTGCCATTTCCTTTCCCAGGGGATCTTCTCAACCCAGGGATTGAACCCGCATCTCCTGCATTGGCATTGCTATTTAGATAGCAATACTTTACCACTGAGACACCAGGGAAGCTGGTGTTTCCTAAACATTAAAAGGGATTTCCTCTTTGATTTGTGGACAGATGCAAGATTAGATAAGCAGTTAGAAGTCCAATAATGAGTATGTTCCCTGCCTCATTAATCTAAGTTAAGGATAGTACATGCCCAGACAACTAATAGACAAGTTCAACAAAGTTTCAATATAAAAGATCAGTATACCAAAAAAAAATGATATTTCTATACACCAGCAATGAAGACTGCAAAAATTAAATTAAATTAATTTCCTTTAGGATAAACTCTTAAAATAAATAAAACACAGTCATTCCTCAGTATCCCTGTGGGACTGAATCCACAAACCCCTGTGGATACAAAAATCCAAGGATGCTCAAGTTCCTTACTTAAAATGATGCAGAACTTGCATATAACCAATGCACATCCTCACATATACTTTAAATCAACTCTAGATTACTTATAATATCTACTACAATGTAAATGACACATCAAACTTTGTTGTATAGAACTTTTGGGAATTTTTTTCTCTAATACTTTCAGTCCACAATTGGTTGAATCAGTAGATGCACAAACTGAGGACACAGAGGGCTAAGAATTTGAAGAAGTGAAATTTGTATGCTGAAAATCACAAAACATTGTTGAATGAAACTAAATACTCATATAAAGGGAAATACATCCATTACAACTAGAAGACTTAAAACTGTTAAAATGAAAAATATCAAGTTGTACCATATATATATATATATACACGTTTTTAATATATATTTAAACAAATTTTATTTGTTAATTAACCTCAATAAAGTTGGGGGGTGGAAATACGAAGATAGTAATACTAACCAAACTTACCTACAGATTCAATACATTTCCCAATAAAATCCCAGCTGGCTTTTTCTTTTTGCTAACAGAAATTGACAAGCTGATTCTAAATTTCATACGAAAATCCAAGGGACCCAGAATAACCAGAACAATCTTGAAAAAGAATAAAGTGGGTAGTTACATACTTTCCAAATTCAAAACATTACAATTCTGGAATAATCAATATAGTATGGTACTGGCATAAGGAAAGACATACAGATGAATGGAATAGAATTAAGAGTCAAGAAATAAACCCTTATATTATGGTCATTGATTTTCAAAAAGATACCAGGAAAACTAACCTAGGAGTTATTCATTTTGTCAACAAATGGTGCTGGGAAAACTGAATGCTGCTGCTGCTGCTAAGTCGCTTCAGTCGTGTCCGACTCTGTGCGACCCCATAGATGGAAGCCCACCAGGCTCCCCTGTCCCTGGGATTCTCCAGGCAAGAACACTGGAGTGAGTTGCCATTTCCTTCTCCAGTGCATGAAAGTGAAAAGTGAAAGGGAAGTCGCTCAGTCGTGTCCGACTCTTAACGACCCCATGGACTACAGCCTACCAGGCTCCTCCATCCATGGGATTTTCCAGGCAAGAGTACTGGAGTGGGGTGCCATTGCCTTCTCCAGGGACAACTGAATAGTCATACGCAAAAAAAAGAATTTGGACCCCTATATACAAAAACCACCTCAAATGGATCACAGACCTAACGCAAGAGCTAAAAATATAAAAAACTTAAAAGAAAACAGGAGTAATATTTTGTGACCTTGAGTTAGGCATTGTTTCTTAGATATGACACCAAAAGCACAAATGAGAAAAGAAAAATAGATAAAGTGAACTTGATCAAAATTAAGAACTTTTGTACTTCAAAGAACATCATCAAAAAGGGTGAAAGGACAACCCACAAAAGGAGGGAAAATATTTGTAAATCATGTATCTGAAAAGGGACTTACATCCAGAATATATAAAAAACCCTTACAACTCAACAACAAAAGAAGACAACCCAATTTAAAAAATGACAAAGATTCTGAATAGACATTTCTCCAGAGATGATATAAATGTAGCCAAAAAGCACATGAAAAGATGTTTGACATTATTAGTCATTTAGAAAATGTAAATGAAAACCATAAAAAGATATCACTTCAGATGTCACTGACAGGGAGTGCAACCCGACCCATCAGCAGATAATTGAATTAAAGTCTTACGGAGCACTGGCCCTGCCCACCAGAGCAAAACCCAGTTTTTCCCAGCCCCTCTCATTAGGAAGCTTACACAAGTCTCTTAGCCTCATCCACCAGAGGACAGACAGAAGCAAGCAGAACCACAGTGGTTGAAACAAAAACCCCAATGTAAAAATTAATCAGAATGAAAAAGAAGAAGGTTATGTCCCAGATGAAGGAACAAGATAAAACCTCAGAAAAACAATTAAAAGAAGTGGAGATAGGGATGCATGTGTGCTAAGTCGCTTTAGTCATGTCCAACTCTTTGCAATGCTATGGACTTTAGCCAGGCAGGCTCCTCTGTCCATGGAATTCTCCAGGCAAGAATACTGGAGTCGGCAGTCATTAGTTTCTCCAAGAGATCTTCCTAACCCTGGGATTGAACCCGGGTCTCCTGCATTGCAGGTGGATTCTTTACCATCTGAGCCACCAAGGAAGCTCTGAAGATAGGCAACCTTCCAGAAAAACAATTCAGAATAATGATAGTGAAGATGATCCAGGATCTTGGGAAAAGAATGGAGAAGATGCAAGAAATGTTTACCAAAGATCTATAAGAACTAAAGAACAAAGATGAACAGTACACTAAAAGGAATCAATAGCAGAATAACTAAGGCAAAAGAATGGATAGGTGAGCTGGAGGACAGAACGGTGGAAATTACTGCCACAGAACAGAATATAGAAAAAAAGAATGAAAAGAAATGAAGTCAGCCTAAGAGACTTCTAGAACAACATTAAATACATGAACATTCGCATTATAGGGGTCCCAGAGGAGAATAGAAAGAGAGAGAAAGGACCCGAGAAAATATTTGAAGAATAGCTGAAAACTTCCCTAACATGGAACAGGAAATAATCAACCAAGTCCAGGAAGCATAGCTGAAAACTTCCCTAACATGGAAAAGGAAATAATCAACCAAGTCCAGGAAGCACAGAATCCCAGGCAGGATAAATCCACGGAGGAACACATTGAGACACATAGTAATTAAAATGACAAAAATTAAAAACAAAGAAAAATATTAAAAGCAACAAAGGAAATACAACAGGTATTAATAACATATAAGGGAACTCCCATAAGGTTATCAGCTGATTGCTCAACAGAAATTCTACAAGCCAGAAGGCAATAGCATGATATATTTAAAGTGATGAAAGGAAAGAACCTACAACCAAGAATACACTACCCAGCAAGACTCTCCTTCAGGTTTGAGGGACAAACCAAAAGCTTTCCAGACAAGCAAAAGGTAAGATAATTCAGCACCACCAAACCATTTACAACAAATGCTAAATGAACTTCTTTAGGAAGGACACACAAGGAAAAGATTTTTACAAAGTAAACCCAAAACAATTAAGAAAATGGTAATAGAATCATACATATCAATAATTACCCTAAATGTAAACAGATTAAATGCACCAACCAAAAGACATAGACTGGCTGGGCAGATGAAAACATGTGCATGTATGCATTTCCACTTACCACATCACTCTATTTAACTCCCCAAATTGTATATAATTATTTTATATAGTTAGGTTAACCGTGTTTCCATTACAGCTTGCAATTATAATTATCTTTTTTAATCTGGTTATTGATTGTGAAAATTGATAAACATCTTTTACTATAGTGATTATGTAACTTTTATTTGCTTAATACCATCGTATCATGAATGATTAACAGAAAATAATACAATTCTGTATCATTAAAGCTACCATTTAATAGAAAAACTTGTAATCACTTTTTAAAATTCAGATGCATATCAGAATTAACTTGGATTTTTTGAAAAATACAAATGCCAGGTACTGCTTTTTTCCTCCAAAGCTGCAGATGTGTTTCCAATGAGCAGCCATGTTTAAAAACAACTGGACTATATGATGATCTGTTACTTTTACCTAACTTGTTTCATTTTTTCTATTTCATACTCAGTGTTCCCACTTCATTTAGTTTACGTTTTCCAATTTCTCCATCTCTTTTTGTTGCTGTTGTTGTTCTTTCTCAAGCCTTTATCAAGTGTGGTAAAAAAGCTTTTGAATACATACAAACAGTATGTACAATATATATATTTTTAGAAACTTTATAAATTTTTGCCTAGCTAAAAAATTTATGACATTTTGATTTACTATGAATGGAATGCTAGATTTCTAATTCATATTCACTCAAAATTTTGACAGTTTCAGGTATTCCAGCATCTAGTATTACTGCTAAACGTCTAAAAAATTTATCTCAAAAAAAAAATTTAATGAGCCTTGAAACTTCTAATCCAATTCCAAGGATATAAAGAAATAATGTTGTAAAAAAAAAAACAGGAAATTAACATGTAATACAGTATTATTAAGTTTGAATTCACAAAACTTTATGCTAATATCCATTATTTGTTTCCACACTTTATTCAAGACTCCACATTGTATTTAACTGCACTGAGCAGGTTCAGCTGCATGCAACAAACTCTGGTGAATTCTCTTTTCATTTTTATTCTTTATAAGTATTTCCTAATTTCCCTTATTATGGCTTCTTAGATACACCCATCAGAAACATCTATCTTCTTGGATATATTCAAAAATGGACATTTAATTTCCAAATACATGGGATTTTTAAAAGTATCTTTGATATTAATTTCTCATTTTGACATTAATTTCTCATTTAAATGCTTTCTTCTCTATAATAACTCTCTGTGTTTTTGCAATCTTTTAACTTTCCTGAGGCTTTCTATGGCTAAGTCAAAGATTTCTCTTGGTAAATGTCAAACTGCACTTGAAAATACGTGGGTTATTTTCATTTATCTTTTAACATTGATTTCTAGCTTAATTTCAAGTGATAAGAGAACAGATTGCACATGAATTCAATACTTTTAGACAATGAAATTTTTGCACCTTGTTTCATGTCCCTGGACATGCTCCAGTGTCTCCCAGTTGATAGTCTATGGGAACTTGAATTTGTATCCTGTTGTGTGAAAACTATATAAATCTTAATTATGTTGAATTGGTTCATAGTGCTTTTCAGGCCTACTATGGTGTCACTGACTCAATGGACATGAGTTTGAGCAAACTCCAGGAGATAGTGAAGGACAGGGAAGCCTGGCATGCATCCATGGGGTCACAATGAGTCAGTCAGACATGACTTAGCGACTGAACAACATATCCTTCTACTTGTCTGTATATTCATTCTATTAATTGTTGAGAGTTTGATATTAAACTCCAACTAAAAATCTTGATTTATCTACTTTAAAAATAATTATAATCTATGAAAGTGAAAGTGTTAGTCAGTCAGCCGTGTCCAACTCTTTGTGATCCCATGGGTTATAGCTCCCCAGGCTCCTCTGTCCATGGGATTCTCAAGGCAATAATACTGGAGTGGGTTGCCATTCCTTTCTCCACGGGATCTTCCTGACCCAGAAATCGAACCCAAGTCTCCTGCATTGTAAGCAATTCTTTACCATCTGAGTCACCAGGGAAGCCCGTGATTGTAATATATACTGGAAATATATGTAACCTTGGGGCTTCCCTGATAGCTCAGTTGGTAAAGAATCTGCCCGCAATGCAGGAGACCCCAGTTCAATTCCTGGGTCAAGAAGATCCGCTGGAGAAGGGATAGGCTACCCACTCCAGTATTCTTGGCCTTCCCTTGTGGCTCAGCTGGTAAACAATCCGCCTGCAATGCAGAAGACCTGGGTTCAATCCCTGGGTCAAGAAGATCCGCTGGAGAAGGGAAAGGCTACCCACTTCAGTATTCTGGCCTGGAGAATTCCGTGGATTGTATAGTCCATGGTAATTTCTTTTTTTTTTTTGGTAATTTCTTAACAATGGAATGAACTTTTATTATCAGTATGTCTAAAGCAGAGAGAGGACATTAGCTACCCATGGGCAGATACCAACCTTGGTTTTTGATGGCCAAGGTAATGGTTTTAACATGTGGCTCTCAATATCCTTGGCCATACAGGATGCGGTGGAAAGAGCTGTCCACCAACACCTAATCTTTCTTAAAGTAAGCAGCGTGGCACTGGGAAGTTATGGCCCTGCCAGGGACTTCATTTTGCACTTCCTGGCAGCTAACACTATCCAAGGGACTAAGTTTTCCACTTAGATTTGTGTGGACATGATGAAGGTTCCTGGTTTGAAGCTCTAAAAGGATAGCTACATCTCCCCCCACAATTTCTGCCGCTCCTGTCAGTGGAGGTTCAGTGGCTGAAACAGTGCTATATGTGGCACTGAAGCAGCTGATTGTCACTATGCAACCTCAGGCTGCAAACCCAAGACTTTGGAGGAGGTAGGACAATGTCAAGAGTGGGAGGAGGGGCCTTTTCACCCCTCACAGTCACAAAAGAAACCCTTTCATGAGGGGGGTAAAAACCTTACGAAAACAACTGTTTCAGTGAGGAAAAGGAAGTTAAAGTCTAGAAAGTATTATCTTCACTGTGTTGATTTTTCTTATAGGAATATCAGTAATATTATATGTTATATGGCAGAAAGCGAAGAGGAACTAAAGAGCCTCTTGATGAAGGTGAAACAGGAGAGTGAAAAAACTGGCTTAAAATTCAACATTCAAGAAACTAAGTTTATGGCATCTAGTCCCATCACTTCATGCAAATAGATGGGGAAACAGTGGAAACAGGGAGAGACTTCATTTTCTTGGGCTCCAAAATCACTGCAGATGGTGGCTGCAGCCAAGAAATTAAAAGACACTTGCTCCTTGGAAGAAAAGCTATGACCAACCTAGACAGCATATTTAAAAAGCAGAGACATTACTTTGCTGACAAAGGTTGGTATAGTCAAAGCTATGGTTTTTCCAGTAGTCATGTACGGATGTGAGAGTTGGACCATAAAGAAGGCTAAGCACCAAATAATTGATGCTTTTGAACTGTGGTGTTGGAGAAGACTCTTGAGAGTCCCTTGGACTACACGGAGATCCAACAAGTCCATCCTAGAGGAGATCAGTCCTGGGTGTTCATTGGAAGGACTGATGCTGAGGCTGACGCTCCAATACTTTGGGCATCTGATGTGAAGAGCTGACTCATTAGAAAAGACCCTGATGCTGGGAAAGATTGAAGGTAAGAGGAGAAGGGGACAACAGAGCATGATATGGTTGGATGGCATCACCGACTCAACCAACATGAGTTTGAGCAAGCTCTTGGAGATGGTGAAGGACAGGAAAGTCTGGCGTTCTTCAGTCCTTGGGGTTGCAGAGTCGGACACAACTGAGTGACTAAACAACAACGACATATGTTTCATGGCTCTAAGTATAGAGCTATAATATCTAAACCTCACTGAGGAAGTCCAGGGTTTGACTGCCTCTAGATTTTGTACACTTGCATCATCACTTCCTTAGATCATCTTATACATTTTTTTTCTAACAGAGCAGCTGCATGGGACAGCAAAAGGGTGGATCCAAGGCCCGGAACAGCTGTGACAAAGATGAGTTCCCTTTTCCACACAGTGACCCTATTATGTCAATTTCTTCCTATGAAAACACACATTTTAGGTATAATGCCAGCACCTATCTATCTGGAGCTCTATGACAGCCAGAATCCTATAAATCATATATTCACATCCTCTTCACAGACACCAAATTAAAGCCAACTGTCACCTGCGGCCAGAGTTGAGCTCATTCATTTCTATAAACTCACAATCTAAATCAGTTCTTCATTATTTTCTATATCATGTTACCTATTATCATAAATTTGAAGGCATTAATACCACCCACTTCCGAGTTATTCCTTCCTTCCCAAGAATCCTAAACCGAGTCTGCAGACTTTCCTCTCCTTGGTCTCTACAAGCTCTTATCCTATTTGCTTCACCCTCTGTGTAAACATCATCACTCCTATACAACAACCATCTCACCTTTTCCTTCATTTCCTGCTCTCATGCTTGCTTCTTTGCATCTTCTCTCCATTCTCTTTCTTCTCCATACTATCACTACACTCTAGGCTACTCTGACTCAAGCAACTTATCCTCATTCACTGTGTTTTTCACAGTCCTATGATTCTCATTTTTAAAAAACTGGCTTCATTGTATCTGTCCCTTTCCAACTCAAGTTTACATCTTATTTCATTGCACATTCAGTTCAGTTCAGTCACTCAGTCGCGTCCATCTCTTTGTGATCCCATGGAATGCAGCATGCCAGGCCTCCCTGTCCATTGCCAACTCCCGGAGTTTACTCAAACTCATGTCCATTGAGTCAGTGATGCCATCCAACCATCTCATCCTCTGTTGTCCCCTTCTCCTCCTGCCTTCAGTCTTTCCTGGCATCAGGGTCTTTTCCAATGAGTCAGTTCTTCACATCAGGTACCCAAAGTATTGGAGTGTCAGCCTCAGCATCAGTCCTTCCAATGAATATCCAGGACTGATTTCCTTTAGGATGGTCTGGTTGGATCTCCTTGCAGTCCAAGGGACTCTCAAGAGTCTTCTCCAACACCACAGTTCAAAAGCATCCATTCTTTGGAGGTCAGCTTTCTTTATAGTCTAACTCTCACACCCATACATAACCACTGGAAAAACCATAGCCTTGACTAGATGGACCTTTGTTGGCAAAGTAATGTCTCTGCTTTTTAATATGCTGTCTAGGTTGGTCATAACTTTTCTTCCAAGGAGCAAGCATCTTTTAATCTCATGGCTGCAGTCACCATCTGCAGTGATTTTGGAGCCCAAGAAAATAAAGTCTGTCACTGTTTCCCCATCTGTTTGCCATGAAGTGATGGTACCGGATGCCATGATCTTAGTTTTCTGAATGTTGAGCTTTAAGCCAACCTTTTCATTCTCCTCTCTCACTTTCATCAGGAGGCTCTTTTACTTCTTCACTTTCTGCCATAAGGGTGGTGTCATCTGCATATCTGAGGTTATTGATATTTCTCCCAGCAACCTTGATTCTAGCTTGTGCTTCCTCTAGCCCAGCACTTCTCATGATGTACTCTGCATAGAAGTTAAATAAGCAAGGTGACAATCTACAGCCTTGACATACTCCTTTCCCTATTTGGAACCAGCCTGTTTTCCATGTCCAGTTCTAACTGTTGCTTCCTGACCTGCAAACAGATTTCTCAAGAGGTACACTATCTCTCCCTATCTTCTTTACTTTTTCTTATTCTTCTATTGTTATAAATAGCATGGTCTAGGTAGAGTCTGTCTTAAGTGATAAAGTTAGCCAAAAGATGGGGACTGGGAGGATATGGACCCCATGAAGGAGCAAATTAGCTTAGCTTCCCCAGGGTCATCTTCACATTCCCAAGTGTCTGAGATAAAACAGGCCCAGAATCTCATAGGAAAAATAAAGAGGAGACAAGTGGTCACTGTGATTAGGTACAGACCAGGAACACCTGAAGCTAAGTGTGCCTCCATATAGCAATTCACAAAAGAATAAATATTAATGCCTGATAATGATATGAAAAGATGTTTGGCTTCACTAGGAATCAAGGAAATGCAGACATTTGCCCATTAAATAGGTAACGATTAAAAAGATGAACATTAGCCAGTGCTAGTAAGGGTGTGAGGACACATTCTCAGACAATGTTACAGGTAGGGTAAGTTGACAGGTATAAGTTTCTGACAGCATGGTTTGGCAATGTCTATTTACACTTCAAAGGTATTTTGAGTCAGCATCTCCGATTTCAGCCAAAGAAAGCAAGTACACAAGGAAACAAAGATATAGCCACCAAGTCATTAATAACCTCTGCCATGCTTACGACATGAGGGTAGTGAGAGGATGGGGGGAGCCAGGGAAAGAGAGGCCCACACCTTTGAAGGGGTGAGGGGAGGAGAGAAACTAAAAGGGGAGGGGAGGAGAGGGGAACAGGAGTAAACACTGAGGGGAAAGGAAGAGGCTCACAAAGGACCCCATGAGAAAGGAGTGAGGAGAGTACACACGAAGGGGGTGTGAGGAAGAGACAAGGAGGAGGCAGGGGGTAGGGGCAGACAGGGAGAGAGAAACCCCCATGCTGTGCAATCCACTGCCACCGCCATACATCCGCATCACACAGGCACAAAGAAACAAAAGTTGAAAGAGGGCTGATGAGGAAGCTCACGATACATGACAGCAAACACTGTGTGACCAAGCTTAGCTAGAGTGACACATAAAGACAAATGCAGCAGAGGGTGACTAGAAGGGAACCGAGGTTCTCACTAAGGGCGCTATGGTAACTGGTTTAGACTCTAGCCTGTGTTTTCGTAGACTGTCAGAAATTTTAGTAAGTAATCTCTAGCAATAGGGAATACACTAAAATTCCACAGAGTTGAGACAGACCTTTGTTCTTTCCTGTGAGAATTAACACACATGCAAACAAATTAAGTAGGTGCAATGGTGTCCCCTGCTTGTCATACTACAGAAATGATCCTCGTGTGATCAATTTAAACTGCCCATTAAAATTTCATTTGTGTACACTGTACTAGAAAGATAATGGAATTAATTTACAAATACAGATGTCACCCATCTAACTATTCTTTGGCATTTATCAAACCAAAATGCTTTTCACTTGAAGTTGTATAAACATCAGAGATGTAAAAAGAAGCTGTGTAAATTCTCAGGAGCAGGCATTTGATGTAGGCGTGGGGCAAGCACAACAGGGAAGCAGGGCAGTGGGCCCAGAGAAGTTGTTAATGAACAGGTGACTGCCACAGGCCACCGAGGCTTGATCTCTCTGCGAGCCATCCCAGGCACTATGGAGAATGAGTCACACAACTGTCCCACAGGGGGCAGGGAGTCAGGGGCCTTCCTCAGACCCTCTCTCCCCATTGGTCTTTGGTAGGTACGAGAGTCTAGGGTCTGAACATGGCACTACTTGGATGACGTCTATTATCTCAACATCCCATTAATTCTCTGGAGGGTTGGCCCTGTTTCCCAGATTAGGAATCTGAGATACAGAAAAGATTAAGCCACTTGCTAAAAATCAAATAGTTGATAATTAGCTAGGCTAGACTCCAAATTCAGTGTTCTCTCTCCCACTCTAGGGTGCCACGTCATAAAGGCCATGGCCTGTCCATCCTCCAGCACAGCTGGCACTCCTCATGGGCAAAGACATAGCCTGAGGGAGGGGGCATGTTTCCAGCCTCTCTCCTCTCAAGGAAAATGTATGGCTTCCCAGATTGTTTTAATAATCCTGCATCCATAGAAAAATTTTCTAGGTCTTTATCCACCAGAGCCATGTGAAATTTTTATAGCATCATCATCTGTGCCTACTCCCACCCCAAATACCAGTTACTATGAAATTATGCCAGAATTTGGATCAAAGTATGGGGGAAAATTCAAGACAAATTTTTATCTGATGAACTCATGGCAGAGAATCAAATTTCATAGAGAGTTCCAGATTCTAGTATATTAAAAAACAATCTGTAACTTTTCTGTGAGGAGAGTACTTTATTAGAATAAATAAAACATGCTGAGCTCTGTCGGGACACAGGGATCATGCTAATGTGTGAGCCAAGGAGAGTCTTTTCTTGCTTTAGTCGAATGGATAACCACCTGCAAATCACTAGCATCTGAGGTTGATTTAAAATGCACATAGATATAGAAAAAAGTTCCAGGAAATTATTGCATTTATAGCTTGCCTGCAGTAGTCAATGGAAAGGCCCTTGTGGCCCCCAAAATAACACTGTGGATAGCCCTGTATGCTAGCACCTTTGCTCCCTTCAAGGTATGGCTCCCATCTGTAGTTCCACAGTCTCCCCAGGAGGACAGCCCCTTTTCACAGGGTGCCAGGGGAGCGAATAAGACCCCAACCCCCCTGTCCCAGCTGTACAGCAGCTGACTTGAGCAAGTTCCATCCCCAGAAGCTCCAGAGCAGCCGACCTGAAGAAGCATTTGCCTTAGACACCTACACCAAACACCTAATCATCGGTCACTTAGAAAGCAGAGACCCCCTTAGTATTAACACTTGGAGGACACAGGATCTTCACCAAAAGGATAAAATGCAGAAAATTCTGGCCAGGCAATAATCACCGAGACCTTTCACAGAACAGCATAAGCATCTGAAGAAACAACAGATGGCAATCCTGGACACAAATTACCATGATGCAAAGAACAAGACCCTGGCCAAACATTCAGTGGGCTGTCTGGGGATGAAGCATTTTCATCCTCTGGGTACAGAATTCTGTAATTCCTGGTCCATCATGAATGTGGGCAAGGCTCCAGACACACAGTATCTATGTGCCTAGAAGGGCCTTCCTACCTAAGAACACCCCAGCCACGTGAAGGCCAATTGGGCCTGGTCTGCTCATTCTCTGGACCCATAGAGACCTCTGTGGTGACACCCATCCACTGACTCCAACAGGAAAGGGAAGGGCTGGCGTGCAGAAGGGCACTTCACCTGGCACACTGGGCTGGAAGACTTTATTCAGATCCAAGGAGGAGGCTCTGGAATGGGTTTTCTGTGGCCGCGGTGGCGGGGTGGGAGGGTCCTCGCCCCTTTTCATGGCCTCTTCTATGGAGGTGCTAGAGTAAGATCTGCAGCAAAATAAGGGAAGGTCAGAAGGGAAACAGCAAATCTTCACTCTCTGAAGTTGGGCTGAAACAGAAAATACCCACAAAAGTCTAAGTGACTGCCAAGGCCTGTGGAGCTCCCAGAGAGGCCATGTCCCTGCTGTCCTCTCAATGCCACACCAGCTGCAACAAGCACCCAACCCCCACCTGAGTCACAACCTTTTTTAACCTCTTTGCTTTTATTACACCTTAGACCTAAACTTACCCAAGAGGAAACACTGTCTGTAAATTCAAATCCATTTTGATTGGAATTGTTAATAACAATAACATGTCAATGCATCTGGTTAGGTATATCCATATTTTAATAGAAGGGCTTCATGGTATTAACTGACCACAGAATTTGACTCCTGTTTACATGTAAATGTGATAACAGGCACATATGGAACTGGGACAGATAAGCTGAGAAGAAGAATCAAATGTTCAACAGAATATGCCACAAATGAAATTCAGGAAAGGAAAACATACATCAATCAGATTGAGGGGCCTTCGGTGTCTTATCATGAGAAACACAGGTTTGGGGGAAATTTCAAAGCAAAAGCATCCTCAACCTTCTCTCTCAATCTATAACAAGGCAGGAGCTAACTAGGCAATTTCTGAGATTATAATTCCAATTAATGGCATTTAATGAAAAAGGAACTGGGTAAATTAGCAACTTAAATACATTTCATTCAAACTTCAATCTCAGTTTCTAAATTCCATTTTTAAAATGCTTCGACACTGTCTATGAGCCAGGGAAGAAACCTTTGGACAGGAGCAGGTAGACTATTAGAATCCTGCTTATTTTCTAAATTAATTCAACTAAGTACATTAGTCTATTGCTGAGGACTATGTCAGTGAGTTCCCAATATGGTTTTCTAAGAAGTGCATATATACATCTTATGTCTGTTCTATTCAGCTTCTGAGCTAACTTCATGCCAAAGAAGAAAATGACCTTTGAGTCAGAGATGTGTCCTAGAGACAAATTAGCCTCAGGAAATTGCCTTGATATTTAGCTATTACAGTAGCACTCAGGAAATTAGAATCTATTCATTACTCTTAAGCAACTTCAGTTCTTGGTAAAGCTAGTTTTGACATAGCAAGTTCTTATTTTCCTGAAAAACTTCCTCATGGTTTCTATGTGGTAGTCCAGAGTTTTGTTCATCATGCAACGTTGCAATCTTTAATAAAGCCACCATAATGACATGTGATATGCTCTTGCAGTGATCCTTGTAACACAGCTTGCAAGACACGCAAGGCAAAGGCAGGCAAGAACTAACAGGAAGAGTGCTCTGATCCTTTCAACTAGAATAAAAAAATCCACAGAAAAGGGCAACAAAGTTTTCAAATGGGAACTCCTGATTAAACAAGGAAATTAGGGACCCTGGCTAGAAAGAACTTTCTATGCCAGATATAGCTCTAGTGACATTTTTTACTCAAGAAAGAAAATATAATATGGTATGTATAAATCGTGTGCAGGTATATATACACACACATATATATATAGTTGAACATACAATCTCATACTACGTATCTTATTTCATTTTACTTCCATATATAACCTGTGTATTTATATTTTTATACAGAAAGGTAAATGAATATTCAATAAGTGATACTATAAAACTATTAATACAGCCAATTAAAATATAAATGTGCAGGGACTCAACAAAATAATGAATGTAGTAGTATTAGAAGGGTGATTTCCCTTCCCCTTACATTTCTAAAAAGTTTTGTTATTCTAAAGAGGAGGATTCAAATAATTTGATTCTCATGGTCTCAGTAAAGACCCAGTTGGGTGTAGTGAAAATAACAACATCCAAATTAAACCAAGAGGACAATCCCTAAAAGAATCATATATAAAATTTAGGCAGAAATATTAATAATAGAATGTGTGATTGTGGTTTTTGTCATTTCACTTGCTTTGAGAGACAGAGAGGAAGCTAGCAGAAAAAAAAAAAAAACTATGAGGGTTGATTTCTGACATTCAGAGAAGTATTTGTCTACTACAAAGGCAGACAAATGTTACTACACCTACATCCTAGAGCCAGGACAGAGTAATTTGTAAAAGACCCATTCATCCTTTAAAAACAGGATGAGTAAATGTGGTGGCCATAGAGAGAAATAGGGACTATACCTTTTTTTCTACCAAAAATTACTGTACCTGTTGTTTTAACAAATATGAACAAAAGTATCTATTACTTGTACATATTTGCTTTAACAAATATGAACATAGGTATTTGTGTCTTCTATAAACAAGGAAACAAAACTCTAACTTGGAAACTGCTACTGCTAAGTCACTTCAGTCGTGTCCGACTCTGTGCGACCCCAGAGATGGCAGCCCACCAGGCTCCCCCATCCCTGGGATTCTCCAGGCAAGAACACTGGAGTGGGTTGCCATTTCCTTCTCCAATGCATGAAAGTGCAAAGTGAAAGTGAAGTCGCTCAGTCGTATCTGACTCTTAGCGACCCCATGGACTGCAGCCTACCAGGCTCCTCCATCCATGGGATTTTCCAGGCAAGAGTACTGGAGTGGGGTGCCATTGCCTTCTCCAAACTTGGAAAATCCAGATATAAAAAGTAAACTAAGGTGTAATTCTTTGACTTACAAGGAGACCAGAGTTCCTTAAATGGCAGTATTTCAAGCATACAAAATATGATCATATTTAAATTCACCTTCTCAGGAACACATCTAGTAGCCAAAAGGAGGGAAAAAAAGTCATTGAGAGCCAAAGCAAAACTTGGAAAACACACAAGCAGCATCCCATCTCCCACTGCAGTCTACTGGTGAACAATAATCTCAATACCACGTCCCCTCCTTGAGGTCCTAGGAGTTCTATCAGCATCTCTGTATTCCTCTTCACTCCTCCTATCTTCTATCTGATGGCTCTCCCTTTGCTCCTAGCTTCTCCTGACTCAGCAATTATGAAGCTGAGAAGAGACTCTAACAGGATGAAACAGTCCACAAACACTGCTTACCTGCAGTTTTGAGCCTTACTGAAATTGCCAGAGCATTTTCATTCCCTACTCTAGATTTTATACCCAGACTTCTTATTTTTTGGTGTTCACCTTGTCATGACAGGAAATTTCAGTGTTAGTTACCTTTTAACCATATTTCCCTCTTTTCAAAGGTACTTTCCCACTATTCGTTATCATCCTGCAGCAACTGGGTCATGTCACACAGCCCCCTTCTTCATGTCAGCTTGCCAAAGAGCTGCAGCCCCTCTTCCAGCACCAGTAAACACAGAAACTAAGAGCCTCCCCAGCAGCACTGCGGGCTCCAGTCAGGCCCCTAGAGACAAGTGAAGTCACCTACAGGCTAAGTGTCAAACTGAAGGGAAAGGGGATCGTGGGTTAGGTTTTTCATTGGGAGATTTACTTCTAGTCAGGGAGAGGGCACAAAGGGCATTAAAGCAGAAATTTAAATAAACACTACCTGGATCTTGGTCTTGCTTTGAGACTGTTGGAATCCTTAGGAGTGGCTGAAACAAAGATTATTTGCTGTTTGCTTGGGTTTCATGTCTGCAGTTAAACAGGTTTATAAGCAGCACCTGGGCTAGTACAGAACACATCAACAGTAAACGTGAGGTACAAACATCCCTGTGGAAAACTTGACCACTTCCACATTTTTGTGATTTCATAATTTTATTTCTAAAGCTAAAGGCACAATTAATAGGAAAGAAAAAGCAACATATCTTTCCTTTCATCAGAGCACTAGCCACAAAGCCATTCTTAAATCGAAGCTGGCTAATGAAGAAATTCCAGTCTAAAAAGACAACTCCCTCAAGAGGTTATCTATTTATACAATGATGGGTTCAGACTTGAGGGTTTCTTGGTCTATCATGATAGTCAAGTATTAAATAATAACAGATTTTGAACCAGTCTTCCCTGAATTCTAAGAAGAAATCTATCAGGCTATATATTTTTAAGGTTTTCTTAAAATACACCACCAGGACAGCATGACCACAAGAAATCAAAGCTCCCACAATTAAGCTGAAATGAACTATGCAGTTTTTCCCATAAGAAAATATTATTGTGTCTCAAATTATACAGAGAGTATTATGGAATATATTTTGTCAACCAGACAACTTTTCCTTCACCAATTTATATCATAAACTAGCTTGCTCACTACCAACACACATGAAGCCTACTTTCCCATCGTAAGTTGTTGGGAATAATGAGAAAGAAAATGTTTCATTGCATGATGTCATCCTCTTTTACATTACTCCAAAGATAAAAACCTTCCTTGGTGGGAAGCATGCTGGATTTCTGATGATCATTAAGTGAAAGTGTTAGTCACTCAGTCATGTCTGACTCTTTGCGACCCCATGGACCATAGCCCACCAGACTCCTCTGTCTATAGGATTCTCCAGGCAAGACTATTGGAGTGGGTAGCCATTTCCTTCTCCAGGAGATCTTCCCAATCCAGATATTGAACCCATGTCAATTGCATTGCAGGCAGATTCTTTACCACTGAGCTACCAAGGAGCCCTTAAACTCCTTAGGTTAGATAAGCAGGGCAGAAATGGGGAACGGAGATACTACCAAGGTACAAAGCAAACTAGGAACACACATTCCCTTCACTATGGTCAGCTGCAGAAGACATGCATTTCTCCCGACCAAAGCACCCTGGCTTGTCGGAGTGAGAATACAGCCACCTTTTGACTATAAACCACTGGAAGGCTGCCAGAGCCCTGAGAAGCATGGGAGGCCTAGCAGTGTGAACCTGCCTTGCTGGGTCTCGTGCACCCACAGTGGCACCTGCCCGAGGACAGACAACCACCTCTCCTCCCCCAGGCCCCTGGGCAGCAAAGGATAGTGGCCCAAGAGAAACTCTCCTCCAGCCCAGCAAGCTTTCCAGGAGCTGGGCAGATAGTAGGACTCCATTCACCATGGCTGGCTCTGATCTGCATCTCTCAGGCCCCACTGCTTCCCAGAAATGTGTGAGTCAGAGAAGTCTAGGTCATGTTAAAAGACTATTCCCCAAACCAGATCATGATAACTTGTTAATTCCTTTGTCCACTGCCATTATCTGTCTTTATGCTGGGGTGTGGATGGGTGTGGAAGGAGCAGGAATCCTGTTGGTGATAGACAGGCAGACAGAGGGGGTGAGAGGGGTGGCTGAGGGTTAGAGACTAGGCCAACTCCTCCTGGCTGCGACATTCACTAGCTGTGATTTCTCTGAACCTCAGTCTCCTCACCTACAGAATGAAGGGAATAAAAATGAGGCCCCTTTCTCACACGGAGAGATAAGAAGGTGAAAGCACTTTAAAAAGTAAACGTGTTCTAGAATTGCAAAATATTACTCTTGTACAGTGTCCTTAATTTTTTAAGCTTAGAAATTTGGTTTCAAAATTTAGTTTTTTCTAAGACAGCAAAGGAGATACAGGTGGGTGCAGGGAATGCAAGGAGAGAAGTGCTCTGCTGCTTAAGACCATCAGGGTGGCAACTGCGAGAAACACCAACAGCAGGCTGAAGGCTACAGTTTGTGGACAAGCAGGTCCGACACCCTTGGCATGATGCGGAGACACACAGAAAAAGATGGCTGTGGTGCAGAGTGGCCTGGTGAATTAGGCTGGAATGTGGCATTAGCTAAGAAATCCATCAGATTCTACTACTATACACACACTCAGCAATTAAAAGGGTAAGAGCCTATGAGAAAAATTACATATCAAGGAATACCCAACTCCCTGATGATACAGTCCCATCCCACCTATAGGCCACAACATTCTCTTCACTGCCATTACTATTATCATGGTTATCACCACCCTCTGCAGAAGGAAGGGCAGAAGTGGGAAATGAGATCCCAGGCAGGGCTGGTAAGTCCCAACAGGTTCCAGATCAGAAAAAGCTGGAGAACACGATTCTAGTTAAGTCTTCCATCAGCTTCCAAGCCCCTGAAAGTCGGACTCAGCATTTGGAGCATGTGAACATCTGCAAAAATGGTGAGGGCAGGTTGTGTCAGAATTCAGGCAGAAGACCACGGGCAAATCATAGCTTCTCACTGAGCTGGGCAGAGAGAAGAAGAGTGAGAATTTCCTAGAACACCCCAGGCACATCACCTTTCCAGGAAACAGAAACAGGACAGGAAGGCAAGCCTAAAGTTTAATTCTCCAGAAGACAGCAACTCAACCAAGGTGAACTGCTAACATGGTATGGAAAGCCTCCAGAATTAGAAACCACCATCTTAAAACTCCTGTCTTTCACTAAGAATCCAAATGTTCCCCGGGTATTAAATAAACTTTCAGATGAGGTATTCCCTCATAGCCACTCCAGAAAGGGCAGCAAAGAACAAATCAGAAACCACACAGCATGCTCCCAGGCAGAATGTGAAACAAATTCAGATATACTTTACATACTGCGGCACATATACCCTGATAGGCTCTGACTGGTGATGGATGCCATGCCCTATTAAATGTTGAAAATGACATCTAAAACTCCTGCCCCAGAGAACATGGGGCATGCTCATGGAAATAAACAGGAAGAGCTCTAAGCCAAAAAGGTTGCTGGAGAAGCACAATTTAACTTTCCAAATTTAAATAGCTTTTATTAATACCATAACACGAAGTTTACAAAAACTGGGACCGTATTCACTTCATTTCCAACAATTAGAGTTGGAAGGAACCTATGTCAGGTGATTGTCCTATGCAAATAGAGCACTTCCCCCATGATGAAGGAACTTGAATCAGTTCCAAAAACCAAAACACAGCTTGAAAATTCCTACCATTTTTGGAGTCACAGTTGATTTACAATCTTAATTTCCTATTTCTTAACATTGTTTTTGAGAGGTAGTGGTTCCCCAAATAGGCTGAACATTAGAATCCTCCAGGGGTTGCCTAAAAATACAGATTCTTAGGCCTCATCACTGTAATCAATCATATATTCTCCTTCATATTCATTCTCTCTTCCTCCATCTCCCTCTTCCCCTCTCACTTGCTCCCCATTCCTTTCTCTATCTCTATACCTCTTTCTTTTAAACCTTAAATGAACTTGGTGTTTTGGAAATACACTACTAAGCCTCGATAAATATTGATTCCTTTGCTCTAACTTTAACAAATAAAGCTTGGATGACACCTAGCTAACTGAAACAAACATGATTTAATTATTAAATATTAAAAAAGAAAACAATAAACGAGAAATGAGCAACTTCTTTCGTGTCCCTATAACCAGAACTACAAACACCCCTAGCCAGTAGTTCTAAACTAGGTTCATCTTGGTTCAATGACAGCTCCATCGAGAAAGCTGAGGACACAGGCCTGGCCATCTCCATGGTCCACAGACACAGTCCTGACTCTCCAAAAACCTGGGCAAACACAACTTTTCTTTTTCTCCATGGAATCTACTCCATGTATAAGCACATTTACCTGTTTTCCTGGTGGTGAAGTATAATGAAAATATTTGAGATTTTTATTTTGGAAATGCAAAGTTTCACCTATGAGCCTCCCATTGATCCATTCCATCAGCTCCTTACTCTACAGAGAAACCACAATGGCTTACTAAAATCTTCTCAAATTAAAGCCTTCTCAACTTTACACTTAGTGACAATGAGACCCTCAATTCAAACGGAGGGATCCTTTCAGTGAAAACTATATTTAGAACTTACAAAGAAATCACCCTCTTCTCATACCTGAGAAGAGCAAAGGAGTGAAAAAGAAACCAAAATGTTTCCTTAGAATAAAACACACAACAAATATTTGGAAAGAAATATATATATATATATATATATATATATATATATATATATACACACATATAAAATCACAAATGTGCCAGTCTTCTCACTGAAACTACAAGGCTGTTTTTTTTTTTTTTTTAAGAAATAATTACATTTAAAATATATTAAATTGGTTTTCTCCTACCTGAATCCTCAGACATGTCCTTTGGTAAGGCTTCATCAGTAGCACTCTTCAAAGCTACCAGTGTTTTGTTTTTAAAGAAAAGAAGAGGAAAGAAAAAAAATTACATCTAAAGCATGTTACATTAAAACAAAGAATTCCAGGTTATCACTTATGAAAACAGTGTTATATATACCTATAAGTTGCTATAGCACTTACTAAAACAATAAAAGCCTCCTATGATAATGGGCTCTACTCCTACAGAGAATAAAGACATATTTTCAATGTTCCAGAGAGAGTGCCACCAGTGGCTTGGGAGAGTATTACCAGGAAATATCAAAATTCCCCATTTTTTCCCAAGCAAAGACATCAGGATCTTTCTGGGAGTGAGAGCCAAGCCTCAGGATTTTTAGAGCTCACCAGCTTCCCTGGTGGCTCAGAGGATAAAGCATCTGCCTGCAATGCAGGAGACCAGGGCTCGATCCCTGGGTTGGGAAGATCCCCTGGAGAAGGAAATGGCAACCCACTCCAGTATTCTAGCCTGGAGAAACCCATGGACAGAGGAGCCTGGCGGGCTACAGTCCACGGGGTCACAAAGAGTTGGACATGACTGAGCAACTTCACACACACACACAGGTTATTCCAATGGACATTTAGGCTAAGATCCACTAGTAAAGAGAGTTATCAAAGTGCTTGCTGCTAAAGACAATGTCCAGGTCTGCCTGTCCCTCCTGATCAAACACTGAAATAGAGAGCGTGCAATTATTGTAATTGTTTCCCTGTTGGCTCAGTCAGTGAAGAATCCGCCTACAATGCAGGAGATCTGGATTTGATCCCTGGGTTGGGAAGATCCTCTGGAGAAGGAAATGGCAACTCACTCCAGTATTCTTGCCTAGGAAATCCCAGGGACAGAGGAGCCTGGTGGGCTACAGTCCAATAGAAGGGATACTGGCTTGAGAATTAGAAAATCTTAGTTTTTACCACTGCTCTTTTTCTTACTGAATAAATGATTCATACTGCCTGAACTTGAGTTTACTCATCTATATATTTTAGGCGATAAAATATACCAGCCTCCATTCAATTTTGTGAGGACTGAATAATGCAGTGCATGAGGAAGGACTCGATCGATTATAAAGCATTATGATAGAAGCATGGGAGGAAGTAGGGTGTTCTTCCTTCTCTTCTAGACAGTGCCAAGCCAAGTCATTCCTGTGCTTTATGCTAATTATAACAAGCAACACTGTGCTGCAATGCTCTCACCCACCCAGTAAGATAAGGCTCCACATCACAGCCCAACACCCACAAAGTCACAGAGAATAAAGCCCAGGGACAGAAACTCTCTCTCCAGAAGGTAACTTCCTCAACGGTTAGATCTGTGTGCAAATGTACATTTATATTGATATTCTGGGATCACACCTGTCAATACAAGATGTTATGTTCTCAAACCATTCAGCTTCCAGTCATTTCCTAATTAGTATGGCCAGATTCCAATATAAGATGTCAGAGTAGCCTGAGGATCAGCTGTGAGTACAAAGTCGTAACTGAAGGCTTTGGACACTCAAGCTCATTACTGCTTTATGAACTATAGTTCAGTGACAACAACTGAACAACTTAATCCATCCAAATGTGTTCATATACTGAGAACAGTCCTCATACACTCTAGAAACCAGCCATTCCAAGAGAAATAGATTTTTTAAATACACAGAAAATGTTCCCAAAGGGAGAAAACTCATTCTTTTCATACCTTGTTTGTCATCACCAGTCACATCTTGGGTAGGGACAGGAAAGTCGGCCATGTCTTTAATAGACAGCTTCTTGGAAAGAAAAGTAAATTAATAATATGGGTTGGAATGAAAATGAAGTGATGTGCATATTATGATGAAAATGTTTTTAAAAGCTGTATATTTTGCCAATATTTCTGTCTTCCATAAACCTTGACATTTAATTTTTTTTTTTTAGGTTTCTAGTGAGGTATAAGTTAATTTGCATTGAAAAATTTTATATACACAGAGGAAAAACATAATGATTTAGGCTGAGGAATATGTATAGAACATACACTGTATCTGAATCTGGTATGGGATTCAGCCAGAGTCGTAGAGCATTTGCCCATGACTTCAGTCAAGAACAAACCTATGCTCTAGGTATTTTCTTACAAGCAGCAAGAGGTTCTGACAAGCAGTCCCATCATGTGGGTATTTGCCAGAATCTCTTACGCAGAGGGTGCTCAACCCTGATTCAAACAGCCTCCCTGTCATGAAATAAGAGAATTTTATCGGCGTGCAGAAGAAAACTTTCTGCTAACTCATTTAAGGGAGACATTTCCACTTATACTAAGATGAATACCCAAATTGATCATGTGCTGATAAGTTTAAAATTCTGTGTAAAACCTACTTACTATAATTTCTTATAAACTCTCAATTAGCATGGAGTCTGTCCTCTGATAAGATTAAAGGATAATATATTCATATTTGGTATATATATAAACAAATTCTAGAAAGATATATAAATTTTTTAAGGGTGACTGGGTAGATGCAGATAGGGATAAGAGGAAGACTTGTCACTATAAGCCTTTTGGTATTCTTTTTATTTTAAATATATTCAAAGAATCAAATAAAGATAAATTCTAAAACTTAAAGTAGGGTAAATTCCTGGAGTTATCTGGTGCTCCCAAAAGTTAATTGGTTTACCTCTCAGAATCAGAACAGCCCAAGAGAGGTAAGCAATACTTCTGTTTTCAAACTGTTTCAAAGAATGGAGTTACAATACTGCCTGGTGGTAATCTGATCTAGGGTTTAAGAATGCTCAGACAAGTCATTCTTGGCATCACAATGAAGCCTCCAGACATAATTTAGAACACAGAATGTGTCTCAACCAAATGTATCTCAACCGTGCCCTTCTTTCATTTTCTTGTCCCAGCTGGATTATAAACCAGATCCTTAACGAAATAAAATAATTTAGGAGTAGAAAAAAATAGATAAAAAGAAATCCAAAAGAACACCACTTAAAGACATTTTAAAAATCTAAATAAATGGAAAGACATTCTGTGTTCATGGGTCAAAAGACTGAATACTGTTAAAACGGTGATACTCCCAAAATTCATTTACAGAATTGAAGCAATCTTTCTTTTTTTTTTTTTTTTTTTTGCAGAATTTGACCAGCTGGCCCTAAATTTCATATAAAAATGCAAGGGACCCAAAATAGCAAAAATATTCTTGAAAAAGAACAACTTAGCAAAAACTAACAGGAATCAAGACAGTATAGTACTCACATAATAACAGACATATAGATCAATGGAACTGAATTGAGAATCCATAAATAAACCCTTACATTTGTGGTCAACTGATTTTCAACAAGGGTACAAAACAATTGAGTAGGGGAGAAATTGTCTATTCAATAAATGATGCTGAGACAACTTGATATCCATATACAAAAGAATGAAGTTGAACCTCTTCTTCACAATCTATATAAAAATTAACTTAAAATGGATCACAAACCTAAATGTAAGACCTAAAATTATAAAACACTTAGAAGAAAACATAGGAATCAATCTTCATGATTTTGTATTAGGCAATGGTTTCTTAGACATGACACCAAAAGCACAAGTAAAAAAAGAAAAAAATTAGATAAATTCTACTTCATCAAAATAAAAATCATTTGTGCTACAACGGATACTATCAAGAAAGAGGAGAAAAACAAAGAAAAATACTTGCAAATTATGTATCTAATAAGAAACTTACATCCGGAATATATAAAGAACACTTAAAACTCAATAATAAACAACCCAGTTTATAAATGGACAAGAGATAGGAAGATATATTTCACCAAAGAAGACACACAAATGGCTAATAAGCACACAAAAAGATGTTTAATATCCGTAGTCATTAATTCAAATAAAAACCACAGTGAGATACTACTTTATTCCCACTAGGATGGCTAAAATCAAAGAGAGAGAGTAACCAAAGTTAACAAGGATATGGGGAAATTGGACCCCTCATACATTGCTGGTAGAGGAATGTAAAATGGTATAGCTGCTTTGGAAAGTATTTTGCTAGTTCCTCAAAAAGTATAACACAAGGTATAATGTGATCCAATCAATTCACTCCTCAGTTTATACTCAAGAGAAGTGAAAACATGTGTGTACACAAAAACTTGTACATGGATATTCACAGCAGCATTTTTTCTAACAGCCCCAAAGTGGAAGCAACTCAAATTTCCATCAGCTGAAAAATGGATAAAAAAAATGTGTTCTATCCATAAAATGGAATATTATTCATCAATGAAAAGGAATAAAGCACTGATACATGCTACACTGTGAATGAACTTTAAAATATTATACAAAGTGATCTCATCACAAGAAAAAACTATTTTTTCCTAATTCTTTAATGGTGTCTATGTGAGATGATGGATATTCACTAAAGTTATTGTGGTAATCATTTCAAAATGTGCATAAATCAAATCATTTGGCCATACACCTTAAACTTATCCAGTTGCATATATCAACTATGGAAGCAGTGACAGATTTCATTTTCTTGGGCTCTAAAATCACTGTGGACAGGGACTACAGCAATGAAATTCAAAGGCAGTTGTTCCTTGGAAGGAAAGCCATGAGAAACCTATAGAGCATATTAAAAACCAGAGACATCACTTTGCTGACAAAGGTCCATATAGTCAAAGCTATGCTTTTTCCAGTAGCCATGGACGGATATGAGAGTTGGACCATAAAGAAGGCTGAGCGCTAAAGAATTGATGCTTTCGAACTGTGGTGCTGGAGAAGACTCTTGAGAGTCCCTAGGACAGCAAGGATACCCAACTAATCACTCCTAAAGGAAATCAACCCTGAATATTCATTGGAAGGGCTGAAGCTCCAATACTTTGGCCACCTGATGCAAAGAGCTGACTCATTAGAAAAGACCCTGATGCTTGGAAAGATTGAAGGCAAAAGAGAAGAGGGTGGGAGAAAATGAGATGGTTAGATAGCATCATCAACTCAGTGGACGTGAATCTGAGCAAACTCTGGGAGACAGTGGAGGACAGAAGAGCCTGGCATGCTGCAGTCCATGGGGTCACAAAGAGTTGGACATGACTTAGAGACTGAACAACAACAACAAATACATCAACTATATCTCAATAAAACTGGAAGATCAAAAAACAAACATTATACTAAATGAAGGAAGCCTGTCACAAAAGACCACATGTCATATGTTTCTATTTATATGAAATGCCCAGAGTAGGCAAATTCCAGAGACAGAAAATAGCTCAGTGATTACTAGAGGCTGGGGCAAGAGGAGAACAGTAGATGACTGCTAATGGATACAGGTTTTCTTTCTGGAGTGATGAAGATGTTCTAAAATTAGACTATAATGACAGTTGCACAACTGTCAATATGCTCAAAACCACTGAATTGTATACCTTAGCTGAATGTGGTATGTGAATTATATCTCAATAAGCCTGTTTACAAAAAAAGCAATTCAATAACCTAAGAAACGTGGCTAAAGACACATATACTTGAAATTGTACTCTTTAATTCTTGATGGAAATAAGTACATGGTACAGCTCTGCTGTCTTCTAAAAAAGATGTACTGCTGAGCAAACTTCTCAAGACCTGAATCAGCTATAGCTCCATTCACAACAAACACCTGCATGGAGTCATCCCTCACAGGGCTGCTGGTACCAAGTTCTATTTAAATTCCAAGCATGAGGACTTCCCTGGTGTTCCTGTGGTTAGGACTCTAAGCTTTCACTGCCAGGGGCCTGGGTTCAATCCCTAGTCAGGGAACTAAGATTCCACAAGACATGCAGCACAGCCAAAAATAAAATAAACTTTAAGCATGCATTCCTGTGTTTAAAATATCTCCATTTCCAGATTTGACAGCCATCTGTATATTTGGTCCTTTCCTTTTAGACAGATGATAAGTGAGTACACCAGTAGTCATGTATGGATGTGAGAGTTGGACTGTGAAGAAAGCTGAGCACTGAAGAATTGATGATTTTGAACTGTGGTGTTGGAGAAGATTCTTGAGAGTCCCTTGGACTGCAAGGAGATCCATCCTAAAGGAGATCAGTCCTGGGTGTTCACTGGAAGGACTGATGCTGAAGCTGAAACTCCAATACTTTGGCCACCTCATACGAAGAGTTGACTCATTGGAAAAGACCCTGATGCTGGGAGGGATTGGGGGCAGGAGGAGAAGGGGACGACAGAGGATGAGATGGCTGGATCGCATCACCAACTTGATGGACATGAGTTTGGGTAAACTCCGGGAGTTGGTGATGGACAGGGAGGCCTGGCGTGCTGCAGTGCATGGAGTCACAAAGAGTCAGATGCGACTGAACTGAACTGAAGTGAGTACATGGGGGAAAGCAACATGAGTCAGTAATTAATTTCTCAAAAAAAAAAAAAAATCCAGCATTATTTGTCTCTGTTGGAAAGGTGAAGACTATCTCATACCATGGCAAGATGGAACAAAATGTTTAACCAGAAAGAATATGAATTAAGAAATTTTTTTTAGTAAATCACCTAACAACAACATAATTTTACACAAGCAGGGCTACCCATAGCAAAAAAAAATTTTTTATTTAAAAATAAAACAAAAAAATAAAAACCAGGGAAACTGCATAAGAGTTGTAGCATCCTGGCCTGACAGACAAACTTCTACAGACACTGCCAGCAACCCAGAATACACTGGGGGCTATGAAAAGTGGCTGACAATCATGTCTGCTTCACCATCATACACATTCTACAAAAAGAAATTGAAAAAGCCAAAAGTCTTTGAATGCACATCTATCACTCCACCTGAAATCACTTTATCTCTTTCCCCAGAGGAGAAATCTGCTAAGCAAAGGAGCACAGAGGCTACAACTCAAAAAAAGAGTAGCAGAGAGGCTGAGAGATGTTATCAGAGAGAATGATGCAGAAGTGGGCTGGACTGGCTCAGAGAGGATGGCATCCACAACGCACACTACAGGCACCACAGCCTCCTGGGGGAAGAATAAATAAGGCAACGCCATGCTCTGACGTTGCCTTTGACTTCTATCATCTTGCAACGTCAGAGCATGGTAATAGAAGCCTATGTACAAACCTCCATTTATGAAATACTTCCAGACTTTTCTCAGGGTGGGAACAACAGATACCATAAGTTGTCATTGCGGCAATTATAATGGTGGTGATGGTGATGATAGTGCTGATATTAACAATAACCATAAGGACCCCTAAGCACACGTCTAAGCCCATCAATGGCCCATCGTTGAAGGAATTCTTCAGGTTTCTCTTAAGGATCATCCAAATTAGGCAGCTTTGAATGTGATTTGGGGCCCTCATATACAGTTCTCAAGCTTCCTCTCAAAACTGTTCTGATTCATTATACCTGGTTAATACTCAGCTGCTAAAAATACAGCTTTACAATGTTTACTTCAGAATTAAAGTTTGGTTAAAGTAAATAACCTGCCTTCCATTTTTTTGGCTTAGTTTGGCAATACCTAAATTTCACCTCTAAAAGGTCAAGAGGCTACTTTGATTTTTTTCTCCAAATGTAGTTTTAGGGAGAAAAGAAAAAAAAAGATAATTACAGATATATCTGGTGTCTAAATCTGAAATGCTGAGCTTCAAAGTACTAAGTATGAAGAGAAAACGTTATGAAAGCAGATTTTCCAGAGTTTGTAAAGAACATGAGCTAACGGATTTAGGTGTACACACATCCTTACTTACTAACATATGATGATTTTTTACCTCCATCCGATTCAAATCACGGGGTTGTTGGTTTGCTGGTATTGACTCAGAATAAGAATCAAATAACGCACACTCCCACTTGGGCTTAGGAAAGGCTAAAAAGAAATAAAAAGAATACATAAGAATATATACTTTAGTCATAGTGATCATTGTTTCCTTGCAGCTTTTCTGTGCTTCATAAATAGAACAACAAAATCAGCCAGCTCCTATACTAGAGATGGCACTCATCACGCTGAGGTAGTATTTCATGTTTTTACATATACAAGCTGGTACTTCTACCATGTCTACTCTACATACAATAAAACTAAGAAACAGTGAAGTGAAGCACTTCAGTCAATGTCAAAGAGCCAGTAAATGAAGAACAGGAACTTCAACTGCCAGCAGTCCTGCTGGAGAGTCCATGCTGTCAGCATTTCAAGTTATATTAAGAACACAGAAGTCATTTTCCACCTTAACCATCAGTATCACAATACTTCCATTTTAACTATGATACTAGCAACATATTTAAATGGCAGTAACTATATGCAGAGTACATCATGAGAAACGCTGGGCTGGAAGAAGCACAAGCTGGAATCAAGATTGCTGGGAGAAATATCAATAACCTCAGATAAGCAGATGACACCACCCTTATGGCAGAAAGTGAAGAGGAACTAAAAAGCCTCTTGACGAAAGTGAAAGAGGAGAGTGAAAAAGTTGGCTTAAAGCTCAACATTCAGAAAATGAAGATCATGGCATCTGGTCCCATCACTTCATGGGAAACAGATGGGGAAGCAGTGGAAACAGTGTCAGACTTTATTTTTTGGGGCTCCAAAATCACTGCAGATGGTGACTGCAGCCATGAAATTAAAAGACGCTTACTCCTTGGAAGGAAAGTTATGACCAACCTAGACAGCATATTCAAAAGCAGAGACATTACTTTGCCAACAAAGGTCCATCTAGTCAAGGCTATGGTTTTTCCAGTGGTCATGTATGGATGTGAGAGTTGGACTGTGAAGAAGGCTGAGTGCCAAAGAATTGATGCTTTTGAACTGTGGTCTTGGACAAGACTCTTGAGAGTTCCCTGGGCTGCAAGGAGATCCAACCAGTCCATCCTAAAGGAGATCAGTCCTGGGTGTTCATTGGAAGGACTGATGTTGAAGCTGAAACTCCAATATTTTGGCCACCTCATGCGAAGAGTTGACTCATTGGAAAAGACCCTGATGCTGGGAGGGATTGGGGGCAGGAGGAGAAGGGGACGACAGAGGATGAGACAGCTGGATCGCATCACCAACTCGATGGACATGAGTTTGGGCAAATTCCAGGAGTTGGTGATGGACAGGGAGGCCTGGCGTGCTGCGATTCATGGGGTCGCAAAAAGTCGGACATGACTGAGCGACTGAACTGACTGAACTGAACTGAACTGAACTATGGTGATAGTTTGCGTACCATAAACATTAACTGAGGAAATACTGCATTTTAGCTATTACTATTGGAAGTAAATAGACAAGATCTTACAATGCTGTGTGCTGAAGAAAATTTTATGAACTACTCATTTCTTTTGATTAGCAGGAATAACAAAAGTAAGAGCACAAGTTCTTACTGATTTATAACAATGAAATAAGAATCACATTATGGGTGTATTCCAACATAGTAAGTGCAGAGACAGCAGTTGTTTGCCATGTAGATGAGTGGATCAGCATAAGAAAAATCATGCTACCTAGTAAGCTAACACTGAACACTCACACTATTTCTTAGAAGCAGATCCTGTTTCACCACTTTTGTCACAAAGTAAGTAAAAAAGAAATGTCTCAACAGCTAAGGAAATTGTCAATATTCCAAAGAGGAAAGGCAGACTGGGGTAGACAGTAAACAGAAGCTACAAATCAAGTTTGTCAAGACCAGCTATTAAGAAATCAAAATTTTAATGGCATATTTTTTAAAATATTGTTAATCAAATGTTAAAACATGGACTGGTGTTATTTTTAATCCTTTCTCACCCTCCCATCAGCACCAGGGTTTGAAATGCCAACTTCCCTCCTGGTAAAGTAGTGCCCACTAAGAAAGAGCTGCCACATGCAGCTGAGCACAAGCACCTTAGATTGTTCCCCTGCTTCCTCTGGTCTGCGTTTCACTGATAGCAGGTGGGACAAATCTTGAGCCCCAGTGATTTTTCTGACTATACCAAGTCGTCTCACCCTTTCCTTGGTAAAAAAAGAAAAAACAAACAAACCTCAGCAAAACATGTTTCCAAGTTTGTACCGTCCCTCAATCCAGCCCCAAGAGGAGTTTTAACCAAGATAAGATTTCTCTTTCTAGCTGACCAGTGACCTGGCTACAATTACACACTGATGCCTTATCAAAGAGTCAAGCTTCGTAGAAAGCTAACACTTTCAAAAACTACCAAGGCCATGCATTCACTGCTAAATCTCTCTCCTGCAAGTCCTCATGTCTCCTCCTCCACTGTCACTTCCCAGTGCCAGCCTCCCATGGCTGTGATCCACTCTACCATGATCCGCTCTTCAGTTTCCACCCTTCATCCTCAAAACCTGCTCTCAGTTCAGCAATCAGCATGACCGTCTCAAACAGCAAATCTGATTGTGTCCCTTCCCTGCTTCAAACACATCATCATTGCCCATGATCTATTCCCCAGCTTCCTCTATAGCCATATCCTCAGGGTCTGGCTCTCTGCACTCCAGCCACCATGACCTGAAATTCACATGACTCCCCGCTCCAAACTCCCTATCAGAGAGGGACACTGGAGCATACCTGCTGTCCCCTGTGCCCAGAGCCCAGTCTTCCCCCTTCTTCACCTGCAGTGCCCTTAGCTCACCCTTCACATTTAAGTGCAAACATTTAAGGAAGTCCTCCCTAAAGTCATCCATTCTCCAACTGTCTCTAAGTCCTATGATGGTAAGAACTCTCTTGTATATAGCACTCTGACCACAGAGAATAACACAGTGCCTCTGACATAGGACATAACCAGTAAGTACTTTTGACAAATTATAGGCTAAAAATCTATACCAAAATCCACCCAGTCACCTAGACATAAAAATATCCAAAAACCCATAAGTAAGCCACCAAATAATCCAAAGTCTCCTTCCAATTCTGCCTGTTAATTTTCACTGTTGGCAGATGGGGGGAATGAGATACAACAGTTCTTGTTTCATTACTTTATTGAAAACAAGTTTATATATTTATGAATGCACAATGGTATCAACCAAATTTACACTCTTCACCAATGTTATTGAAGACTGGATTAATTTGTTTTCAAGACCAAATAGAGATCAATCTGATTAGCTCTTTTGAAACAAGAGCTAAGTTTTTTAAAAATTTAAATTTGGTCTCATAAAAATGAACCCTCAAAATGAATAGGACCAGTCATATTTTTCAAAGTCTAAAAGCATAGAGAAGACCTCAATACTTCTGGCCATTTTCTTGAATCAAATACAAAAATAAACAAGGGTGATAAACCATTTAAAAGTTAACTACTAAACCTTTTACTATCACTATGTTTGATGGGGTTTTATGAGGTCTCTCATGATTTTTGCTAGAACTATATAATTATTATTTAAGATTAATACCACAAACTGGAAATGATGGGCAATTTTTATTTAATTGAAGGGTATGTGATAGATTCTTCCATTTTTTCTATATAAATGCATGCTCCATAAAAGGTCACAAACAAATTGGTGTGCGGCAGCAGGGTTCAAACAAGGAGTCATGACACGTGGCCTAGGTTCCATGGCCACATCACATAAAAACAAGGAAACCACATTCATCAAAACCCCAAAATGGAAGATGGAGGAATAGGACGGGGAGACCACTTTCTCCCCCACAAATTCATCGAAAGATCATTCGAACGCTGAGCAAATTCCACAAAACAACTTCTGAATGCTGGCGGAGGACACCAGGCACCCAGAAAGGCAGCCCATTGTCTTCGAAACGAGGTAGGACAAAATATAAAAGATAAAAAGAGAGACAAAAAAGTTAGGGATGGATACCCATCCCAAGGAGGGAGTCGTAAAACAGAAGTTTCCAAACACCAGGAAACCCTCTCACTGGTGGGTCTGTGGGGAGTTTTGGAATCTCAGAGGGCAACATAAAGTGAAGTCGCTAAAGTGAAGTTGCTCAGTCGTGTCTGACTGTTTGAGACCCTATGGACTATAGCCTACCAGGCTCCTCCATCCATGGGATTCTCCAGGCAAGAGTACTGGAGTGGGTTGCCATTTCCTTCTCCAGGGGATTTTCCTGACCCAGGGATCAAACCCGGGTCTCCCGCGTTACAGGCAGATGCTTTAACCTCTGAGCCACCAGGGAAGACCAGAGGGCAACGTAACTGGGAGGAAAAAATAAATAAAACCCACAGATTAAGCGCCTAACTGCAAGTTCCAGTGGAGAAGTAGCCCACATGCTTGCGTCTGCCACCAGCAAGTGGGGGCTGAACAGGCAGGCATGGGCTGCAGTGCTTAGGGTAAGGACTGGTCCTGAATGCCCTGAGGGCAATCTGAGGCAGCTAACATGAGATAGCAACCCAAACTGTGGGATAGCCAGAGAGAGAGAAGGAAAGAAGGAAAAAAAAGAGGAAAGAGAGAGAGAGAACTTTCCCACAAAAAGCTCTAACCTAAGGCACTGCCAGGCCACTCACAAAACAAAGAACTGAGCAAATACCAGAGGAGAGCTAGCCGGCAGTGGACTGGCCCATCCCCGCCAGAGACAGGGAGGCAGGCAGGTGCCAGCCAGAGCTGGAAGGAAAGGGGCAAACTCGGCCCCAGAGACAGCATCCTCTATCAAACTGCGAGCAGGTTCCCAGTTGCTAACCAAGTCTACCTGGGATCCTGGACAGTTGACATCCGCCAGAGATCAGCTCCCCAGAGGAGACGCACGGCACACCTGAGACAGCACTCCCACTGAGCACTGGGAAACTGACCAGCCAGGACCGTGGAGGTGATAAGATGCACCGCCCCACCTGGGGAGAGTGCACTCGCCAAGCGCCTGGTCGCCTGAGCTGCTCAGACCTGGGAAGGGCACAAAATGCAGGCCCAACCAGTCTGTGCCTTTGTGGAGTACCCAAGAACCTGAACCTGAGCGGCTTAGACCTGGGAAGTGAACACAACACAGGGCCCGCCTTAGATAGTTCACCTGCAGAGCAACCTGGAGCCTCAGTAGTGTAGACCAGGAAAGCACACATGCCGAGAGCAGGGGCAAACCCAGTGTGGCCCAGCCACTGTGAGTACTCCCCACACATGCCAGTGATATTTGCTTGCAGTGTTCCTCCCTCCCCACAGCACAAATGAACAAGTGAGCCTAAATAAATGACCACCTTTGCCCCCTTGTGTCAGGGCGGAAGTGAGATACTGAAGAGACTTGCAAACAGAGGAAGACAAAATAAACAAAGAAGAGGGAACTGCTTTGTAAGTGACAGGTGCAACATATTAAAACCCTGTAGTTAGCACTGGCTACATTGGAAGGGATCTATAGACCTTGAGAAGAAGTATAAGCTGGAACAAGGAACTATGTGAAACTGAACTGACCCCACACTGCCCTCAACAGCTCCAGAGAAATTCGTAGATATATTTTACTATTATCATTTTTAATTTTAAAAATTTTTTTAGTTTTAAGTTCTTTATTATTCCTTTCATTTTCATTTTTAAAACCTATTACCTTGCAAAAAAAAAGACTATTTTAAAGCAAATTTAATATTTTTTATAACTTTTGCAATTTTTTTTAATACTGTATTTTTGAGTCTATCCTCTACTCTAGATTTTTAATCTTTGCTTTTTGGTATTTGTTATCAATTCTGTACCTTTAAGAATCCAATCTTCAGTACCCATTTTTACTCAGGAGTGTGATTACTGGCTTGATTGCTCTTTTCCCTTTTGACTCTCCTTTTTCTCCCCCAGGTCACCTCTATCTCCTCCCTCCCTCTTCTCTTCTCTACCCAACTCTGTGAATCTCTTTGGGTAGTCTGGGCTGTGGAGAACACTTAGGGAACTGATCACAGGCTAGACTGGTCTCTCTCCTTTTGACTCCCCCTCCTCTCCTCCTGGTCACCTCTATCTCCTTCTGGTCACCTCTATCTCCTTCCACCCTCTTCTCTTCTCTGTGGAACTCCATGAACCTCTCTGAGTATTCCAGACTGTGGAGCACAAACAGGGCATTGATTACTGGCTAGACTGCTCTCTCCCCTTTTGATTCAACCTCTTCTCCTCCTGGTCACCTCTATCTCCCTCCTCCTTCTTCTATCAAGAAGAAGACAAAAAGAAAGGCCATGAGAAAATACTTGAGGAGATAATAATTGAAAACTTCCCTAAAATGGGGAAGGAAATAGCCACCCAAGTCCAAGAAACCCAGAGAGTCCCAAACAGGATAAACCCAAGGCAAAACACCCCAAGACATATATTAATCAAATTAATGAAGATCAAACACAAAGAACAAATATTAAAAGCAGCAATGGAAAAACAACAAATAACTCACAAGGGTATCCCCATAAGGATAACAGCTGATCTTTCAACAGAAACTCTTCAAGCCAGAAGGGAATGGTAGGACATACTTAAAGTGATGAAAGAGAAAAACCTACAACTCAGATTACTGTACCCAGCAAGGATCTCATTCAAATATCAAGGAGAAATCAAAAGCTTTACAGACAAGCAAAAGCTGAGAGAATTCTGCACCACTAAACCAACTCTTCAACAAATGCTAAAGGATCTTCTCTAGATAGGAAACACAGAAAAGGTTTATAAACTCAAACTCAAAACAACAAAGTAAATGGCAACAGGATCATATTCATCAATAATTACCTTAAATGTAAATGGGTTGAATGCCCCAACCAAAAGACAAAGACTGGCTGAATGGATACAAAAATAAGACCCCTATATATGCTGTCTACAAGAGACCCACCTCAAACTTAGGGACACATACAGACTGAAAGTGAAGGGCTGGAAAAAGATATTTCATGCAAATGGAGACCAAAAGAAAGCAGAAGTAGCAATACTCATATCAAATAAAATAGATTTTGATATAAAGGCCATGAAAAGAGACAAAGAAGAACACTACATAATGATCAAAGGATCAAACCAAGAAGAACATATAACAATTATAAATATATATACACCCAACATAAGAGCACTGCAGTATGTAAGGCAAATGCTAACAAGTATGAAAGGGGAAATTAACAGTAACACAATAATAGTGGGAGATTTTAATACCCCACTCACACCTATGGATAGATCAACTAAACAGAAAATTAACAAGGAAACACAAACTTTAAATGATATGATGGACTGTTAGACCTGATTGATATCTACAGGACATTTCACCCCAAAACAATGAATTTCACCTTTTTCTCAAGTGCACACAGAACCTTCTTCAGGACAGATCACATCCTGGACCATAAATCTAGCCTTGGTAAATTCAAAAAAAACTGAAATCATCTCAAGCATCTTTTCTGATCACAATGTGGTAAGATGAGATGTCAACTACAGGAAAAAAAACTATTAAAAATATAAACATATGGAGGCTAAACAACACATTTCTGAATAACCAACAAATCACAGAAGAAATCAAAAAAGAAATCAAAATATGTGTACAAATGAATGAAAATGAAAACAGAACAACCCAAAACCTATGGGATTCAGTAAAAGCAGTGCTAAGGGCAAGGTTCATAGCAATACAAGCCTACCCAAGAAACAGGAGAGAAATCAAATAAATTACCTAACTTTACACCTAATGCAACTAGAAAAAGAAGAAATGAAGCACCCCAGGGTTAGTAGAAGGAAAGAAATTATAAAAATTAGGGCAGAAATAAATGCAAAAGAAACAAGGAGACCATAGCCAAAATCAACAAAGCTAAAAGCTGGTTCTTTGAGAAGACAAATAAACAAACCATTAGCCAGACTCATCAAGAAAACAAGGGAGAAGAATCAAATGAACAAAATTAGAAATGAAAATGGAAACATCACAACAGACAACACAGAAATACAAAGGATCATAAGAGACTACTATCAACAACTATATGCCAATAAAATGGACAACTTGGAAGAAATGGACAAATTCTTAGAAAAGTGTAACTTTCCAAAACTGAACCAGGAAGAAATAGAAAATCTTAACAGATCTATCACAAGCACAGAAATCGAAACTGTAATCAGAAATCTTCCAAAAAACAAAAGCCCAGGACCAGATGGCTTCATAGCTGAATTCTACCAAAAATTTAGAGAAGAGCTAACACCTATCCTACTCAAACTCTTCCATAAAACTGCAGAGGAAGGCAAACTTTCAAACTCATTCTATGAGACCACCATAACCCTAATAACAAAACCAGACAGTTCAGTTCAGTTCAGTCACTCAGTCGTGTCCTACTCTTTGTGACCCCATGAACCACACAGTACGCCAGGCCTCCCCGTCCATCACCAATTCCAGGAGTCTACCCAAACCCATGTCCATCAAGTCGATGATGCCATCCAACCATATCAACCTCTGTCAAACCCTTCTCCTCCTGCCCTCAATCTTTCCCAGCATCAGGGTCTTTTCCAATGACTCAGCTCTTCGCATCAGGTGGCCAAAGTATTGGAGTTTCAGCCTCAACATCAGTCCTTCCAATGAACACCCAGGACTGATCTCCTTTAGGATGGACTGGTTGGATTTCCTTGCAGTACAAGGGACTCTGAAGAGTCTTCTCCAACACCACAGTTCAAAAGCATCAATTCTTTGACACTCAGCTTTCTTTATAAAAACCAGACAAAGGTGCCACAAAAAAAGAAAACTACAGGCCAATATCACTGATGAACATAGATGCAAAAATCCTTAACAAAATTCTAGCAAACAGAATCCAACAACATATTAAAAAGATCATACATCATGACCAAGTGGGCTTTATCCCAGGGATGCAAGGATTCTTCAATATTCGCAAATCAATCAATGTGATACACATTAACAAATTGAAAAATAAAAGCCATATGATTACCTCAAAAGATGCAGAGAAAGCCTTTGACAAAATTCAACATCCATTTATGATTAAAAAAAAAAAAACCCTCCAGAAAGCAGGCATAGAAGGAACATACCTCAACATAATAAAAGCCATATATCACAAACCCACAGCAAACATTATACCCAATGGTGAAAAATTGAAAGCATTTCCCCTAAAATCAGGAACAAGACAAGGGTGCCCACTCTCACTACTACTATTCAACACAGTTTTGGAAGTTTTAGCCACAGCAATCAGAGAAGCAAAAGAAATAAAAGGATTGGAAAAGAAGAAGTCAAATTCTCACTGTTTGCAGATGACATGATCCTCTACATAGAAAACTCTAAAGACTCCACCAGAAAATTACTAGAGCTGATCAATGAATATAGTAAAGTTGCAGGATAAAAAATTAACACACAGAAATCCCTTGCATTCCTATATACCAACAATGAGAAAACAGAAAGAGAAATTAAGGAAACAATTCCATTCACCATTGCAATGAAAAGAATAAAATACTTAGGAATAAATCTACCTAAAGAAACAAAAGACCTATACATAGAAAACTATAAAACACTGATGAAAGAAATCAAAGATGACACAAATAGATGGAGAAATATACCATGTTCATGGATCAGAAGAATCAATATAGTGAAAATGAGTATACTACCCAAAGCAATCTATAGATTCAATGCAGTCCCTATCAAGCTACCAACAGTTTTTTTCAGAGAACTAGAACAAATAATTTCACAATTTGTATGGAAATACAAAAAACCTTGAATAGCCAAATCAATCTTGAGAAAGAAGAATGGAACTGGAGGAATCAACCTGCCCAACTTCAGGCTATACTACAAAGAATCAGTCAGTGATGTTTTGTAGTATAGCTACAAAGACAGTGTGGTACTGGCACAAAGACAGAAATGTAGATCAACGGAACAAAATAGAAAGCCCAGAGATAAATCCACACACCTATGGATACCTTATCTTTGACAAAGGAGGCAATAATATATAATGGAGAAAAGACAATCTCTTAAACAAGTGATGCTGGGAAAACTGGTCAACCACTTGTAAAAGGATGAAACTAGAACACTTTCTAACACCATACACAAAAATAAACTCAAAATAGATTAAAGATCTAAATGTAAGACCAAAAACTATAAAACTCCTAGAGGAAAACATAGGCAAAACCCTCTCCAACATAAATCATAGCAGGATCCTCTATGACTCACCTCCCAGAGTAATGGAAATAAAACCAAAAATAAACAACTGGGACCTAATTAAACTTAAAAGCTTTTGTACAACGAAGGAAACTATAAGCAAGGAGAAAAGACAGCCTTCAGAATGGGAGAAAGTAATAGCAAATGAAGCAATGGACAAAAAATTAATCTCAAAAATATACAAGCAACTCCTGCAGCTCACTTCCAGAAAAATAAATGACCCAATCAAAAAATGGGCCAAAGAACTAAATAGACATTTCTCCAAAGAAGCCATACAGGTGGCTAACAAACACATGAAAAGATGCTCAACATCACTCATTATCAGAGAAATGCAAATCAAAACCACAATGAGGTACCATCTCACGCCGGTCAGAATGGCTGCTATCGAAAAGTCTACAAACAATAAATGCTGGAGAGGGTGCGGAGAATAAGGAACCCTCTTACACTGTTGGTGGGAATGCAGACTAGTACAGCCACTATGGAGAACAGTGTGGAGATTCCTTAAAAAACTGGAAATAGAACTGCCATAAGACCCAGCAATCCCACTGCTAGACATACACTCCAAGGAAACCAGAATTGAAAGGGACATGTGTACCCCAATGTTCATCACAGCACTGTTTACAATAGGCAGGACATGGAAGCAACCTAGATGTCCAGCGGCAGACGAATGGATAAGAAAGCTGTGGTACATATTCACAGTGGAATATTACTCAGCTATTAAAAAGAATGCATTTGAATCAGTTCTAATGAGGTGGATGAAACTGGAGCCTATTATACAGAGCGAAGTAAGTCAGATAGAAAAATACCAATACAGTGTATTAACACAGATATATGGAATTTAGGAAGATGGTAACAATGACCGTATATGCGAGACAGCAAAAGAGACACAGATGTAAAGAACAGATTTTTGGACTCTGTGGGAGAAGGCGAGGGTGGGATGATTTGAGAGAATAGCATTGAAATATGTATATTATCATATGTGAAATAGATCGCTACTCCAGATTCAATTCATGAGACAGGGTGCTCAGGGCTGGTGCACTGGGATGACCATGAGGGATGGGATGGGGAGGGAGGTGGGAGGGAGGATCAGGATGGGGAACACATGTACACCCATGGCTGATTCATGTGAATGTATGGCAAAAAACATCACAATATTGTAAAGTAATTAGCCTCCAATTTAAATAAAGAAAAAAAACCCAAAATGGAATGAGAGAGGGGAGAGTGAGACAGAGAAAGGGACATAGAGAGAGACACTGAAGAGGAAATAAGCAGTGTATCAATGCTGCTCACTTGCAAACTAGTTCCTAGGGACTCCTGACAGTCTCCCCAAGCCTGTAAGGAAAGGGAGCAGGCTGGAGTTACAGTCTACTGGTGTCAGAAAGCAACTGCTATAAGCAAAGTCCAAGTTCTGAAATATGTAGTTGCATTTGCTCTGTGAACCCTCCCCTTCATACATTTTCTGAGGACCTCTGGTCATGATCCTATGGGTCATGCTTCCTCCAATTTTTCTACCTGTCCCTGGCACCAGACACTCTTCCCTTTGGTTGAGCCTCCACTCATTA